>NC_052336.1:29114932-29724932 GCF_016432855.1 Salvelinus namaycush | reverse complement strand
TGCTCGCTTGGCAGAGTGTTCAGTGATGATCTACCTGAAAAGAAAACAAGAATCAAAATAGTACAAACACTGAAGAACCCAAATCGGCACCTATATCCTATTTGGTTCATCCATCCTTTCTATATCCTCGGTTGAATGTGTGTTCATAGTGTGTGTGTGTGTGTGTACACTTCCGTTGTCTCATTGACGTGTTTGCGTGGGCGTGCCGGGGATAACATTCATTCACACAATCTATCCTGAGCACACTGAGTTTCTGCGTGTGTGTATGTGTGTCTGTTTTGTGCGTGTGTGTGTGAAATGAGGAGTTATGGTTTGCGCGCTGTGTTTTTTCATTTATTTAGTGGGTGTGGCCTCAAACCGGTCTTCCTCTGAGCTCTAAGCTCCAATCATTGAGTCACAGGTAGCCGTGCTGTGACAAGTCTACCCCTTACTGTGTTTTAGTTCACCATTTACTCAGATGATGATGAGAACTGACTAGAAAAGAAAGAGCATTCCCATCCTCCTCTCTCTCTCCCGTTCTCTCTCTCTCTCTCCCGTTCTCTCTCTCTCTCTCTCTCTCTCCCGTTCTCTCTCTCTCTCTCCCGTTCTCTCTCTCTCTCTCTCTCTCTCTCTCTCTCTCTCTCTCTCTCTCTCTCTCTCTCTCTCTCTCTCTCTCTCTCTCCCGTTCTCTCTCTCTCTCTCTCCCGTTCTCTCTCTCTCTCTCCCGTTCTCTCTCTCTCTCTCCCGTTCTCTCTCCCTCTCCCTCTCTCTCTCTCTCTCTCTCTCTCTCTCTCTCTCTCTCTCTCTCTCTCTCTCTCTCTCTCTCTTTTTCTGGATGAAAAGGATGAAAAGAGAGGAGAAGAGAGAGAAAGGGAGATAATTACAGGTATTGTTGTATGCTGTAGTGTTAGCATCAGGGGTCAGGGGTCATTGAAATGTAATTGACTGTCAGTGTGCTGGAAAGGAGGGATGTTCTGATGAGCATCATCACAGTGTCACAATCGCACACTGACAAGTGGCAGCTCTATTGGAAATGACTGTGTTTTTCATTCAACTTTATTCAAAAAAAAGTGTTTTTCAAACCAAACAGGAAGCTGAAGGGTTATATGGGAAAGCGGGTTTGCTTGAGAGACAACTGGTAAATCACGGGGAAATGAATAATACAATGAAAAACATAGCGTTGAGTTGCCGAAGATCTAATCAGTTATATGGAATTAAATGCATGTCTAAAGTGATGTGAGAGATTCAGAGGAATTTATATAACAAAGTACTTTGCAGACAAAATACTTTCTGTCCTAAGTAACATAGGCCTAGCCTACATAGGTTTGTGTAGAATGGAACACATTGTGTAATTCAATCCATGTAATATTGTGCTTGTAAAATAGACAGACGCATATTGTGTGTGGTTACAGGCCTATATTTGTGTCTGTGTATTTTTGGGGCATTAAGAGCAGTCATGGAGACAGCTGTTGGTAGTTAATAGGCTAAGATGGTAACTGTGTGCTTTTGGCTGTCTGGAGCTTGGGCTGTGGTATGGGACTAATGCTAAAGTACAATATAAGGCTGAGGCTTGGGTTAGGGCGGTAAGAGCTCTAACTAACTAATTAATGTAGGCTTGTTAGTGGATGAGAAAGAGAGAGAGTGTAAAAAATAAACACAGTATTTTAGAGTGGACACTGCACAGCGAGAGAGAGAGAGAGAGAGAGAGTCACTGAGTGGTGTTAAACGAAAGTTTACCATATTTTGATACAGAAATCCCATCTGATACCAGTCACTCAACAGCCAGGAGTAGCCACACTGTCTAGATCTGCATTGTCCACCGACCACCATTTCACTCAGCTTCTAGGCACTGCGGATCTAGACAAACAGAACCCACCACCAGACAGTTAGCTCCCAGACACTCCTACTTGACTTCGATATAACATTCAACATCAGACACTAAATTCACTAGACTTAATCCCAAAGAGAACGACAGCAGATAGAGTGAGTATGTGAGGGTGAGAGGAAGAGTGTAAGAGCAAAAGCATTTATAGGTATCAGTGCTCTATAGGCTAAATGGAATGAAAGAGAATGTGACTGTGATGCCATCCGTAACAAATAGTAGTGGATACTATGAGAGGTGAACACAGGTTGATGCAGATCTGGCAACCCGGAACACAGTCTGTGGCAGATCTGGTAACGCTGAGCACGGGCTGAGGCAGATCTGGCAACTCTGAACACATACTGAGGTAGATCTGGAAACCCCGAACACAGTCTGTGGCAGATCTGGCAACCCCGAACACAGTCTGTGGCAGATCTGGCAACCCCGAACACAGTCTGTGGCAGATCTGGCAACCCTGAACACAGTCTGTGGAAGGTCTGGTAACCCTGAACACTTACACTGAGGCAGATCTGGCAACTCTGAACACATACTAAGGCTGATCTGGCAATCCCGAACACAGGCAGAGGCAGATCTGGCATTCCTGGCTGTTTCCAATACAAATTCGGTTTATTTTCGATCATGAATGCTTGACAGAGTAATGTAATACTTCTATGTAGACTCAGGTCTGCAGCCTCAGCACCTACTCAGTACTCACCGACTACTATATTGCATACCATGTTTCCAGGATAGACGCGTGTGCGTGTGGGTGGGTGAGTGGGAGAGACAGAGTGCGATAGATGAGAGCAGACAGGAGGGCTATACCATTTAGCAGGATCAATGAGTCATTGTAAATATAGTCACCTGCCAGCCAATAGTTATAAATAGTCATATAGTTATAAATATTTTGAACCTTCATACTAGCTCAAATATAAAACATACATCGTGTCTTAATTGACTTGTGCCTGTAGGATGAATAGTTGAATGAATGAATTGCTTAAACAAGATTAAGAGTGAATAGGAATAGGAAGACAACGTAAATGATGACATGGGATGGCACCAAACACCAGCACACCTCCATTCTAGGGTTAGGCTAGTTAAGTTAGCGTGCTCTGTTAGCCGTGCGTGTTGATGTCTCTATCTTACCATGAGAATACTGAGGAAGTCTGACTCGGCTGAATTCAAAAGTAATTACGAAGGGGAAAAGGACACTCTCTATCTCTCTATCTCTATCTCACCGACCAAACTCCCAACTGCCCCGTAAGCAAAACCCCAAAAAGTAATGACACAGTAGATACTGTGGAAAAGTTAAATATCTCAACAAGATTTGACTAAGTGTCTGCTCCCCTTTATCATAATGGTAAAAGTGCTGAAAACATGACCGTCATATTACAAGCAGTTTTGAAATGCATTATGACACAAGTTATAGTGACTAACATGGTCTCTCATGACACCGGCATGCCACTTTTCCGTGTCATCATAATGGGGCCCGAGGACTCTTCCCCACTCCTCTCTCTCATCCTTTCATCATGTGACAGAGAACTCTTTCCATATTTCTCTCCCTCATTCTCTCTCTCTCTCTCTCCTGTCTTTGAGTTAACATGCTATCTGGCTGAATGCTGTGTGTTATGTAAAACCCCTGTCATTGAAAGGAACACGTGGAGTTGTCATCTCTCTGAACGGCCAACTTGCTTTATATCGCAAGATCCACAGCAGTAAAAGTTATGAGCATTATTAAGAGCAGTGTGCGTGTGTTATGAGCTGTTATAAGGCCTTGTAAGGCCTGTGTAATGCTGTCGTAATGATGACATGGGATGGACTAAGAAGGCCTATTATGGCTAATGATCAGCGATGGGAGGAAAACTCTAACTGTTTATTGTCCCATAATGTAGACTATTATAAATAGGTGTGTGTGTGTGTGTGTGCGCGCGTGATTGCGTGTATGCGCTTCATTGTGTGTGTGTGTGTGTGTGTGTGTATCTGTTTATATATCCATGTCCATACTGTAATCAGGCCTGAAGGGAACTCAGCATCCCCTTATAGACTTTAGCGAGTAGTAGCAGCAGCAGCCCACAATAAAGCAGTAATATGTATGTTTCTGTGTATGTTGCTGTTGTCCATCCAGCCCTGGGCTTGTTAACATGCTGCTCTGCTGGACTCTAACCATGTCCACAGGAGGCTATGAACCCATTTACACATCACACCGCCATGCACATTAATCTGTGTTCATCTACATGTTTTATTGCTGAGCTGGTCCGACCAATGAGAGCCTTTAAAAGCACACTGTTTTGTAGACTGTGCTGGCTGGTCGAATGAGGTTACTAGGGCTTCTCATTAGGTTTGGGTGGTATACCATATGTAAACTCAGCGAAAAGAGAAACGTCCTCCCACTGCCAACTGCGTTTATTTTCAGCAAACTTAACACGTGTAAATATTTGTATGAACATAGCAAGATTCAACAACTGAGACATGAACTGAACAAGTTCCACAGAAATGTGACTAACAGAAATGGAATAATGTGTCCCAGAACAAAGGGGGGGGGGGGGGGGGGTCAAAATCAAAAGTAACAGTCAGTATCTGGTGTGGCCACCAGCTGCATTAAGTACTGCAGTGCATCTCCTCCTCATGGACTGCACCAGATTTGCCACTTCTTGCTGTGAGATGTTACCCCACTCTTCCACCAAGGCACCTGCAAGTTTCGGTACATTTCTGGGGGGAATGGCCCTAGCCCTCACCTTCCGATCCAACCGGTCCCAGACGTGCTCAATGGGATTGAGATCCGGGCTCTTCGCTGGCCATGGCAGAACACTGACATTCCTGTCTTGCAGGAAATCACGCACAGAACGAGCATTATGGCTGGTGGCATTGTCATGCTGGAGGGTCATGTCAGGAGGAGCCTGCAGGAAGGGAGGAGGATCTTCCCTGAGAGGTCTTCCCTGAAACGCACAGCGTTGAGATTGCCTGCAATGACAACAAGCTCAGTCCGATGATGCTGTGACACACCGCCCAAGACCATGACGGACCCTCCACCTCCAAATCGATCCCGCTCCAGAGTACAGGCCTCGGTGTAATGCTCATTCCTTCCACGATAAACGTGAATCTGACCATCACCCCTGGTGAGACAAAACCGCGACTTGTCAGTGAAGAGCACTTTTTGCCAATCCTGTCTGGTCCAGCGACGGTGGGTTTGTGCCCACAGGCGATGTTGTTGCCGGTGATGTCTGGTGAGGACCTGCCTTACAACAGGTTTACAAGCCCTCAGTCCAGCCTCTCTCAGCCTATTGCGGACAGTCTGAGCACTGATGGAGGGATTGTGCGTTCCTGATGTAACTCGGGCAGTTGTTGTTGCCATCCTGTACCTGTCCCGCAGGTGTGATGTTCGGATGTACCGATCCTGTGCAGGTGTTGTTACACGTGGTCTGCCACTGAGAGGACGATCAGCTGTACATCCTGTCTCCCTGTAGTGCTGTCTTAGGCGTCTCACAGTACGGACATTGCAATATATTGCCCTGGCCACATCTGCAGTCCTCATTCCTCCTTGCAGCATGCCTATGGCACGTTCACGCAGATGAGCAGGGACCCTGGGCATCTTTCTTTTGGTGTTTTTCAGAGTCAGTAGAAAGGCCTCTTTAGTGTCCTAAGTTTTCACAACTGTGACCTTAATTGCCTACCGTCTGTAAACTGTTAGTGTCTTAACGACCGTTCCACAGGTGCATGTTCATTAATTGTTTATGGTTCTTTGAACAGGCATGGGAAACAGTGTTTAAACCCTTTACAATGAAGATCTGTGAAGTTATTTGGATTTTTACTAATTATCTTTGAAAGACAGGGTCCTGAAAAAGGGACATTTCTTTTTTTGTTGAGTTTAACATATACAGGGGTATTTGGAAATAGCCACGGGATTCAATGCCGTCAATCAATGTTCCCTCTAAGCTGCGCGCATGCCCGGGTGCGCAGTAGCCCAAGGCTGCCGTGCAGCTCGCTTTGACTGCCACACAGTAGAATTATCAGCCCACAGAGAGACGCACGAGATTGAACTTCCCTCGTTAACACTATCAACGTATCCCTTTCCTGTGGCAATTGTGATCGAATCAATGCAATATTAGCCACTTTCAATGCAACATACTGTCACGTTCTGACCTTAGTTCCTTTTTTATGTCTTTATTTTAGTTGGTCAGGGCGTGAGTTGGGGTGGACATTCTATGTTGTTTTTCTATGTTTTGTTCTGTTGTTATATTTCTATGTGTTTGGCCTAGTATGGTTCTCAATCAGAGGCAGGTGTCAGTCGTTGTCTCTGATTGGGAGCCATATTTAGGTAGCCTGTTTTCTATTGTGTTTTGTGGGTGGTTGTTTCCTGTGTTAGTGTTTGCACCATACGGGACTGTTTCGGTTGTTTGTTTGTACTTTTGTTATTTTGTTCAGTGTTCTGTGGATTTATTAAATATTCTCATTATGGACACTTACCACGCTGCACATTGGTCCGATCCTTGCTACTCCTCCTCAGACGAAGAGGAAATCCGTTACACATACCCTTTCAATGCAACATAATCCATTACATGTAATGGAATATAAAACAAACAGTAACTGTAATCTGTTACGTTACAAGCAAAAATATTGTACTCAGATGACAGATACTTTTGAAAAACTAGATGATTACTTTGAGGATTACTTTTAAATTCAGAAAAGGATGTTTGCGAATAAAATCATTGACACTACTCTGTTTTCTGAATGACATTCAAATCAGCATTGAAAAAAGGCGCCAAGTTTAAGTTTGTTCCACCTGATCGAGTCTGACCACAAGTCAGAGACCACTTTGATGACGTACCAAATGTGTTTGATGGATTGCTGGAAAAGAGCAGAGCAAAAATAGGCTTTTAGTTCGAGCTTATGTCTTCCAATGGTGCGACTGCTGTCGGCATTCAAAGATTATCCGACTTGAATAAACGCTTGGAGGTAAGAATGACAGCAGTGTGTAGTCTACGGCTATACGGATATGACTTATTATTGATCTCTACATAGCGCATTGATGTGAATCACACTGCTGCTCTCTCATTCAGCTATTTCCGCCTTACAGATTGTGGTTGTTGTGGATGGCTGTTCACAAATCTAAATGTATATCTGAACCTAATAATGGTTGAATTCAAGAAGTTGAAGCTGCCTATCAATCATTGTTTTTTAAACCAGTGGACAGCCAGTGAGAAATGCGCTATTGCAACAGCTGCATATATGCGGATCCCAGCCTATGGAATAAAAGTATGGCTTTTATTGCTCAATCTAATTCATGCTGATAAAAAAATACACCCATAGGCCTAATGGACACATGCTCAAACTTGCACACTTTTGATAAGACTTAAAGGGCAATCTGTAGTTGCTACATCCATTTTTGGACTTGAAAATTATATATATATTAATGTAAAGATACAATTTAATCGTATTACTATATGTAGTAGAAAGCGACGGGTTAGAAGAAGCCTACATAACCAACCCATACAGTACAATTTAACATCTATGTATGGCCACCTATGTAAACTTTAACATTGATTTATCCTGCAATATCCTCAATTGGTAATATACATGTTTGTCTTCTTCTAATGCCTATTAAGGGGAAATAATCAAAAATTAACTGAATGTAATCAGATTACGTTACCCGAGTTTGGGTAATCCAAAAGTTACGTTACTGATTACAATTGTGGACAGGTAACTAGTAACTGTAATGGATTACATTTAGAAAGTCACCAACCCAAACCTGAACATAACTATATAACTGTGCAAGAGAACACATCTGAGTACACTACAAAGAACGGTGCGGCATAACCAATCATAGCCTATATATATATATATTTTTTTTTTTAAACATTTATTTAACTTGGCAAGTCAGTTAAGAACAAATTCTTATTTACAATGATGGCCTCCCGGGGAACAGTGCCTTGTTCAGGGGCAGAACGACAGATTTCTTTTTACCTTGTCAGCTCTGGGATTCGATCCAGCACTCGTTCGCTTATTGGCCCAACACTCTAACCACTAGGCCAGCTACCGCCCCTATGTGCAAATAGACAATTGCCATATATGGATCTGTGCCATTTACTTTGAACTGGATGAGCGGTTGTGAGTAGATGCGCTTGTTTTGAGATCAAAGCGAGAGCTGCATGTGGCCACGTGTGAACATTTTGTTCATATCCTTTGCTAATTAGTGAGTTATTAGCTCAGTTACAGATCATTTGTAGTCAGCAAAAGGGGAGTTATTTCTTCCTATAAGAGGACAAAACGTGTACATTTCTAGACATCTTTGAAAAGCGAGTCAGGTAAAGAGCTTTTTTTGTCTTAAAGGGGCAGTGTTGTATTTTGAGACGGTCTTGAATAAGCTAAGTAGCCAATAGGCAGAGGGTAGTATAATTTGTCTGATTCTTTGAAATAATGGTATGGGACTAATAATGCATTTCATTTGGAAAGTGTTTTCTTGCATCAAACAACACCGACATTTTTCAGTCACCTCGTCTGAAGGACAAGTGTATAAACAGGTTCATGTCAAGCCCTGCATGTTTTTTTTCAAAGGCCTACATTGAACACCACACATTGGCTGCTACTGTAGGCTGAATGATAGAATCAAATCAAATAAATTCGAATCTATTTGTCACATGCACCGAATACAACACCTTACAGTGCAATGCTTACAAGCTCTTAACCAACAATGCTTTAAGAAGTTGAGAAACATAAGTGTTAAGTAAGAAAATAGAAAATTAAAAATTAAATAATAAAGAGAGTAGCTGCAGCGTAAAAGAGGGGTCTGGGTAGCCCTCTGATTAGCTGTTCAGGAGTCTTATGGCTTGGGGGTAGAAGCCTTTTGGTCCTAGACTTGGTGCTCCGGTACCACTTGCCGTGCAGTAGCAGAGAAAACAGTCTATGACTAGGGTGGCTGGAGTCTTTAACAATTTTTAGGACCTTCCTCTGACACTGCCTGGCATAGAGGTCCTGGATGGCAGGAAGCTTGGCCTCGGTGATGTACTGGGCTGTACGCACTACCCTCTGTAGTGCCTTGCGATCAGAGGCCGAGCAGTTGCCATACCAGGCAGTGATGCAACCAGTCAGGATGCTCTCGATGGTGCAGCTGTAGAACCTTTTGAGGATCTGAGGACCCATGCCAAATCTTTTCAGTCTCCTGAGGGGGAATAGGTTTTGTCGTGCCCTCTTCACAACTGTCTTAGTATGTTTGGACCATGATAGTTTGTTGGTGACGTGGACACCAAGGAAAAATACAATCAAATGTTATTGGTCGCATACACATATTTAGCAGATGTTATTGTGAGGTTAGCGAAATGCTTGTGTTTCTAGCTCCAAAAGTGCAGTAATATCTAACAATTGACAACAAAACACAGAAATCTAAAAGTACAAGAATGGAATTAAGAAATATATAATATTAGAACAAGCTATTTCGGAGTCCGGAGTATAAAGAAAATGTATACAGTACGAGTCAAAAGTTTGAACAAACCTACTCATTCAAGGGTTTTTCTTTATTTGGAGTATTTTCTACATTGTATAATAATAGTGAAGACCATCAAAACTATAAATAACACATATGGAATCATGTAGTAACCAAAAAAGTGTTAAACAAATCAAATGTTATGTTTGAGACTCTTTGAAGTAGCTCCCTTTGCCTTGATGACAGCTTTGCACACTCTTGGCATTCTCTCAACCAGCTTCACCTGGAATGCTTTTCTAACACTCTTGAAGGTGTTCCCACTTATGCTGAGCACTTGTTGGCTGCTTTTCCTTCACTCTGCAGTCCAACTCATCCCAAACCATCTCAGTTGGGTTAAGGTCGGGTGATTGTGGAAGCCATGTCATCTGATGCAGCACTCCACCACTCTCCTTCTTGGCGCAAATAGGTTTAATACAGCCTGAAGGTGTGTTGGGTCATTGTCCTGTTGAAAAACAAATTATAGTCCCACTAAACACAAACCAGATGGGATGGTGTCACGGATCCCTCCGGAACTTTCTGTGAGCTGACCAAGTAATTTGGTGTTCCTCTGAAGCGGAAAGGTGGAATAAATGAGTAGGTTTTCTTAATTGAACAAAGTTCTCAATTGAGGGATTTCTTTCAACTCAAACAATCCAACACAATCAATGAGGATCTCCCAAGGAAAACATAAATCTTAAACAATCTTAAACATAAACATAAATCTCAGTCAGATGAGAATTCACAAACGGGCATTCTATCAGCAGACAGACTCTGACTGATGTGGAGCTACTTTTCTTTGGTACTTTTCTCTGTGTAGCCAGCCTACTTTTCTCCGCTAAAATAAAATATTAACTTCAGGCAAAACATTAGGAAATATAGCTGGCTACATTCTTTTTATGACAAATGTCGTTTTTGCAAACAAAACCTTGCTTTTTTTTATGGCTGTAATCCCGTTAACGGGATCGATATGACAACAGCCAGTGAAAGTGCAGGGCGCCAAAACAACAGAAATCTCATAATTAAAATTCCTCAAACATACATGTTTCTTATACCATTTTAAAGGTAATCTTGTTGTTAATCCCCATTCTCGGCCGTCTTCTCTTCTAGGAGCAGAGCAGGCAGGCCTGTTGCTCTAGTGACTCCAGACTCCACACAGACACAGCGTGTAGCCTACACATGCAGCTCCAGAGCCAGTACTGTTCTTCCTCCAGACAAGCATGCTTCAAAACTTTGGTCATTTGCACAATGTCTCCCGTTCACGTTCGCTTGTAAATGTCCAAACAAAAATGACATTTGGAGCTAGAATGCCTGTCTTTGCAATTCGTTTATTTTCGTTTGCGTTGGTTAGCATATTTAACTAGCAGCTTCCATTGAAATTCGCTGTTACTTGTGCACATGCTGTTACCTTTCTTGTTATAGATGCCCAATGGGCTTTTTTGCTGTTTTCATTTTTGGCGCCCCCTTGTGTACTAAGCCGGTGATACGAAATATAACCCGGTATGAGAGAAGGACGGTATGACGATATGAAAAACTGGATACCGCCCAACCCTACTTCTAGTGCAGAAAAGGATGTACCTTCGAACAGCACCTCAACATATGCTTGCATTCTCTCCATCTTTCTCTCTCTTTCTGTCTCTCTCTCTCTCATCATTTTTTCTTTCTTTATCATTTTCTCACTCTGCTCCACCCTCTGTCTCAAACTCACTCTCTCCCGAGGCTCGACCTGCTTTCTTGGCCTTCCTCCTTTTCCTCTCCTCCCCCTTTCCCATGCAGAGATGAAGAGCGAGAGAGAAAAGGGAGAGAGAGACGAAGTGAATGTGATTTTTATTAATTACCTCATTAATGAAGGATGGAGGCTTGCTATTGGCTGTGTATGAGAGGAGAAGTGGTTAGGGGTAGCCTATTGTGTGATCAGCCCCCATGAGGTATCGAGGGGGAGGGGCATGTGGAAGGAAGAATATCCCAACCTTGACATAGATTACCTTCAACCTACACAGAATATAGGCCTACAGATGCATATCAACCTCTGGGTAGAAAATGTTCATCCTCTGGGTAGAGAAATCAGTTCATGCCACAGTTGTGATGAGTGGCAAAATAGATTGTTGCTTCGAGCATCGTGCAGCATATAGACGGGCGTGTGCACAACTATGGGTCGAAACAGACGGGGTTGGCGTAGATTGTTGACAACATGTAAACTATGTTTCATCTCCAGTGTTTATTGAAAAACAGAAATACATTTGCACTATGAGGGACTTGTTGTTTCTCAAATACATTGTTACAGTTGTTGGTTAGCTAGCTAGCGAATTTTAGCCATATTAGCATTGACATGAAATCCGTCAAAACACCTCAAAACAAGACCTTTTATGAAAAACAAGATGAAACTAGCAAAAATGTGTCACTTACGATTACCCATATGGCAGTTTGTTGTCATTGTTGAAAGTTATCTGGCCATCCAGAATCCAAACAACTCAGCCTTCTGCCCCATTGAAGAGTGCACATCATTTTCGTGACGTTCTCAGCTAACCCATGGAACACTGTTAAAATCCAAAGTGGTCTGAAAATGTGAACAGTGGATTATATAAGATCGGGAAGTAAACTGATCCATTTATTTTAAAGTCCTATGCATTTTGTCAACCGAGACAATTTGAAACATGGTTAATAGCGAGAGAAAAAAAAGATCTGAATGATTGTCCTATTCTGGAATTAAAAGCTAATCATTGGACTCTATCTCTGTCTCTCTCCCTCCCCTTTTCTGCATGCTCTCCTCTGATGAACATCTGCTGCTGCTCTTTATTCAATGGTTCAACAACAGGTAAGAACTGATTCTGTGTAGCCATATTACGTATATGTTACTTACCAAAGATTTTAAAAAATTAAGACTTTATTGCAATCCATTCTTGTGCCATACATTTTACGTGATCCCCAATCTGGTCTTTTGGGGCCTCAGTGCGTGTAGGCGTGGAAGCTTTTGTTCTGGCCCAGCACTAACACACTTAATCAACCGCTCACCAGGCCCTTGATTGGTTGAATCAGATATTTCACCGCTGGGCTGGAACGAAAGTGGTGACTAGTGAATAGAATAGGATGTTTAATCCATGGTATGAAATCAATGTTCAAGTCCATTTGAGTCTATTCTGTCTCATTAACCTTCCGTAGTGAGCAACATGACAATGAGAATGACTCCCCAGTGTATTCGAAAGCGCGGTGTGTGTGTGCGGCGGGGGCGCTGGGTGTGTGTCTTCGTGTGTGTTTGGTGCGTTCGCACGTGCGAGTGCGCATGTCATGGTCTCACTGGAAAACCCACACAGGCAGGTAATCAATATCACAATGCACCAGGCAGCCAAGAACCAAGGCGTGATTTGATTGGATGAGGGCAAAGGAGGTAGCCATCAAATGAGTGAAGGTGCATTGTGCCTTTTCAGAACTGCAACAGTGTAGCTGTCGTTATCTTTTTGATTTAAATGAGTATATGGCAGTAACATGTAGCATGGAGTACAGCTGTGAGGTCTCTGCGGTGTAAAAGTAGGTGGTCGTTGTGTGTACAATATGTGCATAATAAGATATGCATCTGTCTGTGTGTTTGTATGTGCGTTTCTGTTCAAACGTGTCAAATGTGTGTTTCAAAGGTCTCAGTGCTAAAGATGGCAGTCGGCTCATCAGGTGGACTGTGCTGACAGAGAGTGTGTGTGTCCATCTCACTCTCTGTGTGTGTGCCTGCGTGTGTGTGTGCGTGCGTGCGTGCGTCCATATGTAGATGAGAGTCCCTGGAGGACAGAGTGAAGTGTGTTTGTGTGGGAGAATATTGAAACACTACTGTCTTGTTGTGTCTCCAACATCTGTGTGAGTAAACGTGTGTGTATGTGTGTGAGAGTGTGTGGGTGTCTTAATAGTTCCTTTATGTCACTGCCATTGACTCCATCATTTGAAAGCCCCAAGACACACAGCCTTAGCAGTACTTCTCTCTCTCTCTCTCTCTCTCTCTCTCTCTCTCTCTCTCTCTCTCTCTCTCTCTCTCTCTCTCTCTCTCTGTCTCTCTGTCTCTCTGTCTCTCTGTCTCTCTCTGTCTCTCTCTGTCTCTCTCTGTCTCTCTCTGTCTCTCTCTGTCTCTCTCTGTCTCTCTCTGTCTCTAATCAAATTGTATTGGTCACATACACATGTTTAGCCGATGTTAATGCTTGTGCTTCTAGTTCCGACAGTGCAGTAATATCTAACAAGTAATCTAACAAATCCCCAACAATTACCTAATACACACCAATCTAAAGGGGTGAATGAGAATATGTACATATAAGTATATTGATTAGCGATGGCCGAGCGGCATAGGCAAGGTGCAATAGATGGTATAAAATACAGTATATATTGTTGAAGTCAGAAATTTACATACACTTAGGTTGGAGTCATTAAAACTCATTTTTCAACCACTCCACAAATTTCTTGTTAACCAACTAGAGTTTTGGCAAGTCAGTTAGGACATCTACTTTGTGCATGACACAAGTATTTTTACAACAATTGTTTACAGACAGATTATTTCACTTAATTCACTGTATCACAATTCCAGTGGGTCAGAAGTTTAAATACACTAAGTTGACTGTGCCTTTAAACAGCTTGGAAAATTCCAGAAAAGGATGTCATGGATTTAGAAGCTTCTGATTGGCTAATTGACATCATTTGAGTCAATTGGAGGTGTACCTGTGGATGACTTTCAAGGCCTACCTTCAAACTCAGTGCCTCTTTGCTTGACATCATGGGAAAATCAAAAGAAATCAGCCAAGACCTCAGAAAAATTGTAGACGTCCACAAGTCTGGTTCTTTCTTGGGAGCAATTTCCAAATGCCTGAAGGTACCACGTTCATCTGTACGAACAATAGTACGCAGGTATAAACATCATGGGACCACGCAGCGGTCATACCGCTCGGGAAGGAGAAGCGTTCTGTCTCCTAGAGATGAACAACAGCAAAGGACCTTGTGAAGATGCTGGACGAAACAGGTACAAAAGTATCTATATCCACAGTAAAACGAGTCCTATATCGACATAACCTGAAAGGCCACTCAGCAAGGAAGAAGCCACTGGTCCAAAACCGCCATAAAAATGACAGACTACGGTTTGCAACTGCACATGGGGACAAAGATCGTACTTTTTGGAGAAATGTCCTCTGGTCTGATGAAACAAAAATAGAACTGTTTGGCCATAATGACCATCGTTATGTTTGGAGGAAAAAAAGGGAAGCTTGCAAGCCGAAGAACACCATCCCAACCGTGAAGCACGGGGGTGGCAGCATCATGTTGTGGGGGTGCTTTGCTGCAGGAGGGGCTGGTGCACTTCACAAAATAGATGGTGTCATGAGGAAGGATAATTTTGTGGATATATTGAAGCAACATCTCAAGACATCAGTCAGGAACTTAAAGCTTGGTCGCAAATGGGTCTTCCAAATGGACAATGACCCCAAGCATACTTCCAAAGTTGTGTCAAAATGGCTTACCTTCTTATGGCTGCAATCCCGTTAACGGGATGATATGACGACAGCCAGTGAAAGTGCAGGGCGCCAAATTCAAACAACAGAAATCTCATAATTAAAATTCCTCAAACATACATCTATCTTATACAAATTTTAAAGGTAATCTTGTTGTTAATCCCACCAAAGTGTCCGATTTCAAATATTCTTTACAGCGAAAGCACCACAAACGATTATGTTAGGTCACCGCAAAATCACAGAAAAACACAGTGATTTTTCCAGCCAAAGACAGGAGTCACAAAAAGCAGAAATAGAGATAAAATGAATCACTAACCTTTGATGATCTTCATCAGATGACACTCATAGGACTTCATGTTACACAATACATATATGTTTTGTTCGATAAAGCTCATATTTATATCCAAAAACCTCAGTTTACATTGGCGCCATGTTCAGAAATTGCAGAGAGCCACGTCAAATAACATAAATACTCATCATAAACTTTGATGAAAGATACATGTTTTACATAGAATTAAAGATACACTTGTTCTTAATGCAACCGCTGTGTCAGATTTCAAAAAGCTTTACGGCAAAAGCACAATATTAAAAAGTCTGAGAATAGCGTTCAGCCACAAAAGGAAGCCATACAGTTACCCGCCAAATTGTGCAGTCAACAAAACTCATAAAAAGCATTATAAATCTTCACTTACCTTTGCTGATCTTCATCGGAATGCACTCCCAGGACTCCCACTTCCACAAGAAATGTTGGTTTTGTTCGGTAATGCCCATCATTTATGTCCAAATAGCTATTTTTGTAGTGTGTTTGGTAAACAAATCCAAAGTCAGAAAGCGCGTTCACTAAAAGCTGACGAAATGTCAAAAAGTTCCGTAACAGTCAGTAGAAACATGTCAAACGATGTTTTGAATCAATCTTTAGAATGTTTTCAACATAAATCTTCAGTAACGTTCCAACCGGAGAATTACATTGACTTCAGATGTGCGATGGAACAGAGCTCCCTCTCATGTGAACACGCATGGTCAGAGCATGGCCAGGTCATGGTAGACCTGACTATTTCCTGTCTCCTTCGGCCCCACTACACAGTGGAGGCATCAGACAAGGTTCTACAGACTGTTGACATCTAGTGGAAGCTGTAGGATTTGCAAACTCATCCATATCCCACTGTGTGTTCTGTAGGGGCTGTGTTGAAAATCGACCAACCCCAGAATTCCCACTTCCTGTTTTGATTTTTTTCTCAGGTTTTTGCCTGCCATATGAGTTCTGTTATACTCACAGACATCATTCAAACAGTTTCAGAAACTTCAGAGTGTTTTCTATCCAAAAATAATAATAATATGCATATCTTAGCAACTGGGACTAAGGAGCAGGCAGTTTACTATGGGCACCTCTGTGCACCTTTCATCCAAGCTACTCAATACTGCCTCTGCAGCCATAAGAAGTTAAGGACAACATAGTCAAGCTATTGGTGTGTTCATCACAAAGCCCTGACCTCAACCCTATAGAAGATTTGTGGGCAGAACTGAAAATGTGTGTGCGAGCAAAGAGGCCTACAAACCTGACTCAGTTACACCAGCTCTGTCAGGAGGAAAGGGACAAAATTCACCCATCTTATTGTGGGAAGCTTGTGGAAGGCTACCCGAAAGGTTTGACCCAAGTTAACCTGTCTAGCCCCTGGGTTCCGCTAGCGGAACCCCCCCCCACATTCCACTGAAAAGGCAGCACGCGAAATTCTAAAAATATTTTTTAGAAATATTTAACTTTCACACATTAACAAGTCCAATACAGCAAATGAAAGATAAACATCTTGTGAATCCAGCCAACATGTCTGATTTTTTAAATGTTTTACAGCGAAAACACCACGTATATTTATGTTAGCTCACCACCAAATACAAAAAAGCACAGACATTTCTTTCACAGCACAGGTAGCTTGCACAAAACCCCCAAATAGAGATAGAATTAGTCACTAACCAAGAAACAACTTCATCAGATGACAGTCTTATAACATGTTATACAATAAATCTATGTTTTGTTCGAAAAATGTGCATATTTCAGGTATAAATCATAGTTTTATATTGCAGCTACAATCACAAATATCACCAAAGCAGCTAGAACAATTACAGAGACCAAGGTGAAATACCTAAATACTCATCATAAAACATTTATGAAAAATACATGGTGTACAGCAAATGAAAGATAAACATATTGTGAATCCAGCCAATATTTCAGATTTTAAGTGTTTTACAGCGAAAACACAATATAGCATTATATTAGCTTACCACAATAGCCAAAAACACAACCCATTTATCAGCAGCAAAAGTTAGCGATCGCAAAAAAACAGCAAAAGATATATAACTTTTCACTAACCTTGACAAACTTCATCAGATGACAGTCCTATAACATCAGATTATACAATACACTTATGTTTTGTTCGAAAATGTGCATATTTAGAGCTGAAATCCGTGGTTATACATTGTGAAAACGTAGCAACTTTTTCCCAGAATCTCCGGATATATTTCTGACACTCACCTGATCTGACCAAATAACTCATCATAAACTTTACTAAAAAATACATGTTGTACAGCAAATGAAAGGTACACTAGTTCTTAATGCAATCGCCGTGTTAGAATTCTAAAAATAACTTTAGTACGACATACAGCTTACGTTATAGCGAGACAGCGCCTGCAATGAGGGCGGAAAATAGTACTAAACATTTTCCACAGAAATACGAAATAACATCATTAATGGTTCCTACTTTTGCTGAGCTTCCATCAGAATCTTGTACAAGGGGTCCTTTGTCCAGAACAATCGTTGTTTGGTTTTAGAATGTCATTTTCTCCTGTCGAATTAGCAACCAAAGCTAGCCAAGTGGCGCGAAGCTGTCCATCTTCACCAAACGCAGAGAACGGAAAACGCCAAAACTCCCGATAAACTTTCAATAATCTGATAAAACTATATTGAAAAAACATACTTTACGATGATATTACCACATGTATCAAATAAAATCAAAGCCGGAGATATTAGCCGTCTATAACGAAAGCTTTTCAGAAGGCAATCCAGGGTTCCTTCCCGCGCCTTGCTGAACAAAGGAAATTTGGGGTCACGTCATTCCAAGAGCTCTTATTCGACCTCAGATCTAGCTAGACACCCCATTTCACCTCTCACTGCCTGTTGACATCTAGTGGAAGGCGTATGAAGTGCATGTATATCCATAGATTTCAAGCAAATGAATAGGAAGGCCCTGGAACAGAGCCTCGATTTCAGATTTTTCACTTCCTGACAGGAAGTTTGCTGTAAAATGAGTTCTGTTTTACTCACAGATATAATTCAAACGGTTTTAGAAACTTGAGAGTGTTTTCTATCCAATAGTAATAATAATATGCATATTGTACAAGCTAGAATAGAGTACGAGGCAGTTTAAATTGGGCACGATTTTTTCCCAAAGTGAAAATAGCGCCCCCTATCCCAAAGAAGTTAAACAATTTAAAGACAATGCTAACAAATACTAATTGCGTGTATGTAAACTTCTGACCCACTGGGAATTTGATGAAAAAAATAAAAGCTGAAATAAATCATTCTCTATACTATTATTCTGACATTTCACATTCTTAAAATAAATTGGTGATCCGAACTGACCTAAGGCAGGGAGTTTTTACTAGAATCAAATGTCAGGAATTGTGAAAAACTGAGTTTAAATGTATTTGGCTAAGGTGTATGTAAACTTCTGACTTCAACTGTACATGTGATATGAGTAATGTAAGATATGTAAACATTATTAAAGTGGCATTGTTTAAAGTGACTAGTGATCCATTTACTAAAGTGTCCAGTGAGTGGGTCTCAATGTAGGCAGCAGCCTCTCTGAGTTAGTGATTGCTGTTTAGCAGTCTGATGGCCTTGAGATAGAAGCTCTTTTTCATTCTCTCGTCCCAGCTATGATGCACCTGTACTGACCTCGCCTTCTGGATGATAGTGGTGTGAACAGGCAGTGGCTCGGGTGGTTGTTGTCCTTGATGATTTTTTTGGCCTTCCTGTGACATCAGGTGCTGTAGGTGTCCTGGAAGGCAGGTAATTTGCCCCCGGTGATGCGTTGGGCAGACCGCACCACCCTCTGGAGTGCCTTGCGGTTGAGGGCGGTGCAGTTGCTGTACCAAGCTGTGATACAGCCTGACAGGATGCTCTTGATTGTGCATCTGTAAAAGTTTGTGAGGGTTTTAGGTGAAAAGCCAAATTTCTTCAGCCTCCTGAGGTTGAAGAGGCGCTCTTACCTCTTACAATTTCAGTTTGTCTCTGATGTGTACGCCAAGGAACTTGAAACTTTCCACCTTCTCCACTGCTGTCCCTTCAATATGGATAGGGGAGTGCTCCCACGGCTGTTTCCTGAAGTCCACGATCATCTCCTTTGGTTTTGTTGACATTGAGTGAGAGGTTGTTTTCCTGACGCCACACTCTGAGTGCCCTCACCTCCTCCCTGTACGCTGTCTCGTCGTTGTTGGTGATCAAGCCCACTGCTGTTGTGTTGTCTGCAAACTTGATTATTGAGTTGGAGGCGTGCATGGCCATGCAGTTTTGGGTGAACAGGGAGTACAGAAGAGGGCTGAGCACCCAACCTTGTGGGGCCCTAGTGTTGAGGGACAGCGAAGTGGAGACGTTGTATCCTACTTTCACCACCTGGAGGCGGCCCGTCAGAAAGTCCAGGACCTAATTGCACAGGGCGGGGTTGAGACCCAGGGCCTCCAGCTTGATGATGAGCTTGGAGGGTACTATGGTGTTGAATGCTGAGCTGTAGTCAATGAACAGCATTCTTACATAGGTATTAATTTTGTCCAGATGGGATTGGGCAGTGTGCAGTGCGATGGCGATTGCGTCAACTGTGGACCTGTTGGGGTGGTATGCAAATAGAAGTGGGTCTAGGGTGGCCAGTAAGGTGGAGGTGATATGATCCTTGACTTGCCTCTCAAAGCACTTCATGATGACAGAAGTGAGTGCTACAGGGCGGTAGTCATTTAGTTCAGTTATCTTTTCCTTCTTGGGTACAGGAACAATGGTAGAAGCATGTGGGGACAACAGACTGGGATAGGGAGCGATTGAATATGTCCGGAAACAATCCAGCCACCTGGTTTGCGCGTGTTCTGAGGACGCATCTATGGATGCCGTCTGGGCCAGCAGCCTTGCGAGGGTTAACACGTTTAAATGTTTTACTCACGTCAGCCACGGAGAAGGAGAGGGGGGCAGTCCTTGTTAGCATCCCGCGACACTGTATTATCCTCAAAGCGGGCAAAGAAGGTGTTTAGTTTGTCTGAAAGCGTGATGTCGGTGTGCATGACGTGGCTGTTTTTATTTTTGTAGTCCGTGATTTCCTGTAGACCCTGCCACATACGTATTGTGTCTGAGCCATAGAATTGCGACTCCACCTTGTCCCTGTAACGGCATTTTGTTTCTTTGATTGCCTTGTGGAGGGAATAACTACACTGTTTATATTCAGCCATATTTGCAGACTTCTTTCCATGGTTAAATGCGGTGGATCGCACTTTCAGTGTTGCGCGAATGTCGCCATCCATCCACAGTTTCTGGTTAGGGTAGGTTTTAACAGTGGGTACAACATGTCCAATGCACTTCTTTATAAACTCATTCAACGAGTCAGCGTATAGGTCGATGTTGCTCTCTGAGGCTGACCGGAACATATTCCAGTCTGCGTGATTAAAACAATCTTGAAGTGTGGCATCCGATTGGTCAGACCAGCGTTGAATGGTTCTCATCACTGGTACATCCTGTTTGAGTTTCTGCCTATTAGACGGTACGAGCAAGATGGCGTCATGGTCGGATTTGCTGAAGGGAGGGAGGGGGAGGGCTTTGTATGCATCGTGGAAGTTAGAGTAGCAGTGGTCAAGAGTATTAACCATGTGCGTCGTGCAATCAATATGCTGATATAATTTAGGTTGCCTTGTTTTCAAATTTGCTTTGTTAAAATCCCCAGCTACAATAAATGCAGCCTCCGGATATGTGGCTTCCCGTTAACATAGAGTCCAGTGAAGTTCCTTGAGGGCCGTATTGGTGTTTGCTTGAGGGGGAATGTACACAGCTGTGACTATAACTACGAGAATTATCTTGGTAGGTAAAATGGCCGGCATTTGATTGTAAGGAATTCTAGGTTGGATGAGCAGAAGGACTTGAGTTCCTGTATGTTGTTATGATCACACCATGAGTTGTTAATCATAAAGCATACACCCCCGCCCTTCCTCTTCCCAGAGAGGTGTTTATCTCTGTCGCCGTGGAGAAGCCCGGTGGCTGAACCAATTCCGACAACATATCCCGAGAGAGCCATGTTTTTGTGAAACAGAGAAGGTTACAATCTCTGATGTCTCTCTGGAAGGCAACCCTTGCTCGAATTTCGTCTACCTTGTTGTCAAGAGACTGGACATTGGCGAGTAGTATACTCGGGAGCTGTGAGCGATGTGCATGTCTACGGAGCCTGACCAGGAGGCCGCTCTGTCTGCCCCTTCTGTGGCGCTGTTGTTTTGGGTCGGTTACTGGGATTAGATCTATTGTCCTGGGTGGTGGTCCGAACAGAGGATCCGCTTCGGGAAAGTCGTATTCCTGGTCGTAATGTTGGTAAGTTGACTTTGCTCTTATATCCAATAGTTTTTCCCGGCTGTATGTAATAACACTTAAGATTTCCTGGGGTAACAATGTAAGAAATAATACATAAAAAAAAATACTGCATAGTTTCCTAAGAACTCGAAGCGAGGCGACAAGCTCTGTCGGCGCCATTTTGGTCTCTCTTTCTCTCTCTCTCTCTGTGTCTGTCTGTTTCTCTCTCTCCAGTGTGTATGTGCTCGGCACGTGTGTATGTGGATGTATGTGCAGAAAGGCACTATAGGAGCTAATAGAAATCCTCTGCCATGGTCATTAGCATACAGCAGACCAGGAGTGCCAAAACAGTGCTGGAGTACCCAGAGGTATTTGTCGGTGATTATAGCATATGCATAAAGACACCCTAGAAACCTTGTAATACTGGTCTTAATGTAGAACCTCACAGGTTCCCTTTCATATACAGTGCATTCAGGAAGTATTTACACCCCTTGACTTTTTCCACATTTTGTTGTGTTACAGCCTGAATTTAAAGTGGATTACATTGGGATTTTCTGTCACTGGCCTACACACAATACCTCATATGTCAAAGTAGAATAATGCTTTTAGAAATTTAAACAAATTAATTTAAAATAAAAAGCTGAAATGTCTTGACTCAATAAGTATTCAACCCCTTTGTTATGGCAAGCCTAAATAAGTTCAAGAGTAGAAATATGCTTAACAAGTCACATAATCATCTACAAGACCCAGCTAGGTAAAGTCCCACCTTATCTCTGCTCGCTGGTCACCATAGCTGCACCCACCCGTAGCACGCGTTCCAGCAGGTGTATCTCACTTGTCACCCCCAAAGCCAATTCCTCCTTTGGCCGCCTCTCCTTCCAGTTCTCTGCTGCCAATGACTGGAACGAACTACAAAAATCTCTGAAACTGGAAACACTTATCTCCCTCACTAGCTTTAAGCACCAGCTGTCAGAGCAGCTCACAGATCACTGCACCTATACATAGCCCATCTATAATTCGCCCAAACAACTACCTCTTCCCCTACTGTATTTATTTATTTATTTTGCTCCTTTGCACCCCAGTATTTCTACTTTGCACACTAATCTACTGTCAAATCTACCATTCCAGTGTTTTAATTGCTATATTGTATTTACTTCGCCACCATGGCCTATTTATTGCCTTTACCTCCCTTATCTCACCTCATTTGCTCACATTGTATATAGACTTATTTTTCTACTGTATTATTGACTGTATGTTTGTTTTACTCCATGTGTAACTCTGTGTTGTTATATGTGTCGAACTGCTTTGCTTTATCTTGGCCAGGTCGCAGTTGTAAATGAGAACTTGTTCTCAACTTGCCTACCTGGTTAAATAAAGGTGAAATAAATAAAACATTTAAAAATAAAAAATAATTATAATAAGTTGCATGGACTCACTCTGTGTAAGATAATAGTGTTTAACATGATTTTTGAATGACTACCTCATCTCTGTACCCCACACATACAATTATCTGTACGGTCCCTCATTCGAGTAGTGAATTTCAAACACAGAATCAACCATAAAGATCAGGAAGGTTTTCCAATGCCTCACAAAGAAGGGCACCTATTTGTAGATGGGCGTCCTTCCTAACTCAGTTGCCGGAGAGGTCAGGGATTTCACCATGAGGCCAATAATGACTTTAAAACAGTTTAATGGCTGTGAGGATGGATCGACAACGTTGTAGTTATTCGACAATACTAAGCTAATTGAGTCTGTACAGAATAAAAAATATTCCAAAACATGCATCCTGTTTGAAAAAAGGCACTGAAGTAAAACTTCACAAAATTATGTCCTGAATACAAAGGGTTATGTTTGGGGCAAATCCAACACAACACATCACTGATAAACACTCTTCATATTTTCAAGCATTGTGGTGGCTGCATCATGTCATGGGTATGCTTGTCATCGACAAGGACTAGGGAGTTTTCTATGATAAAAATAAATGGAATAGAGCTAAGCACAGGCAAAATCCTAGAGGAAAACCTGGTTCAGTCTGCTTCCCAACAGACACAGGGAGAGAAATTCACAGTAACCTAAAGCACAAGGCCAAATTTACACTTGAGTTGCTTACCAAAACGACATTGAATGTTCCTGAGTGGCCTAGTTACAGTTTATACTTGAATCGGTTTGAAAATCTATGGCGAGACTTGAAAATGGCTGCTTAGCAATGATCAACAACCAACTTGACAGAGAATGAAGAATTTTAAAAAGACTATTTGCAAATATTGGACAATCCAGGTGTATTTGTGTTTGGATTTATTATGGATCCCCATTAGCTGCTGCCAAGCTGCTGCTCTTCCTGGGTGCCAGCAAAATGAAGGCAATTTTAAAAACATTACAATATATTCACAACAGATTTCACAACACATTAAGTGTGTGTGCAAAGCTCTTAGGGACTTACCCAGAAAGACATCTATAATCGCTGCCAAAGGTGATTCTGACATGTATTGACTCAGAGGTTTGACAAATATTAGAATTTTTCTTCCACTTTGACATTACAGAGTATTTTGTGCAGAATGTTGATTTTTTTTTTTTACAATTAAATACATTTTAATCCTGCTTTGTAACACAACAAAATGAGGAAAAGAGTCAAGAGATGTGAATACATTCTGAAGGCACTGTAGGTTACATTGGACCTGGGTGGTGATAAGAGAAGTTTAAACATGCCTAAGTATGCCTCCACCATGTGTGTGTGTGTGTGTGTGTGTGTGTGTGTGTGTGTGTGTGTGTGTGTGTGTGTGTGTGTGTGTGTGTGTGTGTGTGTGTGTGCGTGTGTTACACCTTGTCTGTATAATGGGATGTAAATAGGCCAATATACAGTTTCAATCTGTGGCAGGACTAATGCATATTTCAGAGATTCAGAGGTGTCATCAATCAGCCTGTGACAGCTACAGATGCTTCGCTTCAGGAGGAAACTCCATCACAACACACACACACGCACACACACACACACACTCAGAGACACATGAACACACACACACTCAGTTGTTGTGACGTCCTATCCTCCTGACATCTGAAATATTTGATCACATGTTTGCATGCTTGTTAGAACTTGCCTTATTTCTCCTAAATTGAGTCAAAGTCAATGAGAAAGCTCCCAAACTGCATTGATGTAAATCATCAACCCAAGTTCTGGAGGAGGCACAAAGGCATTTCCGTGCGGCTGCACTTTACTGGGCTTGGCACTCTGTCGACTGCTGTTTAAAAATAGCAGCCTGAAGTGGTGCAGAAGAGTAGCCACTCGACTGTGGACTCCACTACCGAGTATGCACTACAGAGTGTGTGAGTGTGTGTGGGTGGCTAACTGCACCTCTAGGCCATAGGCTTCCAACAACAATACGTGATTGAAAATAGTCCCTTTGGCTAAAATACAGCAGAGCCTGTAAAGAGATGACTCATGGCATTGTGTCGTTAGAAGTGATGTCTCTATAGTTATGATAGCTCTAGTTAATACTCCGTTGACTCACTGTAACTGCATACGATCGCTTTGAACTTTAAACTCGCTATGAATGCCTTCATATAGTCAAAGTCATATCTTCATTGTCTGACTTTGTTAGTGGATATGAGAAAATATATGTGATAAGTTTTTTTTAATGATAAAATAAAAACTGTCGTCCTGAGTCTAGTCCACAGGCAGTGATTTGTGTGATTTGATATGACGCATGCAATTGAACCCATGAATGTGTTTTAGTGTCAGTTTGAGTCAGGGGTTGGAACCAAAGTTATTTTCCAATCATTTAGTTCTGAACAGAACCATTATTTTCGGGGGTTCCGTTCAACTGTTCCGACCTGCAAAGTAAAGTTCTGAACACGCTCAAACCGGTTTATATCGTGTTCCTTTTTAACACTAGAACCGCTAAAGCAGTCATTTTGTGTCAGCCTTTTTATGTCTCTAGTTGGTTTGGTCAGGGTGTGATTTGGGCTGGGCATTCTATGTCTTGTTTTCTATGTTTCTTTATTTCTATGTTTTGGCCGGGTATGGTTCTCAATCAGGGACAGCTGTCTATCGTTGTCTCTGATTGGGAACCATATTTAGGTATCCCTTTTTCCCTCTTTTCGTTGTGGGTAGTTAACTTTGTTTGTGGCACTATTGCCCTGTAAGCTTCACGGTTGTTTTTCGTTTGTTGTTTTGTTGGCGACATTTTAAATAAAAAGAGAAATGTACGCTCGCCACGCTGCACCTTGGTCCACTTCTTTTGACGGCCGTGACATCTTGACTGATCATAATTGTTTTATTTATATTGCTCTGCCATTATTTTAACTCATGCCCCCTTCTGTCCTTGACTTTTCCTAAATAAAGTCTATATAACACACTGCCATTGTTAGGATCTTAATATCACAAACAGAACCTGAGTTATAACCAGTTTTAGGAGGGCATGTCATTTGTTTGAATGGTTTTCCCTCATTGCCCCTCCTTCTCCCAACAGAAGGGCCTGCTCCGCTCTTTCTTCCGACAGTTGAAAGTGCAGTGCCCAGTTGATAATCCCCCTGACAATTGACTCGAAACTGAACCTAAACTATACCAAAACTATTTTCACTTATATAACAACAGATACAATTAATTAAGCAAAGTATGATGGGGAGAATGAGTGAGTTGAGGAGCGAGGGGAAGCGAAAGAAGCATAATTATGTAATCACCAATTGTGAATGAAGAACAGGGCAGGCCATTCAATTTTATTGATCCATTCTAATTAAAGGCCTAATTTTAAAATTATATTTTATTTATTTTACCTTTATTTAACTAGGCAAGTCAGTTAAAGAACAAATAATTTTTTTCAATGACGGCCTAGGAACAGCGGGTTAACTGCCTTGTTCAGGGTAAGAATGTTTACCCTATACATTAACCCTATATCAGTTCACCGACTCAAAGCAGTCTTATCAGTTTACTATGGCCTACTTGGAGTAGGCAACACAGAGTGAGCGTGGATAATTGTACATGCTGAACGGCTTTCAATCTCTGGGAAAAATATCCACATCACGCAGCAGGTGCGAGTGTTGGAGAATGTGGTGGTGCGGCTTGTGGAACCTTGTGTTGGCAAGGGGAGCAATGTCACCATAGACAATTTCTTCACATCACTGTCATTGGCGAACAATTTGCTTGCAAAGAAAACAAGTCTGGCCCGGCACCACGAACAAAGTGAGACGGGAGCTTCCTCCCTCTGTGCAAAATAAGGCACCTGCCCAGCTGTTGTGGAGCACCAATGCTGAAGAACGACAAGACAACTGGACACGATCAAGAGAAAGCCGAAGACTATTACACACTACAACCAATCAAAGGTATGCCAAAGTGTGTCAAGCAAGTGAACAAAATGTGGAAAACAGTCAAGGGGTCTGAATACTTCCCGAAGGCACTGTAGCTCGACATTAAATGACTTCAATCAGTGCGGATAGAGCATATTGCTATGGATGGGCAAGCTATAGTTCTTTACATGTGCGATGGACAGACAAGTGTAGGGGGCGAGATACTTCAGACATTTTGCGGTTGGGGAGAGAGCTAGAGAGGGTGGAGGAGGAGGTTTCACTTGAAGTGCTGGGCATCTTGTTATGACATGCATTATCTGAATTAGCTAGGCCCACAGAGTTTTATCTACAGAAGAGCGTCTTCTATGGAGAAACTTTGAATGTTTTTGAATTTCAGAGAGTTGGCTTAATCTTGGACCAGAGCTAGCTAGCTAACAAGCTTGTGTGTGCAGAGCTTCACCAAAATTAAAAACGAATCTTACCTTTTTGTAGTTAATAAATCCAACGTGAGATGTGATAACTTCTAGTATCCTCAATTAACTAGCGTTCTGTTATTAGAAATCTCTCCCTAATTTCTGAATCATGCTTGTGAAGTCAGTAGGCTACAGAAGCCTACACACACACACACAGGTAGCCTACATGGGGCAGGTAGCCTACACGCACACACACTGGCAAAGATTTTCAGCTGGCCGGCAGCTCCTCACCTAAAGGACTCTCAGACCATGAGAAACAATATTCTCTGGTCTGATGAAACCAAGATTGAACTCTTAGGTCTGAATGCCAATAGTCATGTCTGGAGGAAACCTGGCACCATTCCTACGGTGACGCATGGTGATCGCAGCATCATTCTGTGGGGATGTTTCTTAGTGGTAGGGACTGGGAGACTAGTCAGGATCGGGGGAAAGATGAATGGAGCAAAGTACAGAGAGAGTCTTGATGAAAACCTGCTCCAGAGCACTCAGGACCACAGACTGGGGTGACGGTTCACGTTCCAACAAGATAACGACCCTAAGCACACAGCCAAGACAACTCAGGAATGGCTTCGGGACAAGTCTCTGAATGTCCTTGAGTGTCCCAGCCAGAGCCCGGATCTAACATCTTTGGAGAGACCTGAAAATAGCTGTGCATCGACACTCCCCATCAAACCTGACAGAGCTTGAGAGGATCTGCAGAGAAGAATGTGAGAAACTCCCTAAATACAGGTGTACCAAGCTTATAACGTCATACCCAAGAAGACTCAAGGCTGTAATTGCTGCCAAAGGTGCTTCAACAACGTACTGAGTAAAGGGTCTGAATACTAAATGTGATATTTCAGTTAACTATTTTTAATACATTTGAAAAAAATTCTAAAAACCTGTTGTTTCTTTGTCATCATGGGGTATTTTGTATAGAATGATGAGGAAAAAAAGCTATTTAATCCATTTTAGAATAAGGCTGTAACGTAGCAAAAATTGGGAAAAAGTCAAGGGGTCTGAATGCTTTCCCGAGTGCACTTTACATGCATGTGTAAACATTTGTACCGCTCTACGTGTGTGTGCGTGCATGTGTCTGCATGTACAGTACACAATACGCTTACAGATCCACAGCAACCAGACACCCTGTCCCACAGGAACTATTGAACACCTAACATACTTTGCCATGTCAGCAGTAGCCTAATTAACACACTGGACATGTAGCATGGATGGGCCTCCTCAGCTTTCACCTGTTTATTTGTATCCCACTCCACATGTATGTGGGTTTAGTCTTGTTTGAAGTTAAAGCAGTGAGATAAATCTAGAAGATGAATCAGTTATTGAATACAAGCCAGGTTCTATCCCCAGCTCTGGGACTGGAGAGCCTTTGGGTTTGGCTGGTTGGACATCATTGAGAGTTTTGATGACATCGTCCTGGAGGGGCTTTGGGTTGTATTGATCTTAACAGGCAAAGGAGGGATGGGGGAAGGGATGGAGAGTCAGAGGGAAGGATAGAGGGAGGAGAAATCAATGGGGATGCACTGCTGATTCATTTATGTTGGTCAGACATGTGTGTGTGTTTGCGTGTGTATGTGTTTGTGTGTGTGTGCGTGTTGTGTGTGTGTTGTGTGTTCTAGTCTTAGTCTTTGCTTAGTATCTGGGGAGTTGACTTACACGGAACCCAAACCGGCTGCGCGGGTGCGCCATCGTGCGCTATCGTGCATACATTTGTTTGGCCCCCCCACACCAAACGCGATCACGACACGCAGGTTAAAATATCAAAACAAACTCTGAACCAATGACATTAATTTGTGGGCAGATCGAAAAGCATTAAACATGTATGGCAATTTAGCTAGTTAGCTTGCACTTGCTAGCTAACGTTAATTTGTCCTATTTAGCTAGCTTGCTGTTGCTAGCTAATTTGTCCTGGGATATAAACATTGAGTTGTTATTTTACGTGAAATGCACAAGGACCTCTACTCCGACAATTAATCCACACATAAAACGGCCAACCGAATCGTTTCTAGTCATCTCTCCTCCTTCCAGGCTTTTTCATCTTTGAACTTATATGGTGATCGCATCTAAACTGTCATAGTATTACCACGACAACCGGCAACTAAGTTCATCTTTCAATCACCCACGTGGGTATAACCAATGAGGAGATGGCACGTGGGTACCTGCTTCTATAAACCAATGAGGAGATGGGAGAGGCAGGACTTGCAGCGCGATCTGCGTCAGAAATAGGAATGAGTTCTATTTTAGCCCTTGGGTTAAAATAGACGCTCGTAGACGCAGACGCTCGTTGGTGCGCGCAAGCAGTGTGGGTGCAATAATTGATTAATTAACATGGATATTTAAATTTATTTTGCGACGTTCGCGCACGCGACGTGTCCGGTCTGGTCAGCATGTTAGTAGTTCATACTCTCACTGAAATACAGCTCAGTGTAAACTGTAAACTAAGTCATTTTCAGTACTGTGCACAATATTTTTCCTCATCCCCCTCTCATCTTCCCCTCACTCTCATCTTCTCATCCTGCCAACAACCGAAGATAATTTCTCCTCACCTCAGATGTTACAACAGAGGTGGATTAAAAAGACTGTTGATCATTTTACTGTCTATCCATACGCTTCACACATTCTACTTTAATTTGGATCCAATTATCAGTAATATATACTGTTGTATACAGCTGAATTCTGAAGTTTACATACACTTAGGTTGGAGTCATTAAAACTTGTTTTTCAACCACTCCACAAATTTCTTGTTAACAAACAATAGATTTGGCAAGTCGGTTAGGACATCTACCTTGTGCATGACACAAGTCATTTTTCCAACAATTGTTTACAGACAGATTATTTCACTTATAATTCACTGTTTCACAATTCCAGTGGGTCAGACGTTTACATACACTAAGTTGACTGTACCTTTAAACAGCTTGGAAAATTCCAGAAAATTATGTCATGACTGTAGAAGCTTCTGATAGGCTAGTTGACATCATTTGATTCAATTTGAGGTGTACCTGTGGATGTATTTCAAGGCCTAGCTTCAAACTCAGTGCCTCTTTGCATGTCATCATGGGAAAATCAAAAGAAATTAGCCAAGACCTCAGAAATTAATTTGTAGACCTCCACAAGTCTGGTTCATTCTTGGGAGCAATTTCCAAATGCCTGAAGGTACCACGTTCATCTGAACAAACAATAGTACGCAGGTATAAACACCATGGGACCACGCAGCCGTCATACCAATCAGGAAGGAGAAGCGTTCTGTCTCTTAGAGATTAACGTACTTTGGTGCGAAAAGTGCAAATCAATCCCAGAACAACAGCAAAGGACCTTGTGAAGATGCTGGAGGAAACAGGTACAAAAGTATCTATATCCACAGTAAAACGAGTCCTATATCGACATAAACGCAACGGCCGCTCAGCAAGGAAGAAGCCACTGCGCCAAAACTGCCATAAAAAAGACAGACTACGGTTTGCAACTGCACATGGGGACAAAGATCATACTTTTTGGTCCTCTGATCTGATAAAACAACAATAGAGCTGTTTGGCCATAATGACCATCGTTATGTTTGGAAGAAAAAAGGGGGACGTTTGAAAGCCGAAGAACACCATCCCAATCGTGAAGCACCGGGGTGGCAGCATCATGTTGTCAACAAAGTCAAGGTATTGGAGTGGCCATTTATTTTTTATTTATTTCACCTTTATTTAACCAGGTAGGCTAGTTGAGAACAATTTCTCATTTACAACTGCTACCTGGCCAAGATAAAGCAAAGCAGTTCGACACATACAACAGCACAGAGTTACTCATGGAATAAACAAACATACAGTCAATAATACAGTAGAAAAGGTCTATATACAGTGTGTGCAAATGAGGTAGGATAAGGGAGGTAAGGTAATAAATAGGCCATGGTTTCGAAGTAATTACAATATAACAATTAAACACTGGAATGGTAGATGTGCAGAAGATGAATGTGCAAGTAGAGATACTGGGGTGCAAAGGAGCAAGATATATAAATAAATACAGTATGGGGATGAGGTAGTTGGATGGGCTATTTACAGATTGGCTATGTACAGTGCAGTGATCTATGAGCTGCTCTGACAGCTGGTGCTTAAAGCTAGTGAGGGAGATTTGAGTCTCCAGCTTCAGTGATTTTTGCAGTTCGTTCTAGTCATTGGCAGCAGAGAACTGAAAGGAAAGGTGGCCAAAGGAAGAATTGGCTTTGGGGGTGACAAGTGAGACATAACTGCTGGAGTGCGTGCTACGGGTGGGTGCAGCTATGGTGACCAGTGAGCTGAGATAAGGCGGGGCTTTACCTAGCAGAGACTTGTAGATGACCAGGAGCCAGTGGGTTTGGCAGCGAGTATGAAGCGAGGGCCAGCCAACGAGAGCGTTCAGATCGCAGTGGTGGGTAGTATATGGGGCTTTGGTGACAAAATGGATGTCACTGTGATAGACTGCATCCAATTTGTTGAGTAGAGTGTTGGAGGCTATTTTGTAAATGACATCGCCAAAGTCGAGGATCGGTAGGATGGTCAGTTTTACGGGGGTATGTTTGGCAGCATGAGTGAAGGATGCTTTGTTTTGCGAAATAGGAAGCCGATTATAGATTTCATTTTGGATTGGAGATGCTTAATGTGAGTCTGGAAGGAGAGTTTACAGTCTAACCAGACACCTAGGTATTTGTAGTTGTCCACATATTCTAAGTCAGAACTGTCCAGAGTAGTGATGCTGGACGGGCAGGCAGGTGCGGGCAGCGGTCGGTTGAATAGCATGCATTTAGTTTTACTTGCATTTAAGAGCAGTTGGAGGCCACGGAAGGAGAGTTGTATGTCATTGAAGCTCGTCTGGAAGTTAGTTAACACAGTGTCCAAAGAAGGGCCAGAGGTATACAGAATGGTGTCGTCTGCGTGGATCAGAGAATCACCAGCAGCAAGAGCGACATCATTGATGTATACAGAGAAGCCCTGACCTCAATCCTATAGAAAATGTGTGGGCAGAACTGAAAATGTGTGTGCGAGCAAGGAGGCCTACAAACCTGAGTCAGTTAAACCAGCTCTGTCAGGAGGAATGGGCCAAAATTCACCCAACTTATTGTGGAAAGCTTGTGGAAGGCTATCCAAAATGTTTAACCCAAGTTAAACAATTTAAAGGCAATGCTACCAAATACTAATTGAGTGTATGTAAACTTCTGACACACTGGGAATGTGATGAAAGACATCAAAGCTTAAATAAATAATTCTCTCTGCTATTATTCTGACATTTCACATTATCTAATATAAAGTGGTGATCCTACCTGACCTAAATCAGGGAATTTTTACTTGGATTAAATGTCAGGAATTGTGAAAAACTGAGTTTAAATGTATTTGGCTAAGGTGTATGTAAACTTCTGACTTCAACCGTATATTTGGCTTGTCACAATACAATATGTGCCTGGCTGATTCAATGAGATTATCTCTCTCACGCTCTCTCTTTAAAGCCCACAGCTTCACTGAGCGCACGTCATCTCCCTTTCATTCTCCAATCTCTTTCAGCGTATTTCCCCTATTTTCCTGTTCTTTCACTGATGACTCACACTCCTGTGTTTGCCTTTTGGTGTCGTCACGCGCACACGCGCACGCACGCACGCACACCCACACGCACAATCTATTCGAGGCAATTACATCAATATCAAATATTCATTACCTGGCGTAAAGTGGTTGCCGGGGTTTCTAACCCATGTTGGCCAGGCAATCGAGCAGCAGTCCCCGAGCTCCGCTGACAGCAAGATCAATGGCACGTTGTGAATGTCGTACAGGATGCCATTCCGGCTCTAACTGCCGAACATAAAAGAGCCCTGCGGCTGCCATCTTGGCTCAAAGCCACTGGTGTTTACGGCCCCGGTCTCCCAGTTTCCTCGCACCTTTGGGGAAACCCATGGGGAAATCACACGTCAAATGTAGGATATGTACATCTCCTCTGAAATATGTATGCCGGGGTAATAAAAGCGGTGCATATGCAGTGTGTGGTGGTATTTAGATGCAGACCTTTTAGTAGGAAAGTGACACCCTATCCCCAGGCTCAGCCCTTTGAAAAAGATAGATGTCGCCATTGTGTGTGCGTGTGTGTGTGTGTGTGTGTGTGTGTGTGTGTGTGTGTGTGTGTGTGTGTGTGTGTGTGTGTGTCATAAAATAAAGCTATTGCTTTCTCTGCATTGATTCTTTCATGTTGCTGTTCATGTAGAAGTTGACATTTGCTTTGAGATGCAAAATGGCGAGATGGGAGACGTTGGCCTCGCACGGCTCTGTGGGGTTTCGTACAGTGTTTTTTTTATGAGGAGCTTTATGAGGGATGTTTTCTATTATGGAGTTGTTGTGGGCTGACCGATGCTCTCTCTTTTCATCTGTATGTGTGTGTGTTCTTTATCTGAGCGAGATGACCAGGGCTTTAGTTCCTACTCACTGACATTTACTCTGGTTCCCTTCAGTGGGACTTTGTTCGATACACACGAGGCAAAGGTAACTCTGTTCTCGGAGTCACTGTGTGTTGTTGCAGGGTTTTGTTTCAGCTCAGCACAAAAACACCTGACACAACTGGTTCGAACAAGACAGGCCTACTCATTCGGCTATTGTGCGTTGGACCCTCTTTGCTTTGTGTGTGTCTGTGCGTTTATTATGTGTTTGACGGTCTTCACTGTGTATATTTGTGTGTGTGTGTGTGTTTGACACACTATTTGCTAACGTGTGTGTTTCAGGCCTGGTGAAGCTGGGAATCCACTGTGTCACGTGTCAGAAAGTGGCCATCAAGATCGTCAACAGAGAGAAACTCAGCGAGTCTGTCCTCATGAAGGTAAGACCATGGGCTTGACACCAGATGTTGCAATGGAGAGCCATATGGCCTTTGTTGTTGTTATTGTTAGAAAAAGAGGGTAATATGACATGGCCTTCCTGTCACTGTAGTAGAGGAGAGTAGAGTGTTGTGCTGCAGGGTCTGACAGTATGACAGGAGGTCCTCCAGGGATAGTGCTGTTATGTAAAACAGATGGATAGAGATGCCTTCCTAACCTTCCATAGCTCTTTATCTTTGTGTCAGTGTGTGTGTGTGAGTTTTGGGGCCTATGAATGACAAAGTATGTTAAGCAGCACTTCTGCATTTCCTCATTAGACCAGTACCCATCAATAGCTAGACTAGACTTTGCTTCTCTGCAATTATAAGCCCTTATGGTAGAGTAAACCATTGGAGTTAGGAAAATGGAGCAGGCCTTAATCCTGTCTTGTATAATGACCTTTCATGGGATGCAGCATATTCTCTATCTCAGGAAATCACACTGAAGCATCTCATTGGGATGTAATTGGATCGTGGGCAGATTTAATTTGAATGGGGTGCAGCGCATACATACAGCATACTGTATGTGCTCTCACATGCACACACAGATGCTCTCACGCACACACACACACACACACACACACACACACACACACACACACACACACACACACACACACACACACACACACACACACACACACACACACACACACACACACACACACACACACACACACACACACACACACACACACACACTTCAGTAGTGCCAACACTTCAATATCCTGAGAGTGAGAGTAGATGGTGTGCCAGTGCAGGGGGTTAGTGCGGTGTTTGGCACTATCACACTGCTTTGTCCTCCGCACAGAGAAAGGGTCACAGGCAGCCATAGGTGACAAATGTTCTTAATAAAAAACACCCTGGCTGGTGTGTGTGTGTGTGTGTGTGTGTGTGTGTGTGTGTGTGTGTGTGTGTGTGTGTGTGTGTGTGTGTGTGTGTGTGTGTGTGTGTGTGTGTGTGTGTGTGTGTGTGTGTGTGTGTGTGTGTGTGGACTAAATATCATGACTCCAGTGGGCCCACTAGGATGTAGTGGGGAAGATTTTCTGTTGACCAAGCACATGCTTTGCTTTCCCTCACCCCCATGGTCACCCCTCAGTAGGGAAGTTAACCGTGTGTGTCTTTTGTCAGTCTGCACAGGAGTGTGTGCAGTACGCTATGCACATACATGTGTGCCCTATGCACTAACCAAGTCAGTGGAATAAGTCGAGTTTGGTAAGATATATGTGTGTGTACACGGTAATAAAAAATTCAACAAAATAAATGGATCACATACACAGATGTTATTGCGGGTGTAGCGAAATGCTTGTGTCACGTTGGTATGAAGAGATTTGGGAGACGGGCACAGGAATGCGTAATAGGGGTAATGAAATGAAATGAACGTTCCAGAGGGATCCGTGACAGTGACCCCACCCCCACCACAGACGCGCTGCACTAGCGGCACAACGACACCGGTCTAGAGGACGATCACGGGAACGCAGTGCGGGTCGATCAGGACCCAATGCAGCTGCCAAAGTTGTGTCATAGTCGGACAGGCCAGATGCAGCTGCCGAAGTTGAGGCGGTGTCGGACGGACCAGTAGGAGTGGTGTTGGACGGACCGGTTGTGACTGCGTCCGGCGGCCCAATTGCAGCTGCCGAAGTTGCGGCGGCCCTGGATGGACCAGTCGGAGCGTCGTCGGACGGGCCATTCCCGCTGTCTCCCTTAACCTCTCTTGGGCACGTGAGACGGTAGCGTCCCACCTCTTCAACAGCCAGTGAAACTGCTGGGCGCCAAATTCAAATACAGAAATACTCATTATAAAAATTCAGAAAACAAAACATATTTTACATAGGTTTAAAGATTAACTTCTTGTGAAGATTTAAAAAATGCTTTACGGCGAAAGCATACCTTACGATTATTTGACAACATAGCCCACTAGACAAATCATTACAAACAGTAGCCAGCCAAGTAGAACAGTTACACATGTCAGAAATAGAGATAAAATGAATCCCTTACCTTTGATGATCTTCATATGGTTGCACTCAGCAGACATTCCATTTACTCAATAAATGTTTCATTTGTTCGATAAAGTCTCTTTATATCCAAAAATCTCAGTTTTGTTTGCGTGTTTTTTCTGTAATCCACAGGCTCAAACGCAGTCAAAACAGGAAGACAAAAAAATCCAAATTGTATCCGTAAAGTTCATAGAAACATGTCAAACGATGTTTATATTCAAACCTCAGGTTGTTTTTAGCCTAAATAATCGATAATACACTGCTCAAAAAAATAAAGGGAACACTTAAACAACACAATGTAACTCCAAGTCAATCACACTTCTGTGAAATCAAACTGTCCACTTAGGAAGCAACACTGATTGACAATAAATTTCACATAATGTTGTGCAAATGGAATAGACAACAGGTGGAAATTATAGGCAATTAGCAAGACACCCCCAATAAATGAGTGGTTCTGCAGGTGGTGACCACAGACCACTTCTCAGTTCCTATGCTTCCTGGCTGATGTTTTGGTCACTTTTGAATGCTGGCGGTGCTTTCACTCTAGTGGTAGCATGAGACGAAGTCTACAACCCACACAAGTGGCTCAGGTAGTGCAGCTCATCCAGGATGGCACATCAATGCGAGCTGTGGCAAGAAGGTTTGCTGTGTCTGTCAGCGTAGTGTCCAGAGCATGGAGGCGCTACCAGGAGGCAGGCCAGTACATCAGGAGACGTGGAGGAGGCCGTAGGAGGGCAACAACCCAGCAGCAGGACCGCTACCTCCGCCTTTGTGCAAGGAGGAGCACTGCCAGAGCCCTGCAAAATGACCTCCAGCAGGCCACAAATGTGCATGTGTATGCTCAAACGGTCAGAAACAGACTCCATGAGGGTGGTATGAGGGCCCGACGTCCACAGGTGGGGGTTGTGCTTACAGCCCAACACCGTGCAGGACGTTTGGCATTTGCCAGAGAACACCAAGATTGGCAAATTCGCCACTGGCGCCCTGTGCTCTTCACAGATGAAAGCAGGTTCACACTGAGCACATGAGCACATGTGACAGACGTGACGGAGTCTGGAGACGCCGTAGAGAACGTTCTGCTGCCTGCAACATCCTCCAGCATGACCGGTTTGGCGGTGGGTCAGTCATGGTGTGGGGTGGCATTTCTTTGGGGGCCCCCACAGCCCTCCATGTGCTCGCCAGAGGTAGCCTGACTGCCATTAGGTACCGAGATGAGATCCTCAGACCCCTTGTGAGACCATATGCTGGTACGGTTGGCCCTGGGTTCCTCCTAATGCAAGACAATGCTAGACCTCATGTGGCTGGAGTGTGTCAGCAGTTCCTGCAAGAGGAAGGCATTGATGCTATGGACTGGCCCGCCCGTTCCCCCGACCTGAACCCAATTGAGCACATCTGGGACATCATGTCTCGCTCCATCCACCAACGCCACGTTGCACCACAGACTGTCCAGAAGTTGGCGGATGCTTTAGTCAAGGTCTGGGAGGAGATCCCTCAGGAGACCATCCGCCACCTCATCAGGAGCATGCCCAGGCGTTGTAGGGAGGTCATACAGGCACGTGGAGGCCACACACACTACTGAGCCTCATTTTGACTTGTTTTAAGGACATTACATCAAAGTTGTATCAGCCTGTAGTGTGGTTTTCCACTTTAATTTTGAGTGTGACACCAAATCCAGACCTCCATGGGTTGATAAATTTGATTTACATTGATCATTTTTGTGTGATTTTGTTGTCAGCACATTCAACTATGTAAAGAAAAAAGTATTTAATAAGAATATTTCATTCATTCAGATCTAGGATGTGTTATTTTAGTGTTCCCTTTATTTTTTTGAGCAGTGTATTTCAACCGGACAATAACTTTAAAAGGTAAACAAGAAACGCACTCTCTCGGTCTCACGCATGAAAAAGCTCTGTGACACTTTAGGGTCCACTCATTCAGACTGCTCTTACTTCTTAATTTTTCAGAATACAAGCCTGAAACAATTTCTAAAGACTGCTGACATCTAGTGGAAGGCATAGAAACTGGAATTTGAGTCCTAAGTCAATGGATACTGTAATGGCATTGAATAGAAAACTACAAAACCAAAAAAGAAAATACTTCCTAAATGGATTTTTCTCAGGTTTTCACCTGCCAAATCAGTTCTGTTATACTCACAGACACTATTTTAACAGTTTTGGAAACTTTAGAGTGTTTTCCATCCAAATATACCAGTTATATGCATATCATATCTTCTGGGCCGGAGAAGCAGGCAGTTTTTTTTTTATTTTATTTTTTTTTTTATTATTTTTTTAGGGGTGGATCAGCTTAATATTGCGGAAAGAATGTTGCTTCCAATGTAATTGTCTGCATCATTTCCAATCCCCCATATTTTTTTGGGTAAATATATATATCCATACACGCATGCATACATATATACATATATACATACACATACCTATATAGACATACATACTTTTTTAAAGAATATACCTTTATTATTATTCCCCGCAACCCTACCACCGCTCCCCCAATTGGAGTAAACTAATAAACACTTCTGCTTTTACCTTCAATTTATACATCTTATACCTATTTTACAGACACAGACTACTTTATAATAGTTCTCTCTTGTTTGTTCTTAGTCCTTCCTCTATTTCTGTTGTCCATCCAATTTTATTTCCACTTGTAACTGTGCTATTTCACAAAAGCTCCGCACCTATACACATTTCACAGATCCCGTATGCCCTACATTGTTTATCTTGTTATTAGTCCCACCCTTCAGTTCCACTCAACCCTTCCCATCTATCTTCCAACATCATCCATTTTGGATTTTTATTTGCCATATATTTTTCAACTGTGCTGTGATGCTTCACAAAAGATTTGAACCTTCCTATTCTCATAGCTTCTACAGATTGTAAATTAAAAATAAACATTTTTGCTAAAATAATTATTATATTATTGATTGATTGACTATGGCTTTTCAAATCCCCCAGTATTGCTATCTGTAGCGTTAGTTCTAGGCAAATGTTGCAATTCTTCAGCCATTCCTGGACCTGTGACCAAAAACGAGCTACATATGGACAATACCAAAATAAATGATCTAATGACTCTGCCTCCTCACAACAGAATCTGCAGAGCTGGGAAGATTGTATACCCCATATATATAACATTCTATTAGTTGCAAGAATTTTGTACAGTAATTTAAATTGAAAAATTCGAAGTTTTGAATCCGGCGTTGTTTTGCGTATCAATTCATAAACCATGTGCCATGGAATGGGTACATCGAAAATCTCTTCCCAACTATTTTGCAATTTATATGGCACAGCTGTCAGTTTTTTGGTCCTTAAATGAAATTGGTATATGTTTTTATTTATCACACTTTTCTTTAACCATTTATGTTCTTTAATACAGGGCCGACATACAAGTTCCTTACTTTTTTCCCCTTCTACTTGCCTCTTCCATTTTTGTGGTAATGCTGCAATTAATTGGTTGTAATTTTGGGTAGAGCAGACATTTCCATATGTCTGTGTTAGCTGCATGTGTGACATAACTCCACCAGTCCTATTTATGATATCATTCACAAAAATTATACCTTTTTTAAACATTTCTTCGATAAATACAGTTTTTTTATCAATTACTATATTTGAATTTAACCACAATATTTGTTGTACTATTTGTTCCGTCCTTTCAGGTGGATTAAACTGAAATTGCAACCAACTTTCTAAGGCTTGTTTAAAAAATAAGGATATTTTGGAGATTATTTCCTTTTCAAACAACCGAAAGTGAGCAGGTGTAATCTGAATAAAGGGAAAAAGGCCCTTCTTGAACATAGGATGAGACATTCGTACCAATTTACTAGAGAACCAGTTTGGATTTAAGTATAACTTTTGTATGACTGATGCCTTTAGTGAGAGGTCTAATGCTTTAATATTTAATAATTTCTGCCCTCCGAATTCATATTCGTTATATAAATAGGCCCTTTTAATTTTATCTGGCTTGCCGTTCCAAATAAAATGGAATATTTTTTGTTCATATAATTTAAAAAGCAGGTCACTAGGTGTAGGCAAAACCATAAGCAAATAGGTAAACTGTGATATGACTAAAGAGTTAATCAGGGTGATTTTTCCACAAATAGACAAGTATTTTCCTTTCCATGGTAGCAAGATCTTATCTATTTTTGCTAACTTTCTATAAAAATTTATTGGAGTGAGATCATTTCTTTCTTTTGGGATTTTTATACCGAGTATGTCCACATCTCCGTCAGACCATTTAATTGGTAAACTACATGGCAATATAAAATGTGTATTTTTTAGTGATCCAATACGTAATATGGTACATTTATCATAATTTGGTTTTAATCCAGAGAGGATAGCAAAGGTATCTAGATCCTCTATGAGGCCGTGGAGAGACTCTAGTTGTGGTTTTAAAAGAAAACATGAATCATCAGCGTACAATGACACCTTAGTTTTTAAGCCACGGATTTCTAATCCATTAATATTAATGTTTGATCTAATTTTAACAGCTAACATTTCGATGGCAATAATAAATAGATATGCCGATAGTGGACAACCTTGTTTTACTCCTCTAGATAGTTTAAAACTTTCTGAGATGTAGCCATTATTTACTATTTTACACCTAGGGTTACTATACATAATTTTAACCCATTTTATAAGAGATTCCCCAAAATTGAAATATTCTAGGCATTTATATATAAACTCCAGTCGTACTTTATCAAAAGCCTTTTCAAAATCAGCTATGAAAACCAGACCTGGTGTCCCCGATATTTCATAGTGTTCTATTGTTTCCAGTACTTGCCTTATATTATTTCCAATGTATCGTCCATGTAAAAAACCTGTCTGATTAGGATGAATAATATCTGACAAAACTTTTTTTATTCTATGCGCCAAGCATTTTGCTAGGATTTTTGCATCACAACACTGAAGTGTAAGAGGTCTCCAATTTTTTAATTGGACTGGATCTTTATATATACCACTTGGGTCCTGTTTCAGTAATAACGATATCAGACCTTCTGGTTGCGTGTCTGATAATCTACCATTTATATAGGAGTGGTTAAAACAAGCTAATAATGGTCCTTTGAGTATATCAAAAAAAGTTTTGTATACTTCCACTGGTATGCCATCCAGCCCTGGAGTTTTCCCATCCTTAAAGGCCCCAATTGCATCAAGCAGTTCCTCCTCTGTAATTTGGCCTTCACATGAGTCTTTCTGTACAGATGTTAATTTTACATTATTAATAGGAAAAAAATCCATACAATTAGTTTCAGTTAGTGGAGATGGAGGAGCCTGAAACGAAAACATATTCTTAAAGTACTTTACTTCCTCTTTCAAAATATCATTTGGTGAATCATGCGTGACTCCATCATTTGTAACAAGTTTTAATACATTTTTTTTGGTAGCATTTCTATATTGAAGATTGAAAAAGAATTTGGTGCATTTTTCCCCATATTCCATCCAGTTCGCTTTATTTTTATAATATATTACACTGGATCTTTCTTGAATAAGTTCCTCCATTTCTTTTTGTTTTTCCTCTAACTTATTCTGTGCCTCTATGGTACCGTTTTTATTGCTATCTAACTGTACTGTTAGTCCTTCAATTTCCTTTGTTAATATGGACTCTTTTGATCTAAATTCCCTTTGTTTTATAGATGAGTACTGAATTGCATGGCCTCTAAAGGCACACTTAAAAGTGTCCCATACAATAAGGGGATCTGCTGTACCTATGTTATGTCTGAAAAAGTCAGTTATAAAATCTTCTGTCCTAGTTCTAAACAATTTATCATCTAGTAGACTTTGATTAAATTTCCAATATCCTCGCCCACGTGGAAATTCTGTAAGAGAAATATATATGCCAATTATGTGATGATCCGACCGCATTCTGTCCCCTATCAACACTTTTTTAACTTTTGGTGCCAGAGAGAATGGTATAAGAAAGTAGTCAAGACGACTAGGAAGAAGCAGGCAGTTTAATTTGGGAATGCATTTCATCCAAAATTCCGAATGCTGCCCCCTACCCTAGTGAAGTTAATGGTCGATTATTCTGTCACGTTGGTACAGTATGAAGGGATCGGGAGACAGGCGCAGGAATGCATAATATCGTTTTTTTATTCAGCCCATATTACGTAGTGCCGTGTGCAAACAAACACATAACAAAACACAGGGTTGAAACCCAAACAAAAGAGCGAGGAGTACCTCGAATAAATAACATCAGCGCACAATGATTATCACACGGGACGAGACCTGTAATAATCTGCGCAATCCACAAGGGCACGAAAGCCCAAATACACAGCACAGATACTCACACACACCAACGAACCTAGTAACAATAATCGACAGAACAATGGTAAACCAAGGGCACCCTTATACAATTACTAATCACTGGGAATAGGGGCCAGGTGTGCGTAATGAAAGTTCCGGAGGGATCCGTGACAGCTTGTGTTCCGAGCTCCAACAGTGCAGTAGTATCTTAACAATTCACAACAATACACAAATCTAGAAGTAAAAGAATGGAATTAAGAAATATATAAATATTTGGACGAGCAATGTCGTAGTGACATTGACTAAAATACAGTAGAATAGAATACAGTATATAAACTCAGCAAATAAAGACACGTCCTCTCACTGTCAACTGCGTTTAATTTCAACAAACTTAATTAACATGTGTAAATATTTGTATGAACATAGCGAGATTCAACAACTGAGACATAAACTGAACAAGTTCCACAGACATGTGACTAACAGAAATGGAATAATGTATCCCTGATCAAAGGGGGGGGGGGGGGGGGTCAAAATCAAAAGTAACAGTCAGTATCTAGTGTGGCCACCAGCTGCATTAAGTACTGCAGTGCATCTCCTCCTCCTTATGTACTGCACCAGATTTGTCAGTTCTTGCTGTGAGATGTTACCCCACTCTTCCAGCAAGGCACCTATAACTCACCCTCCGATCGAATAGGTCCCAGATGTGCTCAATGGGATTGAGATCCAGGCTCTTCGCTGGCCATGGCAGAACACTGACATTCCTGTCTTGCAGGAAATCACGCACAGAACGAGCAGTATGGCTGGTGGCATTGTCATGCTGGAGGGTCAAGTCAGGATGAGCCTGCAGGAAGGGTACCACATGGAGGAGGATGTCTTCCCTGTAACGCACAGAGTTGAGATTGCCTGCAACAACGACAAGCTCAGTCCGATAATGCTGTGACACACCGCCCCAGACCATGACGGACCCGCCAACTCCAAATCGATCCTGCTCCAGAGTACAGGCCTCATTGTAACGCTCACTCTTCGACGATAAATGTGAATCTGACCACCACCCCTGGTGAGACAAAACCGCGACTCGTCAGTGAAGAGCACTTTTTGCCAGTCCTGTCTGGTCCAGTGACGGTGAATTTGTGCCCATAGGCGACGTTGTTTCCGATGATGTCTGGTGAGGACCTGCCTTACAACAGGCCTACAAACCCTCAGTCCAGCTTCTCTCAGCCTATTGCAGACAGTCTGAGCACTGATGGAGGGATTGTGCGTTCCTGGTGTATCTCGGGCAGTTGTTGTTGCCATCCTGTACCTGTCCCGCAGGTGTGATGTTCGGATGTACCGATCCTGTGCAGGTGTAGTTACACATGGGCTGCCACTGCGAGGACGATCAGCTGTCCGTCCTGTCTCCCTGTAGCACTGTCTTTGGCGTCTCACAATACGGACATTGCCATTTATTGCCCTGGCCACATCTGCAGTCCTTATGCCTCCTTGCAGCATGCCTAAGGCACGTACACGCAGATGAGCAGGGACCCTGGGCATGAAAGACAGGGTCCTGAGAAAGGGACGTTTCTTTTTTTACTGACCTTACATATGAGATGAGTAAAGCAGTATGTTAACACTATTAAAGTGACTGCTGTTCCATTATTAAAGTGGCCAGTGATTCCATGTCTATGTATGTTGGGCAGCAGCCTCTAAGGTGTAGGGTTCAGTAACCGGGCGGTAGCCAGCCAGTGATGGCTATTTAACAATCTGATGGCTTTGAGATAGAAGCTGTTTTTCTCTCTGTCCCAGTTTTGATATACCTGTACTGACCTCCCCTTTTGGATGATAGCGGGGTGAACAGGCCGTGGCTCGGGTGATTGATGTCCATGATGATCTTTTTGGCCTTCCTGTGACATCGGTTGCTGTAGGTGTCCTGGAGGGCAAGCAGTGTGCCCCCGGTGATGTGTTCGGCAGACCACACCACCCTCTGGAGAGCCCTGCGGTTGCGAGTGGTACAGTTTCCGTACCAGGCAGTGATACAGCCCTACAGGATGTTCTCAATTGTGCTTCTGTAAAAGTTTGTGAGGGTCTTAGGGGCCAAGCCAAATTTCTTCAGCCTCCTGAGGTTGAAGGTTGCGCCTTCTTCCCCACACTGGCTGTGTGGGTGGACCATTTCAGATTGTCAGTGATGTTTACGCAGAGGAACTTCAAGCTTTCCACCTTCTCCACTGTGGTCCCGTCGATGTAGATAGGGGCGTACTGTTTCCTGAAGTCCACGATCAGCTTCTTTGTTTTGTTGACGTTAATGGAGAGATTATTTTCCTGGTACCACTCTGCCAGGGCCCTCACCTCTTCCCTCTAGGCTGTTTCGCAATTGTTGGTAATCAGGCCTATTACTGTTGTGTCGTCTGCAAACTTGGTGATTGAGTTGGAAGCGTGCGGCCACGGAGAACGAGAGCCCACAGTCCTATGGAGCGGGCCGCGTTGGTGGCACTGTGTTATCCTCAAAGTGGGCGAAGAAGGTCTTTAGCTTGTCTGGGAGCAAGACGTCGGTGTCCGTGTAATCCGTGATCGTCTGTAGACCCTGCCACATACGTCTCATGTCTGAGCCGTTGAATTGCGGCTCCACTTTGTCTCTGCCTTACGGCGGGAATAACTGCACTGTTTGTATTTGACCATATTCCCAGTCAACTTGCCATGGTTAAATGCGTTGGTTCGCGCTTCCAGTTTTGCACGGATGCTGCCATTTATCCACGGTAACGGTAACTAACTAACTTTTGTACATCGCTCTGATCCATACAATTGACCTCACTTTAGCGCCCAAAAAACGTAATTCTTCCAGATCAACTGTAATATCAATACCATTGTAAAGCACAATTTCTCCCCTTTCCAGCAAAATGAATGACGAGACCTTCATGATGCCCATCCCTGAATAATTGAAGAAGGCAATGAGCGCTGTCAGGTCTTTTTAAAAATGGCGGGTGGGGAAGCGAAACCTATCGTGTGATAGTGAAACGTTGAGATATGTCGTGTGGGGAAACAACTTTTTTTCACCCGATCTGTCCAACTTATCACGTCTAAAATGTAAATAAAACCCTATAAAGAGTTTATATAATGTGTCATTACGTACCTATTTGAATGTTTGTGTCAAATTTGAATCAGGATTTTAGAGCGGCGCTAAAGTTATATTCCGAAGTAAACGCCGGCTGCCGCGGCTTTTGAGAGTCATGGTGGCTTGCGGTGATGACACAAAAAAAATGAATGCGTTCAGTTGTACAATTGACCAGGTATCCCCCCTCACCCCTTACCTTGTCCCTTTGTTGTTTTTAATATGCGGGAGAAGGGCTACCCCTGGTGGAAAGAGGCTGTACGGCACAAAATGAGTTGCAAATGGGTGCCGTACGTTACGTCGTGACACGTCATGATGTAACGAACCGCGTCAGAGGGGTCCATTTTTTTCATCTTTTCTCGAATACTATTAGTCCATTACCATGTCAGTCAACGCTGATGTCAGTCAAATTTTGATGCAACACTTTCGCTACAGCCCCATTCGTTTACATTGCAGCCTCGTCTGAATGAAGTCACCGTTATATGTAATAATATGTTAACGTACAAACACACTCTTGCCCGCTCATATGGTGCGTGTGTGTGTGTACAGTATGTGTGTGCAGTCAGCGCGGCAGCGGAGTCAGCCAAAAGTGGCATTTCAGAGCTGCTGCCTCTCCTTTCTGCTGATGTGGTTCTTTCAGCCTAATGAGAGAACGAGTGGGATGGAGAGAACGTGAGAAAAGAGGGGAGCATTACTCCACCCATCAGGCCTACTCAACACTTTAACCCTCTCACTCTTCATTTCCATGGCCTTGGTTTAGTTGGTTAAGTGGGTCATTAACTCAGATTTTTCATTTTCTTAATTGAACCTTTATTTAACTAAGCAAATCAGTTAAGAACAAATTCTCATTTTACAATGACGTCCTACCCCGGCCAAACCCTCCCCTAACCCGGATGACGCTGTGCCAATTGTGCGCCGCCATATGGGATTAGGGTGTGTGTGTGTGTGTGTGTGTGTGTGTGTGTGTGTGTGTGTGTGTGTGTGTGTGTCTGAAGTTAGTTTGAGTTGAATGACACATGGAGGATCTCCCTTTTTTGTCTCTGTTTTTTCCCTCATCCTATCAGGTTTTATATTTCAAATTTGTTCAAATCTTTGTTTTCCATCTCTATCTCTCTCTCTCTCTCTCTCTCTCTCTCTCTCTCTCTCTCTCTCTCTCTCTCTCTCTCTCTCTCTCTCTCTCTCTCTCTCTCTCTCTCTCTCTCTCTCTCTCATTCTCGCTCTCTCACGCTCTCTCTCTCTTCACTCACTCTCTCTCTATGTTTCTCGCTCTCTCTATCTCTCTCTCTCTCACACTCATTCCCATTCTCAACATCTGAAGGGCTTGTTGTCATAGGAACAGTGATTGGCTTTGGAAAGGGAGGGGAGAAAATGACATGTCTTCCCAGCGTGAGTTATTGGCCGTCTGTCTTTCCCCCTGCACAATGCAGATCCACCAGACAGCACACCACACACGCACTCAGAGACAACAACATGTTTAAAACATATTCCCTTCCTCTGTTGTCTCACCTCAAAATTCATTCATACTTTGGCATTTTCCGAAGGTTTGATTTTCAACGCAAGTGTACTCCTGAATCCTGAGTTTCTTTGTTTCAAAGGCCGTTGCAGCAGGTACACCACAATATGCATCTGTTCATTCATCGTTTCAGTTTGTTGTGTGTGTGTGTGTGTGTGTGTGTGTGTGTGTGTGTGTGTGTGTGTGTGTGTGTGTGTGTGTGTGTGTGTGTGTGTGTGTGTGTGTGTGTGTGTGTGTGTGTACACATGCACATGTATTTCTAACCCTACTTTCATACTTCCCTGGTCTCTAACATTACTTCACATGTACTTATTTTCTTTCATTTCCTTCATCAAAAATGAAAGACAAACTTATTTCCCGTCTGCTGTCTCTCATGTTGGGATTAACAATCTTCTCCATCCCTCCTTCCTCTTTGTTTGTCTCTAATCTCAATTCAATTCAAGGGCTTTATTGGCTTGGGAAACATATGTTTAACATTGCCAAAGCAAGTGAAGTAGATAATAAACAAAAGTTAAATGAACAATACAAATGAACAGTTAACATTACATTCACAAAAGTTCCAAAACAATTAAGACATTTCAAATGTCATATTATGTGCAAATAGTTAAAGTACAAAAGGGAAAATAAATAAACATAAAAATGGGTTGTATTTACAATGGTGTTTGTTCTTCACTGGTTGCCCTTTTCTTGTGGCAACAGGTCACAAATACTGCTGCTGTGATGGGACACTGGTATTTCACCCAGTAGATATGTTTTTGTACAGTTACTGTGTAGCCTGGAGAACGTTACAGTCGTTTATCTTTTGTTGTTTTTTTTGGTGTTCATCAAAATAAAGAAAGATGGACGCTTACCACGCTGCGCCTTGGTCTCATTCCAACAACGGACTTAACAGAAGATCCCACCACAAACGGACCAAGCAGGGTGGCCAGGAGGAGGAGACATCCTGGACATGGGAGGATATCCTGGATGGTAAGGGATCCTGGACGTGGGAGGAGATCCAGGCCGGAAGGGATCGCATTCCATGGGAGCAGGCGGAGGCAGCGAGGGAGGAACAACGGCGACGAAACCAGGAATCAAGGAAACGACGGAAGCCCGAGAGGCAGCCTCAAAAAAAAAATTGGGGGGGTACACGGGGTGGCGAGCGGAGCAAAGGTGGGAACAAGAACCAACTCCCTGTAATTACGATGAGGAGTTGTTCACGGTTCAGATACCATGTTTTCCGGCACCCTTAGCCCGGTGCGTTCTGTGCCTGCTGTCGGGCTAAAGTGAGCATCCAGCCAGGATGGGTTGTGCCGGCTCAGCGCTCCTGGTCTCCAGTACGCCTCCTCGGTCCAGGATATCCTGCACGGGCTCTACTCACTGTGTCGCCAGTGCGCCTTCACAGCCCAGAGCATGTGCTGTGCCAGCGCGTCACACTTGCCGGGCTAAAGTGAGCATCCAGCCAGGACAGGTTGTGCCAGCTCTACGCTCCAGACCTCCAGTGCGCCTCCACGGCCCAGTATATCCTGCACCAGCTCTACGCAGGGTATCTCCAGTGCTCCTGCACAGCCCAGTGCGTCCTGTGTCAGCACCCCGCACTTGTCGGGCTAAAGTGAGCATTCAGCCTTAACAGGTTGTGCCAGCTCTACGCTCCAGACCTCCAGTGCACCTCCATGGTCCAGTACGTCCTGTGCCTGCTCCACGCACGAAGCCTCCAGTGATGATCCATGGCCTGAAGCCTCCAGTGATGATCCATGGCCCGAAGCCTCCAGTGATGATCCATGGCACGAAGCCTCCTGAGACGGCCCACGGCCCGGAACCTCCTGAGCCGGCCCACAGTCCGGAACCTCTTGAGACGGTCCACAGTCCGGAACCTCTTGAGACTGTCCACGGTCCGGAACCTCTTGAGACGGTCCACGGTCCGGAACCTCCTGAGACGGTCCACGGTCCGGAACCTCCTGAGACGGTCTGCAGTCCGGAGCCTCCAGCGACGGTCTGCAGTCCAGAGCCTCCAGCGGCGGTCGGCAGTCTTGAGCCTCCAGCGGCGGTCGGCAGTCCAGAGCCTTCAGCGGCGGTCGGCAGTCCAGAGCCTCCCGCGGCGGTCTTCAGTCCAGCGCCTCCGGCGGGGGTTCCCAGTCCAGAGCCTCCGGCGATGATTCACGGTCCGGTTCCTCCGGCGATGATCCACGGTCCAGTTCCACGGAAGCGGAGGGATCAGCGTGCGGAGCGGGGGCTACGTCCCAAACCGGAGCCGCCACCGAGGATAGATGCCCAGCCCTATAGAGTCAGGTTTTGCGGCCGGAGTCCGCACCTTTGGGGGATGGTACTGTCACGCCCTGACCTTAGAGAGCCTTTTTATTTCTCTATTTGGTTAGGTCAGGATGTGATTTGGGTGGGCATTCTAGTTTGTCTATTTCTTTGTTAGCCGGATATGGTTCCCAATCAGAGGCAGCTGTCTATCGTTGTCTCTGATTGGGGATCATACTTAGGCAGCCTTTTTCCCCACCTTAGTTTGTGGGATCTTGTTTTTGTACAGTTACTGTGTAGCCTGCAGAACGTTAGTCGTTTATCTTCTTTTTTTTTTTGGTGTTCATCAAAATAAATAAAAATATGGGAGTTTGTCAAAATTGTGTTTGTTTTCAAATTATTTGTGGATCTGTGTGATCTGAGGGAAATATGTGTCTCTAATATGGTTATACATTTGACAGGAGGTTAGAAAGTACAGCTCAGTTTCCACCTCATTTTGTGGGCAGTGTGCACATAGCCTGTCTTCTCTTGAGAGAAATGTCTGCCTACGGTGGCCTTTCTCAATAGCAAGGCTATGCTCACTGAGTCTGTACATAGACAAATCTTTCCTTAAGTTTGGGTCAGTCACAGTGATCAGGTATTCTGCCACTGTGTACTCTCTATTAAGGGCCAAATAGCATTCTAGTTTGCTCTGTTTTTTGTAAATTATTTTAAATGTGTCAAGTAATTATCTTTTTGTTATCATTTTATCATGATTTGGTTGGGTTTAATTGTGTTGCTGTCCTGGTGCTCTGTGGCGTCTGTTTGTGTTTGTGAACAGAGCCCCAGGACCAGCTTGCTTAGGGGACTCTTCTCCAGTGTCATCTCTCTGTAGCTGATGGCTTTGTTATGGAAGGTTTGGGAATCGCTTCCTTTTGTGGAATTGTGGAATTTAACGGCTTTTTTCTGGATTTTGATAATTAGCGGGCATCGGCCTAATTCTGCTCTGCATGCATTATTTGTTGTTTTACGTTGGACACGGGATATTTTTGCAGAATTCTGCATGCAGAGTTTCAGTTTGGTGTTTGTCCCATTTTGTGAATTCTTGGTTGGTGAGCGGACCCCAGACCTCACAACCATGAAGGGCAATGGGTTCTATAACTGATTCAAGTTTTTTTTGCCAGATCCTAATTGCTTTGTCGAATTGTATGTTCCTTTTCATGGCATAGAAGGCCCTTCTTGCCTTGTCTCTCAACTCGTTCACAGCTTTGTGGAAATTACCTGTGGCGCTGATGTTTAGGCCGAGAGTATGTATCGTTTTTTGTGTGCTCCAGGGCAATGGTGTCTAAATGGAATGTGTATTTGTGGTCCTGGCAACTGGACCTTTTTTGGAACACCATTCTTTTTGTCTTACTGAGATTTACTGTCAGGGCCCAGGTCTGACAGAATCTTTGCAGAAGATTTAGGTGCTCTCTCTGGCCACTGTAGCAGCATTAGCATGGCATTTGCATGTGTTTATGCATATGTGTGTGTGTTTGTGTGTGTGTGTGTGTGAGAGAGAGAGAGATCCTAGATTGAGGGTGTGTGTGTAACAGCTGAAGACAGTCTGCAGGTCACCACCTGCAGAACCACTCCTTTATTGGGGGTGTCTTGCTAATTGCCTATAATTTCCACCTTTTGTCTATTCCATTTGCACAACAGCATGTGAAATTTATTGTCAATCAGTGTTGCTTCCTAAGTGGACAGTTTGCTTTCACAGAAGTGTGATTGACTTGGAGTTACATTGTGTTGTTTAAGTGTTCCCTTTATTTTTTTGAGCAGTGGATATAGAGGTACTATACTGCAGCCAGGTCACACCAGATCCACTTATTAGACGTATTATTTACGTATTAGACGTTTTTCCAGGTCCCCAGGACTTCGGGAGATGTCTCGTGCATAAAATGTCAATATCATCCACTAGGTGCAATGCGAGTGCTTGTTACCATCTAGTAGACACTCGTTAGGCCATTGTGGATTGGGATAGAGGAAGGGCTTAAACCGCAAGCTACTACTCCGAAACTTTCGGGTTAAATTTCCGTTCGAACCCTTTTCCAAACCTTAAACCTTACCTACTTTAACAACACCCATAGATATTTATTTGTGCCCCCCTGGACAAATCTTGTTGTATAATGATGCTTCACTTCATCAGTGACACAAGCTGTGGGGTTAGAACATACACAGAGGTCTGGATGTCCATTGATGTTCCACACAGGTGTGGGCACAGGCACACGGACGTGCACACACACTTACTGTACAGTGTCAAATGTATTTTATGTCTGTGAGTGGGTGTGAGTCGGTGTGAGTGTGAGTGTGTGTGTGTGTGTGTCTGTGTGTGTGTGTGAGTGTGTGTTGTCCCTGGTCCCAGCAAGCGCTCTGGCATGCAGACTTAAGTCCTCACATTTCTAAGCCAGCAAGATGGTGGAGACGGGAGGTAGGGTAAGGGAGACAGTCAAGGTGGTAGGGATGGATGGGGTGTGGAGAATGGAGGGATGGTGGCAGGGATGAGGAGAGGGGGGCTAGGGGCTGTTAGAGGACCACCTTGTGAGACCAGATAAATTTAGAAAATATGACATGATAGCAGGAAATTGGTTGTGTGAGACAGAGAGGGGGGATGTATGTGTTTATATATAATAGGAGAAGCCACTGTAGAGATTCTCTTGAGTCTGATGACCTTGAGATAGAAGCTGTTTTTTAGTCTCTCGGTCCCAGCTTTGATGCACCTATACTGACCTTGACTTCTAGATGGTAGTGGGGTGGACAGGCCGTGGCTTGTGTGGTTGATGTCCTTAATGATCTTTTTGACCTTCCTGTGACATCGGGTGCTGTAGGTGTCCTAGAGGGCAGCTGGTTTGCCCCCGGTGATGCATTGGGCACACCACCACACCACCCTCTGGAGAGCCTTGCTGTTGTGGACAGTGCAGTTGCCGTACCAGGCGGTTTTACAGCCCAACAGGATGCTCTCAATTGTGCATCTGTAAAAGCTTGTGAGGGTTTTAGGTCCTTTGTTCTGTTGATTTTGAGTGAGAGGTTGTTTTCCTGACACCATACTCCGAGTGCCCACACCTCCTCCCTGTAGGCTGTCTCATCATTGTTGGTAATCAAGCCCACTACTGTTGTGTTGTCTGCAAACTTGATGAGTTGGAGGCGTGCATGGCCATGCAGTTGTGGGTGAACAGGCAGTACAGGAGGGGGCTGAGCACGCAACCTTGTGGATCCCCAGTGTTGAGGATCAGCGAAGTGGAGATGTTGTTTCCTAACTTCCTAAGAGATTGAATATGTCAATTAACACACCAGCCAGCTGATTTGTGCATGCTCTGAGGACGAGGCTAGGATGCCGTCTGGGCCGACAGTCTTGAGAGGGTTAACACGTTTAAATGTCTTACTCAAGTCGGCCATGGAGAAGGAGAGGGGGGGCCCGCAGACCTTGGTAGTGGCCCGCGTCGGTGGCACTGTATTATCCTCAAAGTTTCCGAAGAAGGTGTTTAGTTTGTCTGGAAGCAAGATGTTGGTGTCCGTGATGTGGCTGGTTTTCTTTTGGTAGTCCATGATTGTCTGTAGACCCTGCCACATACGTCTCGTGTCTGAGCCGTTGAATTGCGACTCCACTTTGTTCCTGTACCGACATTTTGCTTTTTTGATTGCCTTTCGGAGGGAATAACTAAACTGTTTGTATTCGTCCATATTCCCAGTCACCTTTCCATGGTTAAATGCGGTGGTTCGCGCTTTCAGTTTTGCTCGAATGCTGCCATCGATCCACAGTTTCTGGTTAGGGTAGGTTTTAATAGCCACAGTGGGTACAACGTCGCCAATGCACTTCCTTATAAACTTACTCAAAAAATCAGCGTAAATCAATATTATTCTCTGAGGCTGCCCGGAACATTTCCCAGTCCGCGTGATCAAAACAATCTTGAAGCGTGGATTCCGATTGGTCAGACGAGCGTTGAATATTTCTCGTCACGGGTACATCCTGTTTGAGTTTCTGCCTATAGGATGGTAGCAGCAAAATGGAGTTGTGGTCAGATTTGCCGAAGGTAGGGCGGGGGAGGGCCTTGTATGCATCGCGGAAGTTAGAGTAGCAGTGATCTGGTGTACTGCCCGCACCAGTGCTACAATCAATATGCTGATAGAATTTAGGTAGCCTTTTTCTCAAATTTGCTTTGTTAAAATCCCCAGCTACAATAAATGCAGCCTCAGGATATATGGTTTGCAGTTTGCATAGAGTCCAGTGAAGTTCCTTGAGGGCCGTCGTGGTATCGGCTTGAGGGGGGATATACACGGCTGTGACATTAACCAACGAGAATTCTCTTGGCAGATAATATGCTCGACATTTGATTGTGAGGAATTCTAGGTCAGGTGAACAAAAGGACTTGAGTACCTGTATGTTGTTTACAATTACACAATGAGTCGTTAATCGTGAAGCATACACCCCCGCCCTTCTTCTTCCCAGAGAGATGTTTATTTCTGTCGGCACGACGCATAAAGAATCCCGGTGGCTGTTCCAACTCCAATATCCCTTCTGTGAAACAGAGAATGTTACAATCCCTGATGTCTCTCTGGAAAGCGACCCTTGCCCTAATTTCGTCTACCTTGTTACCTAGAGACTGGACATTGGCAAGTAATGTACTTGGAAGCGGTGGGCGGTGTGCATGCCTACGAAGTCTGACCAGGAGGCCGCTCCGTCTACCTCTTCTGTGGCGACGTTGTTTTGGGTCGGCCTCTGGAATTAGATCCAATGCCCTGGGTGGTGGTGCGCACAAAGGATCCGCTTCGGGAAAGTCGTATTCCTGTTCGTAATGTTGGTAAGTTGACTTTGTTCTGATATCCAATAGTTCTTCGCGTTCTGTATGTAATAACACTTAAGATTTTCTGGGCTAACAATGTAAGAAACAATACATTAAAAAAAACGAAGTACTGCATAGTTTCCTAAGGACTAGAAGCGAGGTGACCATCTCTGCCGGCGTCATCACTGCTCTCAACGAGTGGCTGATTTAGTTAATGGTGTCCATACTTGGTTAATTGTGTTGACACTACTGAGTGCTTTTTTTACACAATGTGTGTGTGTGTGTGTTTGTGTGTGCGTACGTGTCTGACTGTTTATATGCATTTACAGCTTAGTGGGTTTGTATCGTGTGTGTGTATGTGATGTTTGTTGTGTGTGTCTGTGTGTCTGTTGGCCTATCACCGTAGAGGCTGAGCGTGGTTTAAACTCTGCTCAGCCTATCGCCGGCGCTCAGGCTAGTCCCAGCCTCTTGGCGCTCTTTGGTGTCCCGGCGCTGTTGCTGTGTAGATTACGCTCCCTCACCCCAGAGACTGAGGTCAGACAGCTCTGCAACATTGTCTGCGCTATTTGCACCTGCATACAGAGCACACTGTTCTCGCTCAAGGCTAACCACAGCTTCCCAGCACACTTATCTGGGGCTAACTGTTACTTCCAGCACACACACACAGACACCCAGGCAACCAGGCTAACAGTTGCTAATATTATATCACATGTGATATAGCATCGGTTATAGTGCCACCAACACCAATCCTAACATGTCTGAGCCCTTGAGAGAGATGGCGCTGATGGAGGGGGTTACCGGGGTGAGGAGGCTAAAGGGAAAAAGGGGGATGAAATTAAAGAATACAGAGCCGTCTGTCCGCCACAGAAGAAAGCATCTGCCATTTCTTGATGAATCACAACTGACCTTAATCTGCTTACCCTGACATCACCAAGACAGCACCATCACTTCCCCTCCCCTCTCTCTCTTTCTCTCTCTCTTCCTCAATTCAATTCAATTCAAAGGGCTTTATTGGAATGGGAATCATATGTTTACGTTGCCAAAGCAAATGAAATAGATAATAAACAAAAGTGAAATAAACAATAAAAAATTCACAGTAAACACAAAAGTTCCAAAGGACTAGAGACATTTCAGTCATATTTTAGCATTTAAAATGTCTCTATTCCTTTGGAACTCTCCTCCCCTCCCTCCTTCCCTCCCTCCCTCCCTTTCCCTATCTCTCTCTCTTGTGCTATCTCGCAATCTTTCTCTATCTCTCTGAACGCCCTCCCCCCTCCTTTTCTCTATTTCTCTCTCTCTCTCTCTCTGTATGATTATGCTATAATGTATTCTGTGTGATGTAGTCATCATCATTGCGGCTGGGAACGGGGGAGACGCTCAGCTAGCTATTTCTCAGCCTGTCACCTCCAGAACTCTCATATGAGAATGAAAGGCCTTTATATGTTCTCTCTCCCCAGCCCTGGCTAGTTATCATTTACATACCACAAGGAGACCTGGGAGTTACAGAGTGCAGACTAACTCCATGAGTCTTTTTTATTTCATATACGGTATTTGCATAGAGCCGCTTTGATTGTAAACCAGATGGAAACATACCAGTCGAGCCGCAATAAAGAATCTAAAGCTTTTCAACGAGGGACTCAATTCAATCAAATCCTCAAATCAAATTTCTCCTCTCCTATCGGCGATTGTTTGACGTGACACTATGTTGTGACAATCCTTACGGTGGTCTTCTATCTGAATGAGTGGTGCGTGACTGCATCGAATACCCACTATTCCCAATGTCTACCTGGAGCGCCCTCCAGCCAACTCGCATCACGCCAACGCGGCATGACTCGGATTGCAGTCCTCAGCTCCTCGGCTCATTCAAAACTAAACGCCCCGTCCTCTCTCTCTCTCTGTCTACTCTTACAGTAGGCTGTCCTCTCAAAGCTCATTGGAGAAGGTCCAGGGGGGAGGGACCTTGGGATCCTCTCCTCCAATGTGCTTTGATACAAATTGAGGAGACAAGGACTGGCGAAGCAAGGATTTGAAGGTTAGTTATGTTTTCGGACGCAGCCCTTGTTATCACAGCAACAGATGGCGGTTTGATTTCTGAGCGGATGTTCCAATTGACTTCCCTCTCCGTGGCCCTCAGCTCCGTATCGCATTTCAATTAACGTGGGATTTGGAAGTGCTTCAAACGAGCGTCTCCCCAATCAATCCGTATAACTCATTAAGAATGCTCAGCCCACGCAGAGCTAGGCCATTGATTTGTCAGGAGAGGCAGGATGGTGTGATTATTGGATGGGTCCGTGTGTGCGCGCGCCCCTGTGTGTTGGGTGTGTTTGCCCCAGAGTAACTTTCAGAGGATGCAGGGGAGATGAATGTCGGTCAGTTTGGCCTTCCTCTGACATCTTTGTGCGCGCGAGAGAGTGGGTGTGAGTGAGTGAGTGTGTGTGTAATCCTCTGTCGTAGGATAGCCTGTCGGATTATCTGGTCATTGACACTGTGTTGACCGAGGAGCAGCCTGTTTGATTCAATGATGTGTTTCGTGGAGGATCTGTGAAAGTGTTATTGACTCACCTTGAACTCTTCAACGTACGCCCTTAGTCTTTGTCCATCACACTGTAGAAGACTTCTCTGAAGAGCAGGGCCGTTGACACCACATCTCAATTATTCTGCAATCATCCATCTTTTCTCTCTTCCCACAAACATAATTGATACTACATCGTTAGTAGTCCTCAGGGTCCACTAATGAACACCTCACTGGTCCTCAGTGTATCTTTAATCTCTAGAGATCACTAGTTTTATTACAGGGCTTTCTGTATATCCTCTGACCACATACTTATACACACGCACACACACACACACACACACACACACACACACACACACACACACACACACACACACACACACACACACACACACACACACACACACACACACACACACACACACACACACACACACACACACACACTCAAGCACACATGCACGAAGACACACAAACACACACACTGATACTGCAGCAGACACACAGCTGTTCAGCACCAGTCCCTCTGTGGAGATGGTGGGTGAGCAGAGCTTCGCTCAGGGGCTCTCTCACAGCGCCATCAATTGATGAAGACCTCTCTATACAGTGCTCTCGGTTATTGTGTGTGTGTGTGTGTGTATATGTGTGTGTGCGCGTGTGCGTGCGCACATGCCCATTTCATGCATAGGGAGTTGGTGGGCTGTGTTAGGGAGATTACAGACTTCCTGTGGAAGAATTTCCCATTGATCCCAGTGCTCAGAGCACTGCTAGTGGTAGAGAGGAAGAGCCTACACATTACCAATCAATTAACATATGTGAGACACTGATTGCAGTGTGTGTGTGTGCGTGCGTGCGTGCGTGCGTGCGTGCGTGCGTGCGTGCGTGCGTGCGTGCGTGCGAGCGAGAGAGAGAGAGTTTTGTGTAGATCTGCATTGTGCGTACCGTTATGCAAAACTAGACACAGATATGCAAAACCATTCACAATGCACTCTCATACACGTCTATCTAATTGTTTAGATGTGTATGAGAGTGCATTGTGAATGGTTTTGCATATCTGTGTCTAGTTTTGCATATGGATTTTTTTCTTAACTTCTACTTCATCACAATCCTGGATCCGGGAGCACCCCCATCAGTAAAAAAGCTGACTAGCATAGCCTAGCATAGCGTCACAAGTAAATACTAGCATCTAAATATCATTAAATCACAAGTCCAAGACACCAGATGAAAGATACACATCTTGTGAATCCAGCCATCATTTCTGATTTTTAAAATGTTTTACAGGGAAGACACAATATGTAAATCTATTAGCTAACCACGATAGCAAAAGACACAACTTTTTTTCCCCACCATTTTTTTCCTGCATAGGTAGCTATCACAATTTCGACCAAATAAAGATATAAATAGTCACTAACCAAGAAACAACTTCATCAGATGACAGTCTGATAACATATTTATTGTATAGCATATGTTTTGTTAGAAGAATGTGCATATTTCAGGTATAAATCATAGTTTTACATTGCAGCCACCATCACAACTCTCACCAAAGCAACTAGAATAACTACAGAGACCAACGTGAATTACCTAAATACTCATCATAAAACATTTATGAAAAATACACAGCGTACAGCAAATGAAAGACAAAGATCTTGTGAATCCAGCCAATATTTCAGATTTTTTAAGTGTTTTACAGCGAAAACACAATATAGCATTATATTAGCTTACTACAATAGCCAACCACACCAGCATTGATTCAAGCCAACAATAGCGATAACGAATAAACCAGCAAAAGGTATTAATTTTTTCACTAACCTTCTCAAACTTCTTCAGATGACAGTCCTATAACATCATATTACACAATACATATAGAGTTTGTTCGAAAATGTGCATATTTAGCGGCACAAATCGTGGTTATACAATATGAATAGTAGCCAAAATGCAAAGAAAATGTCGGGAGAAATCTTGGGAGAGGCACCTAATCTAATCAGTAACTAATCATAAACTTGACTAAAAAATACAGGTTGGACAGCAAATGAAAGATACATTAGTTCTTAATGCAACCGCTGTGTTAGATTTTTAAAATTAACGTTACTACGACATACAGCGTGCGTTAAAGCGAGACCGCACCGAAATTAATGGCGGAATAGTAGATTTACATTTTTCAACAGAACAACAAATTAACATCATAAATACTTCTTACTTTTTGATGAGCTCCCATCAGAATCTTGGGCAAGTTGTCCTTTGTCCAGAGGAATCGTTGCTCGGTTGTAGATTGTCGCCTTCAACTTTGGAATTAGCAGTAAACATTAGCCATGTGGCTAAGACGTGTCCAACTCACTATAACGCAGCACAAATAAATATCCGAAAATCGCAATATACTGATATAAACTGATATAACTCGGTTTAAAATAACAATATTATGATGTCGTTAACACCTATATCGAATAAAATCAGAGCCGGATATATCTAACTCCTATAACGAGAGCTTTCTAGAACGCCATCCTGAGGTCTGTCTTGCGTCATGGCGAAAGTTGAAAAGACTGGACCCCACGTTCCAAGCCAATTTATATGTCCTCAGATCTGCCTAGCAACTCCATTCCAATTCTCCCTATTTGCTGACATCCAGGGGAAGGTGTATGCCGTGCATCTCAACCAATAGAAGACATGCAAATTAATAAACTGACCTCAGAACAGCCTGCCTTATTTCAGACTTCTCACTTCCTCACAGGAAATTGCTCCAACTCGAGTTCTGTTTTACTCACAGATATAATTCAAACAGTTTTAGAAACTAGAGAGTGTTTTCTATCCAATAGTAATAATAATATGCATATTGAACGAGCAAGAATTGAGTACGAGGCAGTTTAATTTGGGAACGATTTTTTTACAAAGTGAAAACAGCACCCCCTATTGAGAAAAGGTTAACCTCTACCGCTTCTCTCTCCCGGATCCGGGATCCTCCTCATCAAAAAAGCTGACTAGCATAGCCTAGCCTAACGGGACAGGGATATCATATAATATAATTTTCATGAAATCACAAGTCCAATACAGCAAATGAAAGATAAACATCTTGTGAATCCAGCCATCATTTCCGATTTTTAAAATGTTTTATAACGAAACACTATGTATTTCTATTAGCTAACCACAATAGCCAAACACACAACCGCATATTTTCACCATGTTTCCACCGCATAGGTAGCTTTCACAAAACCGACAAAATAGAGATAAAATTAGTCACTAATCAAGAAACAACTTCATCAGATGAGTCTTCTAACATGTTATACAATACATTTATGTTTTGTTCGAAAATGTGCATATTTGAGGTATAAATCATAGTTTTACATTGCAGCCACCATCAAAAATAGCACCAAAGCAGACAGAATAAATACAGAGAGCAACGTGAAATACATAAATACTCATCATAAAACATTTATGAAAAATACATGGTGTACAGCAAATGAAAGATAAACATCTTGTGAATCCAGCCAATATTTCCGATTTTTTAAAGTGTTTTACAGTGAAAACACAATATAGCATTATATTAGCTTACCACAATAGCCAAACACACAAACGCATTTATTCACCGCAACGGTAGCTTTCGCAAAAACCAGCAAAAGATATAAAATTAATCACTAACCTTTGGACAACTTCATCAGATGACAGTCTTATAACATCATGTTATACAATACATTTATGTTTTGTTTGAAAATGTGCATATTTATAGCTACAAATCCTGGTTATACATTGTGAATACGTAGCAACGATTCACCAGAATCTCCGGAGATATTTTGGACACTCACCTAATCTGACCAAAGAACTGATCATAAACTTTACATAAAAATACTTGTTGTATGGCAAATGAAAGATACACTGGTTCTTAATGCAACCGCTGTGTTAGATTTTTTAAAATAACTTTACCATAACATACAGCTTGCGTTATTGTGAGACAGCACTCACCAACACGGCGGAGAATAGGAGTCAACATTTTACACAGAAATACGAAATAACATCATAAATGTTTTCTTACTTTTGCTGAGCTTCCATCAGAATGTTGTACAAGGAGTCCTTGGTCCAGAATAAATCGTTGTTTGGTTTTAGAATGTCCATTTCTTCTGTCGAATTCGCACCACAATGCTAGCCAAGGTTGCTAACATTCCCATCCTCTCTTGGCGCAAAGAACGGAAAACTCCAAAAGTCCCAATAAAACTCGGTTGAAAAAACCTACTTTATGATGTTATTATCATATGTATCAAATAAAATCAGAGCCGGAGATATTCGCCGTGTATACCGAACGCTTTTCAGAAGACAATGTCGAGCTCCTCCGCGCGCCTTCGAAGACAAAGAAAATACCGGACCTGTCACTCCAAAAGCTCTTATTCGACCTCAGATCAAGCTAGACACCCCATTCCACCTTCCACTGCCTGTTGACATCTAGTGGAAGGCGCATGAAGTGCATGCATATCGATAAATAAAAGCCAGTTGAATAGGCAGGCCCTGAAACAGAGCCTCGTTTTCAGATTTTTCACTTCCTATATGGAAGTTTGCCGCCAAATGAGTTCTGTTTTACTCACAGATATAATTCAAACAGTTTTAGAAACTTCACAGTGTTTTCTATCCAATGGTAATAATAATATGCATATTGTATGATCTAGAATAGAGTACTAGGCAGTTTAATTTGGGCACGATTTTTTCCAAAGTGAAAACAGCGCCCCCCTATTGACAAGAAGTTTAATGACTTTGTTTTGGTGAAAATGAACATGTGTTAATCCCTCAGAGTTAATGCATAGAGACAGTAGCTAAATCCACGAGATAAGTGAGACCATTGGTGGTAATGGAGGTGACTGTAAAAACAGTAGTGCTTTATTAACACATTATTACCAGGGATTTGACTAGTATCTTTGAATAGGATCAGGTAGCCTATGCCTACCTGGCAGAATGATATCATGATGAGTTGCATCAATCCAGTGGGCATTTGTTTTGAAAGCTTTGCAATTACATGAGCGCTACAGAAACATCGCTAACCAACGGTCTCTTGCTGGTTCCACCTGCATTAAAGGGTAACTACACCCCAAAATCAAAATTTCGTACAATTTTTCCAGACCTCAAAAGTGGTCTCCTGATGCAGTTTGAGCATTGTTGTGGACTTAGATCATCCAAAATATATATATATATATATTTTTTTTTTTTTATGACTCTCAAGCTGTCTCTGATTCTTAGATGATTCTGTTTTCACTGAATACTAACAGTCTGTTCGGCTAATGATAGAGAGAGAGGGGAAAGAGAGGGACAAGGGATAGAGGGAATAGGGAAAGAAAGAGGGAAGGATGCAGCGAGAGGGGAAGAGAGAACATCTGCACTCCTTCAGCTCCTCTAAAGAAATGGGTATGACGCATGACACACACACACACACACACACACACACACACACACACACACTCTCTCATACTCCTCACAGGGGGATGCCACTTGCGCCTTTGACGCGCTCTGTCTCGTTAGCACTGATTAGCCCAATCATGAACTACATTCATCCACAGCCAACTACACTACCCACAATTCCCTCTGGAATCCACAGGCCGTCTCAACCAATCAGAGCCTGAGATGCTGGGACTGGGACTAGGCCTACTATAGTCCACCATTCACATCTTATTAGCCTGAGTGGCACATTGTTTTATAACAACTGATTATAATGGTGAGAGACATGGTACCGACAGACATGGAAGCTCTGCTCCTCTGCAACTTTGCAGTATTTCGTTTTGTAGTAACCTGGTATATTTATGTTTACCAATAGATGGCAGTATTGACTCAAGACGGGGGTTTGCTTCCCGCTATCCGTAGCTATTTCCTATGTCTGCCTATTTAACTATGATTAAGAAAGCTTCAGGTAGGTTTAAGCCAGGTGCATAAGATAATGTAAATCTAAGTTACAATTAAATACTAAACCGTATGTAAGTCTCATGAGTCGTAATTCTAAGAAGCCTTTAAGGATACTACATATTTGGCGATGAGGATAACTATGGAGAACTGCGTTGGATTTTTTTTTGCCACGAAGTTAGCGGAGTGTTTGGCGTGCGACGCGGGAGGTGAGACTCAAGTGAACGGTGGAAGATTCTGAAGGATTGATTCCCTGGATACGGGTAGGACAAATTATTGACTGTGTGAGGGGAGAAAGAATCGGAAAAGATGGCTTTGGCAACAATAGGCTCGCTACCACCATTTGATCCTAAAAATCAGGAATGGGAGGAGTACTGTGAAATAATGGAAAATTTCTTTGCTGCTAATGAAATAACTGATGCCGCTAAACAGAAATCCATACTCATAAGCGTTGTCGGTGCACAGACGTACAGCTTAATGAGAAACCTGTTGAGCCCAGATAAACCAGGAGAAAAGTCATTCATAGATTTAGTCGAGCTATTAAAAAATCACTTCAACCCCAAACCCAGTGAAATAGTACAAAGATTCAAGTTTGATTCACGCATGAGAAAACCTATCGAATCAGTGGGGGAATATGTGGCTGAGTTGAGAAAACTAGCATTGGACTGTAACTATGGGAATACATTATCGCAAATGCTACGCGATCGGCTGGTGTGTGGGATTAATGATGACAGGATACAAATACGATTGTTATCAGAGCCTAATCTCACGTTTGAGAATGCACTCAAACTGGCCCAGGCCATGGAGTCCGCAAATAGAAATGCACTGGATTTGCAGGCAAGGGGCGCAACTGCGTGCCATACAATAAAAGAGAGCAGTGCTGAGCGCGTAGAATTTCAAAGAACAGAAAGCCGTGGTGCAGCAGCCAATAGAGACTGTTATCGTTGCAAAGGCAAACACGCAGCGTTTGACTGTAAATTCAAACACGAAAAGTGTTATACATGTGGGATAATAGGCCACATTGCGAGGGCGTGCCACAATAAAAAAAAGCCACGGGCTGCAGAAAAGAGGACGGACAGAAAACCGAATACCTCCAGACGCTCTAGCTACCACTCTAATCAAGTGATAGAAAGTGAAAGTGAGTGCGCAGACGCAGAGCAAGCATTCTCAATGTACAGTGTACAGGGGGCGAATATGAAGAAGGTGGAGCCTTTCATTGTGGAAATGGGAATAAATGGATTGAAGGTACCGTTTGAACTAGACACAGGATGTAGTGTCACTCTGATGAACAGGTCCCAATTCTATAGGAAGTGGAAAACCGTTGAAGTGCCTAAACTGAGAGACACCCCCATTAAACTCAAAACGTACACAGGGGAGAAGATCACTGTGATTGGAGTTGCTGATGTTCAAGTGGAATATCATGGACAAAAGAAAAGTCTGCCTCTCTTAGTAGTGGAAGGTACTGGCCCCAGCTTACTAGGAAGAGGGTGGTTGAAGGAAATAAAATTGAACTGGGATGAAATCAAACATGTCACCACAGAGACATTGACACTACAGCAGGTGCTTTCAAAGCATGAGGGTGTTTTCAAAGAAGAGCTAGGGACATTAAAAGGGTTCCAAGCTACCATTCATGTTGCTGCTGATGCTACTCCCAGATTCTATAGGCCAAGATCAGTTCCATATGCCATGAAGCCTAAAGTGGATGTGGAAATTGACAGACTCTTAGCAGAGGATATAATTGTACCTGTCAAGTTTTCTGAGTGGGCAGCACCAGTTGTTCCCATACTAAAACCAGATGGTTCAATCAGATTATGCGGTGACTACAAGCTGACTGTAAATAGAGTTTCCTCTCTGGAGCAGTACCCAATACCCAAAGTTGAGGATTTGCTTTCAACGTTAACCGGAGGGCAACAGTTTACAAAACTGGACATGAGTCACGCATATCAGCAAGTGCTAATGGATAAAGCTTCACAGAAGTACCTGACCATAAACACCCACAGAGGGATGTTTACCTATAAACGCTTGCCTTTCGGGGTGTCTTCTGCACCAGCTATCTTCCAAAGAACTATGGAGGGAATTCTGCAGGGGATACCCAAGGTAGCAGTTTACCTCGATGACATTCTTGTCACGGGAGTCACGAAGGAGGAACATCTCAGAAACTTAGGTGAAGTTTTGAGGAGGATGGAGGACGCCGGTCTCCGGCTGAAGAGGAGCAAGTGTACACTGTTAGCTGATGAAGTGCAGTACCTGGGTCACAAGGTGGATGCCAAGGGGTTACACACTGTCAAAGCTAAAGTGAGGGCTGTTGTGGAAGCTCCAGCTCCGACAAACGTTACAGAGCTGAAAGCCTATCTAGGCTTACTGAACTATTACAATCGCTTCCTCCCGAACCTCTCTACCCTCTTAGCTCCTCTACATCAACTGCTAAGGAAGGATGTGGCCTGGAAATGGTCAGAAAGACAGGAAGAAGCTTTTGCAAAGTCAAAGGTGTTACTGCAATCAGCTGAAGTGCTAGTGCACTACTCAGCAGACAGAGATCTCATCCTATCGTGTGATGCCTCATCGTATGGTGTGGGGGCGGTGCTATCCCACCGGATGGAGAATGGTGCAGAGAAACCTATCGGGTTCATGTCAAGAACGTTGTCGCCAGCGGAGAAAAAGTACTCTCAGCTGGACAAGGAAGGACTGGCTGTCATATTCGGAATACAGAGATTCCACAAATACTTGTACGGGAGAACATTCACTATTGTGACGGATCATAAGCCTCTGATCTCTCTGTTCCATGAACAAAAGCCAGTACCACAAATGGTCTCTCCAAGAGTTCAACGTTGGAATGTGTGGCTCAGGGCCTACGAGTACAGAATCATTTACAAACCAGGTAGATACCATGGGAATGCTGATGCTCTGAGTAGGCTGCCCGTTCCAGAAATCATCATTCAGGAAGAAGAAAATGACCAGGTTTTGATGATCGACGTGTTGGATGATGCACCGGTGAACACAGCACAAATCAGGCAATGGACTTCAAAGGATGTGACGTTATCACAAGTGCATGAGTTTATCCTGAAAGGATGGCCTACAGTGACAGAGCCTCAGATCATGCCTTACTACACTCGCCGCTTGGCATTGAGTGTTCGAGATGGATGTGTTCTGTGGGGTTCAAGAGTAGTTATCCCACCACAAGGGCGGGGGTTGCTACTGAAGTTGTTGCATCAGTCGCATCCAGGTATGTCGAGGATGAAAGGCCTAGCGAGGTCATATGTCTGGTGGCCAAAGATGGACCACGATGTGGAAAATGAGGTTAGCCGGTGTGAAGATTGTCAGAGTAACAGGAAGTCACCCCCCACCGCGCCATTACATCCTTGGGAATGGCCAGAAAAACCATGGACACGATTACATGTGGACTACGCTGAACCTTTCCTAGGAAAAATGTTCCTTGTGCTGATTGATTCTCATTCAAAGTGGATGGATGTTTACCCCATGAACACGTCAACATCGTACGCTACGATTGAGAAGTTGAGACAAAGCTTCAGTGTTATGGGATTGCCTCAAATGTTGGTTAGTGACAATGCTACTTGTTTTACAAGCACTGAATTCACAAGTTTCATGAAACAAAATGGAATTCAGCATGTAACGTCGGCCCCTTTTCACCCATCTTCAAACGGATTAGCAGAACGTGCAGTTCAGATCTTGAAGGAGGGGATGAGGAAGATGCAAGGGCCCAGCATTGAAACAAAGGTGTCAAGATTCTTGTTTAGCTACAGGATTACTCCTCAAGCTACGACTGGGTTGTCACCTGCAGAAATGTTGATGTCAAGGAGGTTAAGGTCAACCTTGGACCTCATCAGACCAGACCTGAAAATGAAAATACAACAAAAGCAATGGAATCAAAAATGTAATCATGACACCCGAGCCAAACTCAGAAGTTTCTCACCTGGAGATGATGTCTATACAAGAAACTATGGGTTTGGTCCTAAATGGATTCCAGCTACCATTGAGGATTGCTCAGGACCAGTATCTTATACTGTGATTATCGGAAGTGGACAAAGACTAAGGAGACACGTGGATCAGATCCGAGCTCGAATTCCAGTTCCATCCGGAGATCTGGATCAATTCTTAAACGAGCAGGACAGGGCATTGGAACGTTCCCCAGAGTTGCAGTTGGACAAACCACCTGAGACCAACAATGCTCAACTTCCTGAGACCACCAGTCCGGGACGACCTCCTCCTGTGAAGTCTCCACAAACGGACTTTGTTTCACCATCAAGGGGTGAAGATCTGGTGGCACCAGCTACACCACCCCTGAGACGCTCTATTAGAGAGAGACGTCCGCCAGACTTTTTCAGATCCTAAAGGAGATCATTTTTGAAAAAATGTAAATAAGAATATAGCATAGCTCAGAAAGGAATTAAATTAGGTTATTAGCTTTAAAGGGGGGGAATGTAGTAACCTGGTATATTTATGTTTACCAATAGATGGCAGTATTGACTCAAGACGGGGGTTTGCTTCCCGCTATCTGTAGCTATTTCCTATGTCTGCCTATTTAACTATGATTAAGAAAGCTTCAGGTAGGTTTAAGCCAGGTGCATAAGATAATGTAAATCTAAGTTACAATTAAATACTAAACCGTATGTAAGTCTCATGAGTCGTAATTCTAAGAAGCCTTTAAGGATACTACACGTTTTTTTTTTGTGTTATTTCTTACATTATTAGCCCAGAATGTTTTTTGTGTTATTACATACAGGCAGAAAGAACTTTTGGATGTCAGAGAGGCAGTAACTCACCAGCATTACGACCAGGAATATGACTTTCCCGAATTGGATCCTTTGTTCGTACCTCCCAGGGAAATTGAACTTATCCCAGAGGCTGCTCCAAGATGCCGCCGGCAAAGAAGAGGTATTCGGAGTGGACTTCTAGTCCGACTCGAGCGGCGTGCACACCATCCACCGCTTCCAAGTATATTACTCGCTAATGTTCAATCTCTGGATAATAAAGTAAGGCGAGGATCTCCTTCCAGAGAGACATCATGGCTATCTCGGGATATACTGTCCCTGTCCATACAGCCAGCTGGGTTCTCAGTACATTGCACAGACAGGAATAAAGAACTCTCCGGGAAGAAGAAAGACGGTGGGGTATGTTTCATGATTAACTACTCATGGTGCGATTGTGATAACATACAGAAACTCAAGTCCTTTTGTTCAACCGACCTAGAATACCTCACAATAAAATGACGACCGTATTATACCTCCCAGGAGAATTCTCTTCAGTTTTATTCACAGCCGTGTATATTCCCCCTCAAGCCTATACCACGATAGCCCTGAAGGAACGGCAATGGACTTTATGCAACTGGAAACCACATATCTTGAGGCCGCATTTATTGTAGCTGGGGATTTGAGCAAAGCAAATTTGAGGAAAATGCTACCGAAGTTCTATCAACACGTTGACTGTAGTACTCGCTCTCGAAAAATAGTTGACCACTTTTACTCCCCCTTCTGGGATGCCTACAAGGCCCTCCCCCGCCCTCCTTTCGGCAAATCAGATCGCGACTTAATTTTGCTCCTCCCTTCCTATAGGCAGAAAGTCAAACAGGAATCCATGCTTCAAGATTGTTTTGATCACGTGGGCTAGGATATGTTCCGGGTAGCCTCAAAGAATAACATTGACATATACATGGACACGGTGACTGAGTTCATCAGGAAGTGTATAGGGGATGTTGTTTCCACTGTGACTATTAAAACCTACTCAAACCAGAAACCGTGGCAGCATGGCAGCATTCGCGCAAAACTGAAAGGGCAAACCACCACATTTTACCATGGCAAGGTGACTGGGAATATGGACGAATGCAAACAGTGTAGTTATTCCCTCCATAAGACAATCAAACAGGCAAAACGTCAGTACAGAGACAAAGTGGAGTCGCAATTCAATGGCTCAGACATGAGACGTATGTGGCAGGGTCTACAGACAATCACAGATTACAAATAGAAAACCAACCAAGTCGCGGACACCAGCCGCGTCGCGGCTCACGGGACAAACTCAACACCTTCTCTCGCTTTGAGGATAACACAGTGCACCCAACGCGGCCCGCTCCCAAGGACTGTGGGCTCTCGCTCTCCGTGGCCGACGTGAGTAAGACATTTATGCGTGTTAACCCTCGCAAGGCTGCAGGCCCGGACGGCATCCCTAGCTGCATCCTCAGAGCATGCGTAGACCAGCTGGCTGTAGTGTTTACGGTACGGCAACTGCACCACCCGCAACCGCAAGGCTCTCCAGAGGGTGGTGCGGTCTGCCCAATGTATCTCCGGGAGCACACTGCCTGCCCTCCAGGACACCAACAGCAACCGATGTCACAGGAAGGCCAAAACGATCATCAAGGCCAACAACCACCCAAGCCACTGCCTGTTCACCCCGCTATCATCCAGAAGGGGAGATTAGTACAGGTGCATCAAAGCTGGGACAGAGAGACTGAAATAGCCATCACTAGCACATTACATAGCCATCAGTATTGCCAGTGTAACAGTATAGCTTCCGTCCCTCTCCTCGCCCCTACCTGGGCTCGAACCAGGAACACATCGACAACAGCCACCCTCGAAGCATCGTTACCCATCGCTCCATAAAAGCTGCGGAACAACTACTCCAAGTCTCAGAGCGAGTGACGTCACCGATTGAAACACTATTAGCGCGCACCCCGCTAACTAGCTAGCCATTTCACATCGGTTGCACCAGCCTAATCTCGGGAGTTGATAGGCTTGAAGTCATAAACAGCTCAATGCTTGAAGCACAGCGAAGAGCTGCTGTCAAACGCACGAAAGTGCTGTTTGAATGAATTCTTACGAGCCTGCTGCTGCCTACCATTGCTCAGTCAGACTGCTCTATCAAATCATAGACTTAATTATAACATGATAACACACAGAAATACGAGCCTTTGGTCATTGATATGGTCGAATCCAGAAACTATCATTTCGAAAACAAAACGTTTATTCTTTCAGTGAAATACGGAACCATTCCGTATTTTATCTAACGGGTGGCATCCCTAAGTCTAAATATTGCTGTTACATTGTACAACCTTCAATGTTATGTCATAATTATGTACAATTCTGGCAAATTAATTACGGTCTTTGTTAGGAATAAATGGACTTCACACAGTTCGCAACGAGCCAGGTGGCCCAAACTGCTGCATATACCCTGACTGCTTGCACGGAACGCAAGAGAAGGGACACAATTACCCTAATTATAAGAAATTCATGTTAGCAGGCAATATTAACTAAATATGCAGGTTTAAAAATATATACTTGTGTATTGATTTTAAAGAAAGGCATTGATGTTTATGGTTAGGTTTGGTGCAACGACAGTGCTAAATCATCACCCGTTTGGCGAAGTAGGCTGTGATTAGATGAGAAATTAACAGGCACCACATCGATTATATGCAATGCAGGACACGCTAGATAAACTAGTAATATCATCAACCATGTGTAGTTAACTAGTGATTATGTTAAGATTGATTGTTTTTTAGAAGATAAGTTTAATGCTAGCTAGCAACTTACCTTGGCTTCTTGCTGCCCTCACGTAACAGGTCACACAGGCTGCCACACAGGCTCCTCGTGGAGTGCAATGTAAGGCAGGTGGTTAGAGCTTTGGACTAGTAACCGGAAGGTTGCAAAAACGAATCCCCGAGCTGACAAGGTAAAAATCTGTCGTTCTGCCCCTGAACAAGGCAGTTAACCCACCGTTCCTAGGCCCTCATTGAAAATAAGAATGTGTTCTTAACTGACTTGCCTAGTTAACCTCTAATTCCTCCCAATCCCGGATCCGGGAGCACCCCCATCAGTAAAAAAGCTGACTAGCATAGCCTAGCATAGCGTCACAAGTAAATACTAGCATCTAAATATCATTAAATCACAAGTCCAAGACACCAGATGAAAGATACACATCTTGTGAATCCAGCCATCATTTCTGATTTTTAAAATGTTTTACAGGGAAGACACAATATGTAAATCTATTAGCTAACCACGTTAGCAAAAGACACCACTTTTTTTACTCCACCATTTTTTTCCTGCATAGGTAGCTATCACAAATTCGACCAAATAAATATATAAATAGCCACTAACCAAGAAACAACTTCATCAGATGACAGTCTGATAACATATTTATTGTATAGCATATGTTTTGTTAGAAACATTTGCATATTTCAGGTATAAATCATAGTTTACCATTGCAGCCACCATCACAACTCTCACCAAAGCGACTAGAATAACTACAGAGAGCAACGTGAATTACCTAAATACTCATCATAAAACATTTCTGAAAAATACACAGCGTACAGCAAATGAAAGACAAACATCTTGTGAATCCAGCCAATATTTCAGATTTTTTAAGTGTTTTACAGCGAAAACACAATATAGCATTATATTAGCTTACCACAATAGCAAACCACACAACAGCATTGATTCAAGCCAAAAATAGCGATAACGTATAACCCAGCAAAAGATATTAATTTTTTCACTGACCTGCTCAGAATTCTTCAGATGACAGTCCTATAACATCATATTACACAATACATATAGAGTTTGTTCGAAAATGTGCATATTTAGCGGCACAAATCGTGGTTATACAATGAGAAAAGTAGCCAAGCTGCAAAGAAAATGTCAGGAGAAATCTTGGGAGAGGCTCCTATTCTAATCGATAACTAATCATAAACTTGACTAAAAAATACAGGTTGGACAGCAAATGAAAGATACATTAGTTCTTAATGCAATCGCTGTGTCACATTTTTAAAATTAACGTTACTACGACATACAGCGTGCGTTAAAGCGAGACCGCACGGAAATTAATGGCGGAATATGCATTTTACATTTTTCAACAGAACAACGAATTAACAGCATAAATAGTTCTTACTTTTTGATGTGCTTGCATCAGAATCTTGGGAAAGTTGTCCTTTGTCCAAAAGAATCGTTGCTCGGTTGTAGAATGTAGTCTTCAACGTTGCAATTAGCAGTAAACATTAGCCATGTGGGCCAGACATCACCAACTCCCTAGAACGCAACACTAATAAATATCCGAAAATCGCAATATACTGACATAAACTGATATAACTCGGTTTAAAATAACAACATTATGATGTCTTTAACAGCTATATCGAATAAAAACAGAGCCGGATATATCTAAGAGCTATAACCGGAGCTTTCTACTACGACATGCCAAGGTCCTTCCTGCGTCAGAGCGAAGTGAACAAAGACAGGACCCTCCGTTCCCAAGCTATTTATAACCTCTCAGATCTGCCTAGCAACTCCATTCCAATTCTCACTATTTGCTGACATCTAGGGGAAGGCGTATGCAGTGCATCTCAACCAATAGAAGACAGGCAAATTAATAAACTGACCTGGGAACAGCTTGCATAATTCTGCATTCTCACATCCTCATAGGAAAAATGCTCTAACTCGAGTTCTGTTTAACTCACAGATATAATTCAAACAGTTTTAGAAACTAGAGAGTGTTTTCTATCCAATAGTAATAATAATATGCATATTGTACGAGCAAGAATTGAGTACGAGGCAGTTTAATTTGGGAACGAAATTATTACAAAGTGCAAACAGCACCCTCTATTGAGAAGAATAAAGGTGTAAAAAAAATCGGTGTCCAAAAATACCGATTTCCGATTGTTATGAAACCTTGAAATCGGCCCCAATTAACCGGCCATTCCGATTAATCGGTCGACCTCTACTATATACATAGACTTGAAATCACAAGCCACTTTAACAATGGAACACTAGTCACTTTACATATTTTGCATTACTCATCTCATATGTATATACTGTATTCTATTCTACTGTATCTTAGTCTATGCCGCTTTGACATTTGTACAAAAATCCTTTAAACAGTCAGCATCCTGTGTTCCCCATGCAAGATTAAAATCTCCATCCATCAACACCTCTGGGGTAGTAAAAATGGCAATTAAATCAGTGAGGTCGTTCTTGGCGGAGGGTGGATGATAGATTCCTATGACTGGTATTTTCAGTTTGAGCCCAACTGAAGACTTAATTCAAATGGTTTAGGACTGGAGGTAGCCTTTACCAGAGACACAGAAAGACGGTTATTTGTGTAAATAGCAACACCAGCACTTTGCCTTTCCTATCAGCCCTAAACACATTGTAACCATCCATAGCAACCTCAGAGTCCAGGGTTTTATCAGTTAACCAGGTTTCAGATTAAAAACTAAAACATCACGGTCTAACTGAGAGGCCCAGATCTTGACATGATCTATTTTAGGTAATAAACTACGAATGTTAAGATGTAGAAATGTCAAACGTTTTCTGCATTTAAAATCACACACAGTTTCAATACAAGTCAGATTACTTTTGCGATTTCAGTAAAACAGTAGACTCAAAGATTGGAATATACCTAGTAGGAAAAGAAAACAAAGTAGGAATTGTAAGGACCAACGCTGGAGCCGAGAAGCTGGTTACGGCGAGTTGACATTTAATTAGAAATAGACAGAACAAGACAGGAGCAGCGTCAGCACACGGGTACACAAGGTCAAATGACAATCGACGCAGCAGCGGAGGAACAGAGATGGGGAACTGACAAATATAGGGGAGGTAATAAACAGGTGATTGAGTCCAGGTGAGTCCAATAATACGCTGATGCGCGTGATGGGGAAAGGCAGGGGTGCGTACTGATGGTGGCAGGAGTGTGTAATGCTGGGGAGCCTGGCGCCTTTGAGCACCAGGGAGGGAGAGTGGGAGCAGGCGTGACAGGAATAGCAATTACATTTCTCCGGTTAGCGCCATTAGGCAAGTCACCACTTTCAGATAAAACATTTGGAACTCTTACAGTGATCAAAGAGGAGATGGTAAAAACTGACTTACATGTAATGCTAATATTGTCCTCATCAATTTAGTTGACCAAGAACCTTTCCAATGTTTGATGACAACAGCCAGGAGCCATTTTCACCTAGGTGAATTCCGTCTTCCACAAAGTAGCCAGGCCTATTCCAGAAGGAGTCAGAATTGTCGACGAAGGACATGCCCAAGTCCTTGGTCAGACGCATTAACCACTGCTGAAGAGACCAGAGATGGCTAAAACACATGGAATTGAGCCCGAGACAATGATATGTTCTGCTAATTTCTGAGCATTCTCCAAGAGCTGTAAGAAATTGTCTCTTAGCTTTACAGATTTCACACGCATAATATCATTAGACCCACTATGCAACATAACTGTTTTCAGAGCAGCAATCTGTTTCTTGATGGTGGGCATGATTTCTAATAAATCCAATACCCTGGCTCCAGGAAAACAAAGTGTACGGGTGTTATCCATTTCGAGCCGGAGCCCTCAGCCCAACCCTAGCCTGTCACGTCCTGACCATAGAGAGCCCTTGTTTCTCTATGGTGTAGTAGGTCAGGGCGTGACTAGGGGGTATTCTGGTTTAATATTTCTATGTTGTGTTCTAGTTTATGTTTTCTATGTTGGTGTTTTGTATGATTCCCAATTAGAGGCAGCTGGTATTCATTGTCTCTAATTGGGGATCATATTTAAGTAGATCTTTTTCACACCTGTGTTTGGGGGATATTATTTTGTGTTTGTGCACGTGCACCACGTAGTCACGTTCCGTTGTTCGTTGATTTGATTTATTGTTTTGGCCTAAGTTTCACTTTTGAAATAAATATGTGGGACTCAATATCCGCTGCGCCTTGGTCCCGTTCTTACGACAACCGTGACATAGCCCCACAAGGGGCTCCTCTAACTTACCCCCCAAAATGACAGGAATAGCAGAGCCCCCCGTAGACCCCTGGTGAAGCTCGTCCTAATATTTATATATTTCTTAATTCCATTCTTTTACTTTTAGATTTGTGTGTATTGTAATGAATTGTTAGATTCTACTGCGCTCTTGGAGCAAGGAACACAAGCATTTCGCTACATCTGCTAAATATGTGTATGTGACCAATAAAATTTGATTTGATCAGATTTGAATGGTAGAAGCTTCTTACTGCACAATACATCTTCTTGAGGGAGTTAGTCTTGGTAGTGAACAGTGAAAATACATTATCATATTCATCAGATGTTACACTATACACGCACCATGGTGTATGAAATATACTACGTCTGGTTTTATTCAAAGACACAAACACACACACACACACATTCTCTCAGGAGCCTACAGGAGCAGCTGTGGACCTGACAAGTTGTCTCACCTAATTTCTCTAAGGTCTGTTGTGTGACCGTCTCTTCCCCCATCACCCCACGTCTCACCACTTTATTACTACACATTAACACACCATATGTGGAATAATTGAGCGTAATAAATTGCGTTGTCTGTCTCCATCTCTATGATAGGGTAGGGGGTGTGTGGGGGTTGTTTACCTTGTACATGGGTGTGTGTGTGTCACTGATCCAATGAGATGGGAGGGTGGATGATGGGGGAGGGGACGTGGGCTTATTTGATATGACAGCAAAGGAATAGGATGCACCTCCATGCTTCTCTCCCCTTTCACTACTCCTTTCCGTCCTTTCATGCGCTTATCTCCGGATCCGCGTTCCCTTTGTTTTCCATAATTGACTTGACAGGAGTGTTCAGAACCATACCAACCCCGCATATAATTTAGACAATTACAGTTCACGTGTTTGTTTATTAGCAATTTCAAACCCACTGTGCTAGATTTATAAATTATATTTATAATTCTCTCATGTTGTAACCCCTAATTGTCCTCTATACTTCCATACAAGCCTTTTAAATCGATTTTGGAATTTTCATTTATGATCTGGCAACCGCCCTTCTCTAATGATAGCCAAGTTAATCTACCCATTACAGCTGTAATTTGGATGATTTTCTGTCATTGGTAGTAGTAAGTCAGTTGACCTTGAGTCTGTCAGTGGGAAAAGTTGGGGGTATGGCAGGGCGGGTTTCCCTCGGGAATGGTCTGGATAATCAGTCATGTTTACTGGGAGATTGGCTGGTAGGTAATCATTCAATCTGGCAACCCTGACCAAGAATAATCTCTCATTGTACTGATCATATGCACTTTATTAGTTTTGTGTGTGTGTGTGTGTGTGTGTGTGTGTGTGTGTGTGTGTGTGTGTGTGTGTGTGTGTGTGTGTGTGTGCGTGCTGCGTGCATACTGGTGTGGCATGCATATTGATATACAATGGGGAGAACAAGTATTTGAGACACTGTCGATTTTGCAGGTTTTCCTACTTACAAAGCATGTAGAGGTCTGTAATTTTTATCATAGGTACACTTCAACTGTGAGAGACGGAATCTAAAACAAAAATCCAGAAAATCACATTGTATGATTTTTAAGTAATTCATTTGCATTTTATTGCATGACATAAGTATTTGATACATCAGAAAAGCAGAACTTAATATTTGGTACAGAAACCTTTGTTTGCAATTACAGAGATCATATGTTTCCTGTAGTTCTTGACCAGGTTTGCACACACTGCAGCAGGGATTTCGGCCCACTCCTCCATACAGACCTTCTCCAGATCCTTCAGGTTTCGGGGCTGTCGCTGGGCAACACGGACTTTCAGCTCCCTCCAAAGATTTTCTATTGGGTTCAGGTCTGGAGACTGGCTAGGCCACTCCAGGACCTTGAGATGCTGCTTAATTGCTTCCTTAGTTGCCCTGGCTGTGTGTTTCGGGTCGTTGTCATGCTGGAAGACCCAGCCACGACCCATCTTCATAGCTCTTACAGAGGGAAGGAGGTTGGTGGCCAAGATCTCGCGATACATGGCCCCATCCATCCTCCCCTCAATACGGTGCAGTCGTCCTGTCCCCTTTGCAGAAAAGCATCCCCAAAAATGATGTTTCCACCTCCATGCTTCATGGTTGGGATGGTGTTCTTGGGGTTGTACTCATCCTTCTTCTTCCTCCAAACACGGCGAGTGGAGTTTAGACCAAAAAGCTCTATTTTTGTCTCATCAGACCACATGACCTTCTCCCATTCCTCCTCTGGATCATCTGGCTTGAGCACGGCGTAGTGTGTTACTAATGGTTTTCTTTGAGACTGTGGTCCCAGCTCTCTTCAGGTCATTGACCAGGTCCTGCCGTGTAGTTCTGGGCTGATCCCTCACCTACCTCATGATCCTTGATGCCCCACGAGGTGAGATCTTGCATGGAGCCACAGACCGAGGGTGATTGACCGTCATCTTGAACTTCTTCCATTTTCTAATAATTGCGCCAACAGTTATTGCCTTCTCACCAAGCTGCTTACCTATTGTCCTGTAGCCCATCCCAGCCTTGTGCAGGTCTACAATTTTATCCCTGATGTCCTTACACAGCTCTCTGGACTTGGCCATTGTGGAGAGGTTGGAGTCTGTTTGATTGAGTGTGTGGACAGGTGTCTTTTATACAGGTAACGAGTTCAAACAGGTGCAGTTAACCTTTCACGAGTATCAACCCCGTATCCGGGATCACCCCCCACCCCCCCCACACTGATTAGCATCGCTAGCATAGCTTCACAAGTAAATAGTAGCATCTAAATATCATTAAATCACAAGTCCAAGACACCAGATGAAAGATACAGATCTTGTGAATAAACCCATCATTTCTGTTTTTTAAAATGTTTTACAGGGAAGACACAATATGTAAATCTATTAGCTAACCACGTTAGCAAAATACACCATCTTTCTTTGTCCACCATTTTCTCTCTCCACCACTAGCTATCACCAATTCGGCTAAACTAAGATATTGATAGCAACAAACCAAGAAAAAAACTCATCAGATGACAGTCTGATAACATATTTATGGTATAGGATAGGTGTTGTTAGAAAAAAGTGCATATTTCAGGTAGAAATCACAGTTTACAATTGCACCGACCATCACAAATCGACTAGAATTACTAGATAGAGCAACGTGTATGACCAATTTACTCATCATAAAACATTTCATAAAAATAGACAAAGCATAGCAATGGAAAGACACAGTTCTTGTGATTTCAGACCATATTTCAGATTTTCTAAGCGTTTTTCAGCGAAAACACAATAAATCGATAAGTTAGCATACCACATGTACAAACGTTAGTAGAGCATGAATTCAAGGCAAAGGGAGCTATAACGTTATCATCGCCAAAATATATTAATTTTTTCACTAACCTTCTCAGAATTCTTCCGATGACACTCCTGTAACATCATTTTACAACATACATATACAGTTTGTTCGAAAAGGTGCATATTTAGCCATACAAAACCGTGGTTACACAATAAAAATACTAGGAAATCAAGCCTCAATATGTCTGACGTCATCTATCAGAGTGATCTAGTTTAATTGAAAGCTAATCATATACTTGACTAAAAAATACAGGGTTGACAGGAATCGAAAGACAAATTAGTTCTTAATGCAACCGCTGACTTACATTTTTAAAATTATCCTTACTTTTCAATACAGGGTTCGCCAAGTGACGCGATAACAAACAAAATGGCGAAATATGCGTTTAAAATATTTCGACAGAACAACGATTTATCATATTAAATATTGCTTACTTTGAGCTGTTCTTCCATCAGATTCTTGGGCAATGTATTCTTTCTTGGGTTTAATCTTCTTTTGGTCGAAAGATGTCCTTTGTCCGTCTAAATGCCCGCTAACGTTCGACCGGGACCCCGAAATGTGCCCGGTGCTTCACATAGAAATGCATCAAAATCGCACTAAACGGATATAAATTGCTATAAAACGGTTTAAATTAACTACCTTATGATGTTTCTAAGTCCTATATCGAATTAAATTACAGACGGATACATTTTACGTTGATAACCGAGCCTTTGAAAATGGCATCCGGAGGTGTCTTCCTGCGTAAAGGCGAGCGTCGAAAGGGGGGCTACCCTCACTCCTTGGTCCTTTATAACCTCTGAGAGCTACGCAGAAGGCCCATTCCACTTCTCATTGGTTACTGACATCCAGGGGAAGGCGGGTGCAGTTCGTGTCGTTCCATAGGATATACACAGACTTTTAAAACTGATCTGAAATCAGAGCTTCGCTCTCAGACCTTTCACTGTCTGTCATGGATTTCGCTGTAGAAAGAGTTCTGGGTCACCCACAGACATCATTCCAACTTTGTATGAAACTAGAAAGTGTTTTCTATCCAATAGAATTAATAATATGCATATTGTACGAGCAAGAATTGAGTACTAGGCAGTTTAATTTGGAGACGACAAAATGCTAATTCGGAACAGCACCCCCTGTAGTCGCAAGAAGTTAATACAGGTAATGAGTGGAGAACAGGAGGGCTTCTTAAAGAAAAACTAACAGGTCTGTGAGAGTCGGAATTCTTACTGGTTGATAGGTGATCAAATACTTATGTCATGCAATAAAATGCAAATGAATTACTTAAAAATCATACAATGTGGGCCTCCCGGGTGGCGCAGGGTCTAGGGCACTGCATCGCAGCGCTAGCTGTGCCACCAGAGTCTCTGGGTTCGCGCCCAGGCTCTGTCGCAGCCGGCCGCGACCGGGAGGTCTGTGGGGCGACGCACAATTGGCCCAGCGTCGTCCGGGTTAGGGAGGGTTTGGCCGGTAGGGATATCCTTGTCTCATCGCGCTCCAGCGACTCCTGTGGCGGGCCAGGCGCAGTGCGCGCTAACCAAGGGGGCCAGGTGCACGGTGTTTCCTCCGACACATTGGTGCGGCTGGCTTCCGGGTTGGAGGCGCGCTGTGTTAAGAAGCAGTGGTGGTTGGGTTGTGTTGGTTGGGTTGTGTTTCGGAGGACGCATGTCTTTCGACCTTCGTCTCTCCCGAGCCCGTGCGGGAGTTGTAGCGATGAGACAAGATAGTAATTACTAGCGATTGGATACCACGAAAATTGGGGAGAAAAGGGTGTAAAATAAAAAATAAAAAAAATCATACAATGTGATTTTCTGGATTTTGGTTTTAGATTCCGTCTCTCACAGTTGAAGTGTACCTATGATAAAGAATTACAGACCTCTACATGCTTTGTAAGTAGGAAAACCTTCAAATCGGCAGTGTATCAAATACTTGTTCTCCCCACTGTATGTGTGTCTAATACATATTTTCTAAGAATATTATTCCTGCACATTTTTGCGAACTTCTTCATGGTATGGAAATGCGTCCTTAAGATTGATTTCCAAAGGACATTAGAGAGTGTGTGAAAGTGTGAGGGTATGTGGCTTCAGGTGTACCTAGTATCCTAGTCGCTGATGCTAGCACCTAGCATTCAAATCCCTGCCGTAAACATAGCAATTTCGTTAGCATCCCGGTTGTAAACAGTTAAACGTTACAATCACCTAGCATTAGCATACCTGTTGTTAAAGCCTCGATAGCATAGCACATCTGAGCGAGAACCAGAGAGTGTGAAAGAGAGAAAGAGAGAAATAAGAGAATAAGAGACAAGTTCGAGAGAGACAGACAGAGAAAGGGACAGGAGTAAATTGAAAGGGAAACGTTTTCATTTTGAGTGCTGCTGTAACCAAGAAACTCTCGCTCAGTCCCTCTCTCTCCTTCCCTCTGTCTATCGCTCTCTCTCCGAATCTATCTCTCCCTTCATCCTTCCTTCATTCCCTGTCTGTGAGAGAAGGCAGAGAGAAGGAAGGCAAAAAGGGGGAAGCTGGCATGGCAGAGGGCTTGGTGAGGCCAGCCACTGGGCCAAAGCTTAAAGGGTTTCATTATTTATTTCCCCCTGCTCCAAGGCTCCAGCCCCGATCCCAGTGACTGAACCTTTGAAGATTGGGGGCTTTGATGGGAATAGAATTACGTTTTTGTTGGTTGCTTCTGTCCGCTGTGCTTCACTTTCCTAGTTCCTAACCCTCTTCCCTCGCCTCTCGTCTTGTCTGTCTTTCACCCCTCTACCCTTTCCCCCTTTTCCCTGTGTGTGTGTCAGTGCCCCTTTGTTGGTATGTGGGTAGAGGTATGGCACGCTGCCATTAGGAAAGGTAAAGTGGGTATGAAAACAGAGTACAGGAGAGATCTACTGCAAGATATCACACGGACACACATATGCTGTATGTGTGTCCGTGTGCATGTGTGTGTGTATGTCTATCCTCCTGAGGTTTGCACTTGGTCATACTGAAGCTACTGCCACATATGAACATATTCATCGAACTCATGTACTGTTTAATGGTTAGCAAATGTAGATCTATGCTCATAAGCATAAAGTGTCCTACCCACTGAGCTGCCTTTACTCCTGTAATGTGAGATCTCAAAGCAGGAAGTGTAACATTGGTTTGAATCATGAAGCTTTATTGAGTTTGACAGTATCACACAAAATGGAGGCTGCCACACGACATTCACGATGATGTCAGTACGGGCTAACGGTTCATGACACAGATGGTACACAAACAGTAGCTGTTTTGTCTGGATGTATGGAGGCTAGAAAAACGCAGTTGACAATTTTTATTATTGGTCACTAATGTGTCATGTCATTATGTTATTATGTTTTTTTCTGTGACTACGTAGGCGTACTGTTTGTGAGAGAACATGACACAAATGTCGGTAGTAGCTGTACAGATCACACAGTATTTGTGAGTCATATGGTGTGTGGCCAAAATAGCCCAATGTTCTATGCAAGGAACATATGTAGTGTACCTTTCTATCACATCAATAAACCTACCTCAAGTTTAGCCCCAAGGTCCATTGGAAAATGTTACCGCCTTATCAGGTGCTGAGGTTCTGTACCTTTATGGTTTAGGGACACACGCACGCACACACACACATTCCAGAGTGTGAAAACAGGTAGTTGAAATGCCCCCCCCCTCCCCCTATCTGCTGTGTCGTGGTGTATTACGATAGAGTGATATCAGATATCAGTGTGTGATTAATGAGTTAAATTAGCTGGTGTGTGGTTGCTTTGTAGCAGGAGCAGGCCCTTAACAAGTGGTAGCCATGTCTCTGTTCCCGCAGGCCCTGGCATGGACCCAAGCTGCCAGGCTAGACATGGGCTCTGGCACTGTCAGTCAGTCTCTTATTCCCAGCCACTTCTCGCTGTCTCAGTCTTTATTTTTCTCCCATGCACTCTCCCTTTCCATTCCTCGATGCTCTCTCTTTGTGTCTGCGCTTTCTCCTCTTCATTATTCAGGCCCTAGCACCAAATAGTTTTTGTTGAGTGGGCTCCAATGTTAAAGATCTCATGGATAGTCAGTACTTACATTACATCCATCTGGGAGCTATGCAGTTTAAAAAACAATTTTTTAGGACCATTAAAGTATTCCATAAGTACTTTGAATCACACATTAATATTATTAATTTCTCCTCTTTTCCCTCTTTTTTTCTCTTTCTGCAGGTGGAGCGAGAGATAGCCATTCTGAAACTCATAGAGCACCCTCACGTTTTAAAGTTGCACGACGTCTACGAAAACAAGAAATATTTGTAAGTGTCCTTTCCAAAACTATTTGGTTCACTGAAGCGCTGTAACAAATGTGCTTCCCTTACACTGTTAAATTGCATATTTGGAGAAGTACCAGTGCATAGCAACACGTTAGCAAACAAGCAAGGCAAGCTGAAAATCACTTGAGCAAACAAGAAATACAAGTTGAAAATCACTTGAGAAACGTATTTTCCGGGGCCATTTTCACACTGGCATGTAATGTTTCATTGGGTCTCCCTCAGTTTTAGCTGCCTATTCAGAAGCCTGTAGGTTTAATGTTGATCCATATGTTATCTTATGTATTAATCTCGCCTGTGTCCCTGCTCCAATGGCTCTGCTTAATGCACTATTCAATAATTGTTAAAGTCGCCAGCGACGACTGGTGTGGGAATTTGTTTTCCTAATATTCCGATGACACAGACGAATCGCCGACGCGGACGCAAAGTGTTTGCCTCGGATACATTTTCCCACTCACAAATCATGTGTGAATGTGTTCCTAATTTAACTAGCGTTGACAGGTCCCTTAATCTGCTAATAAATCAGGAAGTGTTGTGAGAGGGGGGTTGTGGGAATGTGGAGTATCTTGCTACAGTAGGGATACCACAGTGTGTCTTCAGTGCTTTCTCACAGTTCTAGCACAGTAGCTACCACAGATAATATCACAAGAGTTACCACATATACTCTCACAGTAGCAACCGTTGTAGATACAACTATAGAGTAGAGGAACTTCTATGGATGGAAGACCAATACTCCAAATGTTAGAAATATACATGAACACTTGAGGGTGCACTAAAAGCAGTGCTTTCTGGATCAACATTTATTAATGATTGGGTGTGCCTCGTTAAATGACTAAAATGTCATTATAATGTAAATGTGTAGTCAGCTTGTGCCAGCTTGAGGCTAGCTGTTCCTGGCCTTTCACTAAAAGCAGTCCTGGATCTTGTAAACTATCTTTGTAATACCTAACCAGAGACACATCAAATACAATTGTATTTGTCACACGCGCCGAATACAGTGAAATGCTTACTTACAAGCCCTTAACCAACAATGCCGTTTTAAGAAAAATAAGTGTTGAGTAAAAAATAGATAAGTAAAAAATAAAAAATAACAAATAGTTAAAGAGCAGCAGTAAAATATCAGTAGCGAGGCTGTATACAAGGGGTACGGGTACAGAGTCAATGTGCGGAGCACAGGTTAGTCGAGGTAATTGAGGTTATATGTACATGTAGGTAGCTGTTAAGAAGCCTTTTGGACCTAGACTTGGTGCTCCGGTATCGCTTGCCATGCGGTACTGTAGCAGAGAGAACAATCTATGACTAGGGTGGCTGGAGTCTTTGACAAATTTTAGGGCCTTCCTCTGACACCGCCTAGTATAGGTGTACTGGGCCATACGCTCTACATCACTGCCTGGTATGGCAACTGCTCGGCCTCCGACCGCAGGCAGTGATGCAACCAGTCAGAATGCTCTCGATGGTGCAGCTGTAATACTTTTTGAGGATCTGAAACCCATGCCAAGTCTTTTCAGTTTCCTGACGGGGAATAGGCTTTGTCGTGCCCGCTTCACAACTGTCTTGGTGTGTTTGGACCATGATAGTTTGTTGGTGATGTGGATACCAAGGAACTTGAAGCTCTCAACCTGCTCCACTACAGCCCCGTCAATGAGAATGGGGGCATGCTGGGTCCTCCTTTTCCTGTAGTCCACAATCATCTCCTTTGTCTTGATCACATTGAGGGAGAGGTTGTTATCCTGGCACCACACGGCCAGGTCTCTGACCTCCTCCCTGTAGGCTGTCTCATCATTGTCGGTGATCAGGCCTACCACTGTTGCGTCGTCGGCAAACTTAATGACGTTATTGGAGTCGTGCCTGGACACATACTATAGAGATATGATATAATATATATAATATGATATATAAAGCTCTATTCTGTGTATCTAACGTGTGTGGTTCCCTCCCTCCCCAGGTATCTGGTGCTAGAGCACGTGTCAGGCGGAGAGCTGTTTGACTACCTGGTCAAGAAGGGACGGTTAACGCCCAAGGAGGCCAGGAAGTTCTTCAGACAGATCATCTCAGCTCTGGACTTCTGCCACAGTCACTCCATATGGTGAGTCATTAATCAATCAATCAATCAATCAATCAAATGCATTGATAAAAGTCATTTTTACATCAGCAGTTATCACAAAGTGCTTTTACAGTATCCCTGCCTAGACCCTAAAGAGCAAGCCTGACACTGGACTATTGGAAAGCGGAAACATTAGCGTCTCATCAAAGGAAATGATAGTATAATGTGTATATTTTCATATAGATTTCCTGGACAACATTCCTGGGAAATGCATAATTCCAGTCCTGTAAGATTGTCAGGTTTTCTTGTTTTCACCTCTGCTTGGTACTTGGGTAAATGATGTTTCTCTCTCTCTTTCCCTCTCCCTTACCCTTTCCTTCTCTCCCTCTCCCTCCCTCCCTCCCTCCTCCTCTCCACAGTCACAGAGATCTGAAGCCAGAGAACCTGTTGTTAGATGAGAAGAACAACATCAGGATAGCAGACTTTGGCATGGCGTCTCTGCAGGTCGGGGATAGTCTGCTGGAGACCAGCTGCGGGTGAGTCAAGTGTGTGTGTGTGTGTGTGTGTGTGTGTGTGTGTGTGTGTGTGTGTGTGTGTGTGTGTGTGTGTGTGTGTGTGTGTGTGTGTGTGTGTGTGTGTGTGTGTGTGTGTGTGTGTGTGTGTGCTAGTGATGTGCGGGTTGACTCATAACCCGCAGTCCCCGCGGGGCGGGTGGTTTTAGGATCATTAAATATTTTGTGGGTGGGTGGGTGGGTGGCGGGCAGGTTGAATAAAGAGAAAATAATACCTTAAATGTATCATTCTTGTGCAATTTACATCTATAGGCTACATTAAGGTTTTTCTTTCATTATTTTAGACGATCTGGCATTAGTGCTTAAGCCTTATCTTTAGGGCCGAACTGAACTGTATCCGCACCAAATAGCCTACACTTGGGACGGGCAGAAAAAGTTAACCATGGAGGCAAAAAGGACAGTGTCAGAGTTTTTTTTTTAAGCTGCGAAATGGAGTGTTGAAAATAAAAAAATAAAGAGAAGGGAGGAGACAGAAAAGTCATGTTTGGGAAAGATTTGGTGAAATGGTAAAAGAGGATGAGATCAGTGTGTGATGATTGTTAAGACTCTACACAAATTCGACAGTCACAAAACGGGGACTTCAAATAGGCCTGTGGCACGTCAAGGGAACTTTAGCCTACTATTCAGATAAGTTAAATGGAAACTGAGATATGGACATGACTATAGCATTTTAACCTCTCACATAGCCTTAATATTAACTCCTGCAGAATTAGGCATTTCTTGCACTAAAATTATAGGCTGCATCAAATTTAGGCAACATTTTGACTCGTGAACAGGAGTGGAGAAATACAGTTCAGTGGTTCTTCCTTTAAAAGTTGCATCATACTGCAGCACACTTTGCGGGCTGCAGAATTCCATCACCATACCCAAACCGGGTGCGTGCGTGTGCAAATTGATTTTGTCCCCCCACACCAAACGCGATCACAACACGCAGTTTGAAATATCAAAACAAACTCTCAACCAATTATATTAATTTGAGGACAGGTCGAAAAGCATTAAACATTTTGGGAAATTTAGCTAGCTTGCAGTTGCTAGCTAATTCGTCCTAGTTAGCTAGCTTGCTGTTGCTAGCTAATTTGTCCTGGGATATAAACGTTGAGTTGTTATTTTACCTGAAATGCACAAGGTCTTCTACTCCGACAATTAATCCACGCATAAAACGATCAACTGAATAATTTCTAGTCATCTCTCCTCCTTCCAGGCTTTTTCTTCTTTGGAATTTATATAGCGATTGGCATCTAATTTTCATACTAAAAGGTGTTTTACCACGGCCGACCGACCGAAGTTCATCTTTCAATCACAAGCGTGGGTATAACCAATGAGCAGATGGCACGTGGGAATCTGCTTCTATAAGCCAATGAGGAGATGGGAGAGGCAGGACTTGCACCGCGTTCATCATCACAAATAGAACTGACTTCTATTTTAACTTCTTCTGGCTGCAAGCCCGAGGCCGCCCACAATATGACAACAGCCACTTCAAGTGCAGGACGCGAAATTCAAAATATATTTTTTTGAAATATTTAACTTTCACACATTAACAAGTCCAATACAGCAAATGAAAGGTACACATCTTGTGAATCCAGCCAACATGTCCGATTTTTAAAATGTTTTACAGCGAACACAGCACGTATATTTATGTTAGCTCACCACCAAATACAAAAAAGGACAGACATTTTTCACAGCACAAGTAGCATGCACAAAGCCAACCTAACTAACCAAGAACCAACCAAACTAACCAACAAACAACTTCATCAGATGACAGTCTTATAACATGTTATTCAATAAATCTATGTTTTGTTCGAAAAATTTGCATATTTCAGGTATAAATCATAGTTTACATTGCAGCTACAATCAGAAATTGCACCGAAAGCAGACAGAATAATTACAGACACCAACGTCAAATACCTAAATACTCATCATAAAACATTTCTGAAAAATACATAGTGTACAGCAAATGAAAGACTGGCATCTTGTGATTCCAGCCAATATTTCCGATTTATTAAGTGTTTTACAGCGAAAACACAATATAGCGTTATATTAGCTTACCACAATAGCCAGAAACACAAGCCATTTCCCAGCAGCAAAAGTTAGCGATCGTAACAAACCAGTAAAAGATATAGAATTTTTGACTAACCTTGATAAGGTTCATCAGATGACAGTCCTATAACATCAGGTTATACATACACTTATGTTTTGTTCGAAAATGTGCATATTTAGAGCTGAAATCAGTGGTTATACATTGTGCTAACGTAGCTACTTTTTCCCACAACGTCCGGATTTTTTTCTGACACTTTTTCTGACACACATATTCTGACCAAATAGCTATTCATAAACATAACTAAAAAATACATGTTGTATAGGAAATGATAGATACACTAGTTCTTAATGCAATCGCCGTGTTAGAATTCTAAAAATAACTTCATTACGACATCCAGCTTAGGTATGGCGAGAGAGTACCCAAAAGCTGGGCGCAAACGACTAGTTCACATGTTCGACAGATATATGAAATAGCATCATAAAATGGGTCCTACTTTTGCTGATCTTCCATCAGAATGTTGTACAAGGTGTCCTTTGTCAAGAACAATCGTTGTTTGGATTTAGAACGTCCTTTTTCCCTCTTGAATTAGCAAGCGCACTAGCCAAGTGGCGCGAAGCTCTCCTTTCTGAACAAAGGCACACCACAACGCAACACGCCTAACGTCCCGAATAAATTTCAAAAATCTAATAAAACTATATTGAAAAAACATACTTTACGATGATATTGTCACATGTATCAAATAAAATCAAAGCCGGAGATAGTAGTCGCCTATAACGAAAGCTTTTCAGAAGGCAATTCCAGGTCCAACCTCGCGCCTTCCTGAAAACAGGAAATGGGTGACACGTCATTCCAAGAGGATTCATTCCACTTCAGACCAAGATAAACACTCCATTTCTTCTCTCACCGCCTCTTGACATCCAGGGGAAGGTGTATGACGTGCATGTATACTAATACGTATCATGCCCATTTATAGGCAGGACCTAGAAGAGAGCATCGATTTCAGATTTTCCACTTCCTGGTCAGGAAGTTTGTGCCAAATGAGTTCTGTTTTACTCACAGATATAATTCAAACGGTTTTAGAAACTAGAGAGTGTTTTCTATCCAATAGTAATAATAATAATATGCATATTGTACGAGCAAGAATTGAGTACGAGGCCGTTTGAAATGGGCACCTTTTATCTGGCTACTCAATACTGCCCCTGCAGCCCAAACAGGTTAACGCCTGACAATGCAGGAGCTTGTTGGCGCGCGGGAGGAGTGTGGGTGCTATGATTGAATAACATGTATGTGTACATTTATTTTGCAATGCTCGTGCACGCTAAATGAGCGGTGTGGTCAGCATGTATGGCACACTATTTAATTGTCAGCCACTGTTGCCATTAATGCTATTTAGTGTTAGTTTGAACACCAGAGGGCATCTTTGAGAAGCATTTGATAGTCTTAAATATTGGCTGTACTAGAGAATTTGTAACCTTTTTTTGTAAGAACATAGTTTATGGGATTGATTTTAAGAAATGTAGCTTAATTAATTTGAATAATATTATGGTGGTTCTATTCCAAGAAAAACCCTCACAAAATATGGCGCTGTTCAACGTGACGGTCGGGAGTAGGTTACAGTACTAAGAACATAACATTGCCACACCCTAATTGTAGTCTAACCAATATCCAAATGGAGATTCAGTGAAAATAAATATCTCATTGATTTATCAAGACCAGTCCCCATGCTTGTCTCAGAGCAGTGTGAAACGGTGCTGAAATAGTTGACCATACGCGAGCTATTGCTTCAAATCCTATTGCTTAATTACATTTAGAGGATTGGAGGATTATAAATGAATATTTAAGGGACATTTTTCATTAGGGCAAATCTGATCTGTGAGAATATCTAAAGGGGCTTTTATATAATACTAAATTAATTAATAATGATATCAATAATCGCTTTGTTTAAAAAAAAAAAAACGATATTTTGGAGATTTTGTTTTCAAATAACCTAAAGTGAGCGAGAAAAAGGCCATTCTTGAACATGGGGTGAGAGATACTGATTTGTAAATAAAGCCAGTTTTTAGAAGGAGAGAAACCAAAAGCCCACCATCGCCTCATGGGTCCTCGTTCGCGGCCGGCACGGGTATCAAACCAGCATCTGTAGCAACGCAGTTTGCACTGCGATGCAGTGTCTTAGAACACTGCGCCACCTAATTTTTTTCTGCATCTTGAGAGGATGCGAATGCACAGTTAGACAGCACCTCTATAGACAACAGGCTATCTTTATCTGCATTCTTAAAGCTGATAGTATTTCAACCACATAAAATATGCATCCATGCAGAACTCAAATTTGATCAGAAACATGTTGGGTCATTTTCACAGCTATCTCATTTTACAACCGGTCAAACTGATGTCATTTGGACATTTTGTTACAGAAAATCATTCCTTTAAAAAAAATGGTACTGCATTTTCTCCTCGGTCCCTAAACGTCTTTGCTCTGCGAAAGAAGCAGAGATGACAGAGAACATTACCGATGTCAACTAGATTGAAGCATTGATTCTATCGACTTATGACTTTATTCTGGAGAGTAAGGGTTTATTTAGTCTTCTAGGGCAACATATAATGACAGAAAGGAAGCTGCGTGTATATAATTATAGACAAGTTGACGAACAAATAGCCTACCAAAATGTCAGAAATTATAAGCAGAAACATATCTAAATCAGGCAAAAGAGATTTCTCCATGTCAAAAAATAATTTTGCCGTCTCTGACTGTAGTCTACAGCTTGACCTGCGCACCAGTAGTGTTTGCGTGCGTGTCCAATCCCTACACAGTCCTAAAGCCATGTGTGTGTATAAGAGTGTGTGTGTGTGTGTGTGTGTATAAGAGTGTGTGTGTGTGTGTGTGTGTGTGTGTGTGTGTGTGTGTGTGTGTGTGTGTGTGTGTGTGTGTGTGTGTGTGTGTGTGTGTGTGTGTGTGTGTGTGTGTGTGTGTGTGTGTGTGTGCATGGTCAGTAAGATCTTCAGCCCAGATAACCAGGGCCAGTATAGCCTACCCTGCATCTTTACAGATTAGCCATATAGCAATGCTAAATCTCTGTCCATCGTCATCTGGAAGACTGACAGTGTGGCCCAGCACAATGTGACAGAGGAGATAAGAGCAGGAAATTGGCATTACAGGCTAACATGCTAACCCAGGTGAACTCTGCCGAGGGCTTAGCTTTTTGTCTCCATTTCATACGCACAAACACAACTAGGCCATGACTCAACACAAATAAACAGCCAAAAAACAGTAAAAAAATACATGTCTGCTTTGTTTTCTCAGGCAAAGTCGTGCATCTGACAAGCACGTTGGACACTGTGTGACTTTGTGTTCCAAGGTGTCCTTTTCAAAGACACTGAATTCAGGCGATGGCCATGTCACGTCTTTGACCTTAAGGCCCAATTTGTGGTTGTATAATTATGCCTTTTCATTTCCTGTGCCCTGTTGTCACAGTGACTCATGCATGTTTTTTTTTGCAGGGTCACATGGGTCCAAATGCAAGGGTAGTATTGGAACTTTACTCTCAAATCACTGTACATATACAGGTAACTGCCAAAATACAGGAAACGCCAACAGTATTGTCTTAATAGGGCGTTGGGCCACCACCAGCCAGAACTTCAATGCACCTTGGCATAGATACTACAAGTGTCTAGGAACGCTATTGGAGGGATGCGACACCATTCTTCCATGAGAAATTCCATAATTTCATATTTTGTAGATGGTGGTGGAAAATGCTGTCTCAGGCGCCGCTCCAGAATCTCCCATGAGCGTTCAATCGGGTTGAGATCTGGTGACTAAGACAGCCATGGCATATGGTTTACATCGTTTTCATGCTCATCTACTCGTGCCCTACTTTTAATAAAGCACCTGCTTTCAATGGACAGATGGCGCAGTGATCTAAGCAGAGAGCTCCTGCTCCATAGACCGTGGGTTCAATCTCAGCTCCTAGCGTTCGTTTGTGGGTAGCAGGTGGTTAGAGTGTTGGGCCAGTAACCAAAATGTCGCTAGTTCGATTCCCGAGTGGACAAGGTGAAAAGCCTGTCGATGTGCCCTTGAGCAAGGCACTTAGCCTTAATTGCTCCAGGGTCGCTGCTGATAATAGCTGACCCTGGCCATGACCCCATTCTCCTGAGAAGTTTTAAAAAACAGACCCTAGGCAAGACAGTGACTCGTGTCTCGTTTCAATCATGGACTCTTTTGGCATAGAGGAACTATGTCACTGCCATATGTCACTACTCTATCTGCTTGAGTTCCTCTTTGCCAAAATAGTCCATCATTGAAACCAGACCCTAGTCACTGTGTTGCCTAGTGTCGGATCTTCAAGACAACCATCTGAGGGTGGATCAGGGGGAGTTGGGATATGCAAAAAAACACATTTCTAATTTACACTTGTACATTTATAATACACACGTGTACATGTGTAAAATAGGACAAATATAAGCACCCACTAAATTATTTGTAACGTTTGTTCTCCTCCTCGTCTGAGGAGGAGCAAGGATCGGACCAAAATGCAGCTGGTGATGAATACATGTTGATTTATTAAACAAGACGAACACGAAGCACACTTGAATAACTACAAAACAACAAAACGACGTAGACAGACCTGAACATGAAAACTTATAGAACACAAAGAACCACGAACAGGAACAAACTAACAAACGAACGAACGAAAACGAAACAGTCCCGTGTGGTACACACACTGACACAGGAACACAATCACCCACCAACAAACGGTGTGAACAGCCTACCTTAATATTGTTCTCAATCAGAGGAAACGTAAAACACCTGCCCCTGATTGAGAACCATATCAGGCTAATTAACAATGAACCTAAACATAGAAACACATAACATAGAATGCCCACCCAGCTCACGTCCTGACCATACTAAACAAAGACAAAATAAAGGAAATAAGGTCAGGAACGTGACAGTACCCCCCCCCTCAAGGTGCGGACTACGGCCGCGAAACCTGAACCTATAAGGGAGGGTCTGGGTGGGCATCTGTCCACGGTGGCAGCTCTGGCTCAGGACGTTGTCCCCACCCCACCATAGTCAATCCCCGCTTCCGTAGCCTCCTCCCAATGGCCACCCTCCAAATTAATCCACCTGGATTAAGGGACAGCACCGGACTAAGGGGCAACACCGGGATGAGGGGCAACACCGGGATGAGGGGCAGCACCGGACTGAGGGGCAGCACCGGACTGAGGGGCAGCTCCGGACTGAGGGGCAGCTCCGGACTGAGGGGCAGCTCCGGACTGTCTAACGGCTCTGGCTGGTCATGGCTTGCTGACGGCTCTGGCTGCTCATGGCTGGCTGACGGCTCTGGCTGCTCATGGCTGGCTGACGGCTCTGGCTGCTCATGGCTGGCTGACGGCTCTGGCTGCTCATGGCTGGCTGACGGCTCTGGCTGCTCATGGCTGGCTGACGGCTCTGGCTGCTCATGGCTGGCTGACGGCTCTAGCGGCTCCTGTCTGGCGGAAGGCTCTAGCGGCTCCTGTCTGGCGGAAGGCTCTAGCGGCTCCTGTCTGGCGGAAGGCTCTAGCGGCTCCTGTCTGGCGGACGGCTCTAGCGGCTCCTGACTGACGGACGGCTCTAGCCGCTCCTGACTGACGGACGGCTCTGAAGGCTCAGGACAGACGGGCGGCTCTGAAGGCTCAGGACAGACGGGCGGCTTTGAAGGCTCAGGACAGACGGGCGGCTTTGAAGGCTCAGTACAGACGGGCGGCTTTGAAGGCTCAGGACAGACGGGCGGCTTTGAAGGCTCAGTACAGACGGGCAGCGCAGGCGGCGCTTGGCAGACGGACAGCTCAGACGGCGTTGGGCAGACGGGCAGTTCAGGCGCCGCTGGGCAGACGGCAGACTCTGGCCGGCTGAGGCGCACTGTAGGCCTGGTGCGTGGTGCCGGAACTGGAGGTACCGGGCTAAGGACACGCACCTTAAGGCTAGTGCGGGGAGCAGCAACAGGACGCACAGGACTCTGGAGACGCACAGGAGGCTTGGTGCGTGGTGCCGGAACTGGTGGTACCGGGCTGGAGACACGCACCATAGGGCTAGTGCGTGGAGGAGGAACAGGGCTCTGGAGACGCACAGGAGGCTTGGTGCGTGATGCCGGAACTGGTGGTACCGGGCTGGAGACACGCACCATAGGGCTAGTGCGTGGAGGAGGAACAGGGCTCTGGAGACGCACAGGAAGCCTGGTGCGTGGTGTTGGCACTGGTGGTACTGGGCTGGGGCGGGGAGGTGGCGCCAGATATACCGGACCGTGCAGGCGTACTGGCTCCCTTGAGCACCGAGCCTGCCCAACCTTACCTGGTTGTATGCTCCCCGTAGCCCGACCAGTGCGGGGAGGTGGAATAACCCGCACTGGGCTGTGTTGGCGAACCGGGGACACCATGCGTAAGGCTGGTGCCATGTATGCCGGCCCGAGGAGACGCACTGGAGACCAGACGCGTTGAGCCGGCTTCATGGCACCTGGCTCAATGCCCAATCTAGCCCTACCAGTGCGGGGAGGTGGAATAACCCACACCGGGCTATGCACACGTACAGGAGACACCGTGCGCTTTACCGCATAACACGGTGTCTGCCCGTACTCTCGCTCTCCACGGTAAGATCGGGAAGTGGGCGCAGGTCTCCTACCTGACTTCGCCACACTACCCTTTAGCCCCCCCCCCAAGAAATTTTTGGGCTTGACTCACAGGCTTCCGTGCTAGCCGCGTACCTTCATAACGCTGGTTCCTCTCTCCGGTTGCCTCTGCTCTCCTAACTGCCTCCAGCTGTTCCCATGGGAGGCGATCTTTTCCAGACAGGATCTCCTCCCATGTGTAGCAAACCTTGCCGTCCAAAACGTCCTCCCATGTCCATTCCTCCTTCGTGCGCTGCTGCTGCTTTCTCCACCACCGCTTGGTCCTTGGTTGGTGGGTGATTCTGTAACGTTTGTTCTCCTCCTGGTCTGAGGAGGTGCAAGGATCGGACCAAAATGCAGCTGGTGATGAATACATGTTGATTTATTAAACAAGACGAACACGAAGCACACTTGAATAACTACAAAACAACAAAACGACGTAGACAGACCTGAACATGAAAACTTATAGAACACAAAGAACCACGAACAGGAACAAACTAACAAACGAACGAACGAACGAAAACGAAACAGTCCCGTGTGGTACAAACACTGACACAGGAACACAATCACCCACCAACAAACGGTGTGAACAGCCTACCTTAATATGGTTCTCAATCAGAGGAAACGTAAAACACCTGCCCCTGATTGAGAACCATATCAGGCTAATTAACAATGAACCTAAACATAGAAACACATAACATAGAATGCCCACCCAGCTCACGTCCTGACCATACTAAACAAAGACAAAATAAAGGAAATAAGGTCAGGAACGTGACATTATTATTAATGATTTATTATATACTTTGTATCCCTCATTTACTCAAGTGTTTCCATTGTTTTGGCAGTTACCGGTACAGTGTATAATTACCTGAATATAGAAATAAAGATTGCATACCCTAAAAGGTGGCATGGAAACATCTAAACTTTTATCCTTCATTCATAGAGGTATAATATCACTCTTACAGAGTGATAGATTCTTCTCTCCTTTGCCCTCAGACCAACGTTCATAAACGTATTATGAAATATTATCTTTATCAGATAAAATGACTGTACTTTACATGGACAAATTGAGGAATCCTTAATTTAACGTACCTAATGTAAAAAAAACATTATTACATTAAATATCGTTTAGAGACAACTAAGGACAAGTTGCTCTAAACAATGTGTTAAAAAAAAGTGTTCGTTTATAATTATTTTTAGGTTTGCGTGCTCTGACAGCACTCTGTTTGACGAGGGCAAATTGACTGGTTTTGCATATATTACCATGATTCAATTTGACTCTGGCAATCAGGAAGCTCGTGTTTACAGAATGTACATGCGCGTGTGTCTCCTTGCGTGTGTGTTGCGTTGAGAAGAAGGCAGATACACGGCAACACTCTGTCAGTTTGTCAAAGGAACTGTGTCTGTATTTAATGAATAACACAGTACACAGAACACAAACAGACCAGATACTTAATACACACGCTGCTTGCACGCGTAATAGACACGTATGTTAGAGTATGTTAGATGATAAGATTGGTGAGAGGAAGGGAAGGACAAGGGGGGAGTGTAAATCCAATTAAACACACAGGCATGTGTTGAGACTGGTACAATCACACCACCGTCGTACCTCTTCTAAAGGATGAGGTAATCTTCCTATTCGTGAATGATCTTCCTACTAACTAAGAATGCAAACGCAAATATACAGTAAAGTATGTTCAAAACACAGTTATTTAAGTCGCATGACAATTACATTATGACAAGGTGCATAGGTCCTGCATAGTAGAGTGTCGGTTCATCTTTTACACAATGTATGCTCAGCACAGCGTGTGCACATAAAATCGTAGGCATTCGAAAATCCAAACACAAGACAGTGGCTGAGATGCATTTGGGCAAGTCCAGAAATATATTTAGTGCAGAGCTGACTAAACACTGAACTTATCTGAACTTCTGAACTTATCATAGTGCATTTGTATTTGTATTTGTACTTATTAGGGCAGCAGCATTCTTCCTGGAGTCCAAACACATTAAGTCACTTACATTACACATAAAACAAAAGATAAAACAGTACATCATATGACATTATTACCACACTACATATCAACAATAGAAAATGTATAATACCACCATACAACAATATTACAATGTACATGTGTGTAGAGTGTGTGTACTAGCACATGTGTGCGTATGCGTGTGTCTGTACCTGTGTGTGTGTCTCTTCACAGTCCCCGCTGTTCCATAAGATGTTTTTTAATCTGTTTAAGTGTGTGCTTCTGCTCATAGAGCTGATACAATAGGTAGTACAGTTGAAGTTGGAAGTTTTCATACACCTTAGACAAATAAATTTAAACTCGGTTTTTCACAATTTCTGACATTTAATCCTAGTAAAAATTCCCTGTCTTAGGTCAGTTAGGATCACCCCTTTATTTTAAGAATGCGAAATGTCAGAATAATAGTAGAGAGAATGATTTATTTCAGCTTTTATTTAATTCATCACATTCCCAGTGGGTCAGAAGTTTATATACACTCTATTAGTATTTGGTAGCATTGCCTTTAAATTGTTTAACTTGGGTTAAACATTTTGGGTAGCCTTCCACAAGCTTCCCATAATATGTTGGGTGAATTTTGGCCCATTCCTCCTGACAGAGCTGGTGTAACTGAGTCAGGTTTGTAGGCCTCCTTGCTCGCACACGCTTTTTCAGTTCTGCCCACAAATGTTCTATGGGATTGAGGTCAGGGCTTTGTGATGGCCACTCCAATACCTTGACTTTGTTGTCCTTAAGCCATTTTGCCACAACTTTGGAAGTATGCTTGGGGTCATTGAAAGACCCATTTGCGACCAAGCTTTAACTTCCTGACTGATGTCTTGAGATGTTGCTTCAATATATCCACAAAATTATCCTTCCTCATGAAGCCATCTATTTTGTGAAGTGCACCAGTCCCTCCTGCAGCAAAGCACCCACACAACATGATGCTGCCACCCCCGTGCTTCACGGTTGGGATGGTGTTCTTCGGCTTGCAAGCCTCCCCTTTTTTCCTCCAAACATAACGATGGTCATTATGGCCAAACAGTTCTATTTTTGTTTCATCAGACCAGAGGACATTTCTCCAAAAAGTACGATCTTTGTCCCCATGTGCGGTTGCAAACCGTAGTCTGGCTTTTTTATGGTGGTTTTGGAGCAGTGGCTTCTTCCTTGCTGAGCGGCCTTTCAGGTTATGTCGATATAGGACTCGTTTTACTGTGGATATAGATACCTTTGTACCTGTTTCCTCCAGCATCTTCACAAGGTCCTTTGCTGTTGTTCTGGGATTGATTTGCACTTTTCACACCAATGTACATTCATCTCTAGGAGACAGAATGCGTCTCCTTCCTGAGCGTTATGACAGCTGCGTGGTCCCATGGTGTTTATACTTGTGTACTATTGTTTGTACAGATGAACGTGGTACCTTCAGGCGTTTGGAAATTGCTCACAAGGATGAACTAGACTTGTGGAGGTGTAACATTTTTTTCTGAGGTCTTGGCTAATTTTATTTAGATTTTCCCATGATGTCAAGCAAAGAGGCACTGAGTGTGAAGGTAGGCCTTGACATACATCCACAGGTACACCTCCAATTGACTCAAACGATGTCAATTAGCCTATCAGAAGCTTCTAAAGCCATGACATAATTTTCCAAGCTGTTTAAAGCCACAGTCAACTTGGTGTATGGAAACTTCTGACCCACTGGAATTGTGATAAAGTGAATTCTAAGTGAAATAATCTGTCTGTAAACAATTGTTGGAAAAATTACTTACAAAGCTATAGTATGTTAACAAGAAATTTTTCGAGTGGTTGAAAAACTAGTTTTAATGACTGCAACCTAAGTGTATGTATATTCCTACCACCTATTGGGGACATTTGCAGCAGTCACAGATTCTTTAAGCTAACTCTCCTTACGTTCAGAACAGTGTGTGTATGAGTATGCGTTTGTGAGTTCATGTAATGTGTGTGCACGTGTTCTGGTAACTGTGTTTTTTTGCTAGATGTGTGTTTGTGTATATACAACACGGTGTGTGTGCATTGCCTTGTATAAAGCTGTGTGCGTATCTCTCTTTACAGATCTCCTCACTATGCCTGCCCTGAGGTCATAAGGGTAAGTGTACTCTCTCGCCACCTCTCTCTCTCTCGCTCTCTATTTCTCTCTTTCTCAGTGCTGTATTTCTCTCTTTTTCTCTCTCTTTTCTGTCTCTTTTTCTCTCTCTTTTCTGTCTCTTTTTCTCTCTCTTTTCTCTCTCTCTCTCTCTCTCTCTCCCTCCCATAATGGCATTGCAGAACAAGCCCATTAGCCCTCTAACCATTCACTTTATAATGCTCTACTCTCAGCTCTGTATACAATGAGCTGTCTCTCAGCTCTTCGCCCCTCAGGCTGTGGCAATGCCACACAGCCACGTGTTACGTCATCACAAGTCGTCCGATATGAGCAGTGCAGCTGTGAATCAGGTGTACGCCATGTGGATATGTGCTTGCATTGTCAAGAAGGATCCTGCAAGTAACGATTTTGTTGTATTAAATCAAATCAAATGTTATTTGTCACATGCGCCGAATACAACAGGTGTGGTAGACCTTACAGTGGAATGCTTACTTCCAAGCCCTTAACCAGCAATGCAGTTTTAAGAAAAATAAGTGTTAAGTAAAAAATAGATAAGTAAAAAATGACAAATAAAAGTAACAAATAATTAAAGAACAGCAGTAAAATAACAATAGTGAGGCTATATACACCGGTACAGAGTCAATGCGTGGTGGCAAAGGTTAAAAATCAAATCAAATCAAATTGTATTTGTCACATACACATGGTTAGCAGATGTTAATGCGAGTGTAGCGAAATGCTTGTGCTTCTAGTTCCGACAATGCAGTACTAACCAACGAGTAATCTAACCTAACAATTCCACAACTACTACCTTATACACACACATGTAAAGGGATAAAGAATATGTACATAAAGATATATGAATGAGTGATGGCATGATGGTACAGAACGGCATAGGCAAGATGCAGTAGATGGTATCGAGTACAGTATATAAATATGACATGAGTAATGTAGGATATGTAAACATAAAAGTGCATAGTTTAAAGTGGCTAATGATACATGTATTACATAAAGATGGCAAGGTGCAGTAGATGATATAGAGTACAGTATATACATATACATTATATTAAGTGGCATTGTTTAAAGTGGCTAGTGATACATTTTTGATCAATTTCCATCAATTTCCATTATTAAAGTGAGCTGGAGTTGAGTCAGTATGTTGGCAGCAGCCACTCGATGTTAGTGGTGGCTGTTTAACAGTCTGATGGCCTTGAGATAGAAGCTGTTTTTCAGTCTCTCGGTCCCTGCTTTGATGCACCTGTACTGACCTCGCCTTCTGGATGATAGCGGGGTGAACAGGCAGTGGCTCAGGTGGTTGTTGTCCTTGATGATCTTTATGGCCTTCCTGTGACATCGGGTGGTGTAGGTGTCCTGGAGGGCAGGTAGTTTGCCCCCAGTGATGCGTTGTGCAGACCTCACTACCCTCTGGAGAGCCTTACGGTTGTGGGCGGAGCAGTTGCCGTACCAGGCGGTGATACAGCCCGACAGGATGCTCTCGATTGTGCATCTGTAGAAGTTTGTGAGTGCTTATGGTGACAAGCCGAATTTCTTCAGCCTCCTGAGGTTGAAGAGGTGCTGCTGCGCCTTCTTCACAACGCTGTCTGTGTGGGTGGACCAATTCAGTTTGTCCGTGATGTGTATGCCGAGGAACTTAAAACTTACTACCCTCTCCACTACTGTCCCGTCGATGTGGATAGGGGGGTGCTCCCTGAGCTGTTTCCTGAAGTCCACAATCATCTCCTTTGTTTTGTTGACGTTGAGTGTGAGGTTATTTTCCTGACACCACAATCCGAGGGCCCTCACCTCCTCCCTGTAGGCCGTCTCGTCGTTGTTGGTAATCAAGCCTACCACTGTAGTGTCGTCCGCAAACTTGATGATTGAGTTGGAGGCGTGCATGGCCACGCAGTCGTGGGTGAACAGGGAGTACAGGAGAGGGCAAAGAACGCACCCTTGTGGGGCCCCAGTGTTGAGGATCAGCGGGGTGGAGATGTTGTTACCTAGTAGAGGTAATTGAGATAATATGTACATATAGCTAGAGTTAAAGTGACTATGTATACTGTAGACAATGGAAATAGTCTGGGTCGCCATTCGATTAGCTGTTCAGCAGTCTTATGGCTTGGGTGTACAGGTTGTTAAGAAGTCTTTTGGACGTAGACTTGGTGCTCCGGTACTACTTGCCGTGCGGTAGCTGAGAGGACAGTCTATGACTAGGATGGATTGAGTCTTTGACAATTTCTAGGGCCTTCCTCTGACACCGCCTGGTATAGAGGTCCTGGATGTCAGGAAACTTGGCCCCAGGGATGTACTGGGCTGTAAGCACTACCCTCTGTAGTGCCTTGCGGTCGGAGGCAGAGCAGTTGCCAAATCAGGCAGTGATGCAAACGGTCAGGATGCTCTCGATGGTGCAGCTGTATAACTTTTAGAGGATTTGGGGACCCATGCCAAATCTTTTCAGTCTCCTGAGGGGGAATAGGCTGTGTTGTGCCCTCTTCACGACTGTCTTGGTGTGTTTGGACCATGCTAGTTTGTAGCTGATGTGGCACCAGGAACTTGAAGCTCTCAACCTGCTCCACTACAGCCCCGTCGCTGAGAATGGAGATGTGCTCGGTCCTTCTTTTCCTGTAGTCCACAATCATCTTCTTTGTCTTGATCACATTGAGGGAGAGGTTGTTGCCCTGGCACCACATGGCCAGGTCTCTGACCTCCTCCCTATAGGCTGTCTCATCGTTGTTAGTGATCAGGCCTACCACTGTTGTGTCATCGGCAAACTTGATGATGGTGTTGGAGTCGTGCCTGTCCATGCAGTCATGAATGAACATGGAGTACAGGAGGGGACTGAGCACGCACCCCTGAGGGGCCCCCGTGTTGTGGATCAGCGTGGTGGATGTGTTGTTACCTACCCTTACCACCTGGGGGCAGCCCGTCAGGAAGTTCAGGATCCAGTTGCAGAGGGAGGTTTTTAGTCCCAGGGTCCTTAGCTTAGTGATGAGCTTCGTGGGCACTATGGTGTTGAAAGCTGAGCTGTAGTCAATGAATAGCATTCTCACATACGTGTTCCTTTTGTTCAGGTGGGAAAGGGCAGTGTGGAGTGCAATAGAGATTGCATTTTCTGTGGATCTGTTGGGGCGGTTTGCAAATTGGAGTGGATCTAGGGTTTCTGGGATAATGGTGTTGATAATGGTGAGCCATGACCAGCCTTTCAATGCACTTCATGGCTACAGATGTGAGTACTACGGGTCAGTAGTCATTTAGGAAGGTTACCTTAGTGTTCTTGGGTACAGGGACTCTGGTGGTCTGCTTGAAACATGTTGGTGTTACAGTCAGGAAGAGGTTGAAAATGGCAGTGAAGACACTTGCCAGTTGGTCAGCGCATGCTCAGAGTACACGTCCTGGTAATCCATCTGGCCCTGCGGCATTGTGAATGTTTACCTGTTTAAAGGTTTTACCCACATCGGCTGCGGAGAGCGGGATTACACAGTCTTCCGGAACAGCTGATGCTCTCAACCATGTTTCAGTGTTACTTGCATCAAAGCGAGCATAGAAGTAATTTAGCTTGTCTGGTAGGCTCGTGTCACTGGGCAGCTATCGGCTGTGCTTCCCTTTGTAGTCTGTAATAGTTTGCAAGCCCTGCATCATCCGATGAGCATCGGAGCCGGTGTAGTACGATTCAATCTTAGTCCTGTATTGAAGCTTTTCCTGTTCGTCGGAGGGCATAGCGAAATTTCTTATAAGCTTCCGGGTTAGAGTCAGTGCAGATGTTGTCTGTAATCCATGACTTCTGGTTGGGGTATGTACGTACCATGACTGTGGGGACGACGTCATCTATGCACTTATTGATGAAGCCAGTGACTGATGTGGTGTGCCATCGGAAGAATCCCAGAACATATTCCAATCTGTGCTAGCAAAACCGTCCTGTGGCTTAGCATCTGCTTCATCTGACCACTTTTTTATTGACCGTGTTACTGGTCCTTCCTGCTTTAGTTTTTGCTTGAAAGCAATAATCAGGAGGATAGAATTATGGTCAGATTTGCCAAATAGAGGGCGAGGGAGAGTTTTGTACGCGTCTCTGTGTGTGGAGTAAAGGTGGTCTCGAGTTTTTTCCCCTCCGGTTGCACATTTAACATGCTGGTAGAAATTAGGTAAAAGTGATTTAAGTTTCCCTGCATTAAAGTCCCCGGCCACTAGGAGCGCTGCCTCTGGATGAGCGTTTTCCTGTTTGCTTATGGCCGTATACAGCTCATTGAGTGTGGTCTTAGTGCCAGCATCGGTGTGTGGTGGTAAATAGACAGCTATGAAGAATATAGATGAAAACTCTCTTGGTAAACAGTGTTCTACAGCTTATCATGAGATACTCTACCTCAGGCGAGCAACATCTTGAGACTTGCTTAGATTCCATGCACCAGCTGTTGTTTACAGATATACATAGACCGCACCCCTTGTCTTACCCATACATACAACTAATAAAACTTGAAACTTGAAACAAAAACTGTGCTGTGTGCCAGCTGTCATGTAGTTGGTTACTTACAGTGCCTTTAGAAAATATTCACACCCCCTGACTTTTTCCACATTTTGTTGTGTTACAGCCTGAATTTAAAACGAAGTAAATTGAGATTTAGTGTCACTGGCCTACACACCATACCTCATAACGTCAAAGTGGAATTATGTTTTTAGATTTTTTTTTTCACAAATGAATGAAAAGCTGAAGTGTCTTGAGTCAATAAGTATTCAACCCCTTTATTATGGCAAGCCTAAATACATTAAAAGGAGAACAAAAACATTGTTTAAGAAATCACATAATAAGTTCCATGAAAAATAATAGTATTTAAAATGATTGTTGAATGACTACCTCATCGCTGTACCCCACACATACAGATAATTGTAAGGTCCCTCAGTTGAGCAGGGAATTTCTAACACAGTTTCAACCACAAAGACCAGGGAGGTTTTCCAATGTCTCACAAAGAAGGGCACCTATTGAAGAAAAAAAGAAGCAAACACTGAATATCCCTTTGAGCATGGTGAAGTTATTAATTACGCTTCGGATGGTGTATCAATACAACCAGTCACTTCAAAGATACAGGCGTCCTTCCTAACTCAGTTGCCGGAGTGGAAGGAAACCGCTCGGGGATTTCACCATGCCAATGGTGACTTTAAATTAGTTACAGAGTTTAATGGCTGTGATAGGAGAAAACTAAGGATGGATCAACAACATTGTAGTTATTCCACAATACTGACCTAATTGACAGAGTGAAAAGAAGGAAGTTTGTACAGAATACAAATATTCCAAAACATTCATCCTATTTACAATAAGGCACTAAAGTAAAACACCAACAAAGTTTTATTTTATTTTAAACTTTATGTCCTTAATACAAAGCATTATGTTTGGGGCAAATCCAACACATCACTGAGTACCACTCTTCATATTTTCAAGCATAGTGGTGGCTGCATCATGTTATGGGTATGCTTGTCATCGGCAAGGACAAGGGAGTTTTTTAGAATACAAAGAAACAGAATAGAGCGAAGCACAGCCAAAATCCTAGAGGAAAACCTGGTTCAGTCTGCTTTTCAACAGACACTGGGACACAATAACCTAAAACATAATCCCAAATCTACATTGGAGTTGCTTACCAAGACGACATTGAATGTTCCTGAGTGGCCTAGCTGCAATTTTGACTTAAATCGACTTGAAAATGGCTGTCTAGCAATGACCAACAAATAACTTGAAAGAGCTTGAATATTTTTTTAAGAATAATGTGCAACTATTGTACAATCCAGCTGTGCAAAGCTCTTAGAGACTTACTCAGAAAGACTTACAGCTGAAATCACTGCCAAGGGTGCTTCTACAAAGTATTGACTCAGGGGTGTGAATACTTATGTAAATGCAATATTTTTGTATTTAATTTTCAATACATTTGTAAAAATTTGTCAGTTTGTCTTTATGGGCTATTGCATGTAGATGTGTGAGAAAAAATATATATTTAATACGTTTTGATTATGTCAAGGGGTATTAATACTTTCTGAAGGCACTGTAAGCACTAACTCACCCAAGTGAGGGATTTAAAGGTTAATCTGAGGTTTTCAGTTCATAAAAATAATTTGGAATTTGTATCTCACCTCCATAACAAAAAGCATTATTGATTACTCTCTTTCACTCTATTTTTGTCTATCGTTATCTCTCTGTCTCACTCCTCACCCTTCCTCACCCTCTCTCTCTCCCTCTCTCTCTCTCTCTTTCTCAGGGGGAGAAGTACGACGGGAGGAAAGCAGACGTGTGGAGCTGTGGGGTCATCCTCTTTGCACTTTTAGTGGTGAGTGATTGACAGCTTCCCTGACGATGACCTTGACACGTGCCCGGGCATCCTGCAATGGACCTTTAACGCTCATCTTCCTTCTCTCCTTCTGACCCGCAGCAGTAAACAAACACCAACAAAAATGACAAATACATACTAGCAAGTTGTTAAATTACGTGTGCTTATTGTGTGCTTACGTAACTTTTAAACCTGGAATGAGAGGGAGAACAAATAGGAAAGAAGTGTGATAAGTTCATCTGCGAGTCCCTCAGGCATATGTTGAGTTATTGTTGTGGTTTGATGTGAGGTAAAGTCACAGGGGACGTATTTGCCTGTGACACAATAAGTCTTCATGGGAAGCTGCACCTCCGTGACTCACTGGCTTTGGTCTACAGTGACTTTTACATTCCCTGGGGAGGAATTCGAGGCAAGAGACAGGACAAGGTTTGGAGACATAACTTAATAAATGTGGTAAAACAAACTTCTTGCCAATGGCCTGTGATTCCAGTTCTTGTCTGTACAGAATGTAAGTGAAAGACGATATTAGATTATTGGATCAGGACTGAAAATTAAATCGGCACCCTTTCATCCCCATATGATTGGTTGATTCATCATGTTTCTGATTGGAGCAGGGATTTCCTGGGCTGGCTTGACTGTCAGCTTTGTACTGACACACATATGCTCATTAATCAGAGTATGTGTCACCTGCATTCACACACCACTCTGATTAGACAGTGACAAAGTGGAGAGCTGAGAACAAAGGAAATGATAGGCTGTGTGTGTGTGTTTCTCAATGCTGTGTCAATATGGCCATCTATTCTATCTCCCTGATGAAGGCGTGTTGAGACGGGAAGAGACTCGATCAGTAATGGTGTCATAAACTACACCTTCCATCCGTAGAAGTATGAATACTCTGCCTGTTTCAAATGTCAGATAGACCTTCACTGATGGTCATGAGTAATGCTCATGTATTGCTTTGGCTAGTGTCTCTTGAAACCCATTCGTATTAGAGATTTTGAAGAAGGCTGGCTAGATTAGGGCTATGCTTTGGCTAACATCAAAAAAGAAGAACTGTGACTTTGTCAGATAGACCTACATTGACTGCCGTGAGTAAAGTTGTTCACTGTAGTAATAATCTTGTTGTTGGTCACGTGTGCTCCCTCTCCGGCCTCTAGGTCACCAGGCTGCTTGATATGGCGCACACCTGTCACCATCGTTACGCGCGTCAGTGCAAAATGACACTCATCTGGACTCCATCACCTCCTTCATTACCTGCCCTCAGCAAAAAAAGAAACGTCATCTCACTGTCAGCTGCGTTTATTTTCAGCAAACTTAACATGTGTAAATATGTGTATGAACATAACAAGATTCAACAACTGAGACATAAACTGAACAAGTTCCACAGACATGTGACTAACAGAAATTGAATATTGTGTCCCTGAACAAAAGGGGGGGGGTCAAATTTAAAGTAACAGTCAGTATCTGGTGTGGCCACCAGCTGCATTAAGTACTGCAGTGCAACTCCTCCTCATCGAATGCACCCGATATGCCACTTCTTGCTGTGAGACGTTACCCCACTCTTTCACCAAGGCACCTGCAAGTTCCCGGACATTTCTGGGGGGAATGGCCCTAGCCCTCACCCTCCGATCAAACAGGTCCCAGACATGCTCAATGGGATTGAGATCTGGGCTCTTCGCTGGCCATGGCAGAACACTGACATTCCTGTCTTGCAGGAGATCACGCACAGAACGAGCAGTATGGCTGGTGGCATTGTCATGCTGGAGGGTCATGTCAGGATGAGCCTGCAGGAAGGGTACCACATGAGGGGGGAGGATGTCTTCTCTGTAACGCACAGCGTTGAGATTGCCTGCAATGACGACAAACTCAGTCCGATGATGCTGTGACACACCACCCCAGACCATGACGGACCCTTCACCTCCAAATCGATCCCGCTCCAGAGTAAAGGCCTCGGGAGAACGCTCATTCCTTCCACAATAAATGCGAATCCGACCATCACCCCTGGAGACAAAACCACGACTCGTCAGTGAAGAGCACTTTTTGCCAGTCCTGTCTGGTCCAGCGACGGTGGGTTTGTGCCCATAGGCGACATTGTTGCCGGTGATGTTTGGTGAGCCCCTGCGTTACAACAGGCCTACAAGGCCTCCGTCCAGCTTCTCTCAGCCTATTGCGGACAGTCTGAGCACAGTTGGAGCGATTGTGCGTTCCTCGTGTAACTCGGGCAGTTGTTGTTGCCATCCTGTGTACCTGTCCCGCGGATGTGATGTTCGGATGTACCGATCCTGTGCAGGTGTTGTTACACGTGGTCTGCCACTGCGAGGATGATCAGCTGTCCGTCCTGTCTCCCTGTAGCGCTGTCTTAGGCGTCTCACAGTACGGACATTGCAATTTATTGCCCTGGCCACATCTGCAGTCCTCATTCCTCCTTGCAGCATGCATAAGGCACGTTTACGCAGATTATCAGGGACCCTGGGTGTTTTTCAGAGTCAGTAAAAGGCCTCTTTAGTGTCCTAAGTTTTCATAACTGTGACCTTAATTGTCTACCGTCTGTTAACTGTTAGTGTCTTAACGACCGTTCCACAGGTGCATGTTCATTAATTGTTTATGGTTCATTGAACAAGCATGGGAAACAGTGTTTAAACCCTTTACACTGAAGATCTGTGAAGTTTTTTGGATTTTTACAAATTATCTTTGAAAGACAGGGTCCTGAAAAAGGGACGTTTCTTCTTTTGCTGAGTTTATGTCGCTCTCTTTGGTTCCTCCACCAGGCGTCATTGTTTCAGTTTCATGTCTGTGCGTTTTTCGTGTTTCTTTATTTGTATTATGTTTTAATTTATTTATTAAAACACTCACTCCCTGAACTTGCTTCCTGACTCTCAGCGCACATCATTACAGAATAACGCCTCACCAAAGGGAATTATCCGGTTTTTTTGTGTTGGAGGTGATGTCGGGTTCTGACTCCCGGAGTTACCTGGGAGGCATCAGCCAGTATGTCGGATTCCCATGCCTCTGCGGGTTCGATGGGTTCCCCTGCCTTAGCTGGCTCGACGCGTTTCCATGCCTCAGCTGGCAGCTGGCTCGACAGGCTGCCGTGCCTCAGCTGGCTCGCCAGGCTGCCATTCGTCAGGTTTCTGCGCCTTAGCAGATGTGACCCGTCCCCTCCTGATCCCCGGGATCGTCATCTTGGTCGGTGTCCTGCGGCCAAAAGCGCGCGTCGGGGAGGAGGTACTGTCACGTGTGCTCCCTCCCTGAACTCTAGGTCACCAGGCTGCTCGTTATGGAGCACACCTGTCACCATTGTTACGCGCGTAAGCTCATAATGACACTCACCTGGACTCCATCACCTCCTTGATTACCTGCCCTATATGTCACTCCTTTTGGTTCCTTCCCCAGGCTTCATTGTTTCAGTTTCATGTCTGTGCGGTTTTTGCGTTTCTTGTTTTGTATTATGTTTTAATTTATTTATTAAAACACTCATTCCCTGAACTTGCTTCCCGACTCTCAGCGCACATCGTAACAGTTGTTTATCCGTGTCAGATGCTTACAGTACAGTCTCACCTGGCAGTCTAAGTTTCCTACTTTGGCATGACTCTAGATTTCCAATGCCAACTTACTGAGTGATATTACATATGGCCAGTTTCCCGGACACATATTAGGCCTTGTCTTGGACTAGGAAACACTTTCAATTGGAAAATGGGAATCTCCGTTGAATATTATTTTTCGTCCAGGATTAGGCTTTAAGTGGGTCCTGTAGACCAAGCCTAAGAATATCTGTGGTGGAACTTGAGCATCATTCTGGTATTAATGCTCCTCTCTGTGTTGTTCAGAGGACCACAGTGGAAATAAATGTATTAACTTTTTTTGTGTTATCCTTGATGCTTTGAATGCAGTGTATCCACTTGGCTGGCTCATTTATGAATAGAATCGTATCATTCCAGGGTGCCCTGCCATTTGACGATGACAACCTGAGAAACCTGCTGGAGAAGGTGAAATTGGGTGTTTTCCACATGCCCCACTTCATCCCCCCAGACTGTCAGAACCTTCTTCGGGGCATGATCGAGGTGGATGCCACTAAGAGACTCACGGTACGTTCCTCTAAGATCAGCTCTAGGATCAGATGTATGTTCATAACCCCCTTATTTCGGGTAGACAATTCCCTTATTATCTGATCAGTTTACACCCCTAAGAGGTGGGTATGTCCCACCAAATCTACCACTAAGATCAGGCCTAGGATCAGATGTATGTTCACAACACCCTTGTTTCAGCTGAAAGATGCACTTAATACTACATTTGTTCACTTTCAGGTGAAATGTAAATTGGTTCTCAATCAATACAGGGGGAAACTTCAAAAGGGACTAGCAGATATGTAACAAACAATTCCATCTCACTTTATTACCACAAAATATTGACTACCACAGTGTAAAGCTCTCACTCACAGTACTAGTAAAGCAGAAATCACTTATCACTGCAGAGAAAGGGAGCCATCTTCCCCTGATTTAGACTAAAGACACTCTGGGGCAGTTTATCATGCTCAGATTAAGACTATTACTTGACTGAACATCACTTTTAATGGCGTTTCTACAGTTAGCATGTCCTTTTGTTCAGGAGTAGGCTTAATCTGGGTCCGGGAAACCTCCACTCTGGTTCTAGACTCTAGACTAAGGGGCAGGCAAAGTACGGCCCGCGGCCCGGATACATAAAAAATATATATATATATATATATATTACACTTTTTCTCCCCAATTTCGTGGAATCCTATTGGTAGTTATAGTTTTGTTCCATCGCTGCAACTCCCATACGGACTCGGGAGAGGCGAAGGTCGAGAGCCGAAACACGACCCAGCCAAGCCGAACTGCTTCTTGACACAATGCCCGCTTAACCCGGAAGGCTGGGTTAGAGGAAACACCGTACACCTGGCAACCGTGTCAGCGTGCATGCGCGCGGCACACCACAGGAGTCGCTAGAGCGCGATGGGACAAGGACATTTCGGCCTGCCAAACCCTCTCCTAACCCAGACGACACTGGGCCACCTCATGGTTGTGCGCCACCTCATGGGTCTCCCAGTCACGGCCAGCTGTGACACAGCCTGGGATCAAACCCGGGTCTGTAGTGACGCCTCAAGCACTGCGATGCAGTGCCTTAGACCGCTGCCCAACTCGGGAGGCCCGCAGTAGTTTTGAATAAACAATTGGTCCCCCCAAAAAATGCGTGCCTCCGTCGAATTTCAAAATCCCGATGTGGCCCTCGAGCCTAGAAGTTTGCCCACCCCTGCTCTAGACAGCAATCCCATTGGCTGTTTGGTTCAGCCATCTGAGACACAGACAGTCAGCACTTCAAACCCTCCCACAGCTACAGTGTGACTTCCTGCCGTAACGTCTGCTTCCAACTCACACTCTCAAACACGTAGATCCCCTGAACGCAGCTCACTTTCCAGCCCACTTTCCACTCACACTCTCAAACACATAGATCCCCTGAACGCAGCTCACTTTCCAGCCCACTTTCCACTCACACTCTCAAACACATAGATCCCCTGAACGCAGCTCACTCTCCAGGATCCCAATCACCTGAATTCGGATCACCTGTTCACACACCTGTATGTCATTATCAAACACTATTTAGTTCAGTTATCTGCACCCCTTCATTGTGAGGTATTGTTTGTTTTGTGACACGTGTCTATTTGGAGCGCTGTGTTTCCCGTAATTTAATCCTCCCGTGTATGATAGTTTTGGCCTGCTTCACTAACGACGCCTTTTGCCTATTCCCTGCCTGTACTTTAGCCTATTGGATTTCCTATTATCAGCCTATGGCCTGATCTCCCGGACGACGTTACTAGCCTTTTCCCTGCCTGTACTGTTGCCTTTTTGGACACCCTGTGTATGACCTTCTGCCTGCCCCTGGACCCAGCTACCTGCTTCCTCCTGTGGTCCTTTTCAAATAAACACCTGCTGCGCCCTGCGCTTGAAACCAGCTCTCCGTCTCCCATCGTGTTCATTACACCTCCAACAGTTAACTAGATTACTCTCACTCACATCAATTAGCGTTGAGTTTTCTGTCAAGGAGAGGGTTATTTCCCAGTTGCCCAATGTTTTAAGTGTCCCTCACTAAGCTGGTTTTCTATCTGTTTAATCTACTCAACAAATAATATTAATATTAATGATATAATGTTTTTTAGTTTTTTATGTATTGAAGTAAGTGGAAGCCCCATAGAAATTAATATACACTACATGACCAAAAGCACGTGGACCCCTTGCACGTCGAACATCTCATTCCAAAATCATGGGCATTAATATGGAGTTGGTCACAAAGTTGGAAGCACAGAATCATCTAGAATATAATTGTATGTTGTAGCATTAAGATTTTCCTTCACTGGAACTAAGGGGCCTAGCCCCAGACCATTCTTCCTCCTCCACCAAACTTTACAGTTGGCACATTCGGACAGGTAACCTTCTCCTGGCATCCGCCAAACCCAGATTTGTTCGTCAGACTGCCAGATGGTGAAGCATGATTCATCACTCCAGAGAAAGCATTTCCACTGCTCCAGAGTCCAGTATGAGCTTTATACCACCCCAACCAATGCTTGGCATTGTTCATGGGGATCTTAGGCTTGTGTGCGGCTGCTCGGCCATGGAAACCCAATTCATGAAGCTCCAGACGAACAGTTCTTATGCTGACGTTGCTTCCAGAGGCAGTTTGGAACTTGGTAATAAGTGTTGCAATCGAGGACAGAAGATTTTTACGCAATATGCGCTTCAGCACTCGGCGGTCCCGTTCTGTGAGCTTGTGTGGCCTACCACTTCGCGGATGAGCTGTTGTTGCTCCTAGACATTTCCACTTTACAATAACAGCACTTACAGTCGACCGGGGCAGCTCTAGCAGGGCATACATTTGACAAACTGACTTGTTGGAAAGGTGGCCTCCATTGACGGTGCCACGTTGAAAGTCACTGAGCTCTTCAGTAAGGTCATTCTACTGCCAATTTTTGTCTATGGCGATTGCATGGCAGTGTGCTCTATTTTATACACCTGTCAGCAATGGGTGTGGCTGAAATAGACTAATCCACTAATTTGATGGGGTGTCCGGATACTTCTGTACATACAGTGTTTTATATTTTTTGTCAGTACAGTAGATAAAGACTGGGTTGTTACTAGAAGCCTTACGTGTGTCATAATGCATACAGTAAGAACGGATAAGGCATGTTGCTGTGTTCATCTGTCTGTCTGTCTGTCTGTCTGTCTGTCTGTCTGTCTGTCTGTCTGTCTGTCTGTCTGTCTGTCTGTCTGTCTGTCTGTCGCAGCACCTGTTCCACATGCTGTGTCATTAACACAATGTTTTTTCCTCTTCCTGTGTGTCTCTGCAGTTAGAGCAGATCCAGAAGCACAACTGGTACATGTGAGTAGAGCTCCTTTCTATGTGGGTGTGTGTGTGTGTGTGTGTGTGTGTGTGTTTGTGTGTGTACATGCATACGACTGGCTGTTTTGTGCATATAATAGATATATGCACTTTTACCTGTGAAATTCAATTAAATTGACAAAATGTAGCAAATATTCTAACAAAGGGTCAGTAGATAAAAGTATTGCACTTGCATAGGCTAAATTAATGAATGGGAACTAATGGAATCGGAAGTAAAAAATTTCGCAGCCTTTATAGTAAGAGAAGGTCCATTAGGACAGATGTGAGCGGTTCTAGTAGTTGCCCTACACACCGCCTGAACATAAAATACCATCATGTTCTTAGTTTTAATGGAACTCTGTTCTCCTCCTAAATGGCTTGGCCCTAACAATGCAGGCTTAAGGACCTGCCCCTTTTTTTCAATTTTCGCCGAAAATGACATACCCAAATCTAACTGCCTGTAGCTCAGGACCTGAAGCAAGGATATGCATATTCTTGAAACCATTTGAAAGGAAACACTTTGTCGTTTGTGGAAATGTTGAATTGATGTAGGAGAATATAACACATTAGATCTGGTAAAAGATAATACAAAGAAAAAAAGGCTTTTTATTTAAATTTTGTACCATCATCTTTGTACAATGCAAGAGATAGGCTATAATGTATTATTCCAGCCCAGGCACAATTTCGATTTTGGCCGCTAGATGGCAGCAGTGTATGTGCAACGTTTTACACTGATTCAATGAACCATTGCATTTCCGTTCAAAATGTTGTATCATGACTGCCCAAATGTGCCTAATTGGTTTACGAATACATTTTCAAGTTCATAACTGTGCACTCTCTGTCAAACAATAGCATTGTATTATTTCACTGTAATAGCTACTGTAAATTGGACAGTGCAGTTAGATTAACAAGAATTTAAGCTTTCTGCCAATATCAGATATGACTATGTTCTGGGAAATGTTCTTGTAACTTACAACCTCATGCTAATCACATTAGCCTATGTTCGCTCAACCGATCTTGTAGAGGATACCTCCTCTCAGAAAAGAGGCAAGGACCGTTCTACTGTTCAGCAATGTAATAATGTGTGTTGCTCATTACTACATTATGTCAGTTCATCATTGCTATTTAGCAATCTACGATATTGTATACTGAACAAAAATCTACACGCAACATGTAAAGTGTTGGTCCCATGTTTCAAGAACTGAAATAAAAGATCCCAGACATTTTTCATACACACGAAAAGCTTATTTCGCTCAAATTTTCGGGAACAAATTTGCTTACATCCCTGTTAGTTATCATTTCTCCTTTGTCAAGATAATTCATCCACCTTACAGGTGTGGCCTATCAAGAAGCTGATTAAACAGCATGATCATTACACAGGTCCACCTTTTGCTGGGGAAGATAAAAGGCCACTCTAAAATGTGCAGTTTTGTCACACAACACAATGCCACAGATGTCTCAAGTTTTGAGGGAGCGTGCAATTGGCATGCTGACTGCAGGAATGTCCACCAGAGCTCTTGCCAGGGAATTGAATGTTCATATCTCTACCATAAGCCGCCTCCAACATCGTTTTAGAGAATTTGGCAGTACGTCCAACCGGCCTCACAACCACCGACCATGTGTAACCACGCCAACCCAGGACCTCCACGTCTGGCTTCTTCACCTGCGGGATCATCTGAGACCAGCTACCCGGACAGCTGATAAAATTGTGGATTTGCACAACTGCAGAATTTCTGGTATGGCCAGGCATATGCTACGGACAATAAACGCAATTGCATTTTATCGATAGCAATTTTAATGCACAGAGATATTGTGATGAGATCCTGAGGCCCATTGTCGTGCCATTCATCCGTCGCTATCATCTTAAGTTTCAGCATGAAAGTGCACGTACCCATGTTGCAAAGATCTGTACACAGTTCTTGGAAGCTGAAAATGTAACCAGTTCTTCCATGGCCTGCATACTCACCAGACATGTCACCCGTTGATTATGTTTGGGATGCTTTGAATCGACGTGTACGACAGCATGGACCAGTTCCCACCAATATCCAGTAACTTCGCACAGCCATTGAAGAGGAGTGGGACAACATTCCACAGGCCACCATCAACATCCTGATCCACTCCAAGATGATTGCGCCGCATGAGGCAAATAGTGGTCACACTACTGACTTGTTTTCTGATCTACACCCATATCTTTGTTTAAGGTGTCTGTGACCAACATATGCATATCTGTATTCCCAGTCATGTAAAATCCATAGATTATGGCCTAATGATTTGTATTTTTATTTACTGATTTCCTTATATGAACTGTAACTCAGTAAACTCTTTGAAATTGTTGCATGATGCATTTATATTTGTGTTCAGTGTGTCTTCGTCATGTTTGGTGGATTCATTTTCTTAACGGTAAAGTAGTTTCACAATTCTGATAGCTTTGTAGTGTGTTTTTGTCATTGCTAACATTGTAACATTGAAAATCTCCCGCTGTTAGCGTTCTACTCCACTGTATTGCCTATCTAGATGAGCTGGTTAAGAAACTACAATTTAAAGTTGTCTTTTTCTACAGAAACAGATAGTGCCTTTTTCTCTAAGCAGTAAGAAGCAAATTATTTGGTCAACCTTTTTATCTGCTCTTGATTATGGTGATGTTATTTATCAAAGTGCAGCTGCTACTACTCTTAAACCTTTGGATGCTGTTGTAAAATACCTAGGTCTAAATATGTATTCCCTGGTGAAAAAAAGTATTTACATATAAAAAAAAACATCTGTCAGTCATTCCTGTCATTCTTCCTGTCTGTCAGAGCCGGGAAGAACGAGCCAGAGCCGGAGCAGCCTGTCCCCAGGAAGGTGGCCATCAGAACCCTGAGCACTGAAGAGATAGACCCGGACGTCCTGGAGAGCATGCACTCTCTGGGTTGCTTCAGAGACAAGGGCAAACTCACCAAAGACCTGCTCTCTGACGAGTGAGTAATAGAGGGATGCGAGGGATGCAAGGGATGCGAGGGAGGGAGGGAGGGAGGGAGAGAGGGAGGGAGGGAGGGAGGGAGGGAGAGGGTAAAGAGGGCGAAGGAGGGAGGGAGAGGGTAAAGAGGGCGAAGGAGGGAGGGAGAGGGTAAAGAGGGCGAAGGAGGGAGGGAGAGGGTAAAGAGGGCGAGGGAGGGAGGGAGGGAGGGAGAGGGTAAAGAGGGCGAAGGAGGGAGGGAGAGGGTAAAGAGGGCGAAGGAGGGAGGGAGAGGGTAAAGAGGGCGAGGGAGGGAGGACTGTAAGGATGGAAGGGCTAAAGAAGTGCACTCAGTGCTGCTTTGGGGACACAAACAAACACACCAAAGACTTTCTCTCTGTGGAGGGAGGGAGGGAGGGAGATAATGCCCTCACTGGGCTATGTCAGAGATGAGAGCAAACTGATGAAAGACCTGCTCTCTGACAAGAGGGAAGGAGAAAGGGATGGAGAGATATGGAGGGAGAAATGGAAGTGTTGGCGAAGTCATCCGCTCTGAGGTGCTTCAAGGACATCCGACAGGATGACTTTACTGTCTTGTCTCCCCAGTGATAACCAGGAGAAGATGATCTACTTCCTGCTGCTGGACCGGAAGGAGAGGTACCCCAGTCAGGAGGACCAGAACCTCCCCCCGCGCAGTGAGATAGGTAGGCTTGTCCAAATCACCCCATACACAATAGGAGAAGTAGACTAGTCCAAACCTTCTATGCCTTGTATGAATAAAAACCTGCAGTAGCTACACCATAACTCAGATAAGATGTTCTGTCACACGTGTAGTTGGTTTGTTGCTAACTAGTTCTCTTTCTTGCTTCACTTGCTTCTCCCCTGACCCCTAACATTTGACCCCTGACCCCTGTTCAGCTGACCCGCCCAGGAAGCGGGTGGACTCCCCCATGTTGAACCGCCATGGGAAGAGGAGGCCGGAGAGGAAGTCTATGGAGGTGCTGAGTGTCACAGAGGGGGGCTCTCCTGTACCCGTACGACGAGCCATCGACATGGCAACACATGGGCAGAGGTATGGTGTGGTGTGCACACACATACAGTACATGGACTCACTCACACGTATCATATTGACACACATACACACATGCACAAGTACATGCAACACATATCAGTGTAAGCACACCCACACATACACACATCAACACACATACACACTAATGCTCACACGAACACACACACACACCCTGGGCAGTCTCCGATTTTTTTAACCGCCCGCTTTGGGCTGGATGTGTCAATGTGTAGTTCATACATGCATAAGCTATGAGTAGAATTACTGTCTTACCTCAATTAGCCATGAAATCCCTAGTTTGAAAGTGACTGTTTATCGTGAAGCTGTGCCGTGCCATTCTCCCTACATTGAGCTTTAGCCTCTCACATTTGAGTGGCAGCTAGCAAGAGGCCTGCCCAGCGTTATCTAATGAGGCAGGCCCAACGGCTCAGTGGACACAGCAGAGAGAGAGAGAGAGAGAGCAATGACGTGGTGCACATATTGGCACATATGTGACGTAGTATGCAATTTTGAGGGCCACTTCTTGCTTGTGAGTGCTACTCTCAGAACTACTGGCTAAAAAGTATACAAAATGACCGGAGAATCTCTTTAACAAACAGACACGTGCATGCATGGACACACACACACACCACAAACACACACGTACACACCATACCAACACGTAAACAAACACACACGCCAGATTCACATACGTAGGAGTAGGGTGCCTACATATTATGGATTTCCTGTTGGATATCTCTTTCTATTAGTTCAATCTGCTGTGTGTGTACTTCCAGTAGAATCCCTCTCCTCACTAACTGAATTATTAAGCTGCTTAGGGTGTTATGACAGCCTGACACTGACAGAAAAGTTTACAACTTTCTGCGCGGGTGAGTCTTCCAAAGAGGATAGAGGCTTTAAGACTTCAACATTTTTTTATGCCACGTGAGAATACCCCCATATTATCATGACCGTTCAAAGTGTCTTACCCCTTTGTTTAATCTGTTTTTACTTGCTGATTAATATATTCATGTCATGTGTGAATCTTTTTTTCATGTTTTCCATTGTCATGTCATGATCAATAATTGTTCTTCTTCTGTTAACTTTTCCTTTCAAGACTAATATTACTTCCTGTGCATTGGTCATTGTGAGCAATAGCCAGCTCTGTATTGCATACACAACTAACGTGAGGTTGCCAACTCCTGACCTATACAATAATCTGTACTTTTTAGGGAATGCTTAGAATCAGTCCCTTTATGTGACTGTCTTTCTGTCTGTCTCTTTACTTTCTTTCTGTCTGTCTGTAGTAAGTCTGTTTTCAGTAAAAGCTTGGATATCACAAACGCTAACTTCACCAAAGAAGAAAGGTATTTGTCACTTTTGTCTGTCTCTCTTGCCACAGTTGAGTTTCAGAGGGGTTTTCCCATTCCCATTCTCACCATGTTTAAGTCTATAAGCCTTTGAGAGGGTAGTCGAGTAAACTTCAATAAAAACTAAGCTCCCGTTTTGTCTGCATAAAATTAATTCCCAAAGAATCGAACCTCCTGCCGTTAGAATTCTTCTGAAACTTTTACCAGAAGTTCACTTGACTGCCTGGCTATCTGATCATGAATTCACACAATAAAGCCCTTATTTTCATACTGTGGTAAACTGGGCCAATGTGATCAGGCCTAGACTGAACTGAAGGAGAGAGGAGATAGAGAAGAGATGGAGGGAGGGAGTCTTCTCTGCACCCTCGGCTGCTTCCATGCACATCAAAAGCATCTTATCCTCCTCTCCTCCTCCTTCTTTTGGCCCCTCTCTTTCCTTTGATGCTGTAGTTTCGGCGTCCCAGGGCAAATCCCAATTTTAGGTCAACTTCCTCGTTTCCCTGTTTTGCCTCCTTCCCCATTGTGTGTGTGTGTGTGTGTGTGTGTGTGTGTGTGTGTGTGTGTGTGTGCCTGTTTCCGCTCCCATGCATGTGTGAATTTGTTTGTCTTCTGCCCGTCTATTTGTGAGGTTACCACACCATGGTGAGTCAGGTCCAATCTTCCTTTCAAAGCCTATTCACGGATGACCTTGTGTCCAGGAACACAGTTTAGAGACGCTTCCCCGATCCCCCCCACCCCACCCCACCGCACCGTACAGAGAGCGATTAGCATAAATTAATTGGTGGGAATGCAGATGGGGCGTTTTGCTGGAGCGAAGAAGAGAAGAACAAATAGGGATGGAAATAAGGCAATCACATCCCTCTGAATAGTCTTTTATCTCCATTATTTAATTAGAGCGATACATTGGTAAACACACACACACACACATACACACCAGTGCACACGTACACACAAACACACATTGTATTTCATCGGCATCGAACAACAGATTTCTTTCAATTATGTGCTTGAAAGACTACCTGATCTTGGCAAGGTGTGTATGATCGTACACACAAGTACAATAATGTGTTGTAATTAAAAAACGCCTCACCCGGCCCACCATCAACATACAGCAGAATAAGGCATGAACAGCCATTACATTTTCAAAGTTTACACACGCAAAATAGGATTGACTGAAAGCATATGACTATATGTATATGCAGGGGCGCTACTTTGGTTTTAGAAGTGGGGAGGACATAATTATTATTATTTTTTTCATTTTTTTTTATCCAGTCGGATAAACATTCCAATCAGCCTACCCGACAGCTCGGAAGCGTCCGCATGGTCCTAAAATACACCGTTGCCTCGTTTTGTATCACATTTCAATGATAGAACAATTTGCAATTTGACTCATATGTACTCAGTTATCAATATTTACTACATGTCCAAATACAGTATGGCAAGCTCATAGCGAGACCTCTAAGGGAAACTCCTCTGCATCTTAACTCTGTGGCTTGTAGTATGTCTCCCTTCATAAATCTTCTTCCGTTCTCCGTTGTTACAGTTTCATGTAGTTTGTGGTGCAGTACCGTTACATCATCTCCTGTGTCCCTACTGTGACATCGATGTCCGTCTGTGTGGAACCCCGTCTGGGCGATTCCATTGCGGTTCGGTGAAAGGCAACTCAGCTCTTAGGTTCTTGTTCGCTCGCCTTACGTTTTGTATTACTGTCGCCACTTTGTAATCCAGATGGATGAAATCCTTCCCTGAGGTTGAAGCTTAGCGTTTGTGTGTGTGTGCGCGTGCATGCGAGTGCACGTGCGCGCCACACTGCAGCATATTTAACCGTGATTTACTGTTTCAATTTTAGTTTCCAACAAAATAGCCAAATCGTCGATGGCAAATTAAATCCCCAAACCTTCGCTTGTCATCAGTGGCCCTATGTGATGTGAGGGAGGGAGGGGTTGACAACAGAGGATGGACAAGAGAAGGGGAATAAATAAAAGGAAGACATGAAAAGTGAATGAATTGTAAATGAAGAATGAAAAGGCTCAACTGGAGTAGAATAGAGACACGGCAGTGATTCATTTTGAGATGTGTGTGTGTAATCACGGCATAGCTGACATGTTTGAAGTATTTATCGATGTTGACTTTAGACCCTGATGCTTTGCATGTCTTGTTGTCATGTAGACAGACACGGTTGGCCATTACACCCAATCTAGTATTTAAAAGCCAACACACACCGAACCTTTCAACGGTCTGCCGTTTTAGTCTACAGCCACTGTGTGACTGTGTTAGTCATATTGTACACACGAGCCATTTGAAGCTCTGCACAAGGACAGCTCTGACGCCTCATCAGAGATAAAAGGAGAGAGAGAGAGAGAGAGAGAGAGAGAGAGAGAGAGAGAGAGAGAGAGAGAGAGAGAGAGAGAGAGAGAGAGAGAGAGAGAGAGAGAGAGAGAGAGAGAGAGAGAGAGAGAGAGAGAGAGAGAGAGAGAGAGAGAGAGAGAGAGAGAGAGAGAGAGAGAGAGAGAGAGAGAGAGAGAGAGAGAGAGAGAGAGAGAGAGAGAGAGAGAGAGAGAGAGAGAGAGAGAGAGAGAGAGCGTGACCACTATGACTGATAGAAAACTGAGGAAAACAGGCTATGTTGCTATTAAGAGGCCGCCATAGGCAGACCTGGCTCTCAAGAGAAGACAGGCTATGTGTACACTCACCACAAAATGAGGTGGAAACTGATCTGCACATCCTAACCTCCTGGCAAATGTGCGATGATATAAGAAATACTTATTTCCCTCACATTACATGGACCCCAAAATAGTTTGAAAACAAATCAAATATTGATCAACTCCCATATCTGTTATGTGAAATACCGGCAGTGTGCACTCATCGCAGCAAAATCTGTGACAAGTTGCTGCGAAAAGAAAAGGGCAACCAGCGGAAAACAAACAGCAACGTAAATGAAAGCTATATTTATCTGTTTATTTATTTCCCCTTGCCATTTGTACTTCTTCTATGTGCACATTCTAACAACACTACACATAATGGATAATATAACATTTCAAACTTGTGTGTGTTTAATGTTAATTGTTTATCTGTGATTGTTTATTTTACTCGCTTTTGGCAATATAAACATTGCTTCTCATGCCAATAAAGCCCCTTTGAATTGAAATGAGAGAGAGAGCGGGAGAGAGAGAGAGAGAGGGAGAGATTGAAAGACAGAGAGAAATGTGTTTAATAAAACAGCTCAGAAATCCCGACCTAAACAGACTCCCTCCCCAGGGGTGAAATAACCCTGTCTACATCCACAGTTATCCATCCTTGTTTGAGTCAATCTCCTCTACTTACCAACGTATGATTCAATCTCCGCCAACCTTTTTAGCTCAGGGCAAAGTTTTCAAAAAGTACAGATAGCGGCATACAGTACAAAGTGCTACAGCCACATACAACTGTGTTCAAGGTAGTTATGTTAGTTTAATGAACTCGTCTTATTCTGATCTCTTTCCTCCACTTCTTCCAGAAGCTTCTGCTAGAAAATGCCATTATGCACAGATCTAAGATCAGCTTACCCTCCCAAATTGCAGCTTGAACCATTATGGGGTAAATCACAAAACCAATCTTAGATCAGTGTGTAGGGGCAACTTCATCCTACTCCTTTTGAAGCTTATATGCGTTTGTTCCCCATGCTTTTTGTCCTCCCTTCAGCTAGGGGTGTGCCAGTGTGTGCTCATATTGTAGTGTTCAGTGTTTTCCCGTTGCAGTCGCCCACATTGCATTGTCAGAGGATCTCTTTAACCTGTGTGTCTGCGTGTGTGTCTACAGGTCACGGTCTATCAGTGGAGCGTCCTCCGGTCTCTCCACTAGTCCTCTCAGCAGTCCCAGGGTAAGAGTTTGGTTGTTCCGTACCCCCCCCCTCCCCCCCCTGCTGGCCCACCGGGGCCTACACTGCACCGCACCAACTCACCTCACCGCTAGCTCTGCTGTGATGCGGTTGTCACCGGAATGCACACGCTGCTATTCACTCACTACGGCCACTCATAAGGCTATGAATAAGGCAGCTCATGGAGGAATCTGACATGAAGCCTGCATAATCCTGTCATAAGAATAGTGTAAAGCTACCCGTCTCTATACCCTATGACAGCTTATGACTAGGGCCATGTGTTTTGGACAATCATGTCACAAGACCTGGATTTTATCTTTATTTAAAAGCTTTTTCTTTAAACTGTTTTTATTTTTATGTCAGATGGTCCAGCACCATCCTCAGACAATTGCGTTCATTTTTGGTGTAATTCTATTTCTGGAAAAGGCTTAAAATGAAGGTTAAAATCTATGTCACATGTCATGATAGCCCAAAACACAGGGCATGACTAATGACACCTGACATAACGCTGACATGAGGATTTTATGTCATTAATGGGTTAGTATCAGTTGTTACACTGTCATGTATGATTGGTTATCATGACCTGTTACGACTGTCGTCGTATCATCGTTACGACAGAGCTATGTAGGCTGCATGTCACAGGGCTTCTTGTGATGTCTCATAAGGGCTTAAGTACCGATGAGGGAACCCATCGTTCTTGTTTGAAAGGTCTTAATTCCCCCAACAGCTCATCAGATTGCAAACACATCCATTATTTGAAATCCCATATGTGGGATTTCAGTGTTCAATGACCAGTACTATGAAATAGTAACATAATCCATCAAAGTCATCTTCGATGAGGGAATACATTAGAAAGTGCTGCCATGTTATAAAATGACTGTAAAAGTTTGGGCTACAAATCATCTCACCAGCTCCTAGCTAGCATGCACAGTTCCTCCGTTCTTTTACTAAGGCCATGCATTTTTAACGCCAGCCGTTAGCGAGGATACAAACATGCAGTCATCCCATATTCTGCCTCTTCTTGCGGAACTGTCAGTGTCGTGAAGGATTCTGTATAAGTTTCATAGTTGAGGATATATTTCTTTCGGGCAAATATTTATGTCTGTCAGCAACCCCTGCAGGGGTTTGGTGCCTAAATGTTACTTCCTATCCTTTTTTTAATGATGAGTGATACTGTAAAAGACTTGGTTCAGATAGTGGTGATGCCATTTTAGTCCTCCTTTTTTAAGTATATATATTGTGCCGACTATGTAAGGCTACATATTGTGTCACACATTGATGGGATCATTCTACAGGGGATTAGGGTTTAGAAGTATAATTTGACCTTTAAAATTTAGAGCACCCACATGCACTCACACACACACACACACAGGGACATACACGCTCATGCGTTATATTTCACGAGGATCACCTCACCAAGGCAGTCGACATAAACACTTCAATAATGCTGCCATATGAGTGACACAACAAAAAGCCGATAAACCTTGCAATAAACTTTGAACACATGCCAGTTTTCATTAGCTGTCATAAACGTTCATGTCCTGTCATGATAGTTGCTATGTCATTCATACCACAGCATTGTGCATATGCAGTACGGCTGCTTTCCAACAATGAAGCCTGGGAGCTAATGCAGTTAGCGTTGGGTGCTGTTTCGGTTGCCGGTTTGGGTTTGGCTTCATGAATGCTTGTAATGTTCTACACTTCTGTCCCCCCCATGGTGCTGCTGCCTCCTGGTTGGCTGGTTGTGCTAATGGCATGTTCTTCTTGTCTTTCTTTCTGCACTCTCACCACTCTCCCTGCCTGTGTGTCACTCGCTCCACCTATCCTCTCCTCCATGTCATTTCTTACTATATTGCTGTTTTTTTTTCCTGGTGCCTTTTCATTGCAATCCACCTTTATTGGGTTGTGGTGTTTTCTATATATGTCCCTTGGCTTCTGGGCGTGGTCTCTCATTGGCTGCCTGCGCTGTCAATCTAACGGTGCGTGTCCAATCGCAGCCGGTCCGGCGCTTCTTTATCCCGCCCCAGTCGCCGGACCTCTGTCAGTCGCCCAACTGTAGCCCCACCCATTCCCCAGAGTCCCGTCTTAACCATAACGGGGTAGGGGGGGCCAATCGCGTGCACCCACACCCGCTCCCCAACTCCTACACGCCAAAGATGGGGTCCCCCCTGATGCACCCCCGCACACAGACCCTCCCCGCCAAGCCCAAAGTGTCTGAGAAGCCCCTTCAGACCACCAGGTCCAACCCGCTTCCCAACTTGGCTGACAGCCCAACCACCCCCAAGTCGGAGCCCACCTCCCCCTCATCACCCCTGGGCAGCCCCCCCTGCGTCACCAACAGCCCGCGGCCACGCCGCCACCCGCCCCTCACCGTGCCCCCTAAGCTCTCCATCCCCCTGTCCCCGATGCCACCCATGTCCCCCCTTCGCCGGCACCGCCTCCACCCTGACCACAACGGTCACAAATCTGTCCCCACCATACAGGTGACTCCGCACCCCTCTCCGCTGGGGAGCCCCCTCCCCACCCCCAAGGGCACTCCGGTGCACACGCCCAAGGATAGCCCGGCAGGCACCCCCAGCCCCACGCCGCCCCCCAGCCCCTCCATCGGCGGACTGCCCTGGAGGACGCGTCTCAACTCCATCAAGAACAGCTTCCTGGGCTCGCCGCGCTTCCATCGCAGGAAAATGCAAGGTACTGGACTGGACTGGGGTAGGAGACTTGGGGAGAGAGGGGAGAGGTGAGGGAATAAGGCAGGGTTTCCACAAACACTAACAGTGGGTATAAGAATGGGACCCTTTGGTGGCTCACAGCTACATCCTTCTGGGCTGCGTAGATCATCCCCAGCGCAACGACGTGCTGGAACCACCTGGTCAAGGGGATAGGTCACCATGAGTTTTAAAATCCTACCTATACACAGATCATACAGTACGGTTAGAAAATATATTTTACACTCTCCCAGCCTTAGCACAGGGGAATATCTGCATTCATCTCAAGCGGGTTAACAGTAATGGTTCTGTCCTATACGTTGTGATATAACCTTATTAAACCACGGGGGAGGTAGTTCTTTATGCTAGTCCGAATAACTTCGATATGATTAGTCATGTACATTATAAATCAACGGCTATTCCATTCCCGACGAGAGGAGCAAAGGTGAGAAGAATAATTGTTTGCGTTGTAAGGAGCGTATAGTTTCAGAGCTTTACCATAGGCGTTATGTTGGTTCTCAAAGCGTGCAAGCTCATATATGTAATTGGGGAAACTGTAGGGTGTATTTTTCTTCGTCCAATGAGTGGTATAATGTTTTAATGCCTGTAGGTAAGTTGTCATGTAATATGTGCTGCACGGTGATAGATCGTTGAAATCCTCCATTACTAAGGGGCGGGAGGTAGCCTAGCGGTTAGAGCGTTGGGACAGAATCCCAGAGCCGGCTAGGTGGAAAACTCTGCTGTTTTGCCCTTGAGCAAGGCAATTAACCCCCACAACAACTGCTTCTCGGTTGAATGCATTCAGTTGTGTAACTGACTAGGTATCCCTTTCCTTTCCCTGACTGGATTTATACAACGTGAAGGGATATTTTCCATCTTATCCAGAATAACCATTGTAGATGATGGTATTACAATGGTAAAAGACAAAGCATTTTATAAACAATAGTGCTCTCAGATGTCAATCAAGCGACGTTGCCCATTGGTCTGACCTTTTCACCTTTAAAGGTCCAATGCAGCCTGTTTTTATCTCAGTATCAAACAATTTTTGGTTAACAATTAAGTACATTGTTTTGAATGAAAATGGTCAAAAAGAAACAAAAATTGCTTCTCAGTAAAAGAGCGATTTCTCAAGTGAGAATTTTGCTAGGGCTGTCTGGGAATGGACTGAGTGGGGAGCGGAAAACTGAAAACGAGCTGTTATTGGCATAGAGGTTTGGAACTCTCTGTCTTGTTGGTCTATTAACAAATGTACCTTCTGGTGATGTCACCAGGTAGGCCAAAACTCCATCCCACCAAAACAGGCTGAAATTTCAGGTGGTCTTTTCAAACAGCTCTTACACTAAAAGGGTAATCATCATCTTCACAATTTCACAGTATTATTCCAACCTCATAGTGTGGAAATGTATACCAAACACAGAGAAATAATGTTTTTGACTGCATTGGGCCTTTAACCTTTCACTTTTGACCTCTGCCTCTGCCTCTCTCCACAGTCCCCACCCAGGAGGACATGTCCAGCCTCACGCCAGACTCTTCACCAGAGTGAGTGACCCCGGAAAACACGAATACAACATTTGACAAACATTGAGGTCAAGAAAGAAAGTCGCACACTCTACTTATGCTCCCAACCCCTGAAGAAGGCGCTGCGTACCCAAACGTTGTTTGCTATATCCACGAGGGCGTAAATAGAGTGTGCGACTTTCTTCCTGTAGTTTACTCTCCTTAGGCAGCACCTCTACAGAACAGTTTTGGATGCGCGTCAGCCTATGCGTTCGTTCGGAGATCTAACACAAGTCTTTAGTCACATCCCAGTTGACCTATATGCTAATGAGCTTGCCTACACCTAGCAACTTAATTAAGCAAAAAATATTCAATTTTATTTGGAACGGCAAGCCAGACAAAATTAAACGGACCTATTTATATAATGAATATGAATTCGGGGGGCAGAAATGATTAAATATTACAGCATTAGACCTCTCACTAAAGGATCACTCATTTAAAATGTGTTCTTAAATCCGATCTGGTTCTCTAGCAGATTAGTAAGAATGTCTCATGTTTAGCAATGGCCTTCTTTTTACCATTATTCAGATTACAACCTCTCACTTTCAGTTATTTGAAAATTAAATCATCTACAAAATATGACTATTTTTAAAACAAGCCATAGAAAGTTGGTTGCAGTTTAATGAGTTTAATTCACCAGAAAAGACAGAACAAATAATACAACAAATATTTGGTTAAATTCAAATATACTAATTGATAAAAATATGTTTGGAGAAAAACATTTAAAAAATGTATAATCTTTGTAAATTATATCATAAATAGGACTGGTGGAGTTATGTCACACATGCAGCTAACACAAATATGTGGAAATGTCTGCTCTTCTCAAAATTACAACCAACTAACTGATTGCAGCATTACTGCAAAAATGGAAGATGCAAGTGGAAGGGGGAAAAAGTAAGGAACTTGTCTGTCAGACCTGCATTAAAGACCATAATTGGTTAAAGAAAATTGTAATAAATGAAAAGTATACCAGTTTAATTTAGGGACCAAAAACAGTACAGCTGTGCCATATAGATTGCAAAATAGTTGGCAAGATTTTTGATGTACCGAATCTATGGCACATAGTTTATCAACTGATATACAAAACGACACTGGATTCAAAACTTCGAGTTGTTCAATTTAAATTATTATACAAAATTCTTACAACCAATAGAATGTTATATACAATGCCTTCGGACAGTATTCAGACCCCTTGACTGTTTCCACATTTAGTTACGTTACACATTTACATATATATTCAGACCCTTTACACAGTACTTTGTTGAAGCACATTTGGCAGCGATTACAGCATCAAGTCTTTTTGGGTATGACGCTACAAGCTTGGCACACCTGTATTTGGGGAGTTTCTCCCATTCTTCTCTGTAGATCCTCTCAAGCTCTGTCAGGTTGGATGGGGAGCGTTGCTGGACACTATTATCAGGTCTCTCCAGAGATGTTTGATCGGGTTGTCCCAAAGCCACTCCTGCGTTGTCTTGGCTTGTGCTTAGGGTCATTGTCCTGCTGGAAGGTGAACCTTTGACCCAGTCTGAGATCCTGAGCTTTCTGGAGCAGATTTTAATCAAGGATCTCTCTGTTCATCTTTGCCTCGATCTTGACTAGTCTCCCAGTTCCTACCGCTGAAAAACATCCCCACAGCATGATGCTTCCACCACCGTGCTTCATGGTGCCAGGTTTCCTCCAGACGTGATTTCATCACACCAGAGAATCTTGTTTCTTATGGTCTGAGAGTCTTTAGGTGCCTTTTGGCAAACTCCAAGCGGCCTGTCATGTGCTTTTTACTGAGGAGTGACTTCCATCTGGCCACTCTACCATAACGGCCTGATTGGTGGAGTGATGAAGTGATGGTTGTCCTTCTGGAAGGTTCTCCCATCTCCACAGAGGAACTCTAGAGCTCTGTCCAAGAACCTTCTCCCCCGAGTGCTCAGTTTGGCCAGGCGGCCAGCTCTAGGAAGAGTCTTGGTGGTTAAAACTGCCTTTTAAGAATGTGTTCTTGGGAACCTTCAATGCTGCAGAAATATTTGGACACGCTTCCCAGGTCTGTGCCCCGACACAATCCTGTCTCAGTGCGCTATGGACAATTCCTTCAACCTCATGGCTTGGCACTGTCAACTGTGGGACCTTATATAGACTGGTGTGTGCCTTTCCAAATCATGTCCAATCAATTTAATTTACCACTGGTGGACTCCAATCAAGTTTTAGAGTCCGCCAGGATGATCAATGGAAACAGGATGATCAATGGAAACAGGATGCACCTGAGCTCAATTTCGAGTCTCATAGCAAAAGGTCTGAATAATTATGTAAATAAGGTATTTTTGTTTTTTATTTTTAATACATTTGCAAACATTTCTAAAAACCTGTTTTCACTTCGTCATTATGGGGTATTTCTGAGATTATTATTTATTTAATCAATTTTAGAATAAGGCTGTAATGTAACAAAATGTGGAAAAAGTCAAGGGGTGTGAATACTTTCCGAAGGCACTGTATATGGGGGATACAACCATTTTTCTGCGAAGAGAGAGAATCATTAGATCATTTGTTTTAGTACTGTCCATATATAGCTTGTTTTGTATAATTTACCTTAACCTTTATTTAACTAGGCAAAGTCAGTTATGAAGAACAAATTCTTATTTACAATGATGGCGTACACCGGCCAAACTCGGACAACGCTGGGCCAATTTTTCGAATAGAAAGGTTCAGAACTCTTGTGAAACATCACAGCACAGTTGAAAACATATATGGCAAATAGAAATCAAAACTGGATGGTGTTCAGAGATAGATGGGAGTGGTTGAGTGGAGCTGAAGGATGGGACTAAAAACAAACAAAAGATAACTAATGTAAAATATACTGTGTCCATAAAATGTATATAGTATGTATAAGCTGGAAGTAGAAGCCTAAGTGTTGTTGTCCATTAGTCTACTCCAATTAGCGGAGGGGTGGTAGGGTTAAGGGAAAATAATAAAGGAAAATATTTACATATTATATATTTTATATATATATATTTACAAAAAATATGTATGGTGGATTGAAAATGATGCAGACAATTACATTGATGGAAGCCACAATCTATCTGCAATATTAAAGCTGATCTACCCCCTAAAATTAAATTAAATAGGTATCAGGCAAGGTTTCTAGTGATTTTGGTTCACCGATGTTGGCCCGTTAAGCTAACGTCTGGAGACATTAGTTCAGGGAGCTGCAGGTCTCAGGCAAGGTGATTTGTCACTTGATTGTGGGTCACTGAACCACCTCTGTTACATACATGTGCACGAGAGTCAACTCATTCTACCTTTCTACCTCTCTGGTGTTTTCGCCACTGGGCGAGTGACTGCGTAAGGTACAGACAGAAGAGGTTTCTGCCCAAGAGGCCTGTGTGAACAATCCCCACAATTATGCAAATTGACCTCCTCCCAGTATTGCATCCTTCTCTCCTTTCTGTTGATTGGGCTATTTTTAGGGAATTGTTCCGCATGAATATTTTAGTGGTTTAGTTCCAGTTTGCTTCACAGACAGAGAGCCACAGCTAGAGTCTGGTTGGATAGTTGGAGATGAGGCAGAAACGAGGAAGGGGCCTTGAGGTAGGTTAGTTGCAAAGGTAGTCAGGATGATGTCATTGCTATTGGGGACCAATATGAGGCCATTTGGCCGTTTGGACAAGCAGAGGGAGAAAGAGGGCTTACAGAACATGCACAAGGGTTGAAGTTAGATGACAGAGGGAGGCGGAAACAGAATAGCCTGGTTCAGATATGAATGTGCTTTAACCAACTCCTCTGACTATAATTGTCATGGCATACATTATAGTCACCAAACACACTTGGACCAGGCCTGGAGGGACAAAGTGATTTTGGAAACTTAAACCGTTTCTGTTCATTACCCTTAAAGATCAGACGAAGCATGGTAAATGTTGCATTATGCAAATGAGTGTGGCAGTATGTTAGTTATTCCTCTTGACATGAGGCATTAGTATTCTCTCCAGCAGATACTAAATTAAGTGTATGTGTGTGTGTGTGCTTCCAGTTCGTTGACATGTGTGTGTCTGTGAGAATGCACTTAGTGTGTGTGTTTGTGCGTACGTGTATATATATATGTGTGTGTGTGTGTGCGTGCGTGTGTGTATCCTCATAAAACTATTTTTTTTCTCCCTCCCTGCAGGCTTGCCAAGAAGTCATGGTTTGGTAACTTCATCAACCTGGAGAAAGAGGAGCAGATCTTTGTGGTGATCAGAGACAAGCCTCTCAGCTCCATCAAAGCAGACATCGTTCACGCCTTCCTCTCTGTAAGGACCTCCTCATCACACCGCTTTACCCCTCGCCGCTCCTCTTTCTCTCCCTCTCCATCTACTGTGTGTGTATATCTTCTTCTCTCGCTCTCTCTCTCTCCTCTCTCTCACTTGCTCTGTCCTTTGTCACCCCCCCTACTTATGATGCCATTTGACTTGTTGTACGGAATTATATTTCAAAGTTCCTCGTCTTCAAACGTTGAAATCATTATTAGAGCTAGCACGCAACGTGAAAGGGAAAAGGGGATACCAGTTGTACAACTGAATGCATTCAACTGAAATGTGTCTTCCGCATTTAACCCAACCCCTTCTGAATCAGATGGCTATGTTCATTGGTTTGTCCTTGAGGCGAAGTGGATAAATTCACTGTAAAGCAACTGTGATTTTTCTTTCGATTTAGAGCAACTTTTAGTCAGTGGTACTGCCCTCTGTTGCTTTCCCAGTGAAGGTCAGTGTCATTGTGTAATCAGTGAACAGCAGCCTGCTTTTTGTAGTCTGCATCTGATTGGTGCACAGCGGTCTGGTTTCTGACATTAAAAAGTGCCAAGGAAAGGGCTTGATTGAGTCTTCTAAAGTTTTTTTCTTGGCCACACTGGCCATAGCTGTGTCATTATAACGGTCGAACACAGCGTCAAAACAGTCACGACGACGGATGGAAAGTCACTTTGACACTAAACACTCATGGCACAACCGTTATCGTACGCTACAGTAGTTGGCTTGCATTAACCCTACACCTAGTCAATTGTCTAACCTTAACACGTCCGCTTTATTACCCAGCAGATTTATTTCAGTTCATTTTAAAAGGCACCTTAGTCCCTGTAGCCCAACACTGTTCTTTCTGTGTGTGCCTTGTCTCTTCAGCGCTGTCTATTGTATTTGACTCAGAGTCTGATGGTTCCTGACAGCGCTGTGCTGTAGTGGAACAGATTCAGTGTTGTCTCTTCCTGTCTTGTCTCTCCTTGTCTTGCCTCTTCTCTGTATTTTAGCTCGTGTATCATATCCTTTTTCTCACTCGTCACACATGGTCTCTGTATGTAAACGGATTGTTTTCTCTCTCTTTATCCTGTGCACTCTTTGTTTCCGCTCTCTCTCTCCCACCCTCCACCTCCCTTTCCCATCTCTCTCCCTCTGCTTCCCTACCTCCTGCTTCCCACCTTTCCCCCCCTCTCCCTCCCTTCTCCTCTCTCTCATGTAGATCCCCAGTCTGAGCCACAGTGTGATCAGTCAGACTAGTTTCCGGGCGGAGTATAAGTCTACTGCCGGGCCTACAGTATTTCAGAAGCCGGTCAAGTTCCAGGTGGACATCACCTACACAGAGAGCACCGCCGCCACCAAAGAGAACGGCATCTATTCGGTCACCTTCACCCTGCTCTCAGGTAACACACACAGAAAGGCGGGCAGTCAGGCAGGCACATGCGAGCACACACACATATTAACATACACACACAAACACTGTATACACACAGACACTTCCTGAATATATACACACATGCACAAACACACACGCATCCACGCTGATGCAAGCGCCATTACACAGAAGCCAGGTGAGAAGAAGGACAGAAAACCAGAGACCGTTTCCCACCATAATCACACTGCACTTTAGTTCCTGCTGAGTGTCAAAGGACAACCTCTGGCCAATGACACTGGAGCATCATCTCTAGCCAAATATTCTGTGTTGTCTCTGCAGTACGTCTGCTTAATCCGATGTGGATAACTTATGTTAAATTGATGTTGAACAGACTCTTATTTAATTCTGCTGAATTCCATTTCGATTTACAGGACATGTGTTTGAATTAAAATTGAAGCTTCATTGAGGCTATTGTGAGGACAATCGAATAGAAATGATGTCATTGTTTTCATAACGTTGGCACTCTTTGCGTCCTACTGGTGTGGCATTGTGTTTCAACATCACACGCTTGTTTTCTGTCTATTATTCTGGTTATTTTCAAGAGCAATTCTTATTTTTCAGTCAATCAAGTCCTAAGGGTTTTTCTCTGTTTCTCTCAATTTCTCTCTCACTCCCTTCCTCTACCTTCTCTCTGCCTCCCTCTCTATCTCTCTCCTCATTCTCTCTCTCTCCCCCTCACTCTCTACCTCCCTCATTGTTCTCTCTGTCTCACCCCCTCTCCCTCTCTCTCACCAGGACCTAGTCGCCGTTTCAAGCGTGTGGTTGAGACCATTCAGGCTCAGCTGATGAGCTCACATGACCAGCCCGGGGTCCAGCAGATCTCTGGTAAGTAGAGACCCTCCCCTCGCCCCCCTACACCCCTCCACTAACCCCCCCCCCTCCTCCTCCTCCCGGCATCCCCGTAGCTCACGGCAACGCCACAGTCACAGTGCGGCTCGACTCACACGCTTTTGCACAAGGCATCTCCACATGCATGGCCCACACCATGGCAGCTGCACCCGGCACCAACAAAGCAACAACGTTGGTATCCTCGAGACATCTAGAGGGGGGCACACACTCTCCTGACTTTCTTACATTCACACACCAGTGCCCAGTCATGACCTAAACAAACATCATTCATTTGACGGATGGTTTTCTGCCTACTTTTTAAACTTTCCAACCAGCTCTAGGTTAAGAGGTTGTTTTGTTGAACTTGTGTCCAGTATAACCTTCCCATATAGAGAATATGGACCAAAATGATGTAGCAGTTCAAAACGATCCTCCTCACATTAGCTCAGTACATGTATGTATTATATGGTTTTATATTCTGGGATGAAGATGGATTGAACAGGGAGGAATGGAAGAAAAGAAAGACAGAGTCACGTTCTGTTCTTCACTTGTCCTTTTTTTTTTGTGTGTGTGCCTGTACTGTATAAATGTAGGTGTTTCTTCACTTGATAACAGCACCCACTGCTGGTGAGACACGGCATTACATGCATTACATAGTACATACTATAGAATATAATAAGGCTAGTGCCATCTTTTTTACTCCTGGGCCCACAGTATGAGAGTGTGCAGACTAATGTGTGTGTCCTAGTCTAGTGCTTTAACACCTGACTAAGATAATCAAGTCATCATCCAAACGTTGGTGAAGTGTACACGTGTGTTAAAGGGACATGTATCAAGTGTCCTTCATATTCATCAACTCCAGCGCCAGCTCAACATCAACATACATGAAAATTACGTGTTTCTATGTTTTGTAGTAAACAAAAAAAAGGTAGAAGAAGATAAGTGTTTCCAATGAAATCATCTGTGTGCATTTGAACCATTTATGAGTATGCCTTTTCTACTAATTGTCTACTAATTGGGCGATGACGTCATGGGAAATACGTATCTTCCTCTATCTTTTTTTACGACAAAACATAGAAACACGCCATTTTCACATATGTTGGGGTGGTGCTGGAGAAGTTGGATTTTTAAAAATGTATTTCCCTTTAATGCGCACGCGCATGCACACACACACACACACACACACACACACACACACACACACACACACACACACACACACACACACACACACACACACACACACACACACACACACACACACACACACACACACACACACACACACACACACCCAACACCAGGCGCGAAGAACACAGGTTTGACCACTCTCCAGTTCACACATTTAGCACACGTACCAGCTGGCAGTCTTATCACTTTGACTGCCTGGGACTCACCCTGTCACTGATGGGAACTGTTATCAGGCACTGTATGCAACCACTTTCTCCATCAATAACTCATCCCCACCACTCTTTCACTATTGCTTTCACTCGTTTTTTCTTTTCTTTCCTTCTTTGTTTCTTTCCTTCCTTCTCGCTTTCTTTCTTTCGCTTTCTCCCCGTCATCGGTCAATGTCTTTGTCCCTGTTTCTCTCTTTCTTCAGGGTTGGGGTCAAAGGTTTTACCATATTCCAGGGAATTCATTGAAATGCAATGAATGAGTCGAAAAAACATTATTTCAAATATTGTTTGATTTCCAAAATTCGTGAATTGAAGTTCAGTTGTTCTCCAGAATTAGTTGAGGTGGAATTGACCACAACCATGTAGCCGTGTATGTTCTATCCCTTTTTCTATCCATCTCTATCTCTTTCTTTCCCTATTTTCCATTTTTCACCTGTCAGTCCATCCCAGCCTGCTTTTGGTCATCATCCACAGCTTCAATCTAACTGCACTCGGCAGAGAATCACTAAAATAACTGAATGACTGGGCTGGCATGCTGCGTGGAATGCACGGGTTTCAACCAGAGCCATAGACGGTCTACAGAGTGTCAGGAAACTGATTATCTTTGCCGGCTCCAAATATTCAATGCATGTGATGGTCTTGGACTTTTTGGTGCCAATATGGCTGCCTCGATCATTCAAAAACTGAAACTGAGTTTGCCTAACTCTGTGTGTGTGTATGGCTCTGGGGTGAATCAATACACTGAATGCTAGATATCACACACGGATGCTGAACAGTGTGTGTCACGTATGGCAGCAACACACTTAGGGCATGTGTTTAAGCCAACAACAAAAAAACGATTTGACCAACCGCACGCAACCTTTACTAATATTAAGTCAACCGCTAGAATAATATTTGTTACAGATCTGTGCAATCTGGTTGCACTCACTCCTTCAGTGTCTGAGACCAGAGGGGACTGCATGCTGTGCCAAGTTTTAAGAGTACTATTAGCTACTACACATGACACTCATACTGTGTAAATTCTGACTTACTTTGTACGTGTGAATATTCCATGAGAAGAAGGAAGCCAGGTGTGTGTGTGCGCGTGTGTGCAAACGTGTGTGTGTGTGTGTGTGTGTGTGTGTGTGTGTGTGTGTGTGTGTGTGTGTGTGTGTGTGTGTGTGTGTGTGTGTGTGTGTGTGTGTGTGTGTGTGTGTGTGTGTGTGTGTGTGTGTGTGTGTGTGTGTGTGTGCGTGCATGTGTGTGTTTGCGCATATACATTTTCTCGTCCTTTTGTACTTTGAGAGAGTGCCCCCCCCCCCTCCCAAGTAGAATATTTCTAATCTCCCATTAGCTTTCACCCTACCCAGCTAATTAACGATTGAGAAAGAGAAAGAGTTGCATACAGAGAGTCAAAGACCTAGCTAGAGACAGACTGACAGATGGGTAGAGAGAGAGAAACAGAGAGTCTGAAGAGAAGCAATGGAAGCAGACCCCCCCCCTTTTTTGAAATGCATGGACTTTAAACATCCATGCAAAGTATGAGGAAGACATTCCATTAGAAGCGTTTGATTCCAGAACGCAATATGTCTTACCATGACATGGGCTAGCGAAAAAATAGACGTGATTTTTTTGAAAATATTGCAAGGTCATTTTATTTTAGAGACAAATAATCATGTTTCGTGGCAAAACGCTGTATAACCACCCCAAACCACAGAACTCCAAAATAAAAAGTATCCCGATTGGGTTTTAAACAGTTATATGTAAAGTGCATTTGGAAAGTATTCAGACCCCTTGACTTTTTTCATTTTTTTTTTATGTTACAGCATTGATTAAATCGTTTTTTCCTCATCAATCTACACATAGTACCCTATAATGACTGTTTATTATTATTTTTTATTTTATTTTTTACAAATGAATTAAAAATAAACTGAAATATCACATTTACATAAATATTCAGACCCTTTATCAGTACTTTATTTAAGCACCTTTGGCAGCGATTACAGCCTTCCCACTGGGCACAGACGTCTATTCCATGTTGGTTCAACGTAATTTAATTGAAATGACGTGGAACAACATTGATTCAACTAGTGTGTGCCCAGTCGGTCGAGTCTTCTTGGGTATGACGCTACAAGCTTGGCACACCTGTATTTGGGGAGTTTCTCCCATTCTTCTCTCAAGCTCTGTCAGGTTGGATGGGGAGAGTCGCTGGACAGCTATTTTCAGGTCTCTCCAGAGATGTTCGATTGGGTTCAAGTCCAGGCTCTGGCTGGGCCACTCAAGGACATTCAGAGACTTGTCTCGAAGCCACTCCTGCAATGTATTGGCTGTGTAATTAGGGTCGTTGTCCTGTTGGAAGGTGAACCGTCGTCCCAGTCTGAAGTCCTGAGTGCTCTGGAGCAGGTATTCATCAAGGATCTCTCTGTACTTTGCTCCATTCATCTTTCCCTTGATCCTGAATAGTCTCCCAGTCCCTGCCGCTGAAAAACATCCCCACAGTATGATGCTGCGACCACCATGCTTCACTGTAGGAATGGTGCCAGGTTTCCTCTAGACGTGACGATTGGCATTCAGACCTAAGAGTTCAATCTTGGTTTCATCAGACCAGAGAATATTGTTTCTCATGGTCTGAGAGTCCTTTAGGTGCCTCTTGGCAAACTCCAAGCGGGGTGTCATGTGCCCTTTAAAGAGGAGTGGCTTCTGTCTAGCCACTACAATAAAGGCCTGATTGGTGGAGTGCTACAAAGATGGTTGTCCTTCTGGAAGGTTCTCCTTTCTCCACAGAGGAACTGGAGGTCTGTCAGAGTGATCGTCAGGTTCTTGGTCACCTCCCTGACCAAGGACCATCTCCCCCGATTGCTCAGTTTGGCTGGGTGGCCAGCTCTAGGAAGAGTCTTGGTGGATCCAGACATCTTCCATTTAAGAATGATGGAGGAAACTGTGTTCTTGGGGACCATCAATGCTGCAGAAATGTTTTGGTTCCCTTCCCCAGATCTGTGCCTCGACCCAATCCTGTCTCGGAGCTCTCAGGACAATTCCTTTGATTGTATGGCTTGGTTTTTGCTCAGACATGCACTGTCAACTGTGGGACCTTATATAGACAGGTGTGTGACTTTCCAAATCATGTCCAATCAATTTAATTTACCGCAGGTGGACTCCAATCAAGTTTTAGAAACATCTCAAGGATGATAAATGGGAACAGGATGCACCTGAGCTCAATTTCGAGTCTCATAGCAAAGGGTCTGAATACTTGTGTAAATAAGGTATTTCTGTTTTGTTATTTTTAATACATTTGATAAAATGGCTAAAAACCTGTTTTCACTTTGTCATTATAGGGTGATGAGGGAAACATTTATTTAATACATTTTAGAAATAGGCTGTAAAGTTTTTAAAAAGATGATGAAAAAGTGAACGGGTCTGAATACTTGCTGAATATACCGTATACTATAATGGAAATGATTCGAAAAATGCACCATCTGCAAAAATCATATAGAACATTCCATCCACCTGGACAATGGATATAGCGCATCTTGGGAAAAACTAGTGCGTTGGATATCGCATTTTGCAAAAAAAACTATATATTTTTAAAGCACACCTGAAGTAAATGTTTTAAACGGTTGATAACAGCCATAATTCATACTCAGAGAAAAGGACCCGTGTGCATTCATTTCAGAAGAAAAATAGCCAAATGTATACAAATATTTATACAAATCTTCATTTGTATAAACCGACTGACACTGTAGAGGTGTGTTAGAGAGGGACTGTGTACTCTGCTCCCAGATATCTCTCAGATATCTCTCAGACACTTTGACCAGCAAACCCTCCAAGCCACTGTTTCCCTAATGAAATACTCACTCGATTGGCAAACAGCAAGCTACTAGCCTGAGCCTCCCTCACTACACCCGATGACTCTTAACCTCACTATCAACGCACTATGGTGTCACTAATGCACAGCTCTCCGCATGTGTGCGTGTGCGTGCATGTGTGTGCGCGTGCGTGTGTGTGTGTGTGATCCTTTGCATGGCACAGTGTGTGTTGGGATGCACACTAGTGTTGATGCAAATGTCCACTTCCCTTCCATTCCATGGGTAAAACACATTGTAGACCATCAATAGCACATGGCTATGTAGCACAAGAACAATGGTAAGTGATAGCAAGATGACATTGCGTAAGTATTTTGTGTTGGGTCAAAAAAAACACCCAGCTAATTAACTTTAAAAGGACAGTTAGACTGATAGATTTCAAGGAAGTTTGGAGTAAACTTGTATATGTTTGACTCTCTGTGGAACACTAAGGGCTGGCCTCCCAGACCCAGATTAAGCCTGTTACTGGATTAAACAGCACTTTCAATTTAGGACCTCCATTGTGCATGCTTTTTAGTCCAGGACAAGGCTTAATCTGTGTCCAGGAAACCACTTACTTGAAAGTGAAATTGATTGTGTGATGAGTGATGTTATTGTGATGATGGCATGTTGTTCACGTTGTCTGTGTTTGTCTGTGAGCACTGTATGGACTCATTCTAAGGTATGCTTTTATTGTGGTGACTGGGATAGTTACCAGGAGCTTGGAAGGCAAAGACATTATGTTTCGTGGTACTCTGAAATGCTGCTCGTGTTCCCATCCCTTTCTCTCCTCCCCCCTTTCTTCGGAAAGATAGCATTTGGGCATACCGGCTTTTGTTACAGGCCTGCTCTACCACTTCCTATTTCTACTAATCATCTTCTAATCAGGACCTTGCACTAGCTAAATCAGGAGTGTTAGAGCAGGGCTGGAACAAAAACCTGCACTCAGTAACTCTCTAGGATGCAGATTTGACCACCCCTGCCCCAAACCTGGTATTTGTAGTTATCACCTTTCCAGAGCTCAAGCTAGCCCTCCTATGTCACTACTCTCACCCAAACCAGGTAGAACAGAGACTCAAAAGCCCACTGGTTTTATGTGAACCCTACATTTTTTAAATAGATTACTATTGTTCAAACGTTAGGTCTCCTAACTTAGCACTTTAATACTGACGCACCATCACCCTAGAGACAGTATTAATGTATATACTAACAGTCTAACACATATAATCAAATCCTCTTTTTAACCATCCACGTGGCTCATGAGTCTCCTTTCTACCTCCTGGAACGTTACCTCCAGTCCTTTCCTCATCATCGCCCTCTCCTCCTTCCTCCTCACGTTAACCCCATTGCTCATTCGTTGTTTGTTCTCTCTCTTTTTTTCTTTTCTTCCCATCTGTGTACCTAGGCAGCCCGTTGAGTAACTTCTTTGACGTAATTAAACAACTTTTTTCAGACGAGAAGAACAGCCAGGCGTCACACAACTCCCCTGGCACGCCCGGCACACCTAGCCCCGCCCCCGCCAAGCATGCCCCCGGCAGCAGGCGAAACGAGTCATGTCCCCCGCCCACTCAGCCCCCGCCCACCCAGCCCCAGCCCACCCAGCCCACTGACTCTAAATGCCCCCCGCCTCCGGGCAAAGACAAACAAACAAAGATGGCCGCCACCAGCCGGACTGGGGAACAACCTTAAGACCGGAGAGAAGTAGCTAGCTCTCTGTTGCATGGCTAGATAATAACCACCTGTTATCAGGTCATTCAAAACCCAATACAAAACCCACAAGAGTGTGTGAGAGATGAGAAATGAAGTGAGAGATGCTGCTGGTTTCTTTGCTTTAGTCAGTAGGCTTAATGTGTGTGTCTCGGAAAAAATCGACTTTTGATTATCGCCGAGATAAACTTTTGTACTGTATAACAATGGAATGACTACAATTTTAGTTTAGCAATCGATCATTGATCAGCATTTGACAATATTAAGTACCACATGTAGCCATGTTTCTTTTCTGTTCCTCTACCCTCTCGTCCCTTTCCCACGCCGTGGGGTGTGTGTGTCGGTGTGTGTGTCTGTGTCTCCTCTGCTCTGTGATGATGGCTTGACCTTGTCTCTACCACCAGGGATCATCACTAAAACCTATTAGAGAAACGAGATGGAGGACAGTGTGTGTGTCCCAACCTGGGGCACTTTGTCAACAACAGGAGTAAGTGAGCCAGAGACGGAGGACAAGAGAAAGACTTCACATACTTCGCACTGCTGTCCCCCTCCTCCCCATGCACCCCTCCTTCTTTCCACCTGCACACACACACACACACTTACACTAAACATTAGAGTACTAGAGACTCTCTCATCATCGTGACAGACACCCAGAGACATATTAGCCGAAGAGTTGGAGAAAAGCCTTAAAAAGACAATGATGTTTGTCAAACCTATACTACACGCATCCTCTCTCCTCCTTTCTCTCCTCATTGTCTATCCTCCTACACACACACATACACACACACACACGCACACACACACACCTGGGGGATGTAAAGACTTGCGCACAAAGACGAATGGAAGTAGAACCACTGGCTCCTATGAAAGTTGGAGAGAGGTGGCACGACTCTTGGACGTTGGATGGACGTTGGCTGAACGTTGGCTAAACGTTGGCTGGATTGTAATTCTTTTTAATGTAGTCCTTCTTTGTGAACTACAGGATTTTAACACGTTAGACTTCTTCAGACTCTGTGTCATTGCTGTAAATGAAATGAAATTGAGTTAGTTGACTTTGGGTGGGCATTTGGGAGGGAGGGGTACACAAATGAATGATCTATTCCGTTGTACAGACTAACTATGTTCCCATATGTAGAACGTTTGTGTAGTTGTGGCATTATGTTTAGCTAAGAATTGTGTTAACTTATCACTATATTTTGTGTTTTCTACTTGTTCGACGCGTTTTATCGATTAAATGTTGTATTTTATTTTCAGTTACCTTTTGAGGGATGAATCATTTCAGGGTTTTATTTTCTTCCATTTTGGTTTGTTCATGTTCCTTTGAAATATCTGCAGGATTCAGACAACAGTGGACATAATTATTGTGCATATTTGTTTCCCTTATTGTATTTTTTTGTCATGTTTGTTTTAATTTATTCTGGGTTATTTATATAAATGATGGAGAAAATGTACTAGATAATTTAAAGATTGTTTTTTTGTCATGTTTAATTTATTGATCATTGAGAATTCTCTAAATGTTTTTGTGAACATTCATTTTTTTTCCAGCTTCGATGAGAAAGCTTGTAATATATACATTTGGCAAATGATTTACGGTAATTTAAGAATGTAGACTAGTCTCTTTGAGAGGAACGAGCCCTCTGTTGATAATAATTGTGCGTTCCTTCTCGTTGTGTGTGTACGACGACAAAGGCAACACTCGAGCCACTCGCCTTGTAAATACAAAAAAAATTGCTAACAAACTTATTTTAAAAAACCAAGGGGATTCCTACTCTTAGCTTTTACCTTGTATTGTCGTTTGCATGTCCAACATTTGTCTTTTCTTTGCATGTTGTTGTTGGAATTGTTCTGTCCCTTTTCCCCCCCTCTTTCTTTCTTCCTTCCTTTCTTTCCTGTCTCTTAATTTGTTTCTTCTTATTTATTTTTTTCTCTCACCCCTTCGGTTGTTTGTTCGTCTTTTGAGTTCTTTCTCGCAACCTCCCTTCTCCTTCCTTATACTACTGTGCACATTTACCGTGCAATGCATTCTCTGCACACACACACAGTTACACACACACACACACACACCGTTTCTCTCAAAGAGAGACCTGATACTCTGGTCACAAACTCTGTCTGGGGTGCGAATTGGTATCAGAGAGATAAAATAAAGCAATATCTATTATTGTTATTCTTTCTATTTTGTACTATTGGGTCACCAGGCCACACAGGACGATGGACATACAGTAGAACACAACACCAGGAGCGCTGGTATTTAGCAGGAAACCACTGGCAATGTATCCCCTTGTGACATAACTGTGAACAACTTCAAGTGCAAAAGGAAATAAATCTGTTGACTTTGGAATTGCGTGGTGGTGATTTCTGATTGGATCTTATACACTTCCATGGGTGCATATTATTCTAAAAAGGGGCTAATGTAAAAACGCCGATGCTAATTATTGTGAGCCAAACGTTTGATACAGTGTATGTACAGTAGAATAACATTTCCAGAGTTCTGTTATTCCTGTCCAATATCTATCTCCCCTAGTTCCATCCACACGAGAGAGGACGGACTCAAGTAAGTAACAGCAGCCTCTAAATGCTTTATTTCTTACCAACAGAGTCTCAGTACCTGTTATTATGTTGGCGGTATATCCATAAACCTTCATCGTATTCTAGATCAATTCCAGCCATAGTACGTTGCATCCATTTCCTCTCTTAAGCAATGGACCATTTCTAGATTTCCTACATCAGTCCTATGGAACAAGTCCCACACATCACTAGATGGCAGCAGTACTTCTCCAGTTATCCATCGATCCTCCTTCCTGCTCTCCGGGCTACATGAGGAACTGATGGTGAGTTTGCGTTCAACAACTGCAAAACTCTTTATGCTTCTAGCTATAACTTTTTGCAGCACCTTCAGTTGTCCTTTCACTATTTGTGGCATGTGTGGCAAGAAGCTGCTAACTACCCTAGCTTCTCTAACCATCACACTGAAACTAAAGTAACCGTCTTAGCAGTACCTTGGACATTCACAGGGGCAGAGAGAGCAGGTTTGAGGGCCTGTAGGATCACAGTAAAAGTGTTATGTCCGGTGGCAGCTTCACCTAGGCCCTGCCTCTTCTCTCCTTCATGACAGAGTACCATTACCAACCTGTGCTGGCGACAGTGGTGACATCGCCGCACTGCGAGATACTACTTTATCTCCTGCTGGTATGTCTGTCCTTCTCCCCACATGGGGTCCATCTCAATATTTGAATGTGGCCTCCTCTCCTCATCCCCTTTCCTTCACCATAACTGACATTTAAGAACAGATATAGCTACTTGGCTTTCACTTATGTAGTTATTTCACATCAGTACAGTTGAAGGAAACAAAACAATGGAAGAACAAAGAAGCCAACTATGACTACTGATATGCAGCCAGTGGCTTACTCTCTGCAGGGAGGGTAGAGCAAGAGCAGCCTGTGGACCAATGTGACCTCCAAAATCCTCCAGGAGGAGAGAGGAGTGTCGGTCCTGACATGGTCCACTCCGGGCCTCTGTCTTTGGAGGAAGCTGGTCCTGACGGGCGAGAGATTACAATGATACTGATGTAAGCACCTCTCACACAGGCACACTTTTCGTCTTTGATGATCGTTATAATTGATCGCACGTGCTAAAGTCAAGGTGCAGACAACACACAGATAGCATTATGACATAGCTTAAAGCCTGCTTGGGACTACCCTTCATAATAACAAGGTTTGAATACTTACCCTGGACAACAAGTAGATGCTGACAGCGTTGTCCAGGGTGATACTCTGGGAGAGCAGGATGTCACACGGCCTCTCTAGCACCTCCAGCTGGAAGAAACAGACCGCTGACAGAGGAGCAGAGAATACTTCCATCACAAGTCACCACTCCAAACATACAGTTACAACTTCCCAAAGTGCCTACGTTTTATGAATGAACTCCACTATGTTGTCTTCCTACTCAATGACAAGTGATAGTGGTGGCCATTCCTTAAGCTTAACCACTGTCGTAAATGTTTCGGATCAACAATGGGATGTATGAATGAAGTTCTATCAGTGTAAATGAGGATGCATTTCTTACCTCCATAGCGTCAGCCTGTGACAGCCTCAGCCCTTCAGTCCCTCCACAGTACAGACAACTCATCATCCTCTGGAAGGTGCTGTATGTGATGTCAGAGATGTGGCTGGTGCTGGTGTCTGACCCACAGAAACTCAGCAGGGACCGAAACCTGAAAGAGACAAAAGAGTCTTGATAACCAACTTGTGGACACAAAAACACTAGAGCCTGCACTCGAGGTCATACTTGATGGTAAACATACTATGCTTTCAGTGTCAGGCTGCCACCTCAGGTGTGAGGAGGGAAGTGCTAGCTCACCTTTGAGACAGACATGAGGAGGACCCTGTGGGCATAGAAGGGAAGTCCTTCCACTAACAACATCTCTGGGTTGTTCAGGAAATGAGCATCTGGTGGAGGGGAGAAAGCGAAGTGACGTTTACACCGTTTAGAGTCAGAAACATACATTGAAATACATGTACACAACTAAGCATGGTTTACACAAAACGTTGGAGTTACTCTTGCTAAAATGTAGTGAAAACTCGGACCCTAAAAATCGGAGCAATTAAACAGACTGTAGTTTGTTCCATATCGAGAGAGTATGCCGGTCTTCATACCTAGCTGCGTGGAGAGAGTGAGATCCATCTGAGGAACAGAGGGAGTAGGAGCAGAGCCGTAACAGTGAGAGAAGACGGCTGACAGTCTCTTGGTTATGGCATAGTCTTAAAGGGACATAATGATGTTCAGAAAGAGTCGTGTGATTTTATATAACAGACATTGTACGTGTGCTACCCATTTTTATAACAACTGATTTGAGAATTCGTAAGACGTTGGATCGCTTTTTCTGATTCACACTCTGCTTTTGGTTTGAGGTTTCACTGAACATTTACTCGCTGAAAACTGCAGTCTACATGGTCAACCCAAACAACACCGACCGAAGGAGAAATTGGACTGCAAGGCCCAAGTCATGGACTGCAAGTCATGGCTACCTTGCTGGTTGCAAGCATGTTAAACAAGAGAGGTAGGGTGGGCGAGGCCAGCTCCTGGCAGTAGACCGTGGCCTGATAGAGGAAAGAGAGGGTCACCTCGTCCCTGGACAGCTGCTGGGCTACATGGAGGGACTCCAGCCACACGTGGAGCTTCCAGGGGACACCTGGGGAACAAATAAGGCCAAAAATTAGGGTCCAAAGAGATGATTTACCTAGGTCAGTCATTGAGAACAAAGTCTCAAACAACCTAAAGTGGATCAATCAATATTTCTGTGCTTTCGGAATGCATGATTCACAAGTCCTTCAGAAAACAACGACGATGGCATATACAAAAGAAGTAGGCCTACAAATAATCCATGCCCAGTGATCGTAGCTCCATGATGACATCCAGGTAGCCGTGCACAGCGCTGTAGTAGGCAGCCTGCTGCAGGGCCTTCATCCTGGCCTTACATAGCCTGGGCATGGGGCTGGAGCTACTGGGGTAGACAGCAGGGATACAAGGGCTGAGGCTGGGGGGGAGGTAGTGAGCCAGCCTCCTCTTCCTTCTCCTGGAACCCCTCAGCCGGTATCTCCTGCAGAGAGAGAATGTCCTCCTTCCTCTGCCGGGGCTGGGTCAGAAGCCTCCTCAGGACGTTCCTGTAGGAGAGTAGGGGATGAGTATCCATTCATTCATTCAGTTCTGACTGAAGGAAATAGACAAGGAAAGAACGACACTTTAGACTATTGAGACATGGCCCAAGCCTGGACTAGTCAGACAGGTGCAGCTACCTGTGTCCGTGTGCAGCGGTGTAGCTGAAGCAGTTCATGTCCTCGTAGAGCGGGGATGTCAGAGGGTTCCAATCATGCACTCTGAGTAGAGGGTCGGCACCGTGGGCCTGCAGCAGGCTCACCATTTCATAGTTCCCAGCAGCAGAGGCCAGCTGTAGAGGAGTCTCAGCAGAGCTCTCCTGGCTGGAAGTAACAGCAGTGCCCTCCACATATGCACCCACCTCCAACAGGAGCTATACAACACAGAAACCCAGAGGAATGGTTAGTACTACACTACACAGACAAAAAAAACTTCCCACAGGGTAGCACCATCAAGGCTGAGATGTGTGAGTAAGAAACTGTGTTAGACCCTTTCCACTGGGCAGTGAGGACTCACCTGAGATACTGAGAGGTGTCCATGCAGCACAGCGAAGGTGAGGGCCACCCACCCACGACTGTCTGGGTGGACCGAGGGCTGTCCGGGGGAACAGCAAGGAACCTGAGAGAAGAATGGAAAACATTACATATCTAAGTCTAAAATGTATATGCATTCAAAGCTTTGGTAAACATTGCCATCAAGTGAAATGATCATGGTGTAGTAGAGGCAGTTTTAGCACAAAGCCATTATATTACATGATGAGGCGAAATTCCAGTAGCTTTTCAAAAATCCCTGGTTTTCCAGAAATACTCTTTCGGAGGATTACCATTACCATTACATGATATACTATCTATATCATATTATGATAATATCTAGAGAGTAGTAGTGTTTACCGCCAGGTCCAGGTTGGCTCCAGCCTCCACCAGTATCTGGACCAGAGCCTCGTCTCCACACGAACATGCGCACATCAGAATGGTCATACCGTGTAGGTCAGAGAATACACTCTGAACAGTTTTATTGACTCTCTGCACTCTCTAACAGCAGTTAGGGTAGGGCATGCAGTATACGTGTTCAAACAGAAGACTGGCAAGTATTAACAGGGAGGATAAATATTCAGTCTCTTTTACCTTCCCTGTCAAAACCTGTCAGTCTTATGTCTGAATATGTATATGTCCTACCCCTCTCCCCAACTCCCACCTACCTCTACCCCCACCATGTATATCTTATTCCCTATCCCCAGTCCTACCTGGTCATCCATAGTGTTAACCCCTGATGGTCCCAGTAGCTATGTTGCCTGACCAATCAGGTCTGCTCTGCCACAGGTCAGCATGCGGAAGCCCAGATCCAGCTGAAGCTTCTCTGTAGCTGCCTTAGAGTCCAGACGCCTAAATGAGCTGGAACAACACTCGGGCCTGGGAGAGAGGGAGAGACAAGAGGATAAGGAGAGAGAGAGAGAGAGAGAGAACTCTGCATGCAGAATTCTGCAAAAATATCCTCTGTGTACAACGTAGAACACCAAATAATGCATGCAGAGCAGAATTAGGCCGATACCCACTAATTATCAAAATCCAGAAAAGAGCCGTTAAATTCTACAACCACCTAAAAGGAAGCGATTCCCAAACCTTCCATAACAAAGCCATCACCTACAGAGAGATGAACCTGGAGAAGAGTCCCCTAAGCAAGCTGGTCCTAGGGCTCTGTTCACAAACACAAACACACCCCACAGAGCCCCAGGACAACAGCACAATTAGACCCAACCAAATCATGAGAAAACAAAAAGATAATTACTTGACACATTGGAAAGAATTAACAAAAAAAACAGAGCAAACTAGAATGCTATTTGGCCCTAAACAGAGAGTACACAGTGGCAGAATACCTGACCACTGTGACTGACCCAAACTTAAGGAAAGCTTTGACTATGTACAGACTCAGTGAGCATAGCCTTGCTATTGAGAAAGGCCGCCGTAGGCAGACATGGCTCTCAAGAGAAGACAGGCTATGTGCACACTGCCCACAAAATGAGGTGGAAACTGAGCTGCACTTCCTAACCTCCTGCCCAATGTATGACCATATTAGAGACACATATTTCCCTCAGATTACACAGATCCACAAAGAATTCGAAAACAAATCCAATTTTGATAAACTCCCATATCTACTGGGTGAAATTCCACAGTGTGCCATCACAGCAGCAAGATTTGTGACCTGTTGCCACAAGAAAAGGGCAACCAGTGAAGAACAAACACCATTGTAAATACAACCCATATTTATGCTTATTTATTTTAACTTGTGTGCTTTAACCATTTGTACATTGTTACAACACTGTATATATATAATATGACATTTGTAATGTCTTTATTGTTTTGAAACTTCTGTATGTGTAATGTTTACTGTTAATTTGTATTGTTTGTTTCACTTTTGTGTATTGTCTACCTCACTTGCTTTGGCAATGTTAACACATGTTTCCCATGCCAATAAAGCCCCTTGAATTGAATTGAATTGAATTGAGAGAGAGAGAGGCTACAATGAAAACTTCTAACATTCATAACTCTTCAATAATGACAGCAGGCCTACTGTTATGTGCTGGTTTCACAAGTCAACAGTATGGTTCAGCATCTTTCTATTGCATGTTACAGTAATATACACTCACCGGCCAGTTTATTAGGCACACCACCCCCGTTCACGAATAATGGATGGCTCCTACAGACAGTGAGTCAGGCGGCTGTGACTTGCTATACTAAGCAGGCAGACAGGCATCGAGGCATTCAGTTACTGTTCGATTGAACGTTAGAACGGGCAAAACGAGTGACCTAAGTGAATGGTGTGAAAAACAAAAAACATCCAGTCAGTGGCAGTTATGTGGGTGAAAACAGCTCGTTGACGAGAGAGGTCAGAGGAGAATGGCAAGAATCGTGCAAGCTGACAGGCGGGCCACAACACTGACTCAGTACAACAGTATGCCATTAAATATGCAACGCTCAGTGTGTTTCTACCTCAGCGGTCTAGGCTCACAGTCCAATCCTGGGAGGAGCTATCTGGCGGTCTATCTGACATCATCGCTGTCCACCAATAGGCTGCGGCGGTGCTCCGCGTGCACCATGGCAACTCGTATCCACTCCATCAGAGGGGGAAGGAGCATAAACAGTCTGTGAGGAGGAGCAAAGATTCAAGCCATGAAGTAATATAGTTTATTCACTTTCCTCAATGACTCAAAATCCCATAGGGCCTTCAAATCTGCCGTAAAGGACCAATTCCTCAGCCTTTTTTACAAAAACAACTACTTAATTTCCTGCAGGGGGCTAAAACAGGTTCACGCAGGGTGCTTTTTGGTAGTCTTAATGTGTGTCCCATAACGTTTGCTCTAATTGAGAAAAAGGGCAGCTTTTTACTGTTAACATAGGACTATAGATAGAACACTGGTTCCTTGGTGTGACGTTTGTTTAAGAACATGCGGTCTCTTCACCTCCCCAGAGCACAGAGGCAGGTCGTTACGGCAAAGATCTGTATATAATGCAGAGATGCTCATGTCTCCGCTCTAACAGTGGGAGCCGTCCCAAATGCGTAAAAGCAGGCGACAAGCTTCGGTCCAAAATAAGCCCATGAGGCTTATACAGACTTTGGCGCTTCACCTCTTCCTCTCTGGTTATGGTTACTGAGATCACAGGGCTCAACAGAGACACAGAGCTGAGTCTAACTGGACGCTAACAGGTTAATGGGGCATGTGATTATAATTGGTACCAGGTGGAGGGAAACAATATCTCTGTGTGCCTAAGCATACAAGAAGGCACATGCACATGCGCACGCGCACACACACACACACACACACACACACACACACACACACACACACACACACACACACACACACACACACACACACACACACACACACACACACACACACACACACACACACACACACACACACACACACACACACACACAGCCCTTACCTCTCACTGCTCAGGGCCATCCTGGGGGGCTCTAGATTTGGGTTCTCCAGTGATTCCATCTGTGGGCTAGACAGGAAGTAGTAGAGGGTACGCATGGCATTGGGCGCCCAGAATACTGAATGCTGATTAGCTGGGTGAATAGGGCTGAGGGAGGGGTATACCGCGCGGAGGTGCTGTATGTGGTGCATGGACTGTGACACCAGGTCACCTGAGAGGAAACAGTCACATACACAATCAGTATCACACACATCATAATCAGATACAAATCCATAAAACCTCAGCTGATCAATTAAACACGGACGCTGTAGTTGAGGCGTGATGTACTGCAGTACCCATAATGCTCTGTATACGATATCCGTTTCCTTACCAATGCGTTTGCAATGCAAAACTGTGGGACTTTCAACTTCTGTCAGTACAGTTATAGACAGAGCTACATCGCGGGTTTGCCCTTCAGTTTCTGAGATATCACAGGTAGCAGCCGGAGCTAACGTTGAATCAATTCTGCGTCTTATTATATCTCTGTGCAGATGAAACAATACGAACGGTTCAACGATCGAGTCTCAGCTACTCATCAGATGTCAAGTTTGGGAGCAGAGTTGGGTTTAGCTGGGCTCAACGGCACGTCCTTCCCTATAGAGCCTTAAACCAGGAATGGTGGTCCTCAGCCGTAGCTATAGCAGTCACTTCTCACACAACATATGTGGAAGGCATTAGAAAGAAGAGGCGCTAGCTCTTAAACGTAGCAACCAGAGAGCAGTGAGAGAATCTGCTCCTGTGAAAGAGATTGCAATCTTAAAATGACTACTTCTTTGTTTGATGACGCGAAGGCTCCTGAAGTAGCCACAGTGTCTGTCAAAGTATATGCAGGTTTTAGTTAATATCATACTGCATGAACAGTATGTACTGTAAATCCATATGGGTAGATATACTAGACAATCTTAAATCTCTAGTGATAGCAATAAGCACCACAATTATGTTATTTAAAAAATAATCTTTCTATGGTGAAACAAACTGTATGTTGTCCCATTTAATTTATGCGCTTGAATGAAGAATGAACAAGGGCGTGCACTGTTTTGCTAGGTGCTACTCCCAAGACGACCAGAGAGAAAAGGACCCACACGGAACTCGTTTGGTTTGTGGAAACAGGGGAGTGAGTGTGTGAGTGTGTGCGGGGTGTGTGCGGGGCGGAGGGAGCAAGGGGGTCTATAACACCCCGTGGCTGACGTGAAAGTACCCTTATGTTTTGGCAACACACAGTGGTCTGTTATGTCGCCTAATGGTTCAGTGAACACGACATCCCCGTCTGATTCTAATGAAGGGACCCTTGAGAAAGACCAAGGGTCAGAAAAACAAACAGACAGCGAAAAGGGTTAACTTTATTATGCTAACGGCAGACCTGAGACCAGTGTTGTTACCTACACCAACACTGTCTGTCTGTCATCCTTTCTACAACGCTAGCTTTCACATAAATCGTAAAGCAGTGTTTCCCGACCAGTCCCTACTGGATTGTGGCTAAAGAGTTAGGCCGGGATTCAATCCAATCACACTTTGTCGACAATGCGCCATTTACAGGTCATTTCTGATTGAGCCGACATATGCAGTGTCTCCTCGAGCACGGGAACGTTACCTTTAAAAGGTGCATTGTCGACAAAGCATGATGGGATTGATTCCCGGCCTTAGTTTTTGGCTAAAAACTTGTTTTGTCTATGTGAGACGCTTTAGCTAGGGTGGGGCACAGCGCTTTAAAATGTTTCGGGAACAACTGACTTACAGAAAGAGACATCTAAGTAAGTTTATGTTCTAACAAAATACATGAGAGTTGGATGGATTCAAAATTTGAATTTTGGGTGCCATCCTTCAAAGTAAAGGAAAAGGGAAAGGGGGACACCTAGTCAGTTGTACAACTGAATGCCTTCAACTGAAATGTGTCTTCCACATTTAACCCAACCCCTTCTGAATCAGAGAGGTGCGGGGGACTGCCTTAATCGACATCCACGTCAAGTAACCAATGGTGGTGTTCAGTGCTGCCATACTTAGGTGCCCTAGTTTTAATAAAGATGAACAACAGAAGAACAAGACAGACTGGGGATGTTGGAGTTAACAGCTGGTAGCTCTCTGTATCTCTAAATGTGAAAGACAGACCTCTACTCAGAACCAGGTTGAACATGGTCGGTAAGAGTCTGTGCCCAGAACAGTCTCTTTCTCCTGACTAGATACGACTGATTGACTGATTGATCACATGCATAAGGACAAGATAGTTCCTCTCTGGCTAGGACTAAAGTGAGAGGAGTATGTTGGTGTTTGAGAAAGAGTGTGTGAGAGAGGGAATCTTTGAATGTAAAATGAAGAGGGTATGTAATACGTTTGAGAGTGTTTGAGTGAATGTGAAGATTGAGAACGTGACACACACAAAGACACACACACTCACTGAGTTCTGTGATGCTGCCCACGCATGTGGCCAGAAGGGACTGTTCCAAGGTGCGTAGCTCCAGGTGGGCATAGGCATCCTCCCTGCTCTCCATTGGTGCCCAGGGATCCTTCGTGTACGGACTGACATGGGCCGGCAGGGAAAGCTCACCTGTACATACAAAATGTACTCACAAAAAATAGTTTGAAAAATATATTTAAAAGGTAGAAGGTATCAAAGGAACATTTACTCCATACGTGTTACTAAATCCCTCAATTTATTTAAGCATTAACGTAGTGTTTCAACTCACACTAACGCTGTCAATGTCTGCCACCATGGCTTGACATCTGCACAAAAACACCCAGGACCACAGACTAACTATATAAAATGCTTACTTGGAGGTGATGGTTGAGTGCACTGCTAGTCACCTGGACAGTAATGTAATCAGGGAAAATAACGAGGGGATCATATTGGCTTTAGTTTGTTTTATGAACTAAGATGAACTCTGGGAGAGAAAATACGGAGGAGACCTGAGGTTAGAGGGTAAATGTTAAGTTTACATACCACCTCTCTCTGTCCTCTTGTATGAGCTCTCTATATTCCTCTCTCTCTCTATTTTCCCACCTTTAAAATTTGAATTTAACCTTTTAATATAAAACTTCAGGAAATGAGACAGATAATGTCGTGATGCATGTGATCCCATCTTAACCATACCCCAAAATAAAATGTGATTTTCATCTGTAGGGTGCACTCTTAAAAAAAAGGTGCTATATAGAACATTAAAGAATTCTACCTGGAACCAAAAATGGTTCTACCCAGATCCGAAAAAGGTTATCCTATGGGGACAGCCGAATAACTCTTTTGGAACCCTTTTTTTTCTAAGAGTGTAGTAAGGGAACGTTCAACCATGTATTGCCCTGACCAAAAGGGGTTTTAACTAATACCTTCTGCCCAGATGTTTGTCCGCCGCTGTCGTCGTACCTGGAGGAGAGCCCGGTCGGCCCTCCTCAAGACCACCTCCAGGTATCGATGACAAGCAGATCGCCATCGGACCCCAGCTTCCCGGTATCGTCTCGGGCAGAAGGTATGGCTGTCCACCCGGGATCTGCCCCTCCGGGTGGAGTCTTGCAAACTGTCGTCCCTTTCCCCATTTATCGGCCCTTTCCCCATCTCCAAGATCATTAGCCGAAGAACTCTTTTGGAATCCTCTTTTTCTACGAGTTTAGTAATGGAACGTTCAACCATGTATTGCCCTGACCAAAAGGGGTTTTAACTAATCTCTTGCTTTCTCAATTACAGCCCTACAAACCACTAAATAAGTCATCTGTGCAGTATATGACGCACACACCCACCCACAAATAGAAACACCCCTTATAGGGAGATTTCCTAGAAACACAAATATAATACATACATGCGCACACACACACACACACGTACTCCCACACACACACGCGCCCAGACTCACACAGACACACATACTCCCACACACACACGCGCCCAGACTCACACACACACACACACACACACACACACACACACACGTACTCCCACACACACACGCGCCCAGACTCACACACACACACATACTCCCACACACACGCGCGCCCAGACTCACACACACACGCATACTCCCACACACACGCGCGCACAGACTCTCACACATTGTGTGAGATGGGTATTTGCTGACTCCCTCGTCTTCTACACAATGGAAAAGGCACCAAAAGCCAAAATACACGCCAGGATAGCTCTGCTCTCTACAGGCACAGTATGCAAAGTTCCCTCCCCCAAGCCTCTAGTCTTACTCAGCTATGTATATGAGTGCGGGAGAGGGCTGTGTATGATGTATTGATGTTGGATGACTAAGGATGTGTCCCAAATGGCCCCTTATTCATGTTATTATCAGGTATCAAGGAAAGACCCAGATGTAGACCGTGTCGAAGTAACAATGTTTATTACAACAACAGGGGCAAAGGTACACAACGACAGGCAGGCTCAGGGTCAGGTCAGGCAGAGGTCGGTAATCCAGAGGTAGGGAAAGGTACAGGATGGCAGGCAGGCTCAGGGTCAGGCAGAGTAGTCAGGCAGGTGGGTACAGGATCGGGACAGGCAAGAGTCAAAAACCAGGAGGACGAGAAAAGAGAGACTGGGGGAAAGCAGGAGCTGACACAAAAACGCTGGTGGGCTTGACAAACAAGACGAACTGGCAAAAGACAAACAGAGAACACAGGTATAAATACACAGGGGCTAATGGAGAAGATGGGCGACACCTGGAGGGGGGTGGAGACAATCACAAAGACAGCTGAAACAGATCAGGGTTTGACACTTTATAGTGCAATACTTTTGACGAGGGCCCATAAGGCTCTGGTCAAATGTAGTACACTATATAGAGAATAGGGTGCCATTTGGGACGCACTTAGGAGAGCATTCAGAGTGATCCTGATGAACTGAACCAACAACTACTGTCCACACTCCGCCCCATACTAAGTGGATAAGCCACACAGACAGACAGACAGACAGACAGACAGACAGACAGACAGACAGACAGACAGACAGACAGACAGACAGACAGACAGACAGACAGACAGACAGACAGTCACACCATAACACAGTCACACCCCACCCCACCCATCTTCCCTCAAACCACGGTCCACACACTGGCAACCCCCAAAACTAATCATGTGTCATCAGTGGCTCTACACACAGCCTCATACTCACCACCAGCCCAAAGTCTGCTCTGAGAAATGGATGTATATATTTGTGTGTATTGTGTATGTTAAGATAACTTTTCAAGTACAGTTGAGGTCGGAAGTTTACATCCCCTAAGCCAAATACATTTAAACTCAGTTTTTCACAATTCCTGACATTTAATCCTAATAAAAAATCCCTGTCTTAGGTCAGTTAGGATCACCACTTTATTTTAAGAATGTGAAATGTCGGAATAATAGTAGAGAGAATGATTTATTTCAGCTTTTATTTGGTAGCATTGCCTTTAAATTGTCAACTGTTTTACGGCTAGCCTCCCACAAGCTTTCCACAATAAGTTGTGTGAATTTTGGCCCATTCCTCCTGACAGAGCTGGTGTAATTGAGTCAGGTTTGTAGGGCTCCTGGCTCGCACACACTTTTTTAGTTCTGCCACATCTATTATGTGAAATGCACCAGCCCCTCCTGAGGCAAAGCACCCCCACAACATGATGCTGGCACCCCCGTGCTTCACGGTTGGGATGGTGTTCTTCGGCTTGAAAGCCTCCCCCTTTTTCCTCCAAACATAACAATGTTCATTATGGCCGAATAGTTCTATTTTTGTTTCATCAGACCAGAGGCCATTTCTCCAAAAGTACAATCTTTGTCGCAATGTGTAGCTGCAAACTGTAGTCTGGCTTTTTTATGGTGGTTTTGGAGCAGTGGCTTCTTCCTTGCTGAGCGGCCTTTCAGGTTATGTCGATATAGGACTCGTTTTACTGTGGATATAGATACTTTTGTACCTGTTTCCTTCAGTATCTTCACAAGGTCTTTTGCTGTTGTTCTGGGGTTGATTTGCACCTTTCGCACCAAAGTACGTTCATCTCCAGGAGACAGAACGCGTCTCCTTCCTGAGCGGTATGACGGCTGCGTGGTCCCATGGTGTTTATACTTGCGTACTATTGTTTGTACAGATGAACATGGTACCTTCAGGCGTTTGGAAATTGCTCCCAAGGATGAGCCAGATTTTTTTTCTGAGGTCTTGGCCGATTTCTTTTGATTTTCCCATGATGTCAAGCAAAGAGGCACTGAGTTTGAAGGTAGGCCTTGAAATACATCCACAGGTACACCTCCAATTGACTCAAATGTTGTCAATTAGCCTATCAGAAGCTTCAAAAGCCATGACATAATTTTTTGTAATTTTCAAAGCTGTTTAAATGCACAGTCAACTTAATGTTGTAAACTTCTGAACCACTGGAATTGTGATACAATGAATTATTAGTGAAATAATCTGTCTGTAAACAATTGTTGGAAAAATGACTTGTGTCGTGCACCAAATAGATGTCCTAACCGACTTGCCAAAACTATAGTTTGTTAACAAGAAATTTGTGGAGTGGTTGAAAAACGAGTTTTAATGACTCCAACCTAAGTGTATGTAAGCTTCCGACTTCAACTGTATGTGTTGTGATAATTGCGTTGTTGGCTCATAACCTGTTCGTTCATATACCTTGCCACAGTGATATAGAGGCCTAAAGGTGAGACAATAAGAAGACAACCCCACCTTTGTTTCATCACAAACCTGGAGCGCATATTGCATATAACAAACAGTTGTGTATGGAGTAAAAATCACATTATTTTCTTTAGGAATGTAGTGAATTAAAAGTAGTGAAACATATAAATAGTAAAGTACAGATACCCCAAAAATCTACTTAAGTAGTACTTGAAAGTATTTTTTACCTAAGTACTTTACACCACTGGTTACATAAACTACAGCATGGTCAATCAAGTTAACATTTCCATCATTTTCGGACCACTAAACAACTATCGATTTAGAACCACAGAGAGTTACCAAAAGTCGCAAAGAAACCAGGAGCTGCCTCCACTATTCCAGGACCATTTCATCTTCAACATTTCAACATCATTAAATCACCTATGCTTAGTCTAAAAGATTCCTAAAACAATTTAGTCCAATCAACGTAAACTAAATATCATTTGGCTGTCCATGGTACTGATTTTTGAATGTGTGTAAGTAGAAAAAACATGTTGACTCACCCTACTTGTAGAGAAACGTCAATGCCATCCTCCTCTCTTTCATGATGCCCGAAACGGTCATACAGTACACGCTTTTAGTTTTTTGTTGTTCTGGGCTAGCTGGCTAAAATGCTTGCTCGCTAGCGAGTCAAAATAGGTCCCCACGTGTTGGACACATGCAATACAACACAGGCTCTCCTCAGGGATGTGTTTTGTCCCCACTCCTGTACACCTTGTACACTAGTAGTTGTACTAGTTCCCATCCTGACAGACACCTCGTTTAAGTTCGCTGATGACACTGCCTTGATCAGCCTGTTGCATGATGACGAGGAACGTCACGGCCCGGTCCTAGATGACTTTGTAGAGCGGTGCGAGGAATCCCACTTGGTCCTCAATACCAACAAGACCAAAGAGATGTGCATAGACTTTTGTTTTACTGTGGATATAGATACTTTTGTACCTGTTTCCTCCAGCATCTTCACAAGGTCCTTTGCTGTTGTTCTGGGATTGATTTGCACCTTTCGCACCAAAGTACGTTTATCTCTAGGAGACAGAACGCGTCTCCTTCCTGAGCTGTATGACGGCTGCGTGGTCCCATGGTGTTTATACTTGTGCACTATTGTTTGTACAGATGAACGTGGTACCTTCAGGGGTTTGGAAATTGCTCCCAAGGATGAACCAGACTTGTGGAGGTCTACAATTTATTTTCTGAGGTCTTGGCTGATGATTTTCCCATGATGTCAAGCAAAGAGGCACTGAGTTTGAAGGTAGGCCTTGAAATACATCCACAGGTACAAGTACATCCTCCAATTGGCTCAAATGATGTCAATTAGCCTATCAGAAGCTTGTAAAGCCATGACAATTTTCTGGATTTTTCCAAGCTGTTTAAAGGCACAGTCAGCTTAGTGTATGTAAACTTCTGACCCACTGGAATTGTGATACAGTGAATTAGAAGTGAAATAATCTGTCTGTAAACAATTGTTGGAAAAATGACTTGTGTCATGCACAAAGTAGATGTCCTAACCGACTTGCCAAAACTATAGTTTGTTAACAAGAAATTTGTGGAGTGGTTGAAAAACGAGTTTTAATGACTCCAACCTAAGTGTACTTCCGACTTCAACTGTAGGTAAAAGTTACAGTGTAACTACTAACAAAACTGGAGACTTTCATTTGGATATAAGAAATCCAATATTTAGAATGGGACTACTGTTAGCAATTGTAGATCACACCAATAATGAATTGTTCGATTCACAATTAAACTTAAGCCAGTCTGTAACCCCCAAGTGGGTCTCAATCCAACTGACTTAGTCTAGCTGTTTTAAAAAAAGACTTATCTTGGTTTGAAATAAATATTTTCTTGATTGTGGAAGCATAATGCAATACAAGCCTTTTGATAACTTACATTGATTACCCCTAGCTACATTGCTACGAAAGAAAAGTCGTGTGTGCCGTCTGAACAAGTATTTGTTCATATAGTCCATTCATTCACAACAAGAGACCAGTCTTTAGGGGGTACTAAGCACAAACCCTACCTGTGTATGCTAACTCCACAAGGTTATGGCTACTGTGTGTGTGAACCCAAGCCATGCTTGCTTCCCTAATCATGGATGATTAAGTTATTTCCTTTACCTCCCTCCTCCTGTGTGTGTGTGTGTGTGTGTGTGTGTGTGTGTGTGTGTGTGTGTGTGTGTGTGTGTGTGTGTGTGTGTGTGTGTGTGTGTGTGTGTGTGTGTGTGTGTGTGTGTGTGTGTGTGTGTGTGTGTGTGTGTGTGTGTGTGTAAACAGAGGCACAGTCACCTTTCTGTGACACACTGCCTTTCTGTGGCAGGGCATAATGCCATGAATGTTTGGTCAGACTAAAACAGCAGTATGGATAGAGGGGAGACATAGGGACCAATCCTACCCTGAGATACACATATGCAACCCAAGCTTTACTGAGACCCGCTTTTGACACAAGTGCATGACTAACCTGATTACCAGCACATTTCTCAAAATTCAATTAGCTCAAAGTGGTTAATTAAGCAGTAGTGGTAAAAAAAAACTTTAATTCTTTAATATTTAAAAAGTGAGAGGGTAGAATAAGAGAAAAAGGCAGAGGACAAAGGAGAGAGTGAGAGAGAGTTAGAGTAAGAGTGAGAGTTAAAGTGCGAGTTAGAGTGGAACGGAGGGAACCTGTCGGAACTGGACACAGGGCTCAGGGGTCAGTCTGCATGTCCTGTCTCAGTGTTGACATCTGACGTCTAGGGTCCTTAGGATCAGGGATGAGTCGGTACCAGAGCTGACAGGTGAAGGAAGTACCTGGGCCAAAACAAAGCTTCTCCCCCATGGAGAGACCCATGGACCAAACAGACCTGGACTGAATCCGCTATTAAATAACATCTCCATCTGTGTTCATCAAACTATAAAACAGATGATTTTCCAACAAGGGCAGTTTTCCAGGCTTTAAGTATCTGTTGCAATCTCTCAGAGTGAGACATCTGTGTGAATTACCTTTCCTGACGTCCAAAAGGGGGAAGCACATGTCTTCAAAGAAATGAATCCCGAGAAGATTGTTAATCACCGTTTAATAGAGGCTCCTTGATTAACAGATCAACTGAAATTACAATACGTTACATTTACACACCAATCACACCTTGTGTCTTTCTCAACAAACGCCACACACAGTGACTTCATATCCATTTGCCTTACAAAAGCACCGTAAAGGGTGTTTCAATTGTGTCACAGACACTAGGCAACATGATGGGCTTGTAATCGATCATATAACAGTAAGGATAAATGTGGTCGGATTTTATGAACCAACTGTACACAATGACCCCAAGTTCAGAGGTCGCTGCCTACAGGTGCATGGCAACTTCCTGGTTGCGCAGAGGTCATCAGACCTCTGACCTCCTCGCATAGCGTCTAAATAACCCGCTGCCCTTATTAGGCCGAAAGCCTGTGTTGTCTCCGTCTGTCTGGTTTGTATTAACAGTAAAGTGATTCTACATCATTGAGAGAAACTCCGAATGAGTCAACTGTGTGCAACTAAGAGACTGCTGGTGTTTCACACATTGTCTCTCTTTTGGGCAAAAACATTTACATTTTTGACTAATCCGGGAAACCAGCATGATTAAGTATAATATAGGACAACATCGTCCATATCCACGGACACACAGGGTCCAGACATCCTGAGCCCTATTCAATACAAACCAGTGACCGGGTTTCCAGATTAGTCAAAAATATATGTTTATTCCTGCCCAAAACAGAAGCTGTGTGTGAATGTATAAATGGATGTGCTGCACTCTGTAAGGCAATGAGGCATTATAATAACTAGGAAGTCGAAAACTGTTTTCCGGATTAGGCAAAAACAACATTTTCCCCGCCCAAAACAGAGACCGTGTGTGTGAAACACTAGCATTTGACTTTCTCTCACACTGTGGACTGATGATGTAGCTTCCCAGTTAACACAAGCCAGGACCGTACTCAAAGAGAAAAGTAAAAACTATAAAGGGATAACCGCTACTCTGGAAGACAACGAGGCATACAAGATGATACATCTAGAGATGCTATGGTGCAGAGGCAGTATGAGCCTGCTGCTACGGAGATCTGAGAGGAGGAGGATGATGATGAGATATCAAGTTGTGTGTGTGTGGATAGCGCAGAGAGGAGAGTATGCTGAGAACGGGATTCTCTTGTGAGAGGAAGCATTTTCTCTAGTTGGACAGTGAGAATCTACTATGTTGGATTTACTGTCACAAAGTTTATGGGTTAGGTACTATCATTTGTCATGGTCATTTGATCATATTAAGTGTAGGTTGGGATGTATCTAAAATTGAGAGGGGGACTCAGAGAAAGGAATGTGAGGGAGGGAGGAAGAGAGAGACAGAGACAGAAAGAGAGAACACTAGACATCCAGTTCCCTCCATCCTCTCCTAGACCTGTTCATGACTGTAGTAACAGCACCTGCCAACCTACCAATGTCATCTTCACAGTAACATTAAACCTGACTCTTTCTCCCATAAAAAGCAATAATCAACACCCAATGTGTGTTTAATTAACAGTTCTTTCAAGCTTTAGCACAGCCCAGAGAGCCATAAACCCATGCCCCAGTATGAGAGAGGAATGCGGGCCTCTAGCCGTGTATGTAGTGTTTACAGTAGTGGTTCCCAACCATGGGTACTAGGACCCCTGGGGGTTGCTATCCAGGCTGTATCACATCCGGCCGTAATTGGGAGTCCTATAGGGCGGCACACAATTGGCCCAGTGTCGTCCGGGTTTGGCCGGGGTAGGCCGACATTGTAAATAAGAATTTGTTCTTAACTGACTTGCTTAGTTAAATAAATGTTAAATAAAAAAAATATATATAAATAAAAACCTATCCACAGGGGGTACTTGAGAAGACTCATGAGACCATAGGCTTACTGGTAAAATGCACATGAGGGGGTACTTACTTACTTACTGACTTTATTGTCCCCAGGGAGAAATTTTGTTGCAGTGTCATCTACACGTTTAAAGTGCCGTTTAAATACAAAACAAAACAGACAATACAACTTTCATAACAGTTCCATACCAATAAAACTTTTTTTTTTTTTAAGAAAAAAAGACTAGCCTGCTGGCCTTACTGAGTCGATAGGAACATTAGCCTGCTGGCATTACTGAGTCGATAGGAACATTAGCCTGCTGGCCTTACTGAGTGGATAGGAACATTAACCTGCTGGTCTTACTGAGTCTATAGGAACATTAGCCTGCTGGCATTACTGAGTCGATAGGAACATTAGCCTGCTGGCCTTACTGGGTCGATAGGAACATTAGCCTGCTGGCCTTACTGAGTGGATAGGAACATTAACCTGCTGGTCTTACTGAGTCTATAGGAACATTAGCCTGCTGGCATTACTGAGTCTATAGGAACATTAGCCTGCTGGTCTTACTGAGTCGATAGGAACATTAGCCTGCTGGCCTTACTGAGTGGATAGGAACATTAGCCTGCTGGCCTTACTGAGTGGATAGGAACATTAGCCTGCTGGCCTTACTGGGTCGATAGGAACATTAGCCTGCTGGCCTTACTGAGTCGATAGGAACATTAGCCTGCTGGCATTACTGAGTCGATAGGAACATTAGCCTGCTGGCCTTACTGAGTCGATAGGAACATTAGCCTGCTGGCATTACTGAGTCAATAGGAACATTAGCCTGCTGGCCTTACTGAGTCGATAGGAACATTAGCCCGAGCTATTTAGGAAGGATATCACACCTGGCACAAATGATTGTCTCGTTCTGTTTTTCCTGCTGAGGGGTGCCCTGTACCTGCACCCAGCGGGGAGTAGTTCAAAGTCCGGGTACAGGGGGTGGCTTGGGTCTAAAATTATTTTGTGAGTCTTGTGGAGGGCCCTGGCCTTAAAGATCTCATCCAGGCCTGTCTGTTTCACTACAAGCACCTTGCTTGCTGTGGTGATAATCCTTCTCAGAATATTTCTCTGGCTGACAGTGGCATTGCCAAACCAACCAACAATACAAAAAGTTAAAATACTCTCAATGAAATATTTGTAAAACAGAGTCAGTATAGTCCAGTCTACATTAAAAGATCCCAGCTTTTTGAGAAAGTACAGCCTCTGTTGGCTCTTTTTGTAGATCAGGTCTGTACATTTACTCCACTGAAGCTTATTGTCCAAGAGGACACCCAGGTATTTGTATTCCTCTACAATCTCTATGTTCTGACCTCTGACAGATGTTGCAGAGGTAGGTGTTGTACACTTCCTGAAGTCTATGCACATCTCTTTGGTCTTGTTGGTATTGAGGACCAAGTGGGATTCCTCGCACCGCTCTACAAAGTCATCTAGGACCGGGCCGTGACGTTCCTCGTCATCATGCAACAGGCTGATCAAGGCAGTGTCATCAGCGAACTTAAACGAGGTGTCTGTCAGGATGGGAACTAGTACAACTACTAGTGTACAAGGTGTACAGGAGTGGGGACAAAACACATCCCTGAGGAGAGCCTGTGTTGTATTGCATGTGTCCAACACGTGGGGACCTATTTTGACTCGCTAGCGAGCAAGCATTTTAGCCAGCTAGCCCAGAACAACAAAAAACTAAAAGCGTGCACTGTATGACCGTTTCGGGCATCATGAAAGAAAGGGGGATGGCATTGACGTTTCTCTACAAGTAGGGTGAGTCAACATGTTTTTTCTACTTACACACACACACAAAAATCAGTACCATGGACAGCCAAATGATATTTAGTTTACGTTGATTGGACTAAATTGTTTTAGGAATCTTTTAGACTAAGCATAGGTGATTTAATGATGTTGAAATGTTGAAGATGAAATGGTCCTGGAATAGTGGAGGCAGCTCCTGGTTTCTTTGCGACTTTTGGTAACTCTCTGTGGTTCTAAATCGATAGTTGTTTAGTGGTCCGAAAATGATAGAAATGTTAACTTGATTGACCATGCTGTAGTTTATGTAACCAGTGGTGTAAAGTACTTAGGTAAAAAAATACTTTAAAGTACTACTTAAGTAGATTTTTGGGGTATCTGTACTTTACTATTTATATTTTTCACTACTTTTAATTTACTACATTCCTAAAGAAAATAATGTAATTTTAACTCCAAACATAACTGTTTGTTACATGCAATATGCGCTCCAGTTTTGTGATGAAACAAAGGTGTGGTTGTCTTCTTATTGTCTCAGCCTTACGCCTCTATATCACTGTGGCAAGGTATATGAACTAACAGGTTATGGAGCCAACAACACAATTATCACAACACATACAGTTGAAGTCGGAAGCTTACATACACTTAGGTTGGAGTCATTAAAACTTGTTTTTCAACCACTCCACAAATTTCGTGTTAACAAACTATAGTTTTGGCAAGTCGGTTAGGACATCTACTTTGTTGGAAAAATGACTTGTGTCATGCACAATTGTTTACAGACAGATTATTTCACTTCTAATTCACTGTATCACAATTGCAGTGGATCAGAAGTTTACATACACTAAGCTGACTGTGCCTTTAAACAGCTTGGAAAAATCCAGAAAATTGTCATGGCTTTACAAGCTTCTGATAGGCTAATTGACATAATTTGAGCCAATTGGAGGATGTACTTGTACCTGTGGATGTATTTCAAGGCCTACCTTCAAACTCAGTGCCTCTTTGCTTGACATCATGGGAAAATCATCAGCCAAGACCTCAGAAAATAAATTGTAGACCTCCACAAGTCTGGTTCATCCTTGGGAGCAATTTCCAAACCCCTGAAGGTACCACGTTCATCTGTACAAACAATAGTGCACAAGTATAAACACCATGGGACCACGCAGCCGTCATACCGCTCAGGAAGGAGACGCGTTATGTCTCCTAGAGATAAACGTACTTTGGTGCGAAAGGTGCAAATCAATCCCAGAACAACAGCAAAGGACCTTGTGAAGATGCTGGAGGAAACAGGTACAAAAGTATCTATATCCACAGTAAAACGAGTCCTATATCGACATAACCTGAAAGGCTGCTCAGCAAGGAAGAAGCCACTGCTCAAAAACCACCATAAAAAAGCCAGACTACAGTTTGCAGCTGCACATGGGGACAAAGATCGTACTTTTTGGAGAAATGGCCTCTGGTCTGATGAAACAAAAATAGAACTGTTTGGCCATAATGACCATTGTTATGTTTGGAGGAAAAAGGGGGAGGCTTGCAAGCTGAAGAACACCATCCTAACCGTGAAGCACGGGGGTGGCAGCATCATGTTGTGGGGGTGCTTGCCGCAGGATGGACTGGTGCACTTCACTAAATAGATAGCGTCATGAGGAAGGAAAATTATGTGGATATATTGAAGCAACATCTCAAGACATCAGTCAGGAAGTTAAAGCTTGGTCACAAATGGGTCTTCCAAATGGACAATGACCCCAAGCATACTTCCAAAGTTGTGGCAAAATGGCTTAAGGACAACAAAGTCAAGGTATTGGAGAGGCCATCACACAGCCCTGACCTCAATCCTATAGAAAATTTGTGGGCAGAACTGAAAAAGCGTGTGCGAGCAAGGAGGCCTACAAACCTGACTCAGTTACACCAGCTCTGTCAGGAGGAATGGGCCAAAATTCACCCAACTTATTGTGGGAAGCTTGTGGAAGGCTACCCAAAACATTTGACCCAAGTAAAAAATAAATAAAGGCAATGCTACCAAATACTAATTGAGTGTATATAAACTTCTAACCCACAAATTAGATCAAACAATAATATTAAGTGATTAGAAATCCGTGGTTTAAAAATTAAGGTGTCATTGTACGCTGATGATTCTTTAAAACCACAATTAGAATCTCTCCACGGCCTCATAGAGGATCTAGATACTTTTGCTATCCTCTCTGGATTAAAACCAATTTATAATAAGTGTACTATAAAACATATTGGATCACGAAAAAATGCAAATTTACATTACCATGTAGTTTACCAATTAAATAGTCTGACAGATATGTGGATATATTCGGTAAACAAATTCCAATAGAAAGAAATGATCTCACTCCAATACATTTTTATAGAAAGTTAGCAAAAATAGATAAGATTTTGCTACGATGGAAAGGAAAATACCTGTCTATTTGTGGAAAAATCTCTCTGATTAACTCTTTAGTTATATCACAGTTTACCTATTTGCTTATGGTTTTGCCTACACCTAGTGACCTGCTTTGTAAATTATATGAACAAAAAATATTCAATTTTATTTGTTTAACACTTGTTTGGTTACTACATGATTCCATATGTGTTATTTCATAGTTTTGATGTCTTCAATAACATTCTAAAATGTATAAAATAGTTGTTTTTTTAAACAAACACTTGAATGAGTAGGTGTTCTAAAACTTTTGACTGGTAGTGTATGTGTTAATAATCTTCTACTAAAAAAAGAGGTTCCCAACCAGGGTTACTAGGACCCCTGGGGGTACTTAGCATATCACATGGGGTACTTGAGAAGACTCATGAGACCATAGGCCTACTGGTAAAATGCACATGAGGGGGAACTTCAGGTGTACTTCGGGCAGAGCAACATTTATTTGGTGGTACAGCAACTGAGAAAGTTTGGGAACCACTATACTAAAACCCTCCTGCATACCGTCACATGTAAGTTGATTTGAAAATAATACTCAACACAGATGTAACATTTTGGTTCTCGACGAAGAGACAAAGAAGGACACAATAAAAATGTAGAAAACATGTACTGTATTTGACAAATCATTATTGAACAGTCTCAGGGGATCATAGCATAGATCACACACTAATTATAACCACGTCTGTTTGGCTTTGACTGTCAACACTTTACAAACTAAGGCATATCAATGTACAAACATGAATTTAGAACTCATACAAAACCAGTCTTCCTTAGCCTGTTTTTCTGTGGATAAATAGCAAAGTGCAAAACATTACCATTGAAATTGCTGTAGACCTATGCAGGTAAATAAATACTGGGCTTCTGCAGTGGAGCACTCGGTCCATTTATTTAACAACACTCTTATGATTGCTGATTATAATATTTTGGCTTATGATGAAACTTTGTCTTCATTTAAGCAACCAACGTGCCAGTGGACAAATTAAATGATATACGCATTTGTCCACTAGATGTCAGTAAAGTACGAAAATCACATGGCGCTACAGTACAATCGACCACTAACCATTTTGAAAAATGTTAAGGGCTACTTCATCAAAATTAGGCTATTTACTACTACAGCATCTCTATAGACAGTATTTAAAACTTCAGTGTGTTTCTTCTACACCACAATGAGTACAAATATCAACACATGCTCTTCTTACAAATACAAATCATCCTTATAATATATTACAGCAAAGATCCTATATTCGGAAAATACATTTTTGCTAGGCCAATGATTAGCCAAGAAAACACAAAACATGTTTCCATTTTAAGCTTCAACGTTACAAAAATAGAAAATTAGATTTAAATATGAATTATTCTTGCTAAACGACAAATCTAAGCCCAAGTCACACATAGCCCCCAATTGCCTTCGCCTATGCTGTTTTTGCTGTTGTTGTGGATGACCAGTACAAAGTCCATCTACACTAGGCCTACACCTAAAATATCAAGCATTTGGCCTCAAGTGACCTCAATTAATGGCCTAAGAAATGCAGCCTTGTGAAGTTCTGAACACCTGGTATACTAATGTTAGGCTGGGATTCAATCCGGTCACAGATTTGGACAGTGCACCATTTAAAGTTCATTCCAGATTGAGCCGACATATGCAGCATTTACCGTGAATGTGGTCCCTGCGAAACCTGCATCGCTGACAAAGCGTGCTCAGATTGAATCCCGCCCTCACTGTTGCTGCTGTTTACAATCCAAATGATCAGTGAGCCAGCTCACTCTTTATTATGAAGTACCTTGCACACATTGGGCCAGCTCGTTTTGCATGGCCCGATGCCCCGGAAGGATGGAGATTTCACTTAAGGACCAATGGAAAGTGTGCAAACTCTGCCCACCCGGGGCACCTGGCCATGCAAAACCAACTCGCCCAGTGTGTCAGGTTTCTTCATTTGAAAACATGAGCAATTGCTGCCCATTCTGTTTTGTAATCACCTTTTCAATGACACTTCACTTTACATTTACAATACATCTCCTGTTATCAAGCCAGCAATATTCTAATTGCAGCATTGATGGTACAGATTCAATTAAGGCATTTGCTCTAGAAGCAAAGATACACTAAATGCCCAAAAGTATGTGGACACCCCTTCATCTTCATGGATTTGGCTATTTCAAACTTACCCGTTGCTGACAGGTATATAAATTCGAGCACACAGCCATGCAATCTCCATAGACAAACATTGGCAGTAGAATGGCCCGTATTGAAGAGCTCAGTGACTTTCAATGTGGCACCGTCATAGGATGCCACCTTTCCAACGAGTGTTCATCAAGTTTCTGCCCTGCTAGCGCTGCCCCGGTCAACTGTAAGTGCTGTTATTGTGAAGTGGAGACATCTATTGACAACAACGTCTCAGTCGTGACGTGGTAGGCTACACAAGCTCATAGAACAGGACAGCCAAGTGCTGAAGTGTAATGCATGTAAAAATCTTCTGTCCTCGGTTGCAACACTCACTACCGAGTTCCAAACTGCCTCTGGAAGCAACATCAGCACAAGAACTGTTCATCAGGAGCTTCATGAAATGGGTTTCCATGGCCGAGCAGCTGCACACAAGCCTAAAATCACCATGCGCAATGCCAAGCGTTGGCTGGAGTGGTGTAAAACTTGCCACCATTGGACTCTGGAGCAGTGGAAACGCATTCTCTGGAGTGATGAATCACGCTTCACCATCTGGCAGTCCGACGGACGAATCTGGTTTTGGCGGATGCCAGGAGAACACTACCTGCCCTAATGCATAGTGCCAATTGTAAAGTTTGGTGGAGGAGGATTAATGGTCTGGGGCTCTTTTTCATGGTTCGGGCCAGGCCCCTTAGTTCCAGTGAAGGGAAATCTTAACACTACAGCATACAATGACATTCTAGATGATTCTGTGCTTCCAACTTTGTGGCAACAGTTTGGGGAAGACCCTTTCCTGTTCCAGCATGACAATAACCTGTGAACAAAGTGAGGTCCATACAGAAATGGTTTGTCAAGATCAGTGTGGAAGAATTTGACTGGCCTGCACAGAGCCCTGACCTCAACCCCATCAAACACCTTAGGGATGAATTGGAACGCTGACTGCGAGCCAGGCCTAATCGCCCAACATCAGTGCTCTTATGGCTGAATGGAAGCAAGTCCCCGCAGCAGTGTTCCAACATATATTGGAAAGCCTTCCCAGAAGAGTGGAGGCTGTTTTAACAGCAAATGGGGGACCAACGCCATATGTATTTAATGCCCATGATTTTGGAATGAGATGTTCGACGAGCAGGTGTCCACATACAAAAATAAAACTATACTAAAATAAGACTAAATTAGCAAATATTTTACAGAGGCTATCTAAGCAAACATAATGTCCATTGTTAAAATATTACACAACTACTCAAATGAAGTAAGCTGTAATGCTTTCACTATGATGGGAGAGAATGTGGCACTGTCCCTTGGAACTCCACTATGGCAGCTTCTCCTACAACATAACACACATTTTCTGCAATGTCTGTTTTGTAGACAACAGGGGGGAACTTAGAATGCTTTGCAATGCTCTAGAATCGAACTGGCCCTTCTGGGTCTCCTGGCTCTCCTTTGTCTCCTGTCTGGGCCCTGTGTTTAGGCAGAGCCAAGGTCTGCTCCAGAAGCCTGGCCAGGTACCCATCCTCCGCCCTCTCCCCCACCCGCACCAAATGGCTCTCACTCTGGCCCATAGGCCGCTGGGAAGCCTGGGCTAAGGGTGCTGACTGAGTCCGGGGGACCCTGCAGGGTGGCTGGGGAGGGCTAAGGGATGAAGGGGCAACTGGGGCAGTCAGGGTCAGCTCCTCCATGGGGATTTGTGGAGGTGTGTTTGTACCTTGTTGAACTACGGCCTGTGTCTCTGTCTCTGGTAAAGCCACTGGACCAGAGGAGCTCTCAACACTTTTTTCTTTGTGGAGTGCCATAAGATTGGCAGGTTGTCCCATAACATTGTGCTCATTGCCCCCTGGTGGCTCATAAGGTGGTGGCCCAGCCCCAGCCTGGGGAGGCCCGTCGGGGGTCACTTGAGCTTGGACGGTGTGGATGAGAACGGGGTCTGGAGATGGAAGAAGGACTTCCTCATCTTCCTCTTCCTCCCTATTTAGAGCTTCCTTGTCCTTCCTTTCCTCCTTAGAGGGGCTGTTGTCCTGGGAGATGACATCTGGCTTGTGGGTGATGATGTGGAGACCCAGACCCCCTGCTCCTGGTTGTTTGGTACCCGGGTCAGGGGTGACTCCCCTGGGGGGCTTGAGAGGGGTGAGCAGAACAGGTAGCTCCAAACCCAGGGCCTTCTGTGGCAGTTCCTCTGGCTTGGCTAGAAATAAAAGACAGGAACATTAAAACTGAGGTAAATTATAGGAACTATGCTTTGCTTTACAGTTCTGTTTCAGTTGGTACGTAAGTGTTAACCTGGTTTATGCTTAAACATTAAATGGTAATTACGGGTACCCTCTTTCAAAAATACCCCACAACTAACTAACCAGCATCAAATGGTCATTATGTGACCTAATATCTTTCCACAAGGGAGAGCTCATTCACAAGCCCTCATGAGATGTTTGGCCTCTGCATTTTCTACCGATTTAAACTTGTTATCCTCGTCAAACGGTACGTAAAATCAGCTAAGCAGCGTGTTACCTGGGGGTGGAAGGTTCAGCTTCATCTTCCGTAGTTCCGCCACGGAGGCCTGCAGCTGATCGATGACGACGTCATCGCTGTGGAGGAAAGACAGGCCGATCTTGTCCTGAAGGAACTCTCTCAGGTCCTCCAGATTCATCTTCAGGAGACGCTCTGATGACGCACAGAGACAGCAAACGGGACGGGAGTCGACGTGGTTGGAGTTAACAGAGACACAATACACAGGACAGGAGTCGACCACGCATAGCTGAGAGCAATAATTGTATTAGCAAAGAGTTATGTAATGAGTAGCTAATAGCTAATAGGCTAAAGTAGCTAAAAGGCTACTTGTCAAAGGTAGATGCACTCCTTACTCTTAAATATTCGAAGGATTGTGTAGGACATGGCGGAAAGAATTGTCTCCCCTTCCAGAATGTAGATGTCCCACAGACGTAGAGTCAGGGTGAACGGGGTCTATGAGGAGAGGGGAAAAAATATAATTTTCCATTCACAAAGCGGTAAAACTATTCTTAAAATCAGCGGTCCAAAAATACCACAAGTCATGAGTTCACATACTATACATTAATACGATTGTTTTCCTATCTGTAAACACATCGGCTTATCATCCCCAAGATGTCCATTATCGATCCATGACATAATCATTGGTTGCTAGGCTAAGTCTTTGTTTGTCTTCATCTTTCTCTCTCTCTCCCTCCCCTCCTGCCTCCAGTCCAGTGGTAGTGAGGGGGGATATGTGGCGTCCGCTCCTAACCCACAGCCCCAGCCCATAGCCCCATCTCTGTGGTGGGCCCCGGCGGGACTGAGAAGCGCTGACAGCAGCATCTCTCACCAAACCACCAAAGCCATAGGATTGTGTGTATGAACAGAGTCGAGGACACACTGAGTAGTTATTAAGCCACGCGATTATGCTTATGTTACGTTCCCTTTTATACGCAGTTAACAACGCTAATAAAGGCTGAAATAAAGTTTTACTTTGTAAGTTCATCCTGCTTGGAGTTGTAATCATGTGAAATGAATGAACGTCCATGAATACAATTGCGATTCTGCTATTTGACGTTATTATTGTTGGTGAATATGGGGCTCACGGCATGAATTCTTTGACCTCTTTCTCCTCTGCTAAAAGTTATAATATGCCAATCGTTTGTCAGCAATCCCAGATCCCAGATTGTACCTTTAAGGAGAAGAGTTCTTGGTTGTCACGGGCCAATAGAAAAACAAAGAATTATTTAAATCGGCTGAAAATGGCAACAGTCCTTTAAAACACACTTTCTCTCACCCTGTCAATGAAACACTGCAGGAACCATTTGGTGCTGTAGATCCCACAGGACATCTGTTCCCTGTCCTAGAGAGACAGAGGGAGAGAGGGATGGAGGGAGAGAGAACAAGAGAGAGGGGATGGAGGAAGAAAGAGAAAAGGGAGGGAGAGAGAGGAGAAAGAGATGGAAGACGGGTAGAAAGAACGATGGTCAGTTCTACACAGTAACACGCATTTCAATGTAGCTATATGCAATTACTGTAATAACCTCACTATTATGAAACATGATGCCATTACGTAATGTGTGTGTGTATGTATGTGAGTGTGTGTATGTGCATGTGTGTGTGTGTGTGTGTGTGTGTGTGTGTGTGTGTGTGTGTGTGTGTGTGTGTGTGTGTGTGTGTGTGTGTGTGTGTGTGCATGTATGTGGTTGTGTGTGTGAAGGAAACCTAAACAGTGACCTATGTCAAATAATGCATGAAAAATGTGTATGTAAAATGTCTATGTAAAACGTATGTATACAGTATGTAGCAGAAAATCTGTAAATAACAAACAAGACATGTGTCTTCCGAAGAGGGGGGGTAGTCGATGGGTTAATAAAAAAATTAAAAAACTGATCTAACCAGATGTTTCTTCAGTTTGGGGATGAGTTTGGAGAGAATCTGATCGTGGTGCGCCTGGAAGCGCTGCAGTTTGGGAAACCCAGGAATAAAGAAACCTTAGCGGGAGAAGGAGAGGGAAGGTATATGATTAGACTGCTTTATTAACTTGTGTAAACACACAGGCACATCTTGTGGCTAGAACTCCATAACAGAATGTACTTACTAGTCAATAACTATAATTCCAAATCTTTATTAAGATTTTAATACATATTCATATATTATTCCACTGGTAATGTAGCTGATTCCTATTATTGATTGGTCGGACCACCATGCATGACATATCTGATCGGTTGAATCAATGTTTACGGGATATCTTATTGGTCAGCTCACCGTGCATGGCATGCTTCTGATTGGTCAGTAGCTGTGACAGGGCCCAGAAGGCGTCTTCCTCGTTCATGTACATCAGCAGCAAGGCGGCAACCTGGCTCATGCCCTGGCAGTAGCTCACCTCCTATAGGGTCAGAGGTTAGAGGTCAAACAATGTCACATTGATCACCAGGCTACATTTGTTCTGATGTAGGTTTTGTCTCCTTAAAGTTGGAGGCAGTTCAGTTGCCACTAGTTTTAGTGTTACAAAGCAGTTAATTGCTGAACATCGGGCTGAATCGTAATGCAAAACATTATTTAAATATTGACATTATTTATGACTGAGGGAAGACTAAAACAAACTCACCGTGTTGTAGACTGAATAGGCAGACAGGACATGAAATAAAGACTGCTGTCTGTGTAGACACAGAGAGGAGAGAGGGAGGTCAGTCGTTCAGAGACAGAGAAGGGTAATTGCCATGGTTCAGGCAACTTTCACGTCAAAACCTGTATATACTGTACATATGTAGGATCTGAATTTGATCACTCTTTTGTTGCTGAGAATTTTCCTGCACCACAGTAAAGGCAGATGAGCTAAGTGATTTAAATAAATTAACTGAAAAGATGAGGGGGGGAGGGGTGAGTCTCTTGGTTAACAACAGCTGGTGCCCGATCTCTAATGTTAAGTCCCAAGTTTTTGCTCGCCTGAGATAGAATATCTCATGATAAGCTGCAGACCATACTATCTACCAATGCAGTTTATCTATATTTTTTTCGTAGCTGTCTATTTACTAATAAGTTGTGTATTTATTCCTTGTGTTATAATTATTATATATGTTTCTCTCTACACTGTTGGGAAGGCCCCGTAAGTATTTCACTGTTAGTCTACACCTGTTGTTTATGAAGCATGTGACAAATGACATTTTATTTTATTTGTTCGGAATGATGATGAAAAAAATGACATTACATTTCTAATTAGACTGCGTGTCTGTGGGTGTTTCTCAACATGCATACTCCCATGCTCTGAGTGAGTTCTTCGAGGGCATTCTCGAGTGGGTTCTTATTCGGACGAGTGTGGAGAACGCATGCATTTTACATTTGAGAAGACGGCGCGTCCCCGTGCTACTGCGTTACCTTTGACCTTTTAGAGTAGCTAAATTGCATCATCAACATTTCGCCTGTTCATCTATGCTGGACTTTCAACGACCACCCCTCTGTAACTAATGTTAAATATCAAACATTTGTAGATTGGACCATCGGAGTTAGTTTAATATTATTGTCAGTAAAGCGATTGAGACTATTAATCCGTTTGTGTTTTTTGAATTATTTCGCAAAATAGAAATGTGATTAATTTCGCTACTTTCCATGATGTGTGGACAATATGTTGTGTAGACTACATTACACATGGTGACGTTTTGACCACATTGAATTGCGGGGGAATTACACATCCTTTTTACCTCAGTTTGGTGATGTTAGTATATAAGTTTAGTCAACACGATGACACAATTGCTTAAAACCGATCAATATCTTTGGTTTTGTACTGTTGATTTTGTCAAACACGCTGGGGGGGTCGCGGGACTTAGAACGCAGCTATTATTTTCTTCCTCAGTAAAAGTCTCTTAATAAAAGTCACTGGCCGCACACCAACACATGGACTTGACAGTCAAACTATCGCATAAATAGCACTGTTGATAACCTATGGCGGGTCGTGATTCGTTGAACTTCACAGAAAAAGCGGTTTGTTCCTTTTTGCAGCCCCCCGAAATCAATATAATGTCACAGCATGTATAGGTTATTTCAAGATTCCGTGTGGCCTTTGCATAGTGTTTACGTTTTAGGAAAATAAATGTAACTTTCAACATTCATTTCCATGGTATTACACTTAACTTGTGCTTTAGACTGCCTACTACTTGTGATGCTAATCTTCATAGTTATCGTAGTGAGAGTTGATGTAAAAAAAAAAAGAGCCAATCTTTGCAATGATGAGAAAATAATCGCCGTTTTGACTGCCTGTCTGTGTCTTGCTTGTGATATATATATATACATGATGTATCCAAAGTATGCAGACACCCTTCAAATTAGTGGATTTGGCTATTTCAGCCACACCCGTTGCCGAGAGGTGTATAAAATCAAGCACACAGCCTTGTAATCTCCATAAACAAACATTGGCAGTCGAATGGCCTTACTGAAGAGCTCAGTGACTTTCAACGTGCCACCGTCATAGGATGCCACCTATCCAACAAGTCAGTTCGTCAAATTTCTGCCCTGCAAGAGCTGACCCGGTCAACTGTAAGTGCTGTTATTGTGAAGTGGAAACGTCTAGGAGCAACAACGGCTCAGCCGCGAAGTGGTAGGCCACACAAGCTCACAGAATGGGACCGGCGAGTGCTGAAGTGCGTAGCGCGTAAAAATAGTCTGTCCTCGGTTGCAGCTCTCATTACTGAGTTCCAAACTGCCTCTGAAAGCAATGTCAAGAGCTTCATGAAATGGGTTTCCATGGCCGAGCAGCCGCACACAAGCCTAAGATCGCCAAGCGTCGGCTGGAGTAGTGTAAAGCTCGCCACCATTGGACTCTGGAGCAGTGGAAACACATTCTCTGTGATGAATCACGCTTCACCATCTGGCAGCCCGACAAAATAATCTGGGTTTGGCGGAGTGGAAAGCCTTCCCAGAAGAGCGGAGGCTGTTATAGCAGCAAAGGGGGGACCAACTCCATATTAATGCCCATGATTATGGAATGAGATGTTGGACGAGCAGTTGTCCACATACTTTTGGTCACGTAGTGTCCTTGCCTAATTACATGAAATAGACTGCCTTTGTGTTGTGCTTATGTTTGCAACACTGTTACAACAGACAACAAAGATTGTACGAACATGTTGATCATGTCTTTTGTGCACAACATGAAGTTTCCCCCTCCATGTCAATGAGGGGGAAGCAGCAGCGGACAGTGGGAGCTACGTAGGCAGTAGAGCGGGCAGCAGCTACGTAAAAATCTATGTATAAATAGCACCAGGAGCTCCAGAATATCCGAAACCGGAGCCACTCTAATATTAAATAGACTGGGAGATCTGATCCTAGATCAGCACTGAGACATTCAGTGGCAAGAAAAAGTATGTGAACCCTTTGGAAAACCTTGGATTTCTGCATAAATTGGTCATAAAATTTGATCTGATCTTCATCGAAGTCACAACAATAGACAAACAGTCTGCTTAAACTAATAACACAAACAATTATACATGTTCATGTCTTTATTGAACACACCGTGTAAACATTCACAGTGCAGGTTGGAAAAAGTATGTGAACCCTTGGATTTAATAACTGGTTGACCCTCCTTTGGCAGCAATAACCTCAACCAAACGTTTTCTGTAGTTGCAGATCAGACGGTCAGGAGGAATTTTGGACCATTCCTCTTGCAAAACTGTTCCAGTTCAGCAATATTCTTGGGATGTCTGGTGTGAACCGCTCTCTTGAGGTCATGCCACAGCATCTCAATCGGGTTGAGGCCAGGACTCTGACTGGGCCACTCCAGAAGGCGTATTTTCTTCTGTTGAAGCCATTCTGTTGTTGATTTACTTCTGTATTTTGGGTCATTGTCCTGTTGCATCACCCAACGGACAGATAGCCTTACATTCTCCTGCAAAATGTATTTTTCCGTTGATGATAGCAAGCTGTCCAGGCCCTGAGGCAGCAAAACAGCTCCAAACCATGATGCTCCCTTCACCATACTTTACAGTTGGGATGAGGTTTTGATGTTGGTGTGCTGTGCCTTTTTTTCTCCACACATAGTGCCTTCCAAACAACTCAACTTTAGTTTCATCTGTCCACAGAATATTTCGCCAGTAGTGCTGTGGAACATCCAGATGCTCTTTTGTGAACTTCAGACGTGCAGCAATGTTTTTTTTGGACAGTGGTGGCTTCTTCCATGGTGTCCTCCCATGAACACCATTATTGTTTAATTTTTTACGTATCGTAGACTCGTCAACAGAGATGTTAGCATGTTCCAGAGATTTCTGTGAGTCTTTAGCTGACACTTGAAGATTCTTCTTAAGCTCATTGAGCATTCTGCGCTGTGCTCTTGCAGTCATCTTTGTAGGACGGCCACTCCTAGGGAGAGTAGCAACAGTGCTGAACTTTCTTCATTTATAGACAATTTGTCTTACCATGGACTGATGATCGTCAAGGCATTTAGAGATACTTTTGTAACCCTTTCCAGCTTTATGCAAGTCAACAATTCTTAATCTTGGGTCTTCTGAGATCTCTTTTGTTTGAGGCATGGTTCACATCAGGCAATGCTTCTTGTGAATAGCAAACAAACATTTTGTGAGTGTTTTTTATAGGGCAGGGCAGCTCTAACCAACATCTCCAATCTTGTCTCAATGATTATACTCCAGGTTAGCAGACTCTAGGGGTTTACACACTTTTTCCAACCTACACTGTGAATGTTTAAATGATGTATTCAATATAGACAAGAAAAATACAATAATTTGTGCGTTATTAGTTTAAGCAGACTGTGTTTGTCTGTTGTTGTGACTTAGATGAAGATCAGATCAGATTTTATGAGCAATTTATGCAGAAATCCAGATAATTCCAAATGGTTCACATACTTTTTCTTGCCACTGTACATGAACAGCCACCCTTACGGTGGAATACAGCTGCTGACTTACTTGACTCCGAATCGATCCATGAACATGATGTGGTTTCTAAACGTCCTGTTCACGTCCAGATCGATCTGTTTGATTTCCTGGGAGAAGATTCTGGCTTGATCCTTCATCCTCTGAAAATGTCAATTAAAACAATATACACATTTTCTAAATCCCTTGCACACTTCAAACATATTAGAAATAAATGAACAGCAACAGTACACTGTCTTGGTAAAAAAATATGTCCCCCAATTTTTTCTCTCTCAAAATCATAGATTCTATAGTATACAGGCAATATATTATTATATTAACTTTATATCAAAAGCCATAATCCCCTGTCAGTAAACCTCTGTTATTGTGTGATGTGCGTGTGATCTTTGTATCTCCATGTCAATGCCATTTGCCTGTTTTCATGCTACATACAGTAACATCATCCTCTCTCTTTTTGGAGCCACACCCAACAATCAATCAAAAACAATGTCAAATCAAATCAAGTTGATTTGTCACGTGCGCCGAATAGTAGACCTTACAGTGAAATGCTTACTTATAGGCTCTAACCCACAGTGCAAAAAAAGGTATTAGGTGATCAATAGGTAAGTAAAGAAATAAAAACAACAGTAAAAAGACAGTGAAAAATAACAGTAGTGAGGCTATATACAGTAGCGAGGCTATATACAGACACCGATTAGTCGGGCTGATTGAGGTAGTATGTACATGTAGATATGGTTAAAGTGACTATGCATATATGATCAACAGAGAGTAGCAGTAGCGTAAAAGAGGGGTTGGCGGGTGGTGGGTGGCGGGACACAAGGCAGATAGCCCGGCTAGCACTGGTTGGTCAGGCCAATTGAGGTAGTATGTACATGAATGTATAGATAAAGTGACTATGCATATATGATAAACAGAGAGTAGCAGCAGCTACTAAAAGAGGGGTTGGGGGGGGGGGGGGGGGGGGGGCACACAATGCAAATAGTCCGGGTAGCCATTCGATTACCTGTTCAGGAGTCGTATGGCTTGGGTGTAAAAACTGTTGAGAAGCCATTTTGTCCTAGACTTGGCACTCCGGTACCGCTTGCCATGCGGTAGTAGAGAGAACAGTCTATGACTGGGGTGGCTGGGGTCTTTGACAATTTTTAGGGCCTTCCTCTGACACCGCCTGGATGGCAGAGGTCCTGGATGGCAGGCAGCTTAGCCCCAGTGATGTACTGGGCCGTTCGCACTACCCTCTGTAGTGCCTTGCGGTCGGAGGCCGAGCAGTTGCCATACCAGGCAGTGGTGCAACCAGTCAGGATGCTCTCGATGTTGCAGCTGTAGAACCTTTTGAGGATCTGAGGACCCATGCCAAATCTTTTTAGTTTCCTGAGGGGGAATAGGCTTTGTCGTGCCCTCTTCATGACTGTCTTGGTGTGTTTGGACCATTCTAGTTGTTGGTGATGTGGACACCAAGGAACTTGAAGCTCTCAACCTGCTCCACTACAGCCCCGTCGATGAGAATGGGGGCGTGCTCGGTCCTCCTTTTCCTGTAGTCCACAATCATCTCCGTAGTCTTGGTTACGTTGAGCGATAGGTTGTTATTCTGGCACCACCCGGCCAGGTCTCTGACCTCCTCCCTATAGGCTGTCTCGTCATTGTCGGTGATCAGGCCTACCACTGTTGTGTCGTCTGCAAACTTAATGATGGTGTTGGAGCCGTGCCTGGCCATGCAGTCGTGGGTGAACCGGGAGTACAGGAGGGGACTGAGCACGCACCCCTGAGGGGCTCCAGTGGTGAGGATCAGCGTGGCAGATGTGTTGTTACCTACCCTCACCACCTGGGGGCGGCCCGTCAGGAAGTCCAGGATCCAGTTGCAGAGGGAGGTTTTTAGTCCCAGGATCCTTGATGATCCTTGATGAACTTTGAGTGCACTATGGTGTCGAACGCTGAGCTGGAGTCAATGAATAGCATTCTCACGTAGGTGTTCCTTTTGTCCAGGTGGGAAAGGGCAGTGTGGAGAGCAATAGAGATTGCATAATCTGTGGATCTGTTTGGGCGGTATGCAAATTGGAGTGGTTTCTGGGATAATGGTGTTGATGTGAACCATTACCAGCCTTTCAAAGCACTTCATGGCTACAGACGTGAGTGCTAAGGGTCTGTAGTCATTTAGGCAGGTTGCCTTCATGTTCTTGGGCACAGGGACTATGGTGGTCTGCTTGAAACATGCTGGTATTACAGACTCAATCAGGGACATGTTGAAAATGTCAGTGAAGACACCTGCCAGTCACTATTATTAATCCTTTTGAATGTAGCAACGGGTGGATGGGAGTGGGGGTAGTTGTGAAAAGTAATGGTCCTATAAACATGAAATGGTCTTGGTGTATAACATTACAATATTTTGTGTTCAGCACGCTGGCTTGAGGCTGCAATATGTGGGGGAAGATTAGCACACTTCTATGTGTGTTCATGTACGGTCTAAGTGCCACCAGAAAGTATTCACACCCCTTGACTTTTGTCCACATTTTGCTGTGTTACAGCCTGAAGTTAAATGGATTCCATTTTTATTTTGTGTCACTGATCTACACACAATACCCCAATAATGTCAAAGTGGAATTAAGATTTTTATAGATCTTTACACATTTATAAAAAAGAAAAAGGTGAAATGTCTTGAGTCAATAAGAATTCAACACCTTTGTCAAGCCTAAATTACTCTGGGACTAAAGATGAGCTTAACAGGCTAGATAATAAGTTGCATGGACTAACTCTGTGTGCAATAATGCTGTTTAACATTTTTTCATGACTACCCCACCTCTGTACCCCACACATACAATTATCTCAGTCGAGCAGTGGATTTCAAACACAGATTCAACCACAATGACCAGGGATGTTTTCCAATGCCTCGCAAAGAAAGCCACCTATTGGTAGATGGGTAAAGCAAAAAGAAGCAGCCATTGAATATCTGTTTGAACATGTTGACATGATTCATTACACTTTGTATGGTGTATCAATACACCCGCTCAGGGATTTCACCATGAGGCCAATAGTGATTTTCAACCAGTTACAGAGTTAAACGGCTGTGATAGGAGAAGACTGAGGATAGATCAACAACATTGGAGTTACTCCACAATATTAACCTAAATGACAGAGTGAAAAGAAGGAAGCCTGTACATAATAAAAAATATTCCAAAACATGCATCCTGTTTCCAATAAGGCACTAAAGTAATACAGTGATCCCTCGCCACTTCGCGGTTCACTTATCGCGGATTCGCTATTTCGCGGATTTTCATAATGCATTTTTTTTTTTTTTTTGGTGCATTGTGCTCTGCATTCTGATTCGCTAAAAACTCACTCCCGCTTCTTGTATCAAAACATGCTACGAATTGTGCTATCATTTTGTCGTCTCGTGCAGTTATGTGTACGGGACCCTTTGATGAGCCGTTCATTACAGTTCTCCAACGTAATCGATGGTGGCATGTCGGTGTACAAGGATCTTTTTGCAAAGAAGAAAAAAGAGCGACAACAGCTGCCTATCACTATGTTCTTCTCCCGAACAAACACACCTGCACCGCGGGCTTCAGAAGCAGAGAACACTGCAGAGCGCAGTCAGGATGCAGCGGCCCAGTCTGAAGAGCAGTGAAACGGCCTACACGTGAGTCACTGTATTTGTATACATGTAATAGTTGCTAATTGTAAAAAAAAAAAAAGTTTTCTATTTCGCGGATTTCACTTATCGCGGGTCATTTTCGGAACGTAACCCCCGCGATAAACGAGGGATTACTGTACTGCAAAAAATATGGCAAAGAAATGAACTTTTGTTCCTGAATACAAAGCATTATGTTTGGGGCAATCTAACACAACACATCACTGAGTACCGATCTTCATATTTCCAAGCATGGTGGTGGCTGCATCATGTTATGGGTATGCTTGTCATTGGCAAGGGATTTTTTTGGTTTTGGATAAAAATAAAAGGAATAGAGCTAAGCACAGGCAAAGCCCTAGAGAAAAACCTGGTTCAGTCTGCTTCTCAACAGACACTGGCAGACAAATCCACCTTTGAGCAGGACAATAACCTAAATCGCAAGGCCAAATATACACTGGAGAAACTTACCAAGACAACATTGAATGTTCCTGAGTGGCCTAGTTACAGTTTTGACTTAAATCGTCTTGAAAATCTAATTTTGTGTATATCGTTGACAAAAGATGACAATTAAATACAGTTTAATCCCACTTTGTAACAGAACAAAATGTGGAAAAAGTCAAGGGGTGTGAATCATTTCTGAAGACATTTTACCAATGGAGGGGGAGGAAAGGGACATTACCGTAACGCCATTGTTGAATCACAGGGTATTTATCTCTGGCCAAGTATAGGGTATTCAGTAATGTTGAAAAATTTGTTTTTCATGTACTCTGCCCATGTAGTGAACCTGGTTACTGATAGCGTAGCCTAGCACAATGACATCACTTTCCTGAGACCTGTAGTAGCAGTCGCCTTCAAATCATAACAACATGGTTTAGTGGTCCTGAGTGACCACTGGCTTTAGACTGCAACGTGCTGGTTGGAGCACGGTATCAAATCCCACTGTTTAGAGTAGATGTTTGATGAACCAACAGTGTGTGTATGTGTGCGTGCGTGCATGCGTGCGTGTGTGTGCGTGTTAGATACTGGATACTCTCTTACCTCATACTTCCCCTCGTTCTCATTCTTCACCTTCTCCACATCCAGCATCAGGGCCCAGGCCTGGCCTCTCAGCTGCAGCGGGATACCCTTATACACACGCTTTACCATCTGAGAGGGGAGCAGTGGCACACACAGGGGAGACAGGGGTTAGACAGGGGGTAGACAGGGGGAGTCAGGGGATGAACAAATGGTGGGTTGAGGCAGGAGTGTAAATGTTGACTGAGCATTTCAGGCTAATATAAACATTTATAAACACAAGGAAATGGTGTGGAGTGTGTCTGTGAGAGAGAGTGAGAGGGAGACAGAGAGAGAGAGAGAGAGGAGAGAGAGAGAGAGAGATAGAGGAGTGTTATTCTCACCCTGTCACTGTTCCTGTATTTATCCCATTTCTTCACCATCTTCAGCCATTTCTCCACCCTTTCAATTTCCAGGTTATTTTTCTGTCAGGGCGAAACAGAAAATACATTGTAAACTAGGTGTAAAGTTATGTATGCAAAATGAAAACACATTTACATTAACAAGACGCATTTACACTATACAGTATAGTACAGTAATAAACACAGTACTTACAATGTTTGTTCTAAAACTACAACCAAATTAACTCCCTTCGTGGGATCATATAAAATATCACTTGACTTGAGAACCTGGTGTCCTGACCCCAATGCTATGACTGGCATGTGCTGGTTTGTACTGAATTGACATTTAAAATTGAGGAGAGTTTATCAAATTCTGCCCAAGGTTAAATGTGGTATTAATTGAATCAATCACGACCACATGACCGGTTCTAAGGTGAGAGGAAGCGTAGCTCCCATTCCAGGAGTGAGTGAGATGCCTAAGGATCGGCTTCGCCTTCGATGGATGCCTGGGGCATGTGGCCCTAAGTTAGCGGGAGGGCGGCATGGATTGGCTAACACACACAGAGCACGCACTAAGCATTAACACACACACGCACACGCACGCACACACACAACAGCTGCACAAGGAACATGACACCTCTATATGTTAGAGGTCACACTTGAAAGGTTAGTTAGTGGCTTCAGCACACCACCTAACGGAAACTGTCGTGTGTCTCTTCGACCCTTATGATGCATATGTTGCATTTCCTCTCCTTACCTTCTCCTCTTGTGCACTAGGGGTTGGCAGCTCCTTGTCACTGTGGGGGGGAAAAAATGGACAACATCAGTCAGATTCTGCCAGTCGAGTAACGTGTACAATACCATACACACAAACCCAGTTTGACTTACTGCAGAAATCCGAAACGGTCAGTGACTCTGTAAATACTGTAGTCTGCATCCTCCCAGGAGTCAATCACCATCCCCTCCTGTCTGCCCTGGAATAACACACAGACACACAGACAAATCAGAAACAGCACACAGCCACGGGGAAAACATGCAGTAAGTTGGGCCTGTTGCTTTAAAAGAGTTAATTCAAGTCAGACTTTGGGCCTTTGAATTGGAGCCACTGGGAAAAACACAACACACGCTGTTCTCTCGAGAACAGCACATTTGATTTTAGTACAAGCGCATCACATCGCTGTGCCCGTCTCAAAGGTGATACAAATGGATGCATTGTGTCTATCTATGCTGTGTTAAATCGTGGCCATTAGAACAGAAAATACCATTGCCATATGTACATTGTGGCGCAGATATTGCCCAAGGGGCAGAGGACAACTTTCTCTCAGAACGAGTCAATGGACTACATAGATGTGGCTAACTATTAGAAAGCATAGAAAACAATCAGAAAGCAGGTTGCGAGCAAAGAGAGAGAGGGTCGATACATACAGCCGACAGAAACCACAGAAAACCAAACCATGCCACCACAGACGAACGATCGCAGCGATGACGCCCTGAGGGTACACTGCAAATGGTGTCAAGTGTGAGAAAGTGAGAGGGCTAAAAATAGGTCCTGGCGGATGTCATTTGGGGGGGAGAACGCAGAGAGCGGAAAGGGGGAGATGGATATAATTAAACAGTGAAAGGGAGATGAGAAGGAATGTGTGGAAAGCGAGAGAGAGAGGGGGAGAGAGAGACACATGGTCAGAGAACATGCTTGGACTTCCCAATGTTCCTCCATGCATACACTACCGTTCAAAAGTTTGGGGTCACTTAGAAATGTCCTTGTTTTTAAAAGAAAAGCAATTTTTTTGTCCATTAAAATAACATCAAATTCATCAGAAGTACAGTGTAGACATTGCTAATGTTGTAAATGACTATTGTAGCTGGAAACGGCAGATTTTTTATGGAATATCTACATAGGCGCACAGATGCCCATTATCAGCAACCATCACTCCTTTGTTCCAATGGCACGTTGCGTTAGCTAATCCAAGTTCATCATTTTAAAAAGCTAATTGATCGTTAGAAAACACTTTAGCAATTATGTTAGCACAGCTGAAAATTGTTGTACTGAGTAAAGAAGCAATAAAACTGGCCTTCTTTAGACTAGTTGAGTATCTGGAGCATCTTCGTTTGTGGGTTCAAAATGGGACTCAAAATGGCCAGAAACAAAGAAATATCTTCTGAAACTCGTGAGTCTATTCTTATTCTGAGAAATTGGCAAGAAACTGAAGATCTCGTACAACGCTGTGTACTACTCCCTTCACAGAACAGCGCAAACTGGCTCTAACCAGAACAGAAAGAGGAGTGGGAGGCCCCGGTGCACAACTGAGCAAGAGGACAAGTACATTAGAGTGTCTAGTTTGAGAAACAGATACAAGTCCTCAACTGGCAGCTTTATTAAATAGTGCCCGTTAAAACATCAGTCTTAACATCAACAGTGAAGAGGCGACTCCGGGATGCTGGCCTTCTAGGCAGAGTTGCAAAGAAAAAACCATATCTCAGATATGCTGGAGGGTCGAGAGTTTCAAGTTCCTTGGTGTCCACATCATCAACGAACTATCATGGTCCAAACACACCAAGACAGTTGTGAAGAGGGCACAACAAAACATTTTCCACCTCAGGAGACTGAAAAGATTTGGCATGGGTCCCCAGATCCTCAAAAGGTTCTACAGCTGCTCCATCGAGAGCATCCTGACCGGTTGCATCACCGCCGGGTATGGCAACTGCTAGGCATCTGACCATAAGGCGCTACAGAGGGTAGTGCTTATGGCCCAGTACATCACTGGGTCCAAGCTTCCTGTCATCCTGGAGTCAGAGGAAAGCCCACAAAATTGTCAGAGACTCCAGTCACCCAAGTCATAAACTGTTTTCTCTGCTACCGCATGGCAAGTGGGACCGGAGCGCCAAGTCTAGGACCAAAAGGCTCCTTAACAGCTTCTACCCCCAAGCCATAAGACTGCTGAATAATTGCACTGCATCGCAGCGCTAGCTGCGCCACCAGAGTCTCTGGGTTCGCGCCCAGGCTCTGTCGCAGCCGGCCGCGACCGGGAGGTCCGTGGGGCGACGCACAATTGGCTTAGCGTCGTCCGGGTTAGGGAGGGTTTGGCCGGTAGGGATATCCTTGTCTCATCGCGCTCCAGCGACTCCTGTGGCGGGCCAGGCGCAGTGCGCGCTAACCGAGGGGGGCGGGTGCACGGTGTTTCCTCCGACACATTGGTGCGGCTGGCTTCCGGGTTGGAGGCGCGCTGTGTTAAGAAGCAGTGCGGCTTGGTTGGGTTGTGCTTCGGAGGACGCATGGCTTTCGACCTTCGTCTCTCCCGAGCCCGTACGGGAGTTGTAGCGATGAGACAAGATAGTAATTACTAGCGATTGGATACCACAAAAATTGGGGAGAAAAGGGGAGAAAAAAAAAAAGACTGCTGAATAATTAATCAAATGGACACTGGACTATTTACATTGACTGCCCCCTCCCTCTCCTCCATTTGTTTTGTACACTGCTGCTACTCGCTGTTTATTATCTATGCATAGTCACTTCAACCCTACCTACATGTACAAATTACCTCAACTAACCTGTACCTCCGCACACTGACTCGGTACCGGTACCCCATGTATATAGCCTCGTTATTGTTATTTTATTGTGTTACTTTTTCTATTTTTTTTTTTTTTACTTTTGTTTATTTGGTAAATATTTTCTATACATAATTTTAACCCATTTTACAAGAGATTCTCTAAAATGTAAATGTTCCAGGCATTTATATATAAACTCCAGTCATACTTTATCAAAATACTTTTCAAAGTCTGCTATAAATAGCCTGGTTTCCCACATTTTTCATAGTGTTCTATTGTTTCCAGTACTTGCCTTATATTATCTCCAATGTATCATCCATGTAAACAACCTGTCTAATTAGAATGAATAATGTCCGACAATACCTTCTTAATTCTATGCGCTATACATTTTGCTAGAATTTTTGCACCACAACACTGAAGTGTAAGGGGCCTCCAATTTTTTAAATGGACTGGATCTTTATATTTCCCACTTGTATCCTGTTTCAGTAATAATGAAATCAGACATTCTTGGTGAGTGTCTGATAATCTACCATTTATATAGGAGTGGTTAAAACATGCTAATAACGGTCCTCTGAGTATATCAACAAAGGTTTGGTATACCTCCACTGGTATGCCATCCAGCCCTGGAGTTTTCCCGGACTTAAAAGGCTTTAACTGCATCAAGAAGTTCCTCCTCTTTAATTCACCGTCACAAGTCTTTCTGTATGGCTGTTAATGTTACATTTTTAATAGAAAAAAATCCATACAATTAGCTTCGGTTAGAGGAGATGGAGGAGACTGAAATGAAAACATATGCTTAAAGTTCTTTGCTTCCTCTTTCAAAATATAATTTGGTGAATCATAGGTGACTCCGTCATTTGAAACAAGTTTAAGTAAATTATGTCTGGTAGCATTTCTATGTTGAAGATTTAAAAAGAATTTGATGCATTTTTCCACATATTCCATCCAGTTTGCTTTATTATTATAATATATTCCACTTGAACTTCCTTGAATAAATTCCTCCATTTCCTTTTGTTTTTCCTCTAACTTATGCTGAGCCTGTATGGTACAACTTTTATTGCTATCTATCTGTTCTGTTAGACCTTCTATGTCCTTTGTTAGTATGGACTCCTTTGACCTAAATTGCTTTTGTTTTAGAGATGAGTACTGAATTGCATGGCCTCTAACGCCACATTTAAATGTGTCCCATACAATAAGCGGATTTGATGTACCTATGTTATGTTGAAAAAATTCAGTTAAAAACTGTTAACTAGAGTTAATCCTCTAGTTAAAAACAAGTTATTATCCAATAGGCTTTGATTGAATTTCCAATATCCTCGCCCACATGGAAATTCAGTAAGGGTAATGTATATGCCAATTATCTGATGGTCCGACCGCATTCTATCCCCTATCAACACTTTTTTCAATTTTGGTGCCAACGAGAATGACATAAGAATGAAGTGAAGACGACTAGCTTGATTGAGCCTCCACCATGTATATCTCACTAGGTCAGGATATTTAAGACTCCATATATCCACTAGTTCCAATGTATCCATGACATTCATGATGTCCTTAAGAGCATGAGGGTGATAGTTTGTAATGTGATTTCCTTTACGGTCCATTGAGGTATTTAAAATTGTATTATAATCTCCCACCATAATAACAGAGTCTTGTATTGCTTGCAGGGTTGATCATTTATTATAAACTCAGCAACCAAAGAAACGCCTCTTTTTCAGGACCCTGTCTTTCAAAGATAATTCGTAAAAATCCAAATAACTACACAGATCTTCATTGCAAAGTGTTTAAACACTGTTTCCCATGCTTGTTCAATGAACCATAAACAATGAATGAACATGCACCTGTGGAACGGTCGATAAGACACGAACAGCTTACAGATGGTAGGCAATTAAGGTCACAGTTATAAAAACCTAGGACACTAAAGAGGCCTTTCTACTGACTCTGAAAAACATCAAAAGAAAGATGCCCAGGGTCCCTGCTCATCTGTGTGAACGTCCCTTAGGCATGCTGCAAGGAGGCATGAGGACTGCAGATGTGGCCAGGGCAATAAATTGCAATGTCCGTACTGTGAGATGCCTAAGACAGCGCTACAGGGAGAAAGGATGGACAGCTGATCGTCCTCGCAGTGGCAGACCACGTGTAACAACACCTGCACAGGATTGGTACATCCGAACATCACACCTGCGGGACAGGTATAGGATGGCAACAACAACTGCCAGAGTTACACCAGGAATGCACAATCCCTCCATCAGTGTGTCACAGCATCATCGGACTGAGCTTGTTGTCATTGCAGGCAACCTCAACGCTGTGCGTTACAGGGAAGACATCCTCCTCCCTCAAGTGGTAACCTTCCTGCAGGCTCATCCTGACATGACCCTCCAGCATGACAATGCCACCAGCCATACTGCTTGTTCTGTGCGTGATTTCCTGCAAGACAGGAATGTCAGGGTTATGCCATGGCCAGCGAAGAGCCTGGATCTCAATCCCATTGAGCACGTCTGGGACCAGTTGGATCGGAGTGTGAGGGATAGGGCAATTCCCCCCAGAAATGTCCGGGAACTTGCAGGTGCCTTGGTGGAAGAGTGGGGTAACATCTCACAGCAAGAACTCGCTAATTTGGTGCAGTCCATGAGGAGGAGATGCACTGCAGTACTTAATGCAGCTGGTGGCCACACCAGATACTGACTGTTACTTTTGATTTTGACCCCCCGTTTGTTCAGGGAACTATTATTCCATTTCTGTTAGTCACATGTCTTTGGAACTTGTTCAGTTTATGTCTCAGTTGTTGGATGTTGTTATGTTCATACAAATATTTACACATGTTACGTTTGCTGAAGATAAATGCAGTTGACTGTCGAGGACATTTCTTTTTTTGCTGAGTTTATATATTTTCAAAGAAGCATGGATCATCATTATTTGGTCCGTATGGGTTAATGAGCCATATCTGTTTATGGTCCAATAACATATTTTAGATCATCCCTCTACCTTGCGGATGTGTTTGGACAGTATCAAAATAACTGTTAATTAATATCATCACCCCTTCTGAGTTTCTTTGCCGATGGGAAAAGTATACAGTTGAAGTCGGAAGTTTACATACACCTTAGCCAAATACATTTAAACTCAGTTTTTCACAACAACATTTAATTCTAGTAAAAATGCCCTGTCTTAGGTCAGTTGGGATCACCACTTTATTTTAAGAATGTTAAATGTCAGAATAATAGCAGAGAGAATTATTTATTTCAGCTTTTATTTATTTCATCACATTCCCAGTGGGTCAGACGTTAAGTATTTGGTAGCATTTCCTTAAAATTGTTTAACTTGGGTCAAACGTTTTGGGTAGCCTTCCACAAGCTTCCCACAATAAGTTGGGTGAATTTTGGTCCATTCCTCCTGACAGAGTTGGTGTAATTGAGTCAGGTTTGTAGGCCTCCTTGCTCGCACACGTTTTTTCAGTTCCGCCCACACATGTTCTATAGGATTGAGGTCAGGGTTTAGTGATGGCCTCTCCAATACCTTGACTTTGTTGTCCTTAAGCCATTTTGCCACAACTTTGGAAGTATGCTTGGGGTCATTGTTCATTTGGAAGACCCATTTGCGACCAAGCTTTAACTTCCTGACTGATGTCTTGAGATGTTGCTTCAATATATCCACATAATTTTCCTTCTCATAATGCCATCTATTTTGTGAAATGCACCAGTCCCTCCTGCAGCAAAGCACCCCCACAACACGATGCTGCCACCCCAGGTCTTCACGGTTGGGATGGTGGTCTTCGGCTCGCAAGCCTCCCCCTTTTTCCTCCAAACCATAACGATGGTCATTATGGCCAAACAGTTCTATTTTTGTTTCATCAGACCAGAGGACATTTCTCCAAAAAGTACGATCTTTGTCCCCATGTGCAGTTGCAAACCGTAGTCTGGCTTTTTTATGGCGGTTTTGGAGCAGTGGCTTCTTCCTTGCTGAGCGGCCTTTCAGGTTATGTTGCTATAAGACTCGTTTTACTGCACCCAAGGTAGAACCAGGTCTACAATTTTTTTCTGAGGTCTTGGCTGATTTCTTTTGATTTTCCTATGATGTCAAGCAAAGAGGCACTGAGTTTAAAGGTAGACCTTGAAATACATCCACAGTTACACCTCCAATTGACTCAAATTATGTCAATTAGCCTATCAGAAGCTTATAAAGCCATGACACAATTTCATGGAATTTTCCAAGCTGTTTATAGGCACAGTCAGCTTAGTGTATGTAAACTTCTGACCCACTGGAATTGTGATACAGTGAGTTATAAGTGAAATAATCTGTCTGTAAACAATTGTTGGAAAAATTACTTGTGTCCTACACAAAGTAGGTGTCCTAACTGACTTTCCAAAACTATAGTTTGTTAACAATACATTTGTGGAGTGGTTGAAAAACAAATTTTAATGACTCCAACGTAAGTGTATGTAAACTTACGACTTCAACTGTATTTCACCCCCCTAGTCCATTTTCCACTCACCTTCATCTAAAATTTTGAATGAAATTCATCTAAACAATAGATATTATATTCCCTCTCTTTCAGCCTGGTAAATATTGTTCTTCTTCTCTTATTATCTGCTAAGCCATTACAATTATAACTGGCTATACTTATTTCACCATTTAACATAATGAGATACAAGTTTCAAATCTATTCATCATCAACACTTTTCGTGTACACTTGTAGTATACACATCTCAGTGCAAGAGGCGTCACTGCAGTCCCTGGTTCGAATCCTGGCTGCATCACATCCGGCCGTGATTGGGAGTACCATAGGGCGGCGCACAATTGGCCTAGCGTTATCCAGGTTTGGCCGGGGTAGGCCGTCATTGTAAATAAGAATTTGTTCTTAACTGTCTTGCTTAGTTAAATAAAGGTTAAATATATATTTTTTTATCATTAAAAACTACCATAGTGATTGAGTGGCCATATAGCTGTACCATGATATTTGCATTGCTACTAAGTAACCCTCCAATTGTTCTCCACTACTCCACCCGCCAAAGCCCCTCCAATTTGGGTTGTCATCCCAGTGACCGGCAGACCACCCCTGTCCCCCCGGATCCCTAGGCCCCCGAAAGGCCAGGACCCATCCTTCGAAAAGAGCACACAGTACCACCCACAGAACAGAAGCAGATCAACCGCTAAAACTATTTCCAATGCTCTCACCTCAATTTGCTTTATATATAGCTATTACAAAAATATATATATATTCAAATATCTTGTGTATCTTAATTTCCATCATTTACAATTAATATGCGTAATAATGTCAGCATTTTGTGCAAAGGATTGTTACCTATAACCAGGATTGCCATAGCATTACATGACATTTTTGTCAAGCAATTATTATTTCAGCAAACAATTATTGCGATTCATCCTATATTGTCCCTAACATCCTTAACCCCTTGGAACAGATGTTGCGAATTGTTCGAAACTACTGCACTGCTGGAGCTAGGAATACAAGCATTTCGTTACACTCACAATAACATTTGCTAAATATGTGTATGTGACCAATAACATTTGATTTACATTTGTTTAAGCTGTTTTCTCGTGACATTTATTTGGATACATCCATAACAATGAGCTAATGATGCGCGATTTCGCCTGGCTTAGAAAATGTGCTCACTCGTCAGGACACTGTTGTTCAGAGGAGCTAGCCAACAACACAGCTAACACAATAACTTCAAACTGAAGCTGGAAAAATACTGCAAACTAGCTGTTATTGTTTCATTTGACCTGTTTTTTATTTATATTTATTTGTATATATCCATAAAACTGATGCTGAGTCATGATTTCGACTGGCTGAGAAAAGCTGCCTGTCTGTCTCATCCCGACTTCCAACTCCTGACACATTCATTGCTATGCGACAGCTGGAGATCGAATTTGAATACTGAAACAATGTTGCAAATGTCAGAGAGACACAGCAAGGTTTATACAAATCTCTGCTGTTGAAAAATAAAAGTTAGTCTAAAAGAAATGTAACATAAAGTCTACATGCTTTTTTATAGTGGATATCAAGTTTATAAATTGCCTGGCTGGGCTGATGAGACAGTGGATTGTGCAGTCAGATGGAACAGAGTAAATAGGCATTTTGAAGTCATAGATTTAACTTATGGAATAGACACAGGCTGGAATGCAGCTTTAACCAATCAGCATTCAGGATTAGACCCACCCATTGTATAATTAATCAATAAAGCATGAGGGGGTGTGGTATATGGCCAATATACCACTGCTAAGGCTGTTCTTAGGCATCACGGAGTGCCTGGACACAGCCATTAGCCGTGTTATATTGACCTTATACCACAAACCCCGGAGGTGCCTTATTGCTATTATAAAATGGTTACCAACGTAATTAGACCAGTAAATATTTTGTCATACCCGTGGTATATGGTCTGATATTCCACGGCTGTCAGCCAATCAGCATTCAGGGCTTGAACCACCCAGTTTATAATACGTCATAACCTTGTTTGGCAAGACAACATCATAGGGCAGCCAAGTTGTTGTCTTTGCCAAACAGAAACAGAATTGGCACCCTGACTAAGCCAGCTGCACCTTACATTAAACAGAACACCCATGGTGAATTGCACTAAAAACATGGTGTCTGTACTGTCACCCAGGTCTGAGACAGTGTGTGCTTCTTCTGTTCAGAAGTCAAATACCACATAGACAGTAGAATCCTACAGATGTTATGGTTCAGTAGCTGAGAGAGACCATGGTGTAATTGATTGCTATGGTCTAGCTGTGGCCGTTGTCACTGGTGTTGCTAAGGTCAGACAGGGTCCTCTCTACAGATGTAGGAGCTTAATATGATCACCCTTTTGCAGGATAACTTTCCTGCAATGCAACATATGTTTACTTGTAGTGTATTTAGGGTTAAAAAAGGCTTCTAAAGTTTGTATTTCAACTTTGAAATATCAGACTTAATTTTCCCTTACAAAAAAATGTATCAACCCTACAAAAATGTCCTTATAACTCACATTTTTTTGTGGCTGATGGATTATTTTCCTTCTGTAGCAAACTGGCTCAAATTAAGATCCTATGTACAGTATGTTCTCATGTCTTGTTGCCTGTGAGCTAAATTTAACTCTGTCTCATTGCTACTCGCTCTCTCTAACTATTTCGAGTGTCAACTCTATCTCATTCGCTGTAGTTCTCGCTCTCGCTCTCCCTCCCTCTTGTACTTTCCAGTGGCAGTGTGTCTGCTGACACAAATTTGAAGAGGAGACACTGTCAGACAGATATTGCTAGGGTAATTCAGATCGCTTGAAGTTTATGACCTCTAGTTTGTACGAAATAGACTGCATAATCTATCATTTTGTAATGTATACTTCTATAGGTTTTATAGAATTAACAACATACAGCACAGATAGGCCTATGTCATCACTCTTACAGCATTTAATTTTTATTTAACTAGGCAAGTCAGTTAAGAACAAATTCTTATTTTCAACGACGGCTTAGGAACAGTGGGTTAACTGCCTGTTCAGGGGCTGAACAACAGATTTGTACCTTGTCAGCTCGGGGATTCGAACTTGCAACCTTTCGGTCCAACGCTCTAACCACTAGGCTACCCTGCCGCCCCAAAGTATGATTGTGTTTGCCTGGCAACTGTTACTATTTTAGCTGCATATGTGTGTCTAAATCTCCTCCACATCATATTATATAATCATTTTCTGTTACACAACAAACCACAAGCATGCTATTAGGCTTCTTTATCAACCCACACACACAATGCTTAGCAACACACACACACACAATGCTTAGCAACACACACACACACACACACAATGCTTAGCAACCCACACACACAATGCTTAGCAACACACACACACAATGCTTAGCAACACACACACAATGCTTAGCAACCCACACACACAATGCTTAGCAACACACACACACAATGCTTAGCAACACACACACACACACACACACATTCAAATTCGGTTTCTCTTCCTGATCCCTCTTAGAGCGACGGTCCCTCTTTCTAACAACACGCTCAAAGAAGTGTGAACTCTTCCTCCTGCGGGAACAGATGGACAACACACAGACGGAGAAGACATGGTGTACAGTCAGATGGGATAACTCCATGACATGTCCTGAAGATGGAATGCATCTTGTTGAAATGTACAAACTCAGGCCAAGCGAATCAACGTCTGATCATCAAGGATGTGCATTACAAACTGTGATCTATGTCCTTGTTTATGGAGGTGATGGAGGTGGTGCAGTCTACCTACATAAGAAGACCAGTCTTATTAGACTAACTTATTCATGGTAACATCAATGCTGGCCTGCAGATAAACAGCACTATTGCTATGCTATGCTATGCTATGCTATGCTATGCTATGTTATGCTATGCTATGTGACTAATATGACTATTACTGGACCTTTGTAATGACTGAACTGATGTCTGTGAACTTTCAAACCTTATCTAGTTCTCTAAGTGGAGAGGCTTCAGGTCGCTTGGGTTATTTTGGTCATCGGTAATTGGGAAATAACTAAGGTGGAAGTGCCCATGGCAATTTTAGAGCTTTAACAGTTTACAGCGTCCTAAAACCCTCTGAACAGTATATTTGTTGAACGCCACCCACCGTATCATATTTCGAGATGATGTCAGCGCGTTCCTCTGTTATCAACGTCTCAATGTCTTTCTTCATGTCAATATCTGAAAAGGAAAATAAAAAACAAACAATGTCAAATCCGAGATGCTTTGCTTTGCATTGGTTGTGGGGCAAATGTGTTGGCAACAATATAACAGACATGCTCTTAATTTTACCGCATGCTAGCGAGCCAACCCTAGATGTCGGTCCAACTGACTACTGGATACACATTGGTGATGAATTTAAAACCAGCGGTGGTTATGTCTGTAAAAAGAGGTGGCGATGTTGTTTTTGTCCATTCAGTTGGCTAATTCACTCGATTGTTGATCGTAAGCCTGTAACCCGTCTCCTGCCACTGTGCCTACAGAGCCCTGACCAGCATGTGTCCATCCACTCCTCAGCTCAGCGTTGACACAGTGTCACACTATGGCTGAATGCACTTCACATGCCTTTCGTGGTGGCATCGTTTAAAACACGGTGGGCCACCGTGTGTGTCTATTGAGTAAGATAATAAAAACATAGTAAAAACTGCAGGTTTGCACGTGTGAAAGCCAAACAGAACTCAGGTTTGAGAAGCAGAGAGCTGTGGGGATGTACAGTATGCTGGCAGTGTGTGAAGAGGGTGTCAGGTGTGTCTGTCTGTTCTGTGGATCTGTAATATAAGCCACCTGGGAACCAAGAGTCCTGCCAGTGTTTGGCTGACAGTACCTGCTGTTGGGAGCTGACTTTTACACTTGAAAATATGAAATATGTCACTGAGGGAGAGAGGGGAATGTAGAACGTATACATTCTGTCAGGATCTGTTATTGTTAGCCGTCGGGGATCTTATGGGAGGAGAAGAGACACCGCCTGGTACCAGTCAACAGCCGTGAGGAGGAGCGAGGAGCGAGGAGCGAGCAATTTGGGTAGAGGTCAGGTTGTTAGATGAAGTGAGGAAGGACAGATATCACTACGTTTCTGTCGAGCAACAGAGATGTATCGGCTGTTCAGATGTGTAGGAGGAGACTCAGTATAGGAGAAAGGGTTAAATATCAGTGTTTGTGTGAATATGTCTTTTGTCTTATGCAGCTGTATGACCCAACGGATGAATAAACTTGGAATGAGCTTTATTAAGCGTCTGTGAGTTTTTTACTCTGTTTATTTAGAACCTAACACCGCTAACCCCACCTTCATCCTCCCTTCCCCTGTCTCTCTCCACCCTCCTACACAGGAATCTACCTCACACACACACACACTCGCACGCACGCACACACACGTATGTGCACAATGAAATTACGTAACGCTAATCCTCCAAAAAGTACGAAGGCAATAATTTCAAGGGTCCTCAACTGTACATTGTGTAGGCCTGTTTGAGAAGATGGATAGCCAGTGTAGGCCTACAGAAGTTTTGGTTTGCTTTGAGAAGTGAATATTGATTTCACGGCCCGCCAACCCGTTACAAAGCTTTCCACCCTCACTGAGTTTACCTGTTCACACATGACAGAGTGTAGCATATTTATGCCTATGCCTCTGTGGTGCTACACACCACAAGCACAGGTTTTCACTCAATCCATCATATGAACAGACCGTATCAGTGGGATCGCTACAGTACAAGAATGTCTATAGTGTACTCTCCAAAACAAAATAGCAGGATAGGCCTAATCCCAGTTAATCCACACTTTCTATGGGCTGCATCATTACCAGTGTCCTGGTCCCAGATCAGTCATAATCTGGACCACAGCAGGACACACCTTATCACTATCTTTGAGGACAGGATTACACAACCAATGGTTGTTCTTTTCCAACTTGATTAAAAGGCAGCTTCGGGGAAAAAAAGGAAATCTAATTCCATCACTCTGGTATCTCTTAGCGTAAATTATGTGACTGGCTTTCAATCACTGAGTGGAGACGTTTTCCATAATGTTGTTTATACATGCAACATGAACATGGCACAAGTCTAATGAAAGATAACTGTACTGTTAATGGTATTCATTTTTAGGGGGCACGTATTGGACACGTGTAGACCCTGCACACATCCCTCAAGCACAGGCAGTCAGGCACATGCAGCTAGAACAGGGTCGGAGACAGTGTGGGGAGGCAACCTCTCAATGTGAACAAGACAAAGGAGCTGATTGTGGACTATAGGAAACGGAGCGCCCGAACAGGCCCCCATTAACATCGGGACTGAAGTGGAGCGGGTTGAGAGTTTCATGTTCCTTGGTGTCCACATCACCAATAAACTATCATGGTCCAGACACACCAAGACAGTTGTGAAGAGGGCACGACAACACCTTTTCCCCCTCAGGAGACTGAAAAGATTCGGCCTGGGTCCGCAGATTCTCAAAAAGTTATACAGCTGCACCATCGAGAGCATCCTGACTGGTTGCATCACCACCTGGTATGGCAATTCCTCGGCATCTGACCATAAGGCGCTACAGGGAGTACATCACTGGGGCCGGTGTCAGAGGAAGGCCCAAAAAATTGTCAAAGACTCCAGTCACACAAGTCATAGACTGTTCTCTCTGCTACCGCATGGAGCGCCAACTCTAGGACCAATAGGCTCCTTAACAGCTTCTACCCCCAAGCCATAAGACGGCTGAACAATCCATCAAATGGCCACCCGGACTATTTACATTAACCCCCCTCCCCTTTGTTTTTACACTGCTGCTACTCGCTGTTTATTATCTATGCATAGTCACTTTACAAATTACCTCGACTAACCTGTACCCCCACACATTGACTCGGTACCCTCTGTATATAGCCTCGTTATTGTGCTATTTTATAAACATATATATATATATTTTTACTTTAGTTTATTTTAGTAAATATTTTATTAACTATATTTCTTGAACTGCATTGTTGGCTAAGGGCTTGTAAGTAAGCGTTTCACGGTAAGGTCTACCTGTTGTATTCGGTGCATGTGACAAATAACATTTGATTTGTTCCAGCCTGGCCCTAAAACATCCGATTGAGCTAACCGTGGCCTAACCTGAGGATCACAATTGTTTCAATCAGGTTTGGCAATGCTGGGCTGGAACAAAACCCTGCACACACACACACTGGACCGTTGGAGCCAACTTAAAGGGGCAGTGCAGTTAAAAACGTGATTTTCCTTTTATATATTTCCATGAGGTCGAAATAACACTGAAATTGTGAAAATTATAATAATGTCCTTTTTCGTGTGAGATCAGTTTTAAAAAATGCCTGGAATGTCAGCCTGTTCAGGTGGGATGGAACTTTTGGACCACATCATGACATCACAATGTGATCTGATTATAATAGACTGTGCATCTGGGTAAGGGGTGAGCTCAAGACCATCCTATCAGCCAATCAGGGCTGTGTATGTAAATATCTTGACATTTGTTTCCTAACGCCCACACGATCATCCTGAGCATTTCAAGGAAGCTCAGGGAAATACATTTTAAAAGTATATTTTTGAGTTATTTTCATTAATATAAAACACACACAGTGATTTATTAGACATACAGTAATGGTTTAAAAATACAATTACAAAGACTGCCTGGAAGCTTTAGGGTAACACAGACAGGACTGAATGTCTGGAATGTGAATGTAGGCTAGACCTACTGAATAATTCAGTGCGGTAGAGGACATAGCACATGTCTGCCAGACAGATGGTGGTCACTCATTGGCACAAACAAAACACAGCAGGGGAGATGACTGAGGCTAAGGCTGAAGTCTACACAGTACACCTGGAACTACATGGTCAACAGACACTGATGTCTGTCCAACCAGTGACCACAAGGAGAACGACATTTGACCCTCCTGGCCTCCACTGTGTAGCCTAACATTTGTTTGGTTATCTTAACGGGCAAAAAGAAAAGTGACAACACACCCTTCCTAACCAAAGGAACAGAGGTCTCTGTTCGGGACACATCAATACCAATATGGTAGGCTACTGCTGGTCAGTAACGGCTTCATCTCTTTACCTCTGATCTTACTTTCAGAACAACATTCTCAGGAGAGGGAACACAGGCGATGGCGATCCCCGCTATTATAAAGCGCTGCATACTATTCAAAGCATCTGGCTGGAATTGCCATGTGGTCAGTGGTCTGAAATCATAGCAGGCATACGGAGTTACTGAGAATGTCGCTGTTAGCAGGGCAGAGGCCGGAAGAGAGACCAGAGAGGGTTTAAGGAGCCGGTCGTGCCCCAACTGATTGACTTTACATCTGGTACAGAGGAAGTTGACCCACACACACATGCATAGATACAAAGGGAAGGAGTTACGAACAGATGAACATGCACAGGAACACACGCATGAAAAAAAAAGAACACATAACTAATTGTGCATGACCACAACGATTGATAGCGCATATATAATATTGTAAAACAATAAAGATACTGTTTTCCAGAACGTAAAACAGAAAAAGGAAGGAAATAAGTGTTCCTGTGTATTTCACGTTGGGCAAACAAACTATGCAAATCCATCTATTGAATCTTATCCTTAGCAGGACATCTGTGGTGTTTGTTTACAACCATATTCGCCATGCTACAGAGAAAGGCTACATTGATATCAAGGGGATTTTGCCTGTTGTGGATCAAATGGAATGACATTCATAGCTTATAATTATATTAATAGGGTGTTTTGAGCAGAATTACGAAATAGACTGTTCTGAAAAGGAAGATTAATACAAACCTTCCATCATTCATTGGGAAAATTACAAGAAAATAGCTATACTATAACTATACCTATAATGTATTTGCTATATGATCACTATGTCAGAGCATAACTGCAAGGTTGTGGAGACGCAAAACTATAGCCTGTTCAAAAGCAATACAGGCAACGCACAAAAGGCAAAACCAAACCGCACGAGTGAGTGTTGTGGCATTCCTCAACATTTTCATAGCCTATAACGTAGCGTTATGCCAGCAGGATAATTCTACACGAGAAAACAATAAAGGAAATGTATAGATTATTATTTACCTTTTATTGTGGATATCTCTCTGCGCTATCCGTGCAGTATAAATATTATAATTCCCTTTTCTCATTTTTTCCGTCGCCACTGGAATTTTAGATCCACGGGAGCTGTCACCCAAATCGCGGAATCGCAACAATAGCCGCGACGTTTACAGTGGGTCCATACTGGAGCACACGGGCTACCTACTTCTAACAGGATAGTGGTTCATTTGTCACTGAACAGTCTGTGGTGGGTGCAATGAGCAGGCGCAGCAGCGTGGCATGCGTTACAGAAATATGCATGCTGTATGATGATGACTTAAAGGTACAGTCCTCCTGCATTTACAGTCCTAAATTACGGACCGACTCACCTCATGTACACTGCAATGGAGGCTGATGTGAAGTATATGATGTGCTTTTGGCGCCCTCTCATGGCTATACTGCTGCTTTACACCAGCCAAGGTGTTCAGGGCTACAAAATATATAAGATATTATATTTGTGTCAATAAAGACTAATTAATTAGCATCATCGATCACTGATTGCAGTATACCTTGTATTTTAGTCCATGGCATAATATGGCATGATGTTCAGCATACCACCGGAGTACAAAACAAGCAAGTGAGAATGATTTTATATTTTGAAAACTAAACATAAAAAAACAAATGATTATAATTGCACACATTGCAGTGGTACTACATAAGAATTGATCAATGACTGATAAGGCAACCTGGTCTCAGAGCATTTTGTATTATTCTGTATGTAAATCCGAATCCATCACCCATTTTGTATGATATGTTTTGTATGATATGCACAAGTGGCATATCGCGGGTGCCCTGTGAATGAGGTGATGGACAAACAAGCTCTGGAAGGATGCCGGCCTCCCGATTGCTCTTTGCTAACTGGGCTGTAGCATTTATTCACATAATATTGGAGTCAGATTGATAAATGTAGTTTATTACTACACGAAGCAGAAATATAAACACAGCATGTAAAGTGTTGGTTTCATGTTTCATGAGCTAAAATAAAAGATCACAGAAATTTTCCATACGAACAAAAAGCTTATGCCCACATTTGTTTACATCCCTGTTCGTGACCATTTTTCCTTTACCAAGATAAATCATCCCCCTGACAGTTGTGGCATATCAAGAAGCTGATTAAACAGCACGGTCATCACACAGGTGCACCTTGTGCTGGGGGACAATAAAAAGCCACTCTCAAATGTGCAGTTTTGTCACATAACACAATGCCACAGATGTCTCAAGTTGAGGGAGCGTGCAATTGGCATGAGGAATGCAGGAGTGTCCACAAGAGCTGTTGCCAGAGAACTGAATGCTCTACCATAAGCCATCTCCAACGTCGTTTTAGAGAAATTGGCAGTATGTCCATCAACTGCAGACCACATGTATGGCGTCGTGTGGGCAAGCGGTTTGCTGATGTCAACATTGTGAAAAGAGTGCCATATGGTGGCGGCGGGGTTATGGTATGGGCAGGCATAAGCTATGGACTACGAACACAATTGCATATTATCAATAACATGTTGAATGCACAGAGATACCGTGATGAGATCCTGAGGTTCATTGTCATGCCATTCATCCGCCACCCTCACCTCATGTTTCAGCGTGATAATGCACGGCCCCATGTTGCAAGGCCCCGTATTGCAAGGATCCGTACACAATTCCTGGAAGCTGAAAATGTCCCAGTTCTTCCATGCCCTGCATACTCACTAGACATGACAGCCATTGAGCATGTTTGGGATACTCTGGATCGGCGTGTACTACAGAGTGTTCAAGTTCCCGCCAATATCCAGCAACTTCTCACAGCCATTGAAGAGGAGTGGGACAACATTGGGACAACATTCCACAGGCCAAAATCAACAGCCTGATCAACTCTATGTGAAGTAGATGTGTCGCGCTGCATGAAGCAAATGGTGGTCACACCAGATACAGACTTTTTTTTTATTCACGTCCTTACCTTTTTTTTAAGGTATCTGTCACCAACAGATGCATATCTGTATTCGCAGTCATGTGAAATCTATAGATTCGGGCCGAATTCATTTATTTCAATTGACTCATTTCTTTATATAACTGTAACTCAGTAAAATCTTTGAAATTGTTGCATGTTGCATTTATATTTTTTATATCATTTCAACATAATGGTTGGATAATTTCCACCCAACTTGTAAATGGAGTCACCATTTACTAGTTGGAGATTTTGCTGCTAAGGGACAGAATCATTACATGACTTGTTTTGGTACTGCGTATATGTAGATTGTTTTTGGTCGCAGTTTCAGGAAGGGCTGAAGAATTGCAACATTTACCTGGAATTAACTCTGCAGTTAGCACTGCTGGGTGATTTGAAAAGTCAGTCAATCAATCAATCATTTAATAATACAAAAAAAAAAGTGTTATCTTTAATTTGCAATCTGTAGAACCTATGAGAATAGAAAGGTTCAGAACTCTTGTGAAACATCATAGCACAGTTGAAAAATAAATGGCAAATAGAAATGAAAACTGGATGGTGTTCAGAGATAGATGGGAGGGGTTGAGTGGAGCTGAAGGATGGGACTAAAAATAACAAAAAAACAAGATAACTAATGTAAAATATACTGTGTTTTAAATGTTTATAGTATGTATAATCTGGAAGTAGAAGCCTAGGTATTGATGTCCATTACTTTACTCCAATTAGGGGAGGGAACTGTAATTCAGGGGAAAATAACAAAGAAGGAAGATACTGTATAAAAAATATATACAGTATACAATTACCCTCCATTAGTTCCTGCCAGGGCAGCAGCTAATCTTCCTTTGGTCCAGCAAAATGAAGGCAGTTATACAATTTTAAAAACATTAACAATATATTCGCAACAGATTTCACAACACATTAAGTGTTTGCCCTCAGGCCCCTACTCTACTACCACACAACTACAACACAACATCCATGTGTACAAGTGTGTATAGTGGGTATGTTATCGTGTGTGTATGCATGTGTTTGTGCCTGTTTGTGTTGCTTCACAGTCCCCGCTGTTCCATAAGGTGTATTTTTATCAGTTTTTTAAAGCTAATTTTACTGGTTGCATGAGTTACTTGATGTGGAATAGAGTTCCATGTAGTCATGGCTCTATGTAGTACCCAGCAGCCTAACATAGAGTTACACTGAATTTTTCAGGGCAGCTGGGAACACACACACATGAACACATTCAAACAGTGTCACTCAAGGTTCACACATACTCACTTAAGAGACACGTTCATGATCATCCACATGAGGTACCTTCAGTCTAATAAGTAACTCTAAGTCATGATTCGTATCCATATAGCTTTAAAAGGCTCTGCATGGTTAATCCGACTACTGTAGTGGCCATACAGCGTTTACTGTGATACAGCCTTTGCAGAAGTCAGGGCATTCATACTTCTTGCGCTTTGCAGAGCAGAGCTGTTGTAAAGGAAGTTGTCAAGGAAGTGAGTTTGTGTTCATACAAGACCTCCCGCCCCCACTTTCTGTCATTGCGGAGCTATATGGAGCCCTCTGCATTGTTGAAGCCAAGTTATGCTTGCTCTGGCTATGCATCCGGAGGCTCCATATGGAGGGTTTGAGCAATTGCGGAGCTTCCGGAGGCCAAATGGAGCTCCGTACCGCATCGCCGTGCACCTCAATTTTTTTTGACATGATTGGTTGACGGTAGGTGGGGGCGGGAGGTCCTGTATAAACACAAACTGACTTCCTTGACAACTTCCTTCACAACAGCTCTGCTCCGCGAAGCGCAATACATTTTTTTATTGTTTTATTTTCACCTTTATTTTAAAGTAGGAATTCTCTGACTTCTACTCGGCCTTGTCTCAGGATGGTAAGTTGGTGGTTGAAGATATCCCTCTAGTGGTGTGAGGGCTGTGCTTTGGCAAAGTGGGTGGGGTTATATCCTGCCTGTTTGGCCCTGTCCGGGGGTATCATCAGATGGGGCCACAGTGTCTCCTGACCTCTCCTGTCTCAGCCTCCAGTATTTATGCTGCAGTAGTTTATGTGTCGGGGGGCTAGGGTCAGTCTGTTATATCTGGAGTACTTCTCCTGTCTTATCCGGTGTCCGGTGTGAATTTAAGTATGCTCTCTCTAATTTTCTCTTTCTTTCTTTCTCTCTCTCGGAGGACCTGAGCCCTAGGACCATGCTTCAGGACTACCTGGCATGATGACTCCTTGCTGTCCCCAGTCCACCTGGCCGTGCTGCTGCTCCAGTTTCAACTGTTCTGCCTGCGGCTATGGAACCCTGACCTGTTCACCGGATGTGCTACCTGTGCCAGACCTGCTGTTTTCAACTCTCTAGAGACAGCAGGAGCTGTAGAGATACTCTTAATGATCGGCTATGAAAAGCCAACTAACATTTACTCCTGAGGTGCTGACTTGTTGCACCCTCGACAACTGCTGTGATTATTATTATTTGACCATGCTGGTCATTTATGAACATTTGAACATCTTGGCCATGTTCTGTTATAATCTCCACCCGGCACAGCCAGAAGAGGACTGGCCACCCAGGGTTTTGGCCTTTCTAGGGAGAGGTTTTGGCCTTTCTATGGAGTTTTTCCTAGCCACCGTGATTCTACACCTGTATTGCTTGCTGTTTGGGGTTTTAGGCTGGGTTTCTGTACAGCACTTTGAGATATCAGCTGAAGTAAGAAGGGCTATATAAATACATTTGATTTGATTTGACTGCGTGGCTATGCACACCTCCAACTCAATCATCAAGTTTGCAGACGACACAACAGTAGTAGGCTTGATTACCAACAATGACGAGACAACCTACAGGGAGGAGGTGAGGGCTCTCACTCAATGTCAATAAAACAAAGTAGCTGATCGTGGACTGTTGACTTCAGGAAACAGTAGAGGGAGCAGCCCCCTATCCACATCGACGGGACCGCAGTTGAGAAGGTGGAAAGATTCAAGTTCCTCGGCGTACACATCACTGACAAACTGAAATGGTCCACCCACACAGACAGTGTGGTGAAGAAGGTGCAACAGCGCCTCTTCAACCTCAGGAGGAGGAAGAAATTTGTCTTGGCACCTAAAATCCTCACAAACTTTTACAGATGCACAATTGAGAGCATCCTGTCGGGCTGTATCACTGCCTGGTACGGAACCTTCACCACTCGCAACCACAGGTCTCTCCAGAGGGTGGTGCGGTCTGCCCAACTACCTGCCCTCCAGGACACCTACAGCACCCAATGTCACAGGAAGGCCAAAAAGATAATCAAGGACAACAACCACCCGAGCCACAGCCATTTCACCCCGCCATCATCCAGAAGGCTAGGTCAGTACAGGTGCATCAAAGCTGCGACGAGAGACTGAAGAACAGGTTCTATCTCAAGGCCATCAGACTGTTAAATAGCCACCACTAGCACATTAGAGGCTGCTGCCTATATACATAGACTTGAAATCACTGGCCACTTTAATAATGGAACACTACTCACTTTTATAATGTTTACATATTTTGCATTACTCATCTCATGTGTATATACTGTATTCTATTATATTGTACAGTATCTTAGTCTATGCTGCTCTGACATTGCTTGTCCATATATTTATATATTCTTAATTGTATTCCTTTACTTAGATTTAGGTGTGTTGTGTGTATTGTTGTGAAATTGTTAGATATTACTTGTTCGTTTTTACTGCGCTGTTGGAGCTAGAAAGACAAGCATTTTGCTACACTCGCAATAACATCTGCTAAACACATGTATGTGACCAATAAAATGTGATTTGATTTGAAGAACAACATTTTTGGTACCAACCATAAAATTAAAAATCTCTAAAGTGACTCGACCAAACTCTCCATGTCTGTCACACAGATAAAAGAGAATTCTTTAACACCCCACGTTACTTGAGCTCTGCCCAAATATGGTGACCTGATTGGGGTCTCCTCCAAACACATGGATGTTCCTCTGGACCCACTTCAGCGCTGCTATCTGGTCAAGCCGTAGTTCGCTGCTATCTATGAAGCCGTAGTTTCCTGGGGGACACAAAAAGGCGGGACACCAATTAGAGATGAGAGAAGCCTGGCTCAATCCCATTCTGACATGGCCTCATTTTCTATGTTCCATATCCTTGTTCCTATTTCAGGATCTCCAATCTAACCTAGGGTACCTGAAAGCTTGTGCCAATACCCAACACTTTCAGATCAGGATACGGATATAGGACATGGGACAGGGGACTTAGATCACCTCTTTTGTGTGCTTGCGTGTGCGTGCGTGCATGTACGGCTTCCTCGAGAGTTAAAACTGTTGCACAATGAAAAAGCTACACCAACGTTACACCATGAAAAAGCTTAATTTGATTTAACGGGTCATATCATATTGGGGCTGAGGTGAGTCTTATAAGAACGTAGGCTCTACATGCTCCCTACACACATAGATGTGTGTGTGTGTGTTGTGTGTACAGTATGTGTGTTAGCGTGCAAGAAAGAAAACCTTTTCTCCCAGCATCGGTAGCAAGACAAGATAAAGAACATTAAATATTCACATCTTAATGGGTAGGAATACACACTTTAAAATATTCAACGTGACGGAAGTACAAATATAAATACCATGAATATTTGAAAGCTCTGTTAAGTGCGGTAAATAGTTTGTAAAATGGCTACATTATCATACTTGAACACACCATGAGCTATCTGGTAGAAAACTGCTGTAGACATTGAGCGCTTGCAATGCTAAGTTGGTGCTAACTTATTTGGGCCAGGAGTTTGCAGTTAAGCATGCTCATAACCTTAAACTGTGGCGAGGGCAGGGATGAGGGAATTTGATAAGGAATACAAAATGTATCATCTTTGTTAATGTCCGAAGGTCAAGGGTTATTTGCACATTACTTGCCAGCAAAATGCCAAGAAGAAGAGGATCTATTTTTCTTCATGCCGATGACGTTTGCAGTTTGTCACGTTGGCACGTGCGACTACGAATTTATGAATTGGCATCTTCTGCTGTACTGTTGTAGGTTATTATACATTGTATTCCTTCACTAGAGTTCATCAAACAGAAGCAAAAGGGCCGAAACGGGAACTACCTGAACTTATACGTGTTAGTGGGTGAGCACTCTCCCAGCAGCTTCAGTCAGGAAGCCCAGGGAGTTGAACCTGTAGTTGAAGCTGATGTACACCACCTCAGTCATGGCTGCCAGCTCCTCTTTCGGGGAGTACCCCTCCTCTCCCCTACTTAGCATGTGGAGGTAGCCACCATGGATCCACACCATCACAGGTGGCCCAGCCTCAGGCTTAAAGGTGGGGGTCCACACATTGAAGAACAGGCAGTTCTCCTGGCCTATGACACGGCCCATGTCGGAGAGTAGGTCTTTGACCGAAACGCTGTCATTTTGGACAATACAAGTGAGTTTTTCAACGATGTTATATTACAGACAACATTATGATTATGGGTACAAAAATAATATGTATAAATAATAATATATTCCATTTAGCAGACACTTTTATCCTATAGGTGGGAATCAAGCCCACAACCCAGGCATTGCTAGCGCCACGCTCAACAAACTGAGCCATACAGTAATACCGAAAGAAGTGTTGCTCCCCGGAGCTCACCACAATTAGTAGTAACCTCCGCTACACCAGGGGGCAGTGACTGGGCCAAGTTTTTAATGGTCCACTGGCAAGATTTTTATTGGCTATTACATTTCAAGAACCCTCCCCCTCGCGCCCGTAGAAGGGGAGCTGTGTGTTATGTGCATCACGGTTTTCCGTCTTTGTAGTTGTTACCTATGCTAGTTTCAAGTGCTAGATTTCAAGTTATCAAGTGGAGCCGACTGTTAGCGATTTTTTTGAAATTGAAATTGAAAATGGGATTACGCGGACAAAGTCAAACGTCACAACACGTTCTAACAGCTCTGGTGACAAACTTGTTGTCTCCGTCCGTCCACCTGGCTGCTGGCTGCGCTTTTCTACCACCAAATATATTGTGAGGATTCCCCATTATTTTGGTTTTGTAAGGACATTTCACAATCCTGCAATAAAGAGGGGAAGGGGTTCTGTCTGTAATCTGTCTGTGTTTCTGTGTTATATTCTCAAATGTACATTTCCTTTTTGTTTAGTTGTAAGATCTCCAATCTGTTTTGTTTGGTTGTCACTGTCTCAGTATATCAGCTATCGGAATCCATTTAGCAGCTTATCATATGGCATGCATCGCCAATGCAACCATAGGCCTACATTACTGGCCGTATGGGCATCTTTCATCTGAAGCGTGGAATAACTAAACTCATACATTGCTTACATGTTGACCTATACACTGAGTGTACAAAACATTAAGGATACCTTCATAATATTGAGTTGCACCTCCCCCTATTGCCCTCAAACCAGCCTCGATTCGTTGGGGCACGGACTCTACAAGGTGTCGAAAGTGTTCCACAGCGATGCTGGCCCATGTTGACTCCAATGCTTTCCACAGTTGTGTCAAGTTGTCTGGATGTCCTTTGGATGGTGGACCATTCTTACACATAGGAAATTGTTGAGCGTGAAAAACCCAGCAGTGATGCAATTCTTGACACAGACCAGTGCGCTTGGCACCTACCACCATGCCCCATTCAGAAGGCACTTAAATATTTTGTCTTGCCCATTCACCCTCTGAATTGCACACATACACAATCCATAGCTGGGTTCGAATACCCATACTAATATACTGTATACTACATACTTAATGAGTATATACTACATACTACATACTATTATTTCCTTTTAGTATACTGTAAACGAACGGTATCCTTTCAGTTGAGTGTACTAGCGCTTCGCCTGTCTACTGGAAGTTGATGCTGTTGCTATGCAACTTGTTGCTAGGTTGTTAGCATAACATATTACTAGCTAGACATCTTCCGACTTAATTAATAATGTCCATTAACAACCTAAGCTGAAAATGATGTGAATAATTAAGTCAGTACGTGTTGGGTAGTTAGTTAGATAGCATATAGTTCATATCCTGACACGTTCGATGTTTTAGTAGTCAAGTTCCCATCCAGGAACTTTTGGCATACTAACTATAACCATACTATGACCAATAAGCATACCATACCACATATTCAATTTATGTCACAAATAGTATGGTTAGTGTGGATAGTATGAGTATTTGAACACAGCTCATGTATCAGTTGTCTCAAGGCTTAAAAATCATTCTTGAACCTGTCTCCTCCCCTTTATCTACACTGATTGAAGTGGATTTAATAAGTGACATCAATAAGGGATCATAGCTTCCACCTGGATTCACTTGGCCAGTCTATGACATGGAAAGAGCAGGTGTCCTTAATGTTTTGTACACTCAGTGTGTTCTCAATTTAAAATGATACCAGTAGACAATGAATATGAGGCAAACCATATACCAGATGTTGTACATGCCTTTTAAGTGCTGACATATAAAATAGCTTAGTGTATATCCAACCTTTGTAATTTAGGTACAGAATGAAAATAAGGAGACGACAATTAGGCTACAGGAGATGAGCATTACAGGTAACATTTGATGAAGTTCATTTTATTTTATTTCATTCATTTTGGCATTGATGCTTGCAAAATGACTGCAGTTGTTCCCGAGATAGAAAGTACATGGTTGGTCTATGTATCACTGACCCTGGATAAGCTATCAACTGGGCTAACACAGCTAACCTTTCAGATCAATAATATGCTGCTTTTATTTTAAAAAATGGTTGGCTTTTTACGCGTGAGAGAAATTGAACTAGCTAGTAGCTAGCTCAGGGATGGGCATCTGGTGGCGTGCTGCTCCCCTTTTGTAGACCTGCGGACTCCTTTTTGTAGGCCCGCAGAATTTTGGGGGAGCGGGGAACTCAGTCGGGGTTTCAACTTACTGTTGAGAGTTCGAATAATAGAATACACAAGGTACAATTTTGATATTTGGTTGTGCATCGGCAGTCACTCAATTAGTCCATGTCAGCTACGTTTATTTAGATTGATAAATTAGTCTAGTGGCCAGCTATCTAAGCATGGTTGAATTACTGACCCGGGTGGGATCCTCTGATCATCAGGTATCATATTAAAAACGGCAAACATTAGCTTCCATCCTCATAACAAGATGGGGGCCACCAGACTGTGGAATAAAGAAGGATGCTGTCAGGTCCTGATAATATCGTATAAGATACTTTACAACCCAGGTAGCCTTGTCTGCATTCACATCGGTAGTAGATTCACTCACATCACATCAACTCTAGATAGATCTGGCCCAGTTTAAGTTGGCTGATGACAATGCTTGTTTACTCCTTACCTTGGGTTTGCAGCACAACTCAGTTATACGTGATCAGTTCAATGATTTTAGGAGGACATGCAGAAATGTGTTCTGCTATCCTTGGGCATTCTTAATGCACTTACTAATATACTTTCATGCAGTTTTGGGTTCCAGTAAACATTAGAGCAGCTGTGGTACACCTCTGTCCTCATCCTGACCCTTAACCCCATCCTCACCCCCTCTGTCCCCCACACCCTCAAGACTGATGCCGCTATTGTCCCGTTGGGAGAATAATGTGTGTGAATGATTGTATAAATCCTACACCGCTCTCCATAAATCATCAAACTCCTGCTCAAATAATCAACTGTATCCTGGAGTTTATTTAGACAAAAGTGTCACGTAACAATGCCCACACACACTCACACACACACACGGGAGTCCCCAGCCGTTCATAAGTCATAGTGTAATTTGGGCCAGTTCTCTCCCTGGTTAAGATGAATGTCTCTGCTCTGAGAGTAAATAAGATTCCTGGGCTGTGTTAATATTACCCAGCCGGCTGGAACTGAAACCAATGACTTCTGGGCGTTTCTCCTTCTTCTCATTTCTGTTTCATAGCACTGTGGAGGGTAATGTTATTGCTGTGCTAAATGGATAGTTTGTGAGGAGGCGAAAGAATGCTAAAAATAAAGAATCGACCCCCTGAGAAGGACACTGGCTTTGGGTAGAGAAAGAGAGCGAGGGAGGGAAGGGGGAAATAATGGAGGGAAGGATGGAGGGATAGAGGGAAATAAGCACACACCTATAGGGAAATAGGAACATACCTCCGACAAGATACGACTGATACCCCTAGCTCCTTGCCAGAACACCATTCCCTCCCTCCATGTACCAAAGCGACTCTCTTAATCAATGCAGGTCAATCTGTGAAAGCATGTGCATGCAGGAATTCAGCTGTCCGGGATTTTCAGTCAACCAATTAACCCAATCAATCAATTACTGCCCTATAGGTATTGACCTGTATGAATTATTCTAATGCAGGGGTGGCCAACTTTGTTGGGGGTGGGGCAACAAAAAATCTGAACTCATCACACCCCACAGTTTGCCATGGGGCGTAGAGAAAATGTTGCCGCTTTAAAGCAAGTTTGCTGCAATTCTACACATTTTGCCATGGGGCGGAGAGAAGATTTAGCAATTTTATAGCTAATTTCATGCAATTCTATTCATTTTTCTATGGGGTGGAGAGAAAAAATGTGCAGTTTTACCACAAATTTCGTGAAATTCTACACATTTTGCCATAGTTATGGAAGCAAAATCAGGAAAGTCCCATGCTTTGCTTTGAGGTAGGCCTAGGCCGGGCTATGTGTGTGTCAATAGAGTGAGATCAGTAGAAAGCAGGTGTGGCCTATGGAATCAAATCAACTTCAGAATAATTCAGAGAACTTTCAGTTTATTCTCTTAAAGCCTCTCCACGGAAACCAGAGGCCTATCTATTGGGGCTAATGTTGGCTAACTGTGGCTAGCTCAGTCTTCCTGTTCCCCGAAGCCTGTCAATCTGACTTTATTGCTGCAGTAAAGAGGCAGACAGACAGTGGTCTAAACATGTTAGAGCCCGGCTCTGTCTGCAGCTCTGGGACTGCTAGGTGACAGTGAATCGGAAAAAGATTAAAAGAGATTTATCTCCCCAAAAATAAAACAGTAAAAGGTTATCTCTCACCACCAGTGGAAAAGGCCTGGCAGATTTGGGAAGTTATTGTGGGGGGCGGTAGCGGTACACACCTTCACACAGGCATGCAAGCATGTGTGCTCACAAATGCATTTATGCAAGCACACACGCACACACACACACACACGCGTGGATTTGTGGGCTGTCTAAAACAGGATGAAGGGGGTGGGATGTGGGGAGAGACAAGAATCCCTGTCTCACAATCACAAATCATCCACTCTCTGCTGTGTGTGTGTGTGTGTGTGTGTGTGTGTGTGTGTGTGTGTGTGTGTGTGTGTGTGTGTGTGTGTGTGTGTGTGTGTGTGTGTGTGTGTGTGTGTGTGTGTGTGTGTGTGTGTGTGTGTGTGTGTGTCTGTGTGTGTGTGTGTGTGTGTGTGTGTGTCTGTGTGTGTGCGCGAGATAGAGAGAGAGCGTGTTTACAACTCACAGACACATTCCAGAATGCCTAAGCAGCATTTATTTCTGATCCTGTCAAGGAGAAGAAAAAAACTGTTGGGGAGGTTCTCTTCTACACTGTTCAACCAATCCAGTAAGAGTGGAGGAGTTAAGAGTGAGTGTCACCTTTGTTATCATCCAAAAGTGGAAGTCACGTCACAGGGTCCCTTTCCATTTCCCCTGAAAACCGGATTCATCCGGTTGATGTCAACCCCCTCCGAGGATGCCTCTAAACTGACATTCCATGCCCTCTGCTGTGATATGACCTATTCTCTCCTATACAGCAGGACTTAGTTCAGGGTTGTAGAGCAAGCCTCTTTACCTCACTGTTCTTCCATAAGAGGATTTGATAGGAAGACAGCACAGCTGAGATGTCATTTATATAAACAATTTCACCCTTAATCTCTTCAAATCTACCTTCATCCAGACCAAATTACACATAGGTTGCTGGGATTAGAGATAGCCTATCTACCTCGACACTATGGTCTGTCTATCCCTCTGGTTTTGTGAGATACCAGTGAATTCTGCAGTAGGTTTCACTAGATAAATATAGAGTCCAAAATGTACTATTTTTGTGAAGTACATTTTGTTTTTCATTCACTGTAGGATTTCTATGAATGTGTGACGATGAGGCTTTGTACCAACCTCGCACATTGCTGGTTTGTTGCAGATCTTCAGGGCTAGAGGAAGGGGTAGACGGCTGATAGTTAGCTACCTGTCGGTCCGTCCACCATTTTCAATGCTATAGGAGATACTTGTCGTGACCGTAAGACACGTTACTTTGTTACATAGTGGTCTATCAAAATGACAAAAATAGAAGATGCTAACAATATTGTAGCGAACACAGGGCATGGAAGCGAACCTGGGCCTAACTATCTGGTGTGAAATGCAAACACCCCACGCATCTCACCAATAGGGTTAACTTACTTGTTGAAAATTGTAACAAGCCTCAAATTGAAAGGAACGGGAGGACAAGTCCCCATGCTACTCAGCTCCCTCACACATCCGGTTATTCCGATAGCCCCATGACCAACATTCCACTTGTAGCAAATTCAGGGGTAGCCCTGACCGGGACTCGAACCCTGGTCCAGCGACTTTCAAGCAAACAACTTAACCTCTTGATGAGGTCGTTAGGTGTTGGGTTAAGGTTACTACATTACTCCCTTTCCTCTACACAAAGTCCCTCACATATACACATCTCGCTGATGGCCTCACGGGCACCATCCCACTAGCGAAAAGCACTGCAGGGAAGTGAAACCAGGTCACTGACATGAAAGGCAAACACCTTACTCATCACCCTATGCATGAGGGTTAACTCACTTGGAAGGAATTGCAACATGGCTCATATAGCAAGGATCATTACACTATATTAATTTGCAATCATATCTGTGCATAACAAATAGACCTATAGCCTATTTCAAATTAGACAAATTGGAAATATAGCCTACAGTCAACAATCATAGTTCACCCACATAGGCTATAGCCTAGTAGCCTTGCAAACCACACTGATCTAATACCCTCATACTATAATTGCTTTATAAACCCAATCCCAAATTGAACCTTAGATCCTACGTCAGCATTCCCCAACTGCAGGCCCCACGGGTGATTTGTATTTATATTTTATATAAACTGTTATGTTCTTTTTTTGAAGTTTGGGAGACATCAAATACTTTGAAAACACCAGCAAATCAGCTCTGTGTGATTTTAATTCTGGAAATCTGTTCCAAAGTATTCCCATGCATAATACAGTGATATATGTGATCAGAGGAATCATGCCCATAGGGGACACCGTCAGATTTGTCCTGTTATTGTTTCTCTGTAATACTACTAGCCACCTAGCAATTTTATGAAGTTGGCTTTAGCTAGCCCAGATAGGTTTCCAATCTCCCAACCTCATAACTAGCTATCAATCAAGTTACGAGTAGCTAGCTTGTCCAGCTATCTTAGCTTGCATGCCTGCTGGCAAGGTTGGTGGACTTAAAGTTGCACTACGCAGAAATTGCTTCGCCATTTCCTGGTTGCTAAAACTCTAATAGTTTGAGCAATTTCATTTTATGTGACAAAATAAGCTAGTATAATGTAGAGAATCGTTGTTCTATCTAAACTGATGTGAAATATATTTTTCATAAACAAAAATATTGTTGTTTCAGCTGTTTGAAGCTGGTGTACGAAACCAAAAGTAGAAGATGCAACAACAAAACTTAAGAATGGGAAGCATAGAAATAGTACACATAGACTTGCTTTCAAGGAGAATGATAGATCTATAACTCAGATTTCTGTGTGAATTTGGTCAGGTCGCCCAAAAAGTCACATATTGCCAATTTAAGAAAAACAAGGAATAATTACATGTACTGAATAAGACACATGGTGATAGCCCATGGTGATGCATCAGTTAGCAAGTGGTGCTAACTACCATATTGCTTACACCTTTCAAACCCTTTCTTATCTCCACAAGTGCATAGGGTGTAAGTTGTAGGGCAGGGATGTCAAACTCATTCCATGGAGGGTCTAATGTCTGCAGGTTCAAGTTTTTTCAGTTCAAAGCCAGAGACAACCAGGTTTGGGTAGTTTGTCAATCAAGGACAAGGGAGGAGCGAAAAACCCGCAGACACTCGGCCCTCGGTGGAGTGAGTTTGACACCTGTGGTTTAGGCAGTGGTGGCATTAGGCGACATGGGCAGCCACCCAGGGTGGCATCTTACTCCAAAAATGTTAAATGGTGACATTTGAGCGATCAGTTTTCTATCGCTCATTTGCACGTCACGTCAACGATATCATGTCACCGTGTGAGACTGTGGGCTTCCTGATTTTAGTTTGTGAGCTAGGCATGCTACTGCCTGGGAAGGTCTCCCACTCAGAAGTACGAGATGGAGAGGGGGTAGGTTGACATCAGGTCTCCTCACTGGAAGCCATACAAGCTAGAACCGCCACTGAGTCTAGGGGTCGATTTGAGATTGGGCCGTAATGTCTGTTCAATTAGCGAACATTAGGGGTTGTAGTGTACTCGCAAATACCCTCCTCTCTCTCAGGGCGCAAGTGAGTGAAAGGCTCGCGGTGCGATGATAGTCACTGGTTGAAAGCGAACAGCTGTCTTCCCGTGCCCAGTGTGCATCGATTCGATAAACCCAATCATTGATCACAGCGCTCGATCAAGTCATGTCAAGGGGATAATCGTACTCCGGATTTTGGAAAATACTGTCTATCAACGGATATCCATTGCAACAGTTCTGTCATCTGAGGATAGAGCAAGAGGTATGCAGGTCAGTGATATGATTTTGATGTATGCTATTCGCGAGCAAATGACGAAGCGCAGTGTTATTGACGAGAATGTTCGGATGGTTGCACTCATGCATAGAAAACTTTAAGAGACGATGTTTGTATGAACAACTAAATGATGCGTACATTACCCAAAATGAACCTCATACTTTAGGTAGAATCAACAACTATAGAATCAACCACACTAGCCTAATCCAGAGCAATACACAGAGCTGGAGCACATGGGAATTGAAAAGAGACATTTTGGCTTATTTTATACTGTGCAAATAATTGTAGGTATAGAAGCTGGTCATGTTATTGGTGCTGTTCAGTATTTGCATTTAATTGGATTGCAGAGTCAGAGATCGACCAGAATAGTAATGTTTTATGTAGTAGATATAGAAGAGCTGGGGAATGTGATCAAATATATATATAGACACTTAAGAAGGAACAGTTGTAGGCTTATTATTGTGCCCTTCAGAGAGTTGGAATTGGCCATTTTTGAGTCTTTTGTGGGCAAATCCAATACTTTACCCGTTTCAACACTGGTGAACAAGGAGAGATAGAGAGAGGTGAGCTGGGTTCAGAAATGTCATTATTTGTTGTGTTGAAGTATGTGTGTGTGTTTTCTTGTTTGTTCGCCTGTGTGTGTGTGTTTTATTTGTCTGCAGATGTATGTGTGTGTGTGTATTGGACATAAGCCAGTGTAGATATTAGTTTGTAGTAGAGGTCAACCGATTATGATTTTTCAACGCCGATACCGATTATTGGAGGACCAAAAAAAGCCGATACCGATTAATCTGCCGATTTTTTTTACATGTATTTCTAATAATGACAATTACAACAATACTGAATGAACACTTATTTTAACTTAATATAATACATCAATAAAATCAATTTATCCTCAAATAAATAATGAAACATGTTCAATTTGGTTTAAATAATGCAAAAACAAAGCGTTGGAGAAGAAAGTATAAGTGCAATATGTGCCATGTAAGAAAGCTAACGTTTAAGTTCCTTGCTCAGAACATGAGAACATATGAAAGCTGGTGGTTCCTTTTAACATGAGTCTTCAATATTCCCAGGTAAGAAGTTTTAGGTTGTAGTTATTATAGGAATTATAGAACTATTTTTCTCTATACGATTTGTATTTCATATACCTTTGACTAATGGATGTTCTTATAGGCACTTTAGTATTGCCAGTGTAACAGTATAGCTTCTGTAACGGCAGTCTAGCTCTTCCTCCTCCTCGGACGAGGAGAGAAGGATCGGAGGACCAATGTGCAGCGTGGTAATTTTCCATGAATTTAATAAACACAAAGACAAGATACTGACAAACTAATACAAAACACCAAACGACCGTGAAGCTACAAACGAAAGTGCAATACACAAGCTACTAACGTTAGACATAGACACGATACAAAATAACAAACGAACTAACCGTCACAGTCCTGTGTGGCACAAACACTGACACAGGAAACAACCACCCACAATCCCCAAAACAAAACAAGCCACCTATATATGATTCTCAATCAGGGACAACGATTGACAGCTGTCTCTGATTGAGAACCATATTAGGCTGAACACAGAAACAGACGAACTAGACACACAACATAGAATTCCCACCCAGCTCACGTCCTGACCAACACTAAACAAGCAAAACACATAAGAACTCTGGTCAGGACGTTACAGTACCCCCCCCTGAGGTGCGGACTCCGAACGCACCCCTAAAACTCAAGGGGAGGGTCTGGGTGGGCATCTGTCCGCGGTGGCGGCTCCGGCGGTGGACGAGGACACCACTCCACCACTGTCTTTGTCCCCCTCCTTAGCGTCCTTTGAGTGGCGACCCTCGCCCACGACCTTGGCCTAAGAATCCTCCCCAAGGCCCCCACATGATTTAGGAGGTAGCTCAGGACAGAGAGGTAGCTCAGGACAAATGGCAGCTCCGGACTGAATGGCAGCTCCGGACTGAATGGCAGCTCCGGACTGAGTGGCAGCTCATGACTGTAGGGCAGCTCATGACTGTAGGGCAGCTCATGACTGGAGGGCAGCTCATGACTGGAGGGCAGCTCATGACTGTAGGGCAGCTCATGACTGTAGGGCAGCTCATGACTGGAGGGCAGCTCATGACTGGAGGGCAGCTCATGACTGGAGGGCAGCTCTGGCAGCTCCTGACTGGCTGGCGGCTCCTGACTGGCTGGCGGCTCTGGCAGCTCCTGACTGGCTGGCGGCTCTGGCAGCTCCTGACTGGCTGGCGGCTCTGGCAGCTCCTGACTGGCTGGCGGCTCTGGCAGCTCCTGACTGGCTGGCGGCTCTGGCAGCTCCTGACTGGCTGGCGGCTCTGGCGGCTCCTGACTGACGGACGGCTCTGGCGGCTCCTGACTGACGGACGGCTCTAATGGCTCGGGACAGACGGGCGGCTCTAATGGCTCGTGGCAGACGGGCGGCTCTAATGGCTCGTGGCAGACGGATGGCTCAGATGGCGCTGGGCAGACAGATGGCTCAGACGGCGCTGGGCAGACGGATGGCTCAGACGGCGCTGGGCAGATGGATGGCTCAGACGGCGCTGGGCAGACGGATGGCTCAGACGGCGCTGGGCAGACGGATGGCTCAGACGGCGCTGGGCAGACGGATGGCTCAGACGGCGCTGGGCAGACGGATGGCTCAGACGGCGCTGGGCAGACGGATGGCTCAGACGGCGCTGGGCAGACGGATGGCTCAGACGGCGCTGGGCAGACAGATGGCTCAGACGGCGCTGGGCAGACGAGCAGTGCAGGCGGCGTTGGGCAGACGGCCGACTCTGACCTGCTGAGGCGCACAGTAGGCCTGGTGCGTGGTGCCGGAACTGGTGGTACCGGACTGGAGACACGCACCTCAAGGCTAGTGCGGGGAGCAGGAACAGGGCACACTGGTTTCTCAAAGCGCACTATAGGCCTGGTGCATGGTGCCGGAACTGGTGGTACCGGACTGAGGGCACGCACCTCAAGGCTAGTGCGGGGAGAAGGAACAGTGCGTACAGGGCTCTGGAGACGCACAGGAGGCTTGATGCGTGGTGCCGGAACTGGAGGCACTGGGCTGGAGACACGCACCACAGGGAGAGTGCGTGGAGGAAGAACAGGGCTCTGGAGACGCACTAGAAGCCTGGTGCGTGGTGTAGGCACTGGTGGTACTGGGCTGGGGCGGGAAAGTGGCGCCGGATATACCGGACCGTGCAGGCGTACTGGCTCCCTTGAGCACCGAGCCTGCCCAACCTTACCTGGTTGAATGCTCCCCGTAGCCCGTCCAGTGCGGGGAGGTGGAATAACCCGCACTGGGCTGTGTTGGCGAACCGGGGACACCATACGTAAGGCTGGTGCCATGTACACCGGCCCGAGGAGACGTACTGGAGGCCAGATATGTTGAGCTGGCTTCATGGCACTTGGCTCAATGCTCAATCTAGCCCGCCCAGTGTGGGGAGGTGGAATAACCCGCACCGGGCTATGCACACGTACAGGAGACACCGTGCGCTCTTCCGCATAACACGGTGTCTGCCCGTACTCCCGCTCTCCACGGTAAGCATGGGAAGTGGGCGCAGGTCTCCTACCTGACTTCGCCACACTACCCTTTAGCCCCCCCCCCCCCCCAAGAAATTTTTGGGATTTCCTCTCGGGTTTCCAGCCTCGCTTACGTGCTGCCTCCTCATACCACCGCTCCTGGGCTTTAGCTGCCTCCATCTCTTCCCGAGAGCGGCGATATTCTCCAATGTGAGCCCAGTGTCCTTTACCCTCCAGAATTTCCTCCCATGTCCAGGATTCCTGTGTAGTGGGCCGCTGCTGCTCGTACTCACGCTGCTTGGTCCGAGTTAGGTGGGTGGTTCTGTAACGGCAGTCTAGCTCTTCCTCCTCCTCGGACGAGGAGAGGAGAGAAGGATCGGAGGACCAATGTGCAGCGTGGTAATTTTCCATGAATTTAATAAACACAAAGATACTGACAAACTAATACAAAACACCAAACGACCGTGAAGCTACAAACGAAAGTGCAATACACAAGCTACTAACGTTAGACATAGACACGATACAAAATAACAAACGAACTAACCGTCACAGTCCTTTGTGGCACAAACACTGACACAGGAAACAACCACCCACAATCCCCAACACAAAACAAGCCACCTATATATGATTCTCAATCAGGGACAACGATTGACAGCTGTCTCTGATTGAGAACCATATTAGGCTGAACACAGAAACAGACGAACTAGACACACAACATAGAATTCCCACCCAGCTCACGTCCTGACCAACACTAAACAAGCAAAACACATAAGAACTCTGGTCAGGACGTTACAGCTTCCATTACTCTCCTCGCCGCTACCTGGGCTCGAACCAGGAACACATTGACAACAGCCACCCTCGAAGCAGCGTTACCCATGCAGAGCAAGGGGAACAACTACTCCAAGTCTCAGAGCGAGTGACGTTTGAAACGCTATTAGCGTGCACCCCGCTAACTAGCTAGCCATTTCACATCGGTTACACCAGCCTCATCTCGGGAGTTGATAGGCTTGAAGTCATAAACAGCGCAATGCTTCAAGAAGAGCTGCTGGCAAAACGCACTAAAGTGCTGTTTGAATGAATGCTTACGAGCCTGCCTGTGCCTACCATCGCTCAGTCAGACTGCTCTATCAAATCATAGACTTAATTATAATATAATAACACACAGAAATACGAGCCTTAGGTCATTAATATGGTCGAATCCGGAAACTATCATTTCGAAAACAAAACGTTTATTCTTTCAGTGAAATACGTTCCGTATTTTATCTAACGGGTGGCATCCATAAGTCTAAATATTCCTGTTACATTGCACAACCTTCAATGTTATGTCATAATTACGTACAATTCTGGCAAATTAGTTCGCAATGAGCCAGGCGGCCCAAACTGTTGCATATACCCTGACTCTGCATGCAATGAACGCAAGAGAAGTGACACAATTTCACCTGGTTAATATTGCCTGCTAACCTGGATTTCTTTTAGCTAAATATGCAGGTTTACAAATATATACTTCTGTGTATTGATTTTAAGAAAGGCATTGATGTTTATGGTCAGGTACACTTTGGAGCAACGACAGTCCTTTTTCGCGAATGCGCACTGCATCGATTATATGCAACGCAGGACACGCTAGATAAACTAGTAATATCATCAACCATTTGTAGTTATAACTAGTGATTATGATTGATTGATTGTTTTTTATAAGTTAAGTTTAATGCTAGCTAGCAACTTACCTTGGCTTCTTACTGCATTCGCGTAACAGGCAGGCTCCTCGTGAGGCAGGTGGTTAGAGCGTTGGACTAGTTAACCGTAAGGTTGCAAGATTGAATCCCTGAGCTGACAAGGTAAAATACCAATTTCCGATTGTTATGAAAACTTGAAATCGGCCCTAATTAATCGGCCAGTTTGTAGTCCTGCTGAGCCAATGTCAACCATTCTGTTTGTCATCATCGCATGTATGAAGCACCTCAGCTCTTTTTAGATGGTTACCGCAGTCAGTACCTGCTGCAATACTTCTACTGTTATTCCTGGAATGAAAACCAACTGCCTTGCTGGAAAGGGTTTAGGCAGATATAATAAAATATATTTTTGGCAAAGATTACACAAGGGAAAAATGTAATCTAGTTACTTTGTTTCCATTTCAATTTTTTTAACACTGTTTCTGTGTGGCTGTGAGTTATATCAGGAGTGTGTGTGTGTGTGTGTGTGTGTGTGTGTGTGTGTGTGTGTGTGTGTGTGTGTGTGTGTGTGTGTGTGTGTGTGTGTGTGTGTGTGTGTGTGTGTGTGTGTGTGTGTGTGTGTGTGTGGGTAAAGGGCGGGGGCTGTGATGGGGTGGTTAGGAGATTTAAAGTGGAGCTATGGCTGTGGGTCTGAGAAAGCAGTCAATTTAAGGATGAAGGATATCATTTTTCGATGGGGAGGGGGGGGGAGGTTTGATGGACCTCAGTGATTTTATGATGTTTCAGTCCTGCAGCCTCCAAGGGTTCTCTGACATATGCTTATGATCAGAGGGAGGTGTGCTTTAGTCATCACTCTTCTTTACTGACATATATGAGGAAAATTGACTTTCTCATCTCTCTCTTTTCTCTAAGTGTTGCGGTATCTCCCTTTTTCTTCTTTTCTTTTTTTCTCTTCATCTCATCCTTCTGCCCTCTGCTCGTGTCCCAGAGTGGGCAGATTTACTTTCTCTGTCTCTGACTGCAAGCACGCGCACACACACACACAGATTTGAGTGTGCGGTTTTGTCTGTGCGTATCCCCTCTCTCTCTCTGCCATAGCCATCACTCACTATTACCCCTGATTTCCTTAACCCAAGCTCCGTTGCTTGTCTGTCAGATGAAGAACACACACATACAGGTAACTGCCAAAATAAAGAAAACACCAACATAAAGTGTCTTAATAGGGCGTTGGGCCACGACGAGCCAGAACAGCTTCAATGCACTTTGGCATAGATTCTACAAGTGTCTGGAACTATATTGGAGGGATACGACACCATTCTTTCAAAAGAAATTCCATCATTTGGTGTTTTGTTGATGGTGGTGGAAAACGCTGTCTCAGGCGCTGCTCCAGAGTCTCCCAAAAGTGTTCAATTGGGTTGAGATCTGCTGACTGAGACGGCCATGGCATATCGTTTTCATGCTCATCAAATTATTCAGTGACGACTCGTGCCCTGTGGATGGTAGCATTGTCATCCTATGGGGACATAGACATGGTAGCTAGAATAATGGTCTGCCCAGCGTTTTTATACATGACCCTAAGCATGATGGGATGTTAATTGCTTAATTAACTCAGGAACCACACCTGTGTGGAATCACCTGCTTTCAATACACTTTGCATCCCTCATTTACTCAAGTGTTTCCGTTATTTTGGCAGCTACCTGTATGTGGTACTATATAGACAGGTTGATTGTTTAGCAACAAAACCAATGCGTGCGCAACTATGGGGAAAAACAGACAGGGTTGGCTTAGATTGTTGACAACATGTAGACTATATTTTGTCTCAATGTGTATTGAAAACATATATACACATTTGCATAATGAGCACTTGTCTCTCAAATACATTGTTATAGTTGTTGGTTAGCTAGCTAGCGAATTTTAGCCATGTTAGCATAGAGATGACATCAGTCAAAACACCTCAAAACAAGACATGGTATCAATAACAAGATAGAGTACAACGAGCTGAAACGAGCCACCTACGATTCCCCACAAGGCAGCTTCGTGTCATTGTTGCTAGCTATCTGACCATTCAGAATCATAACAGCCCATGCCTTCCTGCCACATCGATGTGTGCACATCATTTGTGACGTTGTCAGCCAACCCGACTATAAAATCCAAGCATATTCTAATGTATTATTCAACTTGAGGAAGAATATAAATGCCCACAGAGAAAATTCTGTGAACGTTCCTTCACATACTGTACATTGTACCCATAAGACATGTCATGTGTTTTGCATGCTGTGCATTAGGATTGATTATCACTTTTTAATGAAGCTCTCAACACTACAACACAATTAAAAGGGACAGATTTTTCATTGAAACAGCCACCAGGGCCTCAAAGGATACATGCACATGCAGTGCATTCGGAAAGTATTCAGACCCTTTGACTTTTTAAAAATGTTGTTAAGTTACAGCCTTATTCTAAAAGGGATTTTCCTCATCAATATACACACAAAACCACATAATGACAAGCGAAAACAGGTTTTTAAAAAACAACAGAAATACCTTACTTACATAAGTATTCAGACCCTTTGCTATGAGACTCGAAATTGAGCTCTGGTGCGTCCGGTTTCCATTGATCATCCTTGAGATGTTTCTACAACTTGATTGGAGTCCACCTGTGGTAAATTCAATGTATTGGACATGATTTGGAAAGGCACACACCTGTCTATATAAGGTCCCACAGTTGACTGCATGTCAGAACAAAAACCAAGCCATGAGGTCAAAGGAATTGTCTGTAGAGCTCCGAGACAGGATTGCGTCGAGGCACAGATCTGAGGAAGGGTACTAAAACATGTCTGCAGCATTGAAGGTCCCAGGGAACACATTCTTAAATGGAAGAAGTTTGGAACCACCAAGACTCTTCCTAGAGCTGGCCGCTTGGCCAAACTGAGCAATCGAGGGAGAAGAGCTTTGGTCAGGGAGGTGACCAAGAACCCGATGGTCACTCTGACACATGGCATATGATGGCCCGCTTGGAGTTTGCCAAAAGGCACCTAAAGGACTCAGACCACGAGAAGCAAGATTCTCTGGTCTGATGAGACCATGATTGAACTCTTTGACCTGAATGCCAAGCGTCACCTCTGGAAGAAACCTGGCGCCATCCCTACAATGAAGCATGGTGGTGGCAGCATCATGCTGTGGGGAAGTTTTTCAGCGACAGAGACTGGGAGACTAGTCAGGATCAAGGGAAAGATGAACGGAGTAAAGTTCCGAAAAACCTGCTCCAGAGCAGAGCGCTCAGGACCTCAGATGGCCCGAAGCACACAGCCAAGAAAACACAGGAATGTCTTCGAGACAAGTCTTTGAATGTCCTTGAGTGGCCCAGCCAGATCCCGGACTTGAACCCGATCGAACATCTCTGGCGAGCCCTGAAAATAGCTGTGCGGCGATGCTCCCCCATCCAACCTGACAGAGCTTAATAAGAGGATCAGCAGAGAAGAACTCCCCAAATACAGGTGTACCAAGCTTGTGGCGTCATACCCAAGAAGACTTGAGGCTGTAATTGCTGCCAAAGATGCTTCAACAAAGCACTGAGTAAAGGGTCTGAATACTTATGTAAATGTGATATTTCCATTTAATTTAAAAAGAAAATTAGCAAACATTTCTAAAAAGCAGTTTTTGATTTGTCATTATGGGGTATTGTGTGTAGATTGATGAGGGTGTAACGGCTGTCTATCTCTTTCTCCTCATCTGACGAGGAGAGGCGAGAAGGATCGGAGGACCAATACGCAGAGTGGTAAGTGTCCATGTTTTAATAATATAAACTGAACACTACACAAATAACAAAATAACAAATGTGAACGAACCGAAACAGTACCGTGTGGCGAACAAACACTGACACGGAAGAAAAACACCCACAAACCAACAGTGAAAACAGGCAACCTAAATATGGCTCCCAATCAGAGACAATGCAAAACACCTGCCTCTGATTGAGAACCATATCAGGCTAAATGAACAAACGTAAACATAGAAACAAATAACATAGACTGCCCACCCCAACTCACACCCTGACCATACTAAATAAAGACAAAACAAGGGAAAATAAAGGTCAGAACGTGACAGAGGGGTAAAGACAATTTAATACATTTTAGAATAAGGCTGTAATGTAACAGAAACCTCCTGAGACGGTCCGCGGTCCGGAACCTCCTGAGACGATCCACAGTCCGGAACCGCCTACGACGGGTCCACAGTCCGGAACCTCCTGAGACGTTTCACAGTCCGGAACCTCCAACGACGGTCCACAGTCCGGAGCCTCCTGCGACGGTCTGCGTTCCAGAGCCTCCAGCGGGGGTTTTCAGTCCGGAGCCTCCTGCGAGGGTTCCCAGTCCGGAGCCTCTGGCAACGATCTACGGTCCGGAGTCCCCGGTGACGATCTACGGTCCGGCTCCTCTGGCGACGATTCACGATCCGGTTCCTCCGGCAACGACCCAAGGTCCGGTTCTTCCGGGGACGAGCCACGGTCCGGTTCCTCCGATGACGTGTCCACAAGCAGAGTGGGTACTTCGCACTGGAGCCGCCCCCGATGGTAGATGCCCACCCGGACCCTCCCCTATTGAGTCAGGTTTTGCGGTCGGAGTCCGCACCTTTGGGGGGGGGGGGTACTGTCACGCCCTGACCATAGAGAGCTGTTTATTCTCTATGTTGGTTAGGTCGGGGTGTGATTAAGGGTGGGTTATCTAGGGGAATTGTATGTCTATGTTGGCCTGGTGTGGTACCCAATCAGAGGCAGCTGTTTATCGTTGTCTCTGATTGGGGATCATATTTAGGTAGCCATTTCCCCATTGTGTTTTGTGGGAGCTTGTCTAGGTATAGTTGCCTGTGAGCACTACTCTGAGCGTCATGTTTCGTTTGTGTCACGCCCTGGCTATAGAGAGGTTTTTTATTCTCTATTTTGGTTAGGCCAGGGTGTGACTAGGGTGGGCAGTCTATGTTCTTTTTTCTATGTTGTTGGTTTTCTATGTGTTTGGCCTGGTGTGGTTCCCAATCAGAGGCAGCTGTCTATCGTTGTCTCTGATTGGGAGCCATACTTAGGTAGCCTGTTTTCCCATTTTGTGTTGTGGGTGATTCATTTCTTTTTAGTGTGTGTTGCACCTGACGGAGCTGTTTCGGTTGTCACTTTGTTGTTTTTGCCTTTTAGTGTTCAGTTTCTATTAAACATGACGAACACTTATCACGCTGCGTTTTGGTCTTCACCTTCTTCCGATGACAGCCGTTAGTTTGTTCACTTTATTGTTTTTGCTCTTTAAGTTTCTCTTCCAAATCAAAGGATGGAAACATACCACGCTGCATCTTGGTCCACTCCTTATAACGATCGTGACAAAAGAGCTGTTTGAAAATGTTTCCCTGTCAAGACGAACAGAGACACGGCGTGTTGAGGACATCACAGAGAATATGGAACATCAGGTAAAGGATTTCACCTATTTCTCCTTAGCCCTGGATGAGAGCAATGACGCATGTGACACGGCGCAGTTGTTGATATTCTTACGAGGCATAACCCCAGACTTTGAAATTACAGAGGAGCTTGCTTCAGAGCAGTCAATGAAGAGCACAACCACAGGGAAAGATTTATTGGAGGAGGTTAGTAAGTGTGTGGCAAAGCTGCGACTGAGTTTGGCAAATGAAAGGAGAAAATGTGGTTAACCTTCAAGATAAAGAACGGTTGACTGATTTGTGCCTTCCTCATAGACATCAATGCCCTCAAGATTGAACTGAATTCCAAACTACAAGGGAAGGGCCTTTTTGCACATCAAACCTTCAAGGGAAAATTACACCTCCTGACCCGCCAAGTAGAAGCCAACAATCTCACCCACCTTCCGACAGTACTAGTCTGTTCCCTATCAGATGACCAGCGGGAGAAGTATACATCGCTGCTGCATGCTTTGAACAGTGAGTTTTCTCGTCGTTTTGAGGATTTCAAAGTGTTGGAAAATGACATGCTGTTGGTTTCCTCTCCTTTCACCTTCAATGTGGATAACACTCCCACTGACCTGCAACTTGAGCTTATCGATCTTCAGTCTGATGCAGTGATTGGAGAACTATTCAAAACAATGACTCTCACCTTTCAGCAATCCTGTGCATAGCGACATCAGAAACTATACCTGACTTCACCGCTCGAGTCAATGCCCATCAGAGACTTCACTCCTCATACTGATTGAGTAGTTTAAATGTAATGTTGAGCTCTCTTTCTTTCTTGTGTTTTTGTGCATACCCGTTAACAAGAGTTCTGTCCGTGGTGCTGAATGCACAGTGTACTTTTCCCTCCGTGTAGTTCATTGCATGTTAAATAATGAAAATACCTACCAAAAGGAGAACATGGATGTGGTTTATTTCTGTGCATGTTAAAAAAGTCAAATAAGTAGCATATCTGGACGTGATTTACAGTAGATATATCTGTCAACACAGTCATACACATGTATAAACCTATAATATGACTCTGGCCCGCGATGGCAAGAATATATTCTAATGTGGCCCTCCATGGAAAATAATTTCCCAGGCCTGTGCTAAATGAATAGAGGAATGAACATCCAAGATCCCCTCTTTTTTCCAGACCTCTGTTGTGGTTAGAGTTGGGCGATATGGACAAAAAATCTATATCTCTATAAATTGCCTGAATTGATGCGATAACGATAAATAGAACGATAAGTTTATAACATTACTGTGCACCATAGTATTTTTATTACCGTTTAACAACTATATTTTTACATAACTTTTTTTTTATCCAGAGAAGTAACATTGAGATTTACAAGTGAACCATGGCCTAGAAAACAGCGTAAATAGTTAACATTAAACATAACAATGAATGAAAGTTCAAACGGTGCAAAGTGTATAGTTTGATTGTTGTCGCCATCAATTGTCCCAGGGCATTTTCATCGAAATGGACCCATGAGCACCAATGGGAAGTTCATAGGAGCATGTCCAATTGGGTGTCAAATGAAAGCTACTGTAAGAGTCTATATTTTTTTTAATTAAGGCATATACACATTTTTCACCATTTTCCATCCTACAAAAGGCTTTGATTTTTTGATCAAACAGAAAAAGGCATAAGGAATTAGAAATTCATCAAAACTCAATGTTGAACATCCCTGCCAACTAATATCAAAACATACTTAGTTGAAGAAATTATTTGCCTTCTGTAAATTTAAGAAACATTGCCTTGTAATTCTATTACCAAATAGGTAATGGAATTACCCCAAAATCTATAACGTAATTACTGCAATTGAATTGGCTACAATGGGAAATCGTAGTAGTCATAAACTACAGTTGGGTCACCCGCTGTAACGTAGACGCAGGGAGTCAGCAAGCAAGTGCGATTAGTGAGTTTAATGATGAAGACCGTGATCGATACAAACCAAGAAAAGCGTCTAAACATGGAAACATTAACAATATTGCCTGGTCGGTGATAACAATGGAGTGCTATATAAAGGGGAAGTAATCAGGGAGGTGATGAAGTCCAGGTGTGCCTAATGAGGCGCAGCTGTGCGTAATGAAGGTTGCCAGGACCGGTGGTTAGTGGACAAGCGACGTCAAGAGCCGAAGAGGGAGAGCGGAGTGGACGCTTCTGTCCTCCCTTCCACTAATGTTCAGCTTATAACAGCTTCTTTCTCTGGCTGCCCTCTGGTGGTCAAAGCAAGACTGTGAAAACAGTACCCCTCCCTCTCACTCTCCCTCTCTCAGCCACTCTCTCTCTCTCTCCTCCTTCTCTCCAGTTAATGTTACTGACATCTACCATGACACCTACCACCTACCCTCATACCATTTACTGTAACAAGCATCCTCACCCACTTACCACCGACCGACACCTGATGTCCATGGATGTTGAAAAGTAGTTGAAATTTGGTCAGACCGAATCTGAACTAATCATAGATGTCTATGTTTCACAAGTTTGCACAGCACAGTAGAGAACAGTACAGTACAGTAGAGTTCAGTACAGTAGAGCACCCTAGAGTAAAGTACAGCATATTGTATAATACTGTACTCCACTGTACTGAACTCCACTCTGCTCTGCTGTACTGTGCTCTACTGTGATGTCCAAACTTGTGAAACATAGAAGTCTATGATTGGTTCAGATTTCGTTTGGTCCGGACCAAATGTGGTCTCGTTTGGGGGCAGAGCTCATTAGAATAATGGCCAATATGTAGAATAATAGCCAAATATGCAACAGAAGGATATTGCATATTTCTACATTTGTGTACCGATTTAGGATACATCACCATGAAGAGAATGATATTAATATCCATAATTGTGTCTTTCTGTATAGTACTATTGTCACGCCCTGACCGTAGATTGCTTTGTATGTTTCTATTTTTTGTTTGGTCAGGGTGTGATGTGGGTGGGCATTCTATGGTTGTATGTCTAGGTTTTGTATTTCTATGTTTTGACCTGGTATGGTTCCCAATCAGAGGCAGCTGTCTATCGTTGTCTCTGATTGAGAACCATACTTAGGTAGCCTGTTTTCCCACTGTTAGTTGTCGGTGGTTGTTTTCTGTTTAGTGTTGTATCACCTGTCAGAACTGTTTTGGTTATTCCTTTTGTTATTTTGTATTTAGTGTTCAGTTTCGAATAAATAATATGAACACGTATCACGCTGCACCTTGGTCCTCACCTTCTTCCGATGAATGCCGTTACAACTATACAGATCAGGGACCGTGATTCCGTTACCGGATGTAAATCCACTTCACCCACTGTATTTCAATAACCAAAATAAAAAATGTCTAATTCAATGTGTCATGTCATAGCTGACACCCCATTGCAGACGTCTTTGAATCTTAATTCAGAGCAGATGTTTAAGAGTTTTTGGAAAACGTGGTCGCATAAAAAAAACTGACCGTAATTCTGTTACCAAATTTAGCATCTGTGTAAATTTTTCAAAATTGTCCTTGTGCATAGAGTTTGTTAAACTTTGAAATCAATGGTTTTTGTTTGGCATACATTTTTAAGTGAAAAATCTGTTGCTGTGGAATTGACCCCCGATTAAGAATCACCCATATTAGCAAACTTATTTCACATTCCTCTATTATAGGCTACTTATCGTAATGAACGATATCCGCAAAGCGCCTGCGATAAGTGATCGTGTCGATCATTTTCGGTTTATCGTCCCAGCTCTAGCTGTGGTAGTGTAAAATTAGGTTCCTCTCAACACCGGAATCCCACGAGGCAGCCGTGATTGGCAGAGCTTTTAATTGTAAACGCCTCTATCTGAATAATTGATGCTCATCTAAGTGGAGTGACAAAATATTAACCGAGCGAGCCAAGCGTTCGCTTGATGTCTATTTTTAAATTGTACGTTTGTTTGGCCATTGAAGCGACGGTCTTTGAGAGAAAGGGGAAATGTCACAGAAATCTTTTTGTCTTTTCTTGGTGTGCTTTTTCTTTGTCTCTTGGCTCATGGCTGTAGGCTGTAGGCTTGGCATGGCTGTTGTGTTTCTGTGGTGAAATTCACTGATATAAAGCTGTCTCTCTCTCTCCCTTTGTGTTACACTATGGCTGTGGTTGGCTCCCTTGAGGGATGTTTCTCCTCCACATTCTCACTGGTACCAGCGTTGAGGCCTCCACTCTCCTTGTCCTCTTTTCAAGTCCAGTATAATGAGAATGGAAATGGATATAGATACGGAAGGGCCTGGGGCCAACACACCTACTCATTCCTTCTGTGTGTATGTGGGTGACAGTGTTAGTATGAATGCATATACATTTGTCTGTTTGTGTGCGTGGGGGTGTACCCATCTGTTTGCCTCTGTGTGTGTGTGCAACGTGTGTGTTTCTGTATAAGAGTGTGTGTTTGTAGTGCATCTCCGTCAACCAATTCCACAGAATTGCTCTCCTCTCTCCGCACCTGGTCCAGGACCGAAATAGATGTGCTGAAGGTGAGTGTGTGTGACAGGCCTGATTTGGGGTCTGTGTGTGTGTGCGCCTTAAATTGTGCCCATGGTGTGTGTGTGTGTGTGTGTATGTGTGTGTGCGTGCCTTAAATCATGCCCATGTCGAGTGTATGTGTGTGTCTCCTAATTGAGTAGATAGAGCTGGAAACCCCACGCAAGTGCTGACTGATGAGTGCAGTGTATTAAGCTGACTGGCAGCCTGTTGAAAACATGGTCAATTGGTAGTTTGTTTGACTCAGGTGTGCTTGTCAGTCTGCTTGACAAATTAACCTTCTCTGGTTAAATTATCCTCCGATCCTTTGGTTTCTAGTGGCTTCACATGCTATGCTTTGTTTCTAAGGCACAGGAAACTCTGAGGTCATAACTTTACAGGAAAGTAAGATTTCAGTCTTTTTATATATGGTGGTCCAAAGGTTTAAGAAAAAAAACATTCCTAAAGTCATGTAAAGACACATGCTCTGAGGTCCACCAGTAATTTGCCTTTTGCTAACAGAGGGAAGACAAAACAAGAATCTGCATTGTCAGTGAGGGTCCCTGCATGAAAAACATATTATGGAAGAATACTTTATATTTTAACCACCAGCGGCAGAACAGGAACACTCTTGTTCCTAAGGGGAGAGGCTTTCTCAGAAATAATGTAACTCTCTCTACACCCCCACCGAATCCCCAGAAAAACATTAGCATTTCTCTGATTCTGCGGAAAGCCCGCCGTCGCTGTTCATATAGATGTCCCATTAGTCTGAACACAGTGCCATAGCAACAGAGAAACACACATCACTGTTAGGATCTAGGGACCTGTGGCATGTAGACAGGATCAGTGCTGTACATTGACATTGATAATATATGAACAGTAAGGGGACCAGCACCAAACTCTGGTGGACACCCTGTGTTATTTAATGCGAGTGGCGTCCAAAAGGGTTTCCCAAATGGTAGGACGGGACAAACTAGTAGGTCATGGCTACAGGGTAGTGTCCTGACCATATTTCCGGGTTGGGATCAATTAAATTCTTTATTTTATTTCAATCGCTTGAGGAAGTGAACTAAAATGCTGAAACGCATAGAGAAATAGTCAGAGATTAACGATACGCAACTCTCAGAGGAGCGGCCGAGAAGTCTCCTGGAGCAGTTTAAAGTGAACCGTGTTTCAGGTTCGATGTTGAAGTAGTAAATATTAGAAGTAGTCAAGCATTTCAGTACTCAAGGTATGAGGAGTAAACAAAGGAGTAAACATTCGAAACAAAGACTCCCCCTGGCCTCCTGCAGTCCATCAGTGGAACAGCTTTTTAATCAACAGCAGGGTTAAAGATTATGCTGCGTATATCTGACAGCCTGCTGACTAATTGTCCCGTCCAAATAGCCAGGCCACTAATGTTGGCCAAATAAATAATACTTCAACATAGGAGAATGAAAAATATGTATTTTGTCTATTTGATGAATTCGACCACCCTCCAGCCAGAATATCAATATGATATAAGGGCGTGTGTGTGTGTACGTGTGCATGAGTCTGTGCATGTGTGCTCTACGTGGCTTTGTAAATGGGCTCTTATCTTTTGCAGATTCAGTCAGACATTATGTGCTAAATGTTAACCAACCTAAAATGACCAGTAGCACAGCAATGAACCACGTCTGTTGTGTGCTACCGTGGCGTCAGCCGGGCATCTGTGCTTTTTCCACTAGCCACCCGGAGCAACAACAGGGCACCCTTCCTGCTACCAGCACACAAGCTATGTGTCTGTGTGTGTCTGTGTGTGTGTTTCTCAGACTGTTATTGTGACCGTGTGACAGATGAATGGTCACTGTGAGGAGCCCACACTGGTACCTTCACACACTCTCACTCCTCAGCACACCGGAAGGTGTCAAGCTGCCAGCCAACCATGCCAGCCGACCCCTGCCAGTGTTAAAATGAAGACTTGGCTATGTCAACCTAACCATGCCAATGTGACTTTGCCAGCCAACTCTTGGTGGTTTACCGGTGTGTGTGTGTGTGTGAAGATACAGGTCTGAGATTGACCTGGTGAGAGGCATCATAAGCCCAGCTGTAATTGGTTGATCTACCCTTCCCCTGCTGTTCTTGAATCATAAAAACTGTATGGGGGAATCATAAATCGGGAGGAGTGAATCATTCAGAGATTCACCTCTCGTGAACAGGATGGCATCGTAGCGTCTGTCAACAGACAGCGTCGCAATTTTTTTCTTCACTGATCATTTTGTTAGCAGTTGATGTAATTCTTCAATTACACAAACTCCAAAGCAAATCAAGGGGAGAAAAATAGGTTTATTTGAGAAGGACAAATCAAGATGTTATGCTGAGAGGTAGATGTTCAGTCTCCCCTCTCCTCAGCTTTTCTCCACCGAACAAAGGAACAAGATGCCATTTATAACCCCCCAAACTAGCCTGGGGTTGACCAATCAGAAGTCCTTGCAGTACAACTGGTCAAATAACAAGTATCCTGCTCCAGACTCAATGTACAGACCGTAGTACACATAGCACACGTAGCTCTGAGTTCAGGCCTGACATTCCACAGATTCTAACAGCTGTTGAACTGAAACCCAACTCCTATTTACAATTCCCTATTGACCAGTAGTACTCTAGTTTTTAGTCCTCTCATCCTCTGCTTGTGTATTTATCTTCAAAATATTCTTATTATTTGAACAAATCACTGTTTCGTAAAGGGGTTCACTTCTTTAGAATTTCGGATGGAGAGGGGAAAATTGGCCCATGCTTAGGCTGAGAGTTTATGTTTAGGTGAGTGATCTCGTTAGTATATTTTCTCACACATCTCCCCCCCAGAACCTAATCGAGTATCTGACACAATTAAGCAATTTTTTGTTTTGCGTTTCTGAGATGGTGCATACTACAGTGTAGTGTAGTGCTGTGAGCACTGTGTTGAATGGCCCATCCAGATTATGCGTAGTGTGTTTGTGTCTCACCCCAGCCCGGCTCTAGCGCAGGTTAATTATCTGGGCGCTCCCGAGGTGAATGGCCGGCGGCCATTTTGAGTGACAGCGTCTTGCTCGTGTCTCTCACAAAATCTCTTGCTCATGTCTCTTTCACAGGTAGAGACCACAGCTCCTTGTAGGTTTAATCAGCTGTACATGTTTCAGTTGATCCATTCTTGCCTTCACCATCCCTGGCCAAGGGCTTATTCTGCTCTGCTGGGCATATCTTCTCCCCATTGCCATGGTTATGCCAGTGGAATCCAACCACTGAACCATATGGGCACTTATCTATGATTCACTAAACACTCCATAGCTCCATATGGTCCTACACCAAGGTGCTACTACACCATGGTGTTGCCTGTACCGTGCTCCTACCATCTGGTCTATGAGGCACCAAACATACATAGCTCTATACCCAATTAACATGCCCACATTGGCACGATGTGGGCCCAATGCGGGCTAAAATATTGGCCCTATCTAGGCTGCCAACATTAGGCCAATGCGCTTTTGCTATTCGTCTACACGTTGACCCCTAAGGCATTTCCCCAGTGTGCCCCATTGTGGGTAGAGTATATCTGGAGAGGGCAGCCCTCACATTACCTGGAATAAGCCCATCTTTTCCCAGCAAATATGCCCACAATGACACAATTTGGGCTCAATGTGGGCAAAAATATTGGGCAGAAGCACCTTTGCTAAACTGTTAATATTCTCATATGTCACATGCACTTATTTAAGTCTTATTTAAGACTTCATTATTGGCAGTGAACAAATCAACAACATTTGGGCATTACACAATGGAACACTTAAAGCTTTTTGGGTGACTTGACCAAATTCACATATGTAGAAATCTGTTATAAAGAGATTGAAAGCAAGTCTATGACGCGGTAGATCTGTTCTATGTGGGCTATATTTTTGCGTCTTTTACTCTCGGTTTTGTACACCAGCTTCAAACAGCTGAAAATACAATATTTTTGGTTATGGAAAATATATTTCACAGGGGTTTAGATGGTACATTGATACACGTGCTACAAGTGCTTGTTTTGTCACAAACTGAAATTAGGCAAACTATTAGAATTTTAACAACCAGGAAATGGCAGAGCGATTTCTAGATAGTGTACCTTTAAACTGGAATTTCACTATCAGTAACAGTTTCACAAAAATAACTGTGTGCAAACCACCCCCCCAAATATGCTAATGACGCCCATGCTGGGGGGGTGTGGGTTAGCCTATGTTCGGGCTGGTGTAGTCTAGCCCATGTTGGGCTGATGTGGGATTGGTGTGGGCTAGCCTGTGTTGGGCTAGCCAGTCTTGGGCTGGTGTTGGCTTGGTGTGGGCTAGCTTGTGCTGGGCTAGCCCGTGTTGCTCAATCTGATTGGGTGGGCCTGGCTGGGTCTGGCTCCCCCGTGGGTGGGGAGGACTGATTATAATAATGGTTGGAAGGGAGTGAATGGAATGGTATCATTCACATTTAAACCATGTGTTTGATACCATTCCATGTATTCCATTCCAACCATTAGTATGAGCCCGTCCTCCCCAATTAAGGTGCCACCGGTCGCCTGTGCTGTAGAGAGATTGAATAGGTGAAATACCATGCTAGTTGGATATTAAGTTGTGCATTAGTTAAATCATCTCTATGGCTGTATGTAGATTTTGACCTTCAGATATTTTTTTACTAGATATTTAGTTGTATTGCACATTCATATGCTCATCCAGCAGGCAATTTATTCCAAAGCTTTTATACAAAGCATTCATTTTGTGGCCCTTGCGGGAATAAAACCCATAAGTGCAATATTCAACCCACTGAGCCATCACAGGTTTTGTTGCAGATGCATAGTGTGTGTTGCAAATGCATTTTGACATGTGTTTATCAGGACATAAAGGGTGTGTTGCTGTCTGTGACAGATCCGAGGTCTAACTGCTCCATTATAATGCATGTCTGCCAGGATGTTCAAATAGTCGTCTCCTCTGGCGAAGCCCAAATCACACTACTTCATTCACATCTCGCCCAAAGACTCAGGGAGACAATTTCAAGTACATTTTCAGAATGCTGTGTTTAGCTCCCCTCACATTCCCTCACATTCTCTCTCTCTCTCTCTCTCTCTCTCTCTCTCTCTCTCTCTCTCTCTCTCTCTCTCTCTCTCTCTCTCTCTCTCTCTCTCTCTCTCTCTCTCTCTCTCTCTCTCTCTCTCTCTCTCTCTCTCTCTCTCTCTCTCTCTCTCTCTCTCTCTCTCTCTCTCTCTCTCTCTCTCTCTCTCTCTCTCTCTCTCTCTCTCTCTCTCTCTCTCTCTCTCTCTCTCTCTCTCTCTCTCTCTCTCTCTCTCCTGTATTCCATCCATTTCTTGCATGCTCCATCCCGCCCTGCCTCCCTCTCCAACCATCCTTCCCTCCCTGTGTGTGTGTCTGTGTGTGTGTTTATTTAACTAGAGTGGTGTATGACATTTGTTCATTCGGGGAAATAACTTGATTCTGCCATGTTTATGATGCCCTGTAATTTGAAAAGTAATGTCTGAGCCATGGTAGTCAGCCTGTGCTGATATGGGTGGTTTGTGTGTGTATGCGTTGTCTTGTGAATGAAATATGCATAGGAGATGCAGAGCATTTTCAATTCAGAGGATTCAGTGCTGTCAGAAGAAATCTATTTAGCCTGTGTGGTACCCAGGGAAGTTATTCCGAACAAACTGTCTTGTACAAAAACCTCCCCACCTGATTGATTATGTTCTGTTGGTTAACCCCCTCCTCTTTGTGTTGAGGTTTATGCTAATGCAGTCAGAGGGTGTTCTTTAGGTGGTTGTAAGGTATTCAATGCCTGGTCTCTGGTGAATGTGGTTGGTTGTTTGTTCACAGCCCGATCGGTAGCGGTCAATTTTGCCGACATACATGTAACTCCTTAATGTTCTTATGTTGTGACTAACCTAAAGCCATTAACATTTTCTTATCTCCGTTCAGTTGATCAAAGCAGTCTTTCAGCAAGTCACAGGGCCAGTAGGAATTAGCTGTGAGTGATACACCAGCGGCTTCGCATTATGTTGGCCTCATTGGGTATCACCTGGTGCATTTTCCATTGTAGGGTTTCTCATTGTATCTTGTTGTGTTGGGTTATGTAAGGTTCCCAGAAAACCCTAGTTAGGTTGATTTACCTATATTTGAAAGATAGATAGAATTAGAAAATATCAGATTGTATAGTTGAATGGTTTTATGTCATAGCCTTTGTCAGGCCTATAATTCAAAGGCCTTGGTCTGAGTGCCTGTATCTATATTCGAGAGCCTATAGTAAAGTATATTGATCCTGTTTGTAAGTGTCATCCATGCTTGACACGGTTCTTCTTTTATTGGCTTTATTTTGAGCAAATTAGCCCCTTTTCATTCATGGAACTCTGACTGTATAAAGAGCGATGGAAAATGTTTTAAAAAATGAAGTGATCGTGGAGGCTGTCGTGGAACAAAAACCTTGGAGAGAGCGGAAATAAAATAAACTCCATAAGCATTTGGGTCGGTCCAGAGGACCTGACATTAAACTGAGTGGCTGAACTCGTTGGTTATGAGTCTGCCCGGCTGCCCGCACTCAGTTTTAATGTTTTTAAATGCCTCCAAGTGTGTGTTTTCTCCTTTTTTAGTCTAGTTGTGTCCGAACCATCATCACACTCGCACACAGGCACGTGTACACACACACACATACACCCACACGCCCACCCATCAGGCTTGCCCTGTGAGTCACTCTCTGTTGTTTAGGTAGACCACCTTTCCATCTCTTTGTTCCATGCTGAGTCACCCAGCCTGTTTGGTAAAATTGGTCCAATTTGGCTTTGGTCTAGCCGTTCCTTGATGTGCGTCACTCCCAGACTGCAGTGTTCCCCTGTTGTGTTCGTCGCTTAACCCAGAGCAGCATTTTACCTCTCTGCTTGTTGCCAGGACACTGTTGATCCTTTAAACAGACAGGTAGTTCCAGACTCATTCTCTGTGTCCGTCCCATTCTGAAGTCTCGGTCTTAATTCTAAGCATAAACAAAGTGTCTTATTTGGTCTGGGCTTTAGGGGTGATTGGGAGTTCCTGTCCCACACTGAAGCCTTATTATAATGGCAGAAGATTGTTAAAAACGTCTTAAGGATAGGTGAACTGGAGGGCACGTAATTCAAATAAATTCGAATAGTTATTATGGATTTTAAACATTTAGGTACATATAAGTGTCTTATATCGTCTGAAAGCTTAAATTCTTGTTAATCTAACCGCACTGTCCAATTTACAGTAGCTATTACAGCGAAAACATGCCATGTGATTGTTTGAGGGCGGCACCCCACATCAAAATATGTTTTATACCGGCACAGGTTTCATACATTCACATTTAAATATTCACTTACTTTTTGAAAATCTTGCTCTGATTTGTCATCCAAAGGGTCCCCGCTATAACATGTAGTGTTGTTTTGTTAGATGGCGCCATCGATTTGAGTAATCCACTCGTTCAACTTGCAGAGAAAGGAATCCGAAAATCTACCCCTAAACTTTGTTTCAACAAGTCATAATACATTTATATTTACTCCTCAGGCACCCTAAAATGTAATCAAACTATAATATTTATTTCGGAAAGAAGTATGTTCAATAGGAAACCGATTTTAGCAGGTGCGCAACTTCGTCATGGTCCTCAAAAACACGGATATCCAAGATGTGTCCTCATACAAAAATGGTTATTTCTTGTTCATTTTTGAAGTTACAAGCCTGAAAACTTGAACATAGACTGCTGACACCCTGTGGAAGCCATAGGAATTGCATCCAGGGAGCTATCACCATGGAAAGGTGACTGGGAATATGGCTGAATACAAACAGTGTAGTTATTCCCTCCGCAAGGCAATCAAACAAGCAAACTGTCAGTATAGATACAAAGTGGAGTCGCATTTCAACGGCTCAGACACGCAACGTATGTGGCAGGGTCTACAGACAATCACGGACTACAAAGGGAAAACCAGCCACGTCACGGACACCGATGTCTTGCTTCCAGACAAACTAAACAACTTTGCCCACTTTGAGGATAATGCAGTGCCACCGACACGGCCTGCTACTAAGGATTGTGGGCTCTCCTTCTCCGTGGCCGACGTGAGTAAGACATTTAAACGTGTTAACCCTCGCAAGGCTGCCGGCCCAGACTGCTGCCTACATACAGAATTGAAATGATTGGCCACTTTAATAAATGAAACACTAGTCACTTTAATAATGCCACCTTAATAATGTTTACATATCTTGCATTACTCATCTCATCTGTTTTTACTCTATCTATACTATCTATTTCATCTTAGCCTATGCCGCTCTGTCATTGCTCATCCGCATATTTATATTTAATATATTCTTATTCCATTCCTTTACTTAGATTTGTGTGTATTAGGTATTTCTTGTGGAATTGTTAGATATCCTTGTTAGATATTGCTGCACTGTCGGAACTAGAAGCACAAGCATTTCACTACACTCGCAATAACTTCTGATAACCATGTGTATGTGACTAATACAATGTGATTTGATTTGAAACAGTTGTTTTTTTATTTTTGCTGATACATTTTTTAATGATGAAATATGACATTTGCATAAGTGTTCAAACCCTTTACTCAGTACCTTGTTGAAGCACCTTTGGCAGCGATTACTGCCTTGGGTCGTCTTAGGTATGATGCTAGAAGCTTGGCACACCTGAATTTGGGGAGTTTCTCCCATTCTTCTCTGCAGATCTTCTCAATCTCTGTCAGGTTGGATGGGGAGCATTGCTGCACATCTATTTTCAGGTCTCTCCAGAGATGTTCAATCAGGTTCAAGTCCGGATTCTGGCTGGGCCACTCAAGGACATTCAGAGACTTGTCCTGAAGCCACTCCTGTGTTGTATTGGCTGTGTTCTTAATGTCGTTGTCCTGTTGGAAGTTTAACCTTCGCCCCAGTCTGATGTCCTGCGCACTCTGGAGCAGGTTTTCATCAAGGATCTCTCTGTATTTTGCTCCGTTCATCTTTCCCTCGTTCCTGACTAGTCTCCCAGTCCCTGCCACTGAAAATAATTTGACATGCACTGTCAACTGTGGGACCTTATATAGACAGCTGTGTGCCTTTCCAAATCATTTCCAATCAATTTAATTTACCACAGGTGGACTCCAAATAAGTTGTAGAAACATCTCAAGGATGATAAATGGAAACAGGATGCACCTGAGCACAATTTCGAGTCTCATAGCAGTGTCTGAATACTTACGTAAATAAGGTATTTCTGTTTTTGTTTTTTTAATTAAATTTGCTAAAACTTCTAAAAACCTTTTTTCGCTTTGTCATTATGGGTTGTTGTAATTTAATCAATTTTAGAATAAGCCTGAAACATAACAAAATGTGGAAAAAGTCAAGGGGTCTGAATACTTTCTGAATATGCCTCTTTAAAACTGAATGATAGGCATGCAACAGAATGGAATGCTAGCTTTTCTGCAGTTGCCACGGCGACTGATGAATCAGAGCTTTCATCAAAGATCATTTAAATTAAGAGGCCTAGAAACTGCTTCTCCAATAGAAATCACTGATCCTACTCGTCATCGGGTCTAACGGTCGTTTCGTGCCGAGTTTTGCATGTGCAGACAGTCAAATCAAAGGCACTCCTTCGATAGGCCTGTAAAAAAAAAAAAAATCACGAAAATTAAAACGGGTTAGTTTATCACTTTCACGAGGTTGTAGTAATGACAGCTGCAGCTACTTAAGACATTGGATCGAATCTAGGTTTTCGAGAAAGTTTTAGGAAATTTTCCCTTCTCCCATTGACTTGCCAAACCCCAAACCCTGGTCTGGTCTTTCGCGAGGCATTCCCGAAAGTATCGGCCTGTTGGGCCTCTGGGTTTGAAAACTCTTTACTTTCATTCTGATATGTTGGCTAGGAAAGAATTTGCCAAACTGCTTTTGGAAAAAAAGATATTACATTTGCAGAGTCATGTGTCCAATGCCCCCAAATGGATCTCTGCACGTCCAAAAAGTTCTTAGAATAGCACCTTGAAAAGGAACAGCGATTAAATAATTTCTTTAATCATCTAAATTGTTGCTAATTCAGGTAATAGTTGGTTATGTGATAAATAATAGAGAGCTTCCACTTCCATTAGCCTCTGGCTCGATGTAGAGAGCAGGAGGGAGGGGGGTTCCTCCTGGAGGACGAAAAACAGGGAGGGAGGGAGTAGGTAGAGAGGGCGGCGAGAAAGAGGGAGATAGGGATATAGAAATACATATGAGCTACAGAGACAAAGGTTAAACAAATCTCAAGAGTAAAAGCAGACTATTACCTACTGGTTATTCTTAACTATAGCCTATAGCTACAGTACATCTCTCTTTGCTCTTTGCACATGAACTTCTGACATATACAAGACAAACAACTTCATATGATTTCATAAGAACACAAAAATAGGCAAGTTAACCAGACAACTTTATTTAACTTTATTGGATGTTGTGGCTTGGGTCGGATGTTAAAGGGAATGTTTGCAGGTGGAAGGATCAGAAGATGGCATTATGAGGATAGTTTGGAAGTAGAACACACACTGCAGTGTACTGTGATCTGTGCCATTGTCCAGGCTTGACCTTGTTTTCTGTCCAGAGCTGACAGTAGTAACCTTATTTTATAGAAAATAGTCTGCCATCCCAGACCTGCAGTAGTGACCCCAGATGGACTGGTCCAGAAGGGACTCACTGGACTAAGCCCTTTGGGTGTGTGTGTGTGTGTGTGTGTGTGTGTGTGTGTGTGTGTGTGTGTGTGTGTGTGTGTGTGTGTGTGTGTGTGTGTGTGTGTGTGTGTGTGTGTGTGTGTGTGTGTGTGTGTGTGTGTGTGTGTGTGTGTGTGTGCATGTACAGTGTGTGTGTATGTGTCCATCCATCTGCGACTATCTGACCATTTTAACCCCGGCCTTGTCATGGCAGCCAGCCGCTCACATTGCAAAACAGAGACCTGTACCCAGAACACAGTGAAAGGTAAAGAGGGAGCTGAAAAAAGACTTGAGCACAAATAGGAAATGGAAGAGTTTGGAGGAAGCTGTGTGTGTGTGTGTGTGTGTCATGGGCTTAGTCAAAAGGGTCCATAGTGCATTCCAAGGTGACAGGGATGTGTGTGCTTGTGTGTGCAGGAGGATGGGAAGAGATGGTTAATGTTATAATTAAAAATGTGCATGATTAGATTATATATTATGGAAATGTGTGCATGTATGCGCATCTTTCGCAGTAGGCATCCTTTCTCTCCTTTGGTGTTTAAAACCTGTTTGACCGAGGCGTTCCGCTAGCGGAACTCCTCCCACATTCCACTGAAAAGGCAGAGCGCGAAATTCAAAAAATATTTTTTAGAAATATTTAACTTTCACACATTAACAAGTCCAATACAGCAAATGAAAGATACACATCTTGTGAATCCAGTCAACATGTCCGATTTTTTAAATGTTTTACAGCGAAAACAGCACGTATATTTATGTTAGCTCACCACCAAATACAAAGAAGGACAGACATTTTTCACAGCACAGGTAGCATGCACAAAGCCAACCTAACTAACCAAGAACCAACCAAACTAACCAAGAAACAACTTCATCAGATGACAGTCTTATAACATGTTACACAATAAATCTATGTTTTGTTCGAAAAATGTGCATATTTGAGGTATAAATCAGTTTTACATTGCAGCTACCATCACAGCTACCGTCAAAAATAGCACCGAAGCAGCCAGAGTAAATATAGAGACCAACGTGGAATACCTACATACTCATCATAAAACATTTCTGAAAAATGCATCGTGTACAGAAATGAAAGACAAGCATCCTGTGAATCCAGCCAATATTTCAGATTTTTTAAGTGTTTTACAGCGAAAACACAATATAGCATTATATTAGCTTACTACAATAGCCTACACACAACCGCATTCATTCATCAAGGCACGTTAGCGATAGCAATAGGCACGTTAGCGTTAGCGAATAAACCAGCAAAAGATATCAATTTTCACTAACCTTCATAAACCTTCCTCAGATGACAGTCCTATAACATCAGGTTATACATACACTTATGTTTTGTTCGAAAATGTGCATATTTAGAGCTGAAATCAGTGGTTATCCATTATGCTAACGTAGCTTCTATTTCCCAGAATGTGCGGATATTTCTATTAGACTCTCACCTATTCTGACCAAATAGCAATTCATAAACATTACAAAAAAATACATGTTGTATAGGAAATGATAGTAACACTAGTTCTTAATGCAATCGCAGTGTTAGAATTCTAAAAATATCTTCATTACGACATAAGGCTTATGTTATAGCAAGAGAGTGGCCAAAACCGGGGCGCAAAACTACTAGTATACAGTTCGACAGATATATGAAATAGCATCATAAAATGTTTCTTACTTTTGGTTATCTTCCATCAGAATGTTGGAGAAGGGGTCCTTTGTCCAGAACAGTCGTTGTTTGGATTTAGAAAATCGTTTTTCCCTCTTCAATTAGCCAGCACACTGGCCAAGTGACTCGAAGCTCTCCTTTCTGAACAAAGGCACACAACGCAACACGCCTAACGTCCCGAATAAATTTCAAAAATCTAATAAAACTATATTGAAAAAACATACTTTACGATGATATTGTCACATGTATCAAATAAAAACAAAGCCGGAGTTGGTAGTCGCCTATAACGAAAGCTATTCCGAAGGCAATCCCACTGTCCTCTTCGCGCCATCTTGAAAACATGAAATGGGGGACACGTCATTCCAAGAAGATGTATTCCATCTCAGACCGAGATAATCACCTCCTTTCTCCTCTCACTGCATCTTGACATCCAGGGGAAGGTGTATGACGTGCATGTATACTAATAGCTATCATGGCCATTTATAGGCAGGACTTAGAAGAGAGCCTCGATTTCAGACTTACCACTTCCTGGTCAGAAAGTGTGCTGCCAAATGAGTTCTGTTTTACTCAAAGACAAAATTCAAACGGTTTTAGAAACTAGAGAGTGTTTTCTATCCAATAGTAATAATAATATGCATATTGTACGAGCAAGAATAGAGTACGAGGCCGTTTAAATTGGGCACGATTTCCAGCCAAAGTGTAAATAGCGCCCTCTATCATCATCAGGTTAAATGCTACTGTGGTAAGTGACATCACAGATTACTATCACAGATTACTATTACCTATAGATTGTGTGGTGCCGGAGAGTAGGGCTGTGCTAAGTTTTTCGTAACTTGTTTTGTACAATATGTTGCTGCTACCGTCTCTTATGACTGAAAAGAGCTTCTGGACATCAGAACTGGGATTACTCACCTCAAATTGGACGAGGAGTTCTTCTTCAATGAGTCGGACGCGAGGGATATACTACTGACTCTCGACCAGGCTCAGATCCCCGTGACTCGCTGGAAAAGGAAACGTAGGTTTCGCGGAAAGAGATCAGGATGCCTTGTGAGGATCTGGTGACGAGTGGCTAATCTTCCCTTGCCTTCCGTTCTGCTAGCTAACGTTCAATTGCTGGAAAATAAATGTAACGAACTGAAAGCAAGTATATCCTATCTTAGCTTTGAAAGGCTGGTCATGACTCACATCAACACCATCATCCCGGAAACCCTCCACCCACTCCAATTCGCATACTTCCCCAACAGATCAACAGATGAAGCGATCTGAATCGCACTCCACACTGCCCTTTCCCACCTGGACAAATGGAACACCAATGTGAGAATGCTCTTCATTGACTACAGCTCAGCGTTCAACACCATAGTGTCCACAAAGCTCATCACTAAGCTAAGGACCCTGGGACTAAACACCTCCCTCTGCAACTGGATCTTGGACTTCCTGACGGAACGCCCCCAGGTGGTAAGGGTAGGCAACAACACATCTTCCACGCTGATCCACAACACAGGGGCCCCTCAAGGGTACGTGCTTAGTCCCCTGCTGTACTCCCTGTTAACCCACGACTGTGTGGCCAAGCACAACTCCAACACCATCATTAAGTTTGCTGACGACACAACAATGGTAGGCCTGATCACTGACAACGATGAGACAGCCTACAGGGAGGAGGTCAGAGACCTGGCAGTGTTGTGCCTGGACAACAACCTATCCCTCAATGTGAGCAAGACAAAGTAGCTGATCGTGGACTATAGGAAAAGGAGGGCCGAACAGGCCCCCATTAACATTGACGGGGCTGAAGTGGAGCGGGTCAAGAGTTTCAAGTTCCTTGGTGTCTACATCAACAACAAACTATCATGGTCCAAACACACCAAGGCAGTTGTGAAGAGGGTACGACAACACCTTTTCCCCCTCAGGAGACTGAAAAGATTTGGCATTGGTCCCCAGATCCTCAAAGTTATACAGCTGAACCATCGAGAACATCCTGACCGGTTGCAACACCGCCTGGTATGGCAACTGCTCGGCATCTGAGGGTAGTGCATACGGCCCAGTACATCACTGGGGCCAAGCTTCCTGACATCCAGGACCTATATACTAAGCAGGGTCAAAAAATTGTTAGACTCAAGTCACCCAAGTCATAGACTTTTGTCTTTGCTACCGCACGGCAAGCGGTACCGGATCTCGAAGTCTAGGACCAAACAGCTTCTACCCCCAAGCCATAAGGCTGCTGAACAATTAATCAAATGACCACCCGGATTATTTACATTGATCCAAGTTTTTACACTGCTGCTACTCGCTGTTTATTATCTATGCATAGTCACTTTACAAATGACCTTGACTAATCTGTACCCCCGCACATTGACTCGTTACCGGTACCCCCTGTATATAGCCTCGTTATTGTTATGTAATTATCTTTTGTTACTTTTAGATTTTTTTAAACTTTTGTTTATTAACGTTTATTTTGTAAATATTTTCTTAACTCTATTTCTTGAACTGCATTGTTAGTTATGGGCTTGTAAGAAAGCATTTCACGCTAAGGTCTACACCTGTTGTATTTGGCGCATGTGACAAATAAAATTGGATTTGATTTTGATTCGATTTTGTGTTTGGCATGACAAACTTCTCTCCTAAAAGAGACGAGCTGTAAAACTATTTATTTATTTTCTCTCGCATGATAACTTCATTCAGATTAGAGAGCTCTGCTTGAGAGTTTAACAGGTGTGTGTGTGTGTACATTTGTCAAAGTGAACTTAGTAGTAGTTTAAAAAAGAAGTCCACTACTGCACTCTCACCAACAGATGGCGCTAAAAGCTCTGCCTCCCGAACAGGCCTTCAGTTGACCACGCACACTCTCACAAATACACACACACACGCACACACGCACGCACGCAGCGCGCACGCACACACACTAACTAACACTAACCTCAGCTTCCTACACACAATCAAACTTTATCTTCGTAAATCTCTCTTTCTTCCTTTCTCGCTCTATAAAGTTATAATTTCCATCTCACAACTGCATCCCACCTCGTCTGTGTGGGGTGGCTAGGTGTAGTGTGCAGGGATGCACCCTGTCATTTACCAGAGGAAGGTATCCTGACCCGGTTCCTTTCCATAGACTGTGTCTAGAAAGGGGAGCGCTAGATCAGTGACTCAGGCAATAACAGTTCTATAGATCGGGAGAATCAGGAAAAGTGAAGCTTGAATGGGAGATGGTTGACGTATTTTACTTTTCGCTGATCTTAGTGTTTCGCGGTTCAGAGAACGCCCTTCTTGCAGACCTTTTTATTAGGGGTTCAAGCAGCAAAGCTGGGTGAAACCCTTTTGTATTTGCTGCCGTTCTTATTATTCTTCTTCCGTAAGGGGAAATTCTGATGTTAAGAGTTACAAGGTTGAGACTTTGCTAAAAGGTAAAGAGCCAAGGGCCACACCTTCTCAAGCAATGCCACGTCAATTGACCACATGGTGGCGCTATAACAAGCAATTGAAGATTACATTTTGAAAAGTCTCACCTCTCACCACGTCAGACCTCGAGTCCTGAAATTTGGTACATAAGTCCCTCTCCTCAAGGACTCATATGGCCCGCTATGATGGACTTTCTGGCATTTTTTATACAAAACTGAATATGTGGCATCTATGGACCAAGGTCTCTCAAATAAATACATCTTTTCCAGGCTAGTAACTAAAACAACACGCTACTGACCAATCAACTCTCCCGTTAGCATGGCCTGCACATGAATACATATAAATCAGACATTGATATTCACATTGTATCAACTTGATACCAATGTTCCAAACTCTGTCAAAACTCAACAAATGCAAGCACTTTGAGATCAGCCACATGTCGGTACTATAAGGGGCACATATTTATACCTGCTAACCTGTTTGACATTTGGCACACATGCTCAGGGATGTGAGTATAGCTAAACTGTAGATGCAAGCTCATATTTGGCAAGTGTGATAAGGAGTACAGAAGTAGCTCATCCTATGGCAATGTGTCCGATTTGTACTGATGGTAGTGCTATGGGGCCAAGCTTGAACCCTGGCATGGCTTCTTCCAGCTATTGTGTTACATACTGTAGTTGTGAGTGTGTGTGTCTGTGTTTTTTATTTTGTGTGTGTGCATCCATGCATGTGTTTGCGCGCGTGTCCGTGTGTGTGCTTCAGAATAATAACCTTGCTGCCAGACATCTCCTGCGTTCAACAGCGTTACATCTTGTTTGGCATGACATCAACAGCAACAGCACCATAGTTGGCTTAAGCAGAAGCAGACTGACTTTCAGGCTAAGGAGTAATGTTCTTGTTGTCAGAGTTATGAGAATGTGATCCCCATTCGATAGAACTAAAGCAGCCCCCCCCCAGTTCAGATCCCTACTCGAGAATAGCTTCCATCTGCAGAACTCCCACACTCCAATCTGAAGACCATGCTAGATGCCAGACCCTGCCATGTGCCACAGTCAGAAACCCAGGCTCATTGGAGAGTCATAAGGGGTTCGGTATGTTGCTATTACTCTCTTTGATGTCCCTTCATTTCAGTGGCATTACTCCCTTAGCTACGATCACACCGGCATTATCTGTGACCTTATTGTACCCCCTATCACACAGGCGAGCACCCCTGAACACACACACATACACACCCCACCACTCGCCCTTACTTCCCACCATGGCATGCGATGAACTCTGAGATTAGAGGTTAATGGATTTTACGGTAGTGAGACACTGCCTTAATCGCCTCCTAATTAGTGTTCATTCATATCAGCCCTTCAGTACCTCTCTTCACAATTGGCCTCTTGCTTTCTCTGTCCACTGGCTCTTTTCACAGGTCCACATGGAATTGTAAAGTAGGGCAGAGGAGTTGAGCAGCGGTCAGGCCCTAGAGCACGTATCCTTCCACACAGTCAGGACCTAACTCTTGTAACTGTGGAGTCATTCTCTAACGGGTGTTAGTGCTTTGTGAGAAGGGAATGGAGTGGGACTCTAGGGTGAGCTCTGTGGTTTGGATTTCTAAGCTTCCTGTTGAACTTGCCCTAGATGAGAATACAGTAGAGCCAAAAAGGAGGATCTGGAGATTTGCCAACAGGCTGGCTCCAAAATGATTCACACCCTAATTTCAGTTGCTCTGTCTGTCGATGTCCCTCTCTCGTGCTCTCTTTCGTGTTCACAGTATACATTATTCACATGGTTAGAAGACGATGACATCTCGTTAGTTTCCCTCCTTTTCTTTCACCATATATGATATCAGCTTAGTTACAGACTGTAGAAGATTAGCTGGAGCGTTAGCTGGAGCGAAGTTAAAGTTAAAGTTCAGTGCTATTGTTCCCTATCCTATGACATTTGAACTCTGACCAAGCACTGTGCTAATTGAATCTAATGATTGCACAATTTGCCCCTCTCTATCTGCCAGACATTGTAAGTGTGTGTGTCTCTCTCTCTCTCTCTCTCTCTGTGTGTGTGTGTGGCATGTTATTCTAAGATCTCTAAACTGAATTATGAGACTTAATGTGAGTGCAGAATAGCCGGAGGAGGAGCATGAGAGCCTGAGGGAGAGATGGGGAGATGGAGTGAGAGAAGAATGTGGGATAGATGAAAGAACACATTAGCATGCTTAATTTACCCTGCTCTTTCCTTCCTCAACCACCCTCTCCCCTACACCCACACACCCTACGCTGTCTCCCAAAGTTCCTTGGAGACTTGCACGTCTCTTCTTCGACATCACACCCCTCTTACCCTCTATCAACCCTCACCGAACACCGCAAGCGTAGTGTAAGGGATTGATGACACAATGTAAAAACTTCACCAATGACATTAGCTTTGGGGGTGTAGTGATTGCATGTGTGTGTGTGTGTGTGTGTGTGTGTGTGTGTGTGTGTGTGTGTGTGTGTGTGTGTGTGTGTGTGTGTGTGTGTGTGTGTGTGTGTGTGTGTGTGTGTGTGTGTGGTGTGGTGTGTGTGTGTGTGTGTGTGTGTGTGTGTGTGTGTGTGTGTGTGTGTGTGTGTGTGTGTGTGTGTGTGCTTGCTTGCTTCTGTGAGGTAAGTGCTCTAGATCTGAAACTAACAAAAAGCTTTTCCGATAACACAACTAAAAACACACGTTAACTACCATCATTAATACAGTTATGAGTCTACAGTATAGTTATTTTAGGTACATTTCAAACATGTAAGCCCAAGCCCAGGCTTGGCATCTGTACGACTGGGTCCTTGGCACTGCTTAATGTTTTAGGATCCAAATAAACTATTCATAATGTGTGGATACTGTGGAGAGAGCTGAGTTGTAAGAGGCTTAAACGCAACAAGCACATTCATCACAAACCCTTCATTGTGGAGCTGCTCACCAGAGAAGAAAGATAAATAACTGAGAAGGTAAGTTTTAGAGTGTTGTCCTGTGCTACTGTACTCTTCTGACAACCCAAGTTCAGAACTTTCTTTGTTTGACAATGCCTGAGTTTCACTCTTTTTTTACTGTCTCAGATGCCTGTCTGCCTGTCTGCCTTCCTGCCTGTCTGTCTGTAAATTAATGGACTCTACGGTCTTGTCAGGGGGTTACGGAGCATCAGGATTTGGGCAGGAATCATGGACAAAATGGTTGTGTATATTTACTGGTGCAGAAGGTGAATAAAGCTGGATCCAAAATATACAGGATGTTGATGAACACTGACATAGTGTCACGACTTTGTTGCCTCTCCTTGTTCGGGCGATGTTCGGCGGTCGACGTCACCGGTCTTCTAGCCATCATTGATCCATTTTTCATTGGTTTTGTCTTGTCTTCCTACACACCTGGTTTCAATCCCATTCATTACCTGTTGTGTATTTAACCCTCTGTTTCCCCTCATGTCTTTGTCAGAGATTGTTTTTATGTCAGTGTTGTATATATGTCTGTATAGGTGTGCGACGGGTCCTCGTACCCACTTTTGTATTTGATGTTCATTTTAGTGTTTGGAGTATGTTTAGTGGACTGCTATTAAAGAGACTCCATTACACTCCATTTGACTCTCCTGCGCCTGATTTCCCTGACACCTATACACACGACTCTAACACATAGACTTAACAAATATAACAAACAATAATTGAAATGGCCAATTCACCGACGCTACAAGTGGCTTCGGAGGCAGAGCTCCTTGAAACTAGGCAAACTTGGACAAAGAGTCAATGATTCCTCATACAGCTATATTAAAGAGAGCCCTGGGACAACATGTCCCTCCAGCCTAAAGTCTCTTGAAATGAACCACCTGGACAGGTTAAATGCCCAGCCCTTAACTCTGGAATAATCAAAAAGGCAACTAAACAGATATTTAATAAATGTATACATTGATATGTCACTCTATAATTATTACTCTTCAATAGTTTAAATACTAGTACGTAATTCATATCAGGGAGAGAATATTACAAACGTTTAACAAATAAAGATATTAGGAAAACCCCCATCAACATAGAACATTCCAATTCCTATTGAGCGCGTGCACCTGCAAGATACGGTAACTATGTAGACTTGACCAGCGTACACTCTCGTAATCAAACCTCAAACAACCACAGTGGCGAGTAGGCCAGGCCTACAGGTTGGTTATATAATGTCATTTTAATCTCTAAACAATGTTAGAATGTTGTGATATTTTGTATTAGAACTGTTGGACATGTTTAGTGATAGAGTTGAAAACGATAGAAACATAGACCAACATTAGCAAACACTTGCAATATCAGTTAAGTACCAAATGAGAGGATTTAGCAATGTCAGAGGCGGAGTGATGAGATAGAAGAGAGAAATAGGGCTTGTGATACAGACAGCTATCCAAATTCTATCAGCATCAATACAATTGGTTTACTGTTTCCTCCAAATGTTGTCTAGATTGCTGATGTGACAGGGCTCATGGTAGGAGTTATGACACGTTTGTGATAGCATCATGGGAGCGTTACAAACACACAGGTTTTCTGCAGTGGTGTAAAGTACTTCATTATCTGTACTTTACTTTACTATTTATGTTTTTGAGTACTTGTACTTTGACTCCACTACAATCTGAAATAAAATAATGTACTTTTTACTCCATAAATTTTCCCTGACATCCAAAAGTACTCCTTACATTTCGAATGCTTACCAGGACAAGAAAAGGATCCAGTTCACGCACTTATCAAGAGAACATCCCGGGTCATCTACTGCTTCTGATCTGGCAAACTCACTAAACACATGCTTTGTTTGTAAAGGATGTCTGAGTGTTGTAGTGTACACCTGGCTATCCATAAATAAATAAAAAATGGTGCCGTCTGGTTTGCTTAATAGGAATTTACAAATTATTTATATTTGTACTTTTGATACCAAATACTTTCAGACTTTTACTCAAGTAGAATTTTACTGGGTGACTTTCACTTTTACTTGCGTCAATGTCTATTAAGGCATCTTTCCTTTTACTCAGTATGCCAATTGTCTACTTTTTCTATCATTGGTTTTCTGTCATAATATTCCGGAGAATGCAGCTCACCGTCTCTTCTAAGTAAGTGGCAACATGTTTGCAATCCTTCAGCTAGGGATTGCATAGTGTGAAGCGCTTTTTCCCACGGTTTACTTTACATCTACGTAAAACAATCGCCGCGTTCTTTTTGACATTGTTAAGAAGAAGGATTTCCACAACAACAGTATGTTGTTTTAGCGGTGTTGAATGCAGTTTGGCAGACGGAGAATTGCCTATAGAATGAAAGCAGACTTTATAGACTTGTTTTAGTTGCAATTGACAATATCTAGTCAATGTACTAAGAGAAAATAGAGGTTCCAGCACATGCTTGCCCTCTCTCTCCCTTTCAGTGGCAGAGATAGTAGCAATTAGCAGAGTTAAGATAAGATAGCCCTGTGGTGGTTGAGTGGTTCACTGGCCAGCCGACGTGCTGGGATAAACACACAGTCGGTGAGAGAGATGAAAATAGAAACACCAGGTACTGTGGGTTGTCTTTTGTTAGGGAAACACTGGTTGGAACAGCTACACTCACACACACTGGGTTCCAGTTTAAGAGGACCAATTCAAATCATTGTGTGTGTGTGTGTGTGGAGATTAAGAGAGAATCACCTTTTTAAAAACTCCCCATTCATGTTTTATTGAAAGGCCAATTCCACTTGGTAACAATAACAGTATGGATTCCCCCCCCCCCCCCCCCCCCCCGATTCATGTTATGACAACGGCTTCAGAAATCAATCAGCATCTCAACTCCAGCCTCATTCATGAGAATTGGAAAAATCTGTTCTTTATACTCTCACTTGTTCTCCGGGGTGGCCGTGCAGAACGCGGGAAGACAAATGAACTCCCCTCTCTCTTTCTCTCTTTTTCTCTCTCCATCTTTCTCTGTTCTTTTTTTCCCCCTCTCTTTCTCTCACTGGCTCTTCTCTCGCCATCCTGCCCCCCCCCCCCCCCCCATCCTCTCTCTCTGTCCCCGCCATTCTCCCCCATGGGGTAGGCGGGTCAAGTGACGAAGACTAGATTGATTAAGTGTCTCACTCTGCCCATCTTTAGCTTACAGTGTTAATCTCCTCTTTAACAGTCTATAATCCTCATGTATTGAGTGTAAATCGTACAATCCTCCAGCGTGGTCAATAGGTGTTATTTCTGTTGTAGATTCTCATCACGTTATTGGCATTTGAGTATCAACATGTCCAATAGTAAATCATATGAGTACATATTGTAGTCACTGCCACTTTGGAAGCCTTTGTTAAGGCCTCTAGAAGTGCAAGTTATATAAAACACCAACTATTCATTTGTATGCCGTAATGTGTAAACCCGACCTGCTCTCACCACTCTCATGTAATTACTGTAAAACACTGTGAAATACAATCCCCATCTGCTCTGAATGAATTTGATTAATTCATCTACCTATTTATTCATTCATTACGATTACAGTAGCATTTACTTTTTTACAGTATAATGCAGTCAATTCTACGGCATTGTACTGTGTCATAATATAGTTCTTGCTTTGATACTGTATTTAGATTACAGTAGGTGTACTCAATAGGAAATATAGTAACTTACTCGCCAAAGCTGCCTGTAAGTCACTGTCAAATTCACAGCAACCCCTTTTATAGTCCAGTGTTTTCAGTAATATTGCATTTTATATGAATCTACAGCATATGGACATTGTGTTGCCATGGATATCAGATCTTCTGTTTAACCGAGAGGAACAATAGAGCTAGCATGTTGCAATTAATCATCTCGTAAGTAGCCTATGTCTACTATGTGTTTTCATGGGTGTACGTTTCATGCAACAATAAAGATGATGGTGACCGACAAGCGTGACCTTTATCACAGGACCATTTGTGTTCTCTACATATAGAATCAAATTCCTGACCTCATATGCATAAAGTGTTTGCCTTTTTGATCATAACTCATGAACATGAACTGTGGGGGACCTGATCTTAGATCAGCACTCCTACTTTGAGGCACTTTATGAATAAAGGGCTTTTAACACTAAGTTCTCCTCCAGCAACCGCAGGGCATGCAAAGCGTCTTCGAGTAGGAGTGCTGATCTAGGATCAGTTTAGCTTTTTAGATGATAATGAGTATGATTATGTGGACAGGGAAAGGAACTAATCCTAGATCGGCACTCCTATGCTGAGACGTGGACTTTACGAATACGGGCCCAGATGTATTCTTCTGTATCTTGCCTTCATCTGTGGACAGAGCCTCGTGATTAAAGCCTTGTTGTCGTTGTCTTATCTCGGATCTTCATGAACCATCTGATGTTTATGACCCGTCTGGGTTTCCCTTTGTCTGCTCCTTATGCCGGACATGGTGGGCGTGCCAATACACTCTTCGTGTTCCTCCCAAGGCTCCTTCTCCTACTGCGCTGACTGTGTGTGAGTGTGTGTTATGGTATGCTGTTAGCAAAGACAGTATGAATATGGGCAGAAAGTGCTTCTCCAGCAGAAATCCCCGCCCCAACTTGTAGGCGATTTAGTGGCGATGTTGGCTAGCTTATGGTTATGGCTAGCTTATGGTTAGCTTAAGGTTATGCGTAGAAACACGCCACCGGGTCTAACGGTCGTTTCGCGCCGAACTGTGCGTGTGAAGGCCGTCAAAGCAAAGGCACTCCTTTGATATGAAGTTGTTTTTTGACTAAATTCCAAAATGTGTTAGTTTGTCACTTTCACGTCGGCTTAAGTAATAACATGTTCAACCACTTAAAGACATTGGCTCGAATCTAGGTAGTGCCTTTAGATTTCAGGGAAATGAACTACGGAATCATTTTTCATTTCTCTCGTTGACCTCTCAAACCCCAAACACTGGCCTGGTCTGCCGGGTCTGTTTTTGCAAGCGTTCCCCGGAAGTCTGGTGATGTTGCCCCTCCAGGTTTTCGAAACTCAGTGCTCTTAGGCTCCTGTCTGTTTGGAGTGAACATGGCTGATGTTCACTCCAATTAAGGGCCATTGGCACACACTCAGCACAAGCATATAAGCTTTAAGCGCATGTTAAATGGATGTTATCAGTGGCTGAGTGTTTACCATTAAAAAGGATATTTGCATGATGAGCGTAGGAGTGACGGACTACCATGGCACTTTACTGTAATGGCAGCTCCACGCACACACAAGACAGCTCGAATAGAAAGAAGGGTTAACAAAATATACGCACACGCACAAACACACCCATGCACGCAGTGACATATAAACACATGATTGTGGGCAGGTAGGCAAACACACACACACACACACACACACTGACCAATCTTATGTCCACTTACAAAGCACCAACTCTCCAACCCCTCATTTCCCTCCCACTCATCTCTACCCCTTTGTCTCTCTCGCACTCCCGCTCTCTCTCTCGCACTCCCTCTCTCTCTCTCTCTCACTCTCTCTCTCTCTCTCTCGCTCTCTCGCTCTCTCTCGCTCTCTCTCCCTCTTCCTCTCGCTCTCTCTCGCTCTCTCTAGCTCTCTCTCGCTCTCTCTCGCTCTCTCTCTCTCTCCTCTTTTTATATTCTTCCTACTTGTTTATCTCAGAATTTTTCATCATTGTTTGTTTGTGCATGTGCATGCCTGAGTCCATGTTTGAATGCATTCATTAACTCAGCCCCTCGCATTGTTACAGTGCAGTCAATGGATCAGTTTCTCTGTCAGCATGATAGATCACTCTCCACTCTCTGCTGTTTTCAAACTAATGCTTCCCAGGGGATTCAGTGGGACATAACTCATTTAGTTAACAAATCACAGCGATTACCACACAGATTGCTGCTGAAGTGACTCTCCGTCATCACAAGGGCTGGAAACACAATGTGCCTGTTGATGACGTCGCCACTCACCTGAGCTTGTCAAAAAGCGTATCTATCTGTGCTTCTTTCTTTCTCTCTCCTCTCTCTGTCTCTCTCCTCCTACTAATCACCCCTCCCTCCTTTTAATGACCTCAAGTCTTTCAAAAACCTCCTCCTTTCCCTCTCACTCCTTTTCCTCCCCTCCTCCCACTTTCCTCCTCTTCTCTCTTCCCCTCTTCTCTCTATCCAGTTAATTTCCTTTTGTTTAGCTGACGCCACATAACACCTTAATTAATGAGCTCACACAGACATATCATTTCTCTCTCTCCAGTGGGCCTCTCCAGTCACTTTTCCCCTTCCTCTGCACTATACAAAAACCTCTTTAGGTGGGGGTTACAGCTGTTGTGTTGTAGTAGACTGGGAGGGACCTCTTTGACGTCTTTCCCACGCAATCCCAGATTACTGCTCATAATCCAGCTCGGGAAACCGATTTTAGGAACGCCTTTAGGTCTGTGGACAAACAACAGCTGGTATTCTGAGTGGTCTGCCATATAGCTTGAGTGCGTTCTAAAAGGAGAAAGGAGGGAGTTCTAAATTCTATGCCATTCTAGAATAGGAGAGTAGGAGAGAGATGCGCCATAGAACTTAAATAAGGGTTAGCCATAGCTAATTAGCGGTAGCGTTCTATGGCTAATTGCATGTGTTAGCAGCTAATTAGCCATTAGCCTGCACTGCATTTGTGCTCACATGTGTTCAGTGCTAATTAGTGGCTAATTCATCATGTATACTCTCCACATTTGGCAATAGTTGGTGATTGGGGACTAGTTAGGTCTTAATAGCTATTGTTTGGTGCACTTAAATGCTCTCCAAAAGCCCCTTAATTGATCGTAATGCTAGGCTAATATGCAAGTGACCTGACATGCATCCTCTATGAACACTTTAAAAATGATGAAAGGGGGTATATTCAAATAAACACCTTCAACTGTATGGAGGAAGTGGTCATCAAGTGCAGCCATTCACTTTCTTTTATACGCTGCTACGGTATGAATTGCAATACAAAATACCTTGGTAGAACCGCGAAATTAAAAACGCAGAGCTTTAGGATAGTTATGCTTTCAGTTTTTCTCCCTTATCTAATAGTTAGGATTGACTCGTCTCTCGGTGTGTGTGTGTGTGTGTGTGTGTGTGTGTGTGTGTGTGTGTGTGTGTGTGTGTGTGTGTGTGTGTGTGTGTGTGTGTGTGTGTGTGCGTAGGCGCGTGCACTTGTGTGTTCTAATTCCTTTATTTGTGTGTGTGTGTTTCCTGCGTGCGTCATCATTCAACAATTATGCAATCTCACCCTTAATTACATAACCCCTGTATTGTTGCTTCTGTTTGAGACTGCTTAGTGACCCCACAGGACCTACCATTAGACGCCCAGCTTTCTCAGCTCCGCCGAGGCACTTACACCCCAATTTGTCCTCATTATAATGAACAGAAAAAACTGTCAAAATGAATCCCATTTGGTGTGGCTATAGCTACTGCTCCTTGCTAACCCTGTGCGATCCTGTTGGGGAGGGAGGGAAGTTATTGTGTGGTGGGGTAATTAAAAACAATGCCTCTGAACACGGCTGGGACCATCGACCATCCGGATGCCGTCGACCGTCGAAACAGACGCATCGCTCCGCTCTCTCGGGCAATTCAATTCAATGGTATGCATGAGCTACGGCGTCAGCAGTGTTGTCTGTGGGTTACATACACGGTATTATCAAAAGAGAGGTGTTGGAGAGAGGTTTCTCTCACTTTCTCTCTATGGACAGCATCTCTCTCTCCGTCTTCTCTCCACCCCCACTTTCTGTCCGTCTTCTCCTTCTGTCTCTGTTCCCCCCCCCCCCATCTCTCTCTCTGTCACTCTCTCTCTCTCTTTCTCCCACCCTAGGCAGTAAGGTGCACTTGAGGAGAGTGTAGTGGAGTGTGAGCGGGCAGCTAACTATTTGTGTTGAAGGGCAGCAGAGCTATTGCCATAATTTACTGGAACCGCACCAGTGACGTCATCGGCCAGCACTGGCAGAACTCAAGTGTTTTACTCTAGCTTTCCGACAAACCAGCCAGGAGCTGTAGAAGTACATTATAAATATATGTTTACATTGGAGGAGGAGGGGGGGGGGGGGGGGGGGGGGGGGGGGTGTTCTTTCCTCTGCTTGTCAAGTGTTTTAAGCCTCAGCTGCTGTCTCTGTCTCAGTACGGTAATGTCCTTTTGGAGGATGGCGAGGAGGTCTGTGGGGAACGTTGCAATTCCTAAAATGTCCTGGTGTTTACTAGGTTTCAACATCAGCAGTAGATTGCATCTGTAGTTCCCCCGCTCTGTGAGTGAGGGTGTGCCTGTGTGCGTGCCTGTGTGCGTGCCATGTGTTAAATGTTCTCAAGTTCTGTCTGTTTTATTTACAGTATATAGGTCCAAACAGCCTTTGCAGGGAATGTTTCTTTCCAATACATTTAAGATTTTTGTTTCAACCATCCCTTATTTTAGATTGATCCAATTTCCACAAATCAACACTGAACAGAGGACACTTATCAATTGAAACACTGTCAAAAAGTATTTTGGCCTAATGCTCACCTTTCAAAGGTGGATCAGGACGTGTCTAGTCTCCAGTGTCCATATCATTATTATTATCAGTCATTTGGTCGACTCAATTAGAGGACTGGAGCTACTATATACATGTAGCTGTCCTATAGATTCACTAGCCATGTTTATATGACCCATTCCTCTGCATGTGATTTCCCGAAAGCTTGCCACCATGCATGCTCAAGTTAGAATCAATGCTAATTCTTACTGATGTATTTGTGTGCTGGGGGGGCAACAGCAGGCTAATTGTAGCTATGCTATTTTCAGTGGCATTGGCTAGCGCTGGGGCCTCATCTCCTGCATCATAACCTGGATATAATATCTGTGTGCGTTTGTCTGTGTGTGTTTGTGTGTCTGTGTGTGTGTCAGGGTCCCCAAGGAATGGTACGTCCCTGTATGACTGAGGGAGAGAGCTCAGAATAGCCCAAACGAGTTGGCTGCCCCTGTTTTTATAGCCGATTACACACTGGGTCCTCTTTTTGTTAATCGCTAGCAAGTGACCTTAGCCTCTTGCTACCAGTCGGGGTGGTTGAGGTGCCACAAGGAGATAGGATTGTAAGTCCTTTAGTTTCTTTCCTCCCTGTCATTGTAATGAATACTCGGTGTAGATTCACGCGCAGAGCGCGACAGGTGTTTGTTTCGCCCTTTGCAGAAGGCAGGGATCGTGGTCACAGGCAGGCAATGGTCATACACAGATAGGCAAACTAGGCCTGAAGGCTATAACTGGTTCTCACAAACGAACTAGGAAAAGGCATAGTAGAGTCAAAGCGAACAATACCTCACAAAGGCACAAACAGAATGAACTGAACTAAATAAGGAGCTGATGAGACCAGGTGAGTAACTAACACAAGTGAAATCAATGAACAAAAAATGAAAGACATGGCTACCTTCAAGAACACAAAGACACAGGGCTACGTTCAAGAACAGAAAGAAACAGAACACAAGGTTGACTAAGAACATAAATACAGAACCTTACAGTCATCCTTACATGACTTCTGTAGTAACGTCTGTAAGAAGTAACCTTGGACACACAGTCTCTGTGGTATGTGTTTATGTGTAGCTGTGTACAATATATGTATTTTTCTATTTGTTTGACCTATAACCTTTGAATTTTCTATAGAGTCTTTGTTACATGGATTGTTGCTATCTTTGTTGGCAGATCTCTTTCTCCTATAGCCAAGTTGTTTCGTTGTCAATGCCAGACATCAACTCTTTGGCATACAGAGATAATGTAATTGGCTAAAGCAGTAACAAGTCCGCCTACCAGGCTGGCTAGCTAGCTAGCATCCCAAGTAGGCGTCACAACCTTCGCCTCCCGAGAAAACCAGTGTCATGCACAGGTCATGACCTTCCCCCTCCCCCCATTGATTGCTGAGTGGATCTTGTCCAATCATAGAGGGTTATGAAGGCTATTGTCAAACGACCATGACGGATGTGTCACTCCGAGCCACAGCATTTTATGAACCACTGTCTCCTTGGAGCCTGCATGTGTGCGTGTGTGTTTGTGCGTGTGAGACAAAGACATTTGGCTGGGCAGGGCCCTGTCTCTCTAATGTTTTCTATCTCCATGATATTAAGTGTCGAGGTGGATGGAAGGGGGGGGGGGAAAGGAGGCGAGGAAGGTAATTGGATGAGTCCAGAGTGGACCCCTGTCTGTCCTCGTCCTCAGTGGGCGTTTTGACTTTGATGGCAGCCAAGAACACACACACACACCAGGGTTTCCGCAAGGTGCCGGACAACGTGACCGGGAAGATTTTAATTTACAGGCCATTTGAGAAATTTACCGGACCCATATGCATTGGGTGCGTAACCCATTAGGGCGTCCACTCACGGTGCTCAGAGTGACAGAAATCACATTTTAGATTATGCTAATGCCTCTTAACAGAACATCATATCCAAACATTTGCCAAAATGCATTTCGCGTGAAAACACCATTCTAAACAGCGCACCTTTTAGCGGTTCCATATGTGACAGAGACGAACATCTCTGTTAGAAAAGTAGAACGAGGGGGAATCTAAAGATGCAACAACTAGGATGGGTTGCTAATATGACTTAGATTGTGCCTGGATCGAAAAACCAATAGAACAGAAGATAAATGGCATAGTGGTGGGTAAAATAGAGAAGTAGGCTAAATGGAGATAAACAATTATATACTGTAATTACTACTTATATAATCACAAACGCTTCACCAGAAGACTTAGCCACAGAGGAATAGAGGATCATTATCTTCCTTAAAAACATAGCTGAGGAATGTTTCAAATCACAAGCTTGTAGGCCTATGCCTATTTGGGAAGCCCGCAATTTGGGCAGCGCGCATGGCAATAGTGTCACGCCCTGACCTTAGAGATCCTTTAAATTCTCTATTTGGTATGTCAGGGTGTGACTAGGGGGGGAAATCTATGTTTATATTTCTTTGTTGGCTGAGTAGGGTTCCCAATCAGAGGCAGCTGTCTATCGTTGTCTCTGATTGGGGATAATACTTAGGCAGCCCTTTTTCCCACCTTCTGTTATGGGATCTTGTCGTTGTTTGTTGCATGGGTTGCACTCCTAAGCTTGACGTTCGTTGAGTTGTTTATTGTTTTTGGTGGAACATTTAAAAATGAAAGAAAATGTACGCCTACCTACGCACCTTGGTCTTCATTTAACGACGGACGTTACAAATAGGCCTAGCTGATTGAGTTGCGGCTGTCAGTGAAAAGCATCAAAACATTTGAGACAAGAAGAAGGGGGAGGATGTGTGGCGGAAATATAGCCGAGTCTCTCTCAGAATGTCTCAGCTGTCTCCCGGCAATTCTTGAGCATTCATTGTTTCATTGTGAGAATTGTTTGCACTTATATTTAAAATACTTATCAATTCCCCATTACATATGTCATCAGTAGTAAATGTACCTTTAATTCCCGTCATTTGGTTACATTCATTTCGGTTAATGTATGTATTAATTACAGTAATTTACCGTTCTTATTCTCGGAGCGGAAATGCTGTTTTCTGAGTTCACAACCTGCTACATTTATAAGAAACAACTTTAGGTTTATTTCAGAACCAGATTTGTATATTTCGTCATTGTCTTTTGTTTGGAGTGCTCCATGTGAGCAATGAGCATGTCTGGTTTCTCTGTTCCAATAATGTTGAGGGATCGCGGATGCTTGACCACGCATAGAAGTACCTGGCCTGCTCAAGCATGCGCTGAAATGTAGGAAAGTGTTTTTTTAACATCCATTGCGAATGATAACACATTAAAAGTATAGTTCCTCACGGTAAGCTATTTCAAAAATCTTTCCAACAATCTCCCCCTCAATAATCACCAATCCTCGGTGTAAAAGAGCAATGGCCTAACTGCTGCATTTGCTCTATAGACTATGAGTTCCATGCGCTCATTTCTTGAGCGGCCAATGGATAATGGTGTATCAATGTGTCCATACGAAAGAGGCTGGTGATCTCGCATTAGTTGACTTTTAACTTTCAGAATTTTATGATTAACACCACATGACAATGATTTTTTAAATATTAAATAATGAATAATTAGGCTACCTCTCACTTCCATAATGTGCACATTCAGATAGCCTTGTCCAGCTAGGCCTACTATCCCCTCGTATACCTTAGCTGACAATGTTGATATTGTGGCAGATTGCAACCAATACTAGACATAATTAACCATAAACTATAAAGCCTTGGCTACAGGTTAAACAATTTACAGCTATGATTTTATCCCCATCATAACCGTTAATGGAGGTAAATACCGGGTTTCCTTGAAAAGGGGCGAATTTGAGCTTTCCAAAAATACCAATAATATTACTGTACTCCTAATATTCAACATATAGCATTCGTTTTTCACATTAAAGCGCACGTGGGAAAATAGAGCTTCTAATGTGATCAAAGCAAAAATATTCTGCATGAAAGCACGAGAGAGAGTAAACTTTATTGTTTCTAGTGGAGGTTGCTTACAAGTCAAGTGTCCTGGCTTCGCATCAGTTCAAAAGATTACGAGTTCAAAAGATTACGAGTGACTGAAGTGACCGCCTGGGACCTGTGTGGGAGAGCTGGGCAGATCCGCTCAAACAGACTGTGCAACTGAAAGACGTCAGTTCTGCCAATGAGAGGATTGCATTAAATGAAATGTCATTTGTCATTGTTGTAACTGTTGTCTCGTTATAGTCATAGCTTTACTCAGGATCAATAGGTCGTTGACGGGTATTGACATAGTTACTATTGACGAAATGAACACTGTGTTATAGAGGTCATAAGATGGGAAGGTGAAAGGTCGGTGTTCGGAGGGTTCCTAAACCAACACGCATGCATAACACACACACACACACGGCAGTGTGATGAAATGTCCTGTTAGCTCAGTGTCACTGTAAAGGGCTTCAGCTCCCACAGGGGTAAACCATATACCCAACATGTTACGTGTGTGTGTTTATGAGAGAGAGAGAGAGAGAGAAAGAAATAGAGACTCTCAGTAAGTACGCGCAGATGTTAGTGGTAGACAAAGCTCTATCTTTCCAGGGCAAAAGGAATCAAGGCTGTCATGCTCTTATACAGGGCACACACACACACACACACACACACACACACACACACACACACACACACACACACACACACACACACACACACACACACACACACACACACACACACACACACACACACACACAAATGCACACATGCTAGAACTAACACACGCACACACACAAGCAAAGTAGAGGGAGTAAGCGTTGACTTTATGATCTTAGCCATATGGCATTTACACTGGCTGTTTAAACCCTCCTCTGGTGTCCTCACTTTTATCTCTCCCTCAATCTCTCTCCCTCTCTCTTTCAATCAGTCTCTCTATCACACGACTATGTGACAAATGGCTGTGACTAAAACTAGACAAAAAATTGTCCAGAGTTTTAGTCGACCGATAATAACTAAAACTAGCGAAGGAGGAAATTACTAAAATGTGACCTAGACTTAAAGATATTTTAAGACTAAAACTAAGGGAAACTAAATCTAAAACAGCTGCCAAAATGAACATGCTATCCACCTAATTTTCAAACGCTTTACGAGTGGCCTGCTAAGGTACCTTTCTGGACCTTCTAAACCGTCGAGAATAGACCCAAACCTATGCTAATGGTCGCATAATCAGGTCTAGGCTGTTGGCCTATGCAGTTATTTCGACGTGAAACAAAACAGGAGCACATCACTGTAGTTTACAGGACAATAATTGTGTATTCACTTGATAACATGAATAAATTCCTCATTGCACCGTGTTGTTGTAGCCCAGGTATAATAATGTTATTGTCTAAAAGCGTAGGCCTAATCAATAGTGGAGCTTTGCATACCCATGGGACCACACAGCCTGAAGGAACACACTACAGATCTGTCATTTCATAATCTGTTCATATTTAGCTAATGAATGGCCTAATATCTAGCTAATATTTAGCTTCTTACGTTGGCTACACATCACTCGCCTCTCTCTTCCAGCTGTTGCCATTGCCAACAAGCTATAGGCTACGCAAGCCTCTCCACAATAGGCCATTCCTCTGCTTGTGAAATCCCAGGTAAAGCCATAGGACATTTATTTTGATGATTGATAATACTAGGCCTAATAGCCTATTCAGGGAAAGAAGCAGGCTTACTCTTGCTAATTGCTGAATGTAAAACAGGCATCGAAAATGCATGTCTGGGAAAGTTGATGAGAGAGTGCACTGGTGTGATCACTGTAGGCCGGTTATGATAACATTGTTGCGCTGATGCATTGCAAATAGTTGCACAGGACACAGAGAGGAACACAGTGAAAAATAAGACCCAAAGGACTTGACAACTGCTAGAAAAATGAAAATCACTTGCAAACCACTTGGAACAATGAAGCAATGACATACTGTAAAAGATGCGCTGGCTAAACAGAGTTTGTTGTTGATTTGCTCAATTTAAATACAAGGTACTATATGATTGGTCATTAGGCCTACATGTACATTGAAGAATTATTTGCAATTGTCACTATGGCAATGAACACACCCTGAAAGCACTGAACGGTCTGAACCAGTATCTATGCAGTAGAGACCTCATGAATGGTTGTGTTAACACCTTGTTAAAAAGGCAACGTGCAGCAGGATGTGTTGACCAGTTGTTTGTCTGTAAAACGATAAACTTTCTTCTAATGTGGATGCTCACCAATGGTTTATAGTTGTGTAGCCTATAGTTTATCATTACAGTTATTGGCTTGCTGCATGGCCCAGGCCTTAACTCTGACACAACACAACTCATGTTATTCTCACAACATTCTTACTAGCCTACTAGTAAGTCTAGCTAACGTTAGCAAACTTGAATGAAATAAGTATAAAATCACACTTATACTTATACTATACTTTTATACTCTATAAATGTACTCTTTAAAATAATTTACTCTGGCAAGTTTGCCACTGGCGTACTGCAGTTTTAACCCTATCCCGAACCTTAACCCTCAGAATGAATGCCTAAACTTAACCCTAATGCTAAACTTAACCAAAATCTTCGAATTAATGCTTAAAATTAAAAGTCAAGGTTAGATTTGGTTTCACTTTTGAGCAGTTTGACTGAACGCTAACATACGGCAACACACTCCATAATCTACAGATGGCCCCACACACAGCCTCACATGCCATAATTGAAAGGGCAAGACATCAGAGACACGAGGGCTGCTCGGATTGAGTTCTCTGTGTAGCGTATTTACCCACTCTGAAATGAATATCCGGGGCTCTATTTGAACAAACCTAACGCAATGGTAAATCTTAGCGCTGGTGGTAGTGCTATAGGTCCGGGGGTGTGTCATTTTCACTGCGGGATTTATGAGCGCAATAGCTGGTGGTGGCGCGATAGGGCTGGGTTTTGATGAATAAATAGATTATTGGTGTGAGGAGAGCTTGGCCACTCACTGGCCAATCAACGTGTTTCCGTTGCCTTCAATTCTGTTGGTTATTGACGGTCGTTACGTTGTTGTAATTGGCTTCAACGAGTATAGGCCTTTACACATTGCACTTCACCTCAAATAACAAAAACTAGGCTCCCGTAAATTGTATTTTATGTGTGAGGCACGTTGTCAATAAGCAAGATATAGCCTAGGCCTATCATTCATATGGCGCTACAGGACTGAATCATTTTAATTTGGAGGAGCAGGTCTTTGTTAACCGGACAAGATGTGCTCTTTGGAAATGGGGATGGAACCAACTGACTGGAGGAGCGTATGCACTGCAGGTAGACCAATGTGAATTGTGAATAATGCAAAAACATGATGGCACAAAAGCCTCACGAGTAGACCATTTAGAAACATTTTATGGATAGGCTACTTGGCTAATGTATGGCCAAGAAAAGAAAGACACCAGACACATTGCTGTTGAACCAGTTGTCATTATAGTGGGGTAAGTGCATACAGCCTACATGGAGGGATTTTTATGCACATCCAAGACAATAACAGGAGCTGGCTAAGATAATGTACAATAGTCTACATAGATAAAAAGGGGATGCTCCCAAACGTGATCTTTTAATATAGCTTTGGTTATTAAGATGTTCTTAATATGAGGTTTACAGGCACAAAAAGCACATCTCTCTTGTTCCATGTGCATATGGACACTGTGCGTCAGGGCTGGATAAGCTGCACTTCCGCTGTGAAAATACATGCCATAACCAACTGTTACGGCTAAGATCAGCTCTTGGTTGGTCTTAATGGTCCATTGCAGCCGTTTTGATCTCAATATCAACTCTTTTCTGGGTAACAATTATGTACCTTACTGTGATTGTTTTCAATGAAAATGGCCAAAAAGAAACAAGAATAGCTTCTTAGCGAAGAGCAAGAATTTATTAAGCAATAACTTTGCTAAGACTGTCTGGGAGTGGTCTGAGTGGGGAGGGGAAAACTGGAAACTAGCTTTTATTGGCCGAGAGGTTTGGAACTTTCTTTTTGGTTTATTAACTAATTTAACATCAGGCCGGCCAAAACTCCATTCCACCAAAACAGGCTGATATTTCAGGTGGTCTTTTCAAACAGCTCTTACACTAAATTATTAGTATTATTCCAACCTCATAGTGTGGAAATATATATGAAACACAAGAAAATCATGTTCTTGACTGCACAGCCAGCACTGCCTGAAATTGGCACTTTGGCTCATGTTTTTAAGGACACACCTCAGACGTTGCCACCCCTTCAACCCCAGCGCAAGCCAATCCTGGCGCTATCGAAATTGCAAACGAGCATGCATACAGGTCTTGTGTAAATCTGCAATTAGGTGGTATTTATTTGGTCTGACCATAAAAGCCTCTCAGGTAAATTATACATCATAATCAAATCAAATTTAACTTGATGACATACACATATGTAGGAGATGTTATTGTGGGTATAGTGAAATGCTTGTGTTCCTAGCTCCCACAGTGCAGTAGTATCTAACAATTCACACAAATCTAAAAGTAAAAGCATGGAATTAAGAAATATAGAAATATTAGGACGAGCAATGTAGGAGTGGCATTGACATCAACCACCCGATGGTGGTTGAAATACAGTAGAATACCATACAGTATATACACATATTTAAAATGAGTAAAGCAGTATGTAAACATTATTAAAGTGACTACTGTTCCATTATTAAAGTGGCCAGTGATTCCATGTCTATGTATATAGGGCAGCAGCCGCTAAGGTACAGGGTTGAGTAACCGGGTGGAAGCCGGCTAGTGATGGCTATTTAACAGTCTGATGCACTTACGATAGAAGCTGTTTTTCAGTCTCTCAGTCCCAGCTTTGATGCACCTGTACTGACCTTGCCTTCTGGATGATAGCGGGGTGAGCAGGCCATGGCTCGGGAGGTTGATGTCCTTCATGATCTTTTTGGTCTTCCTGTGACATCGGGTGCTGTAGGTCTCTGGAGGGCAGGCAGACCGCACCACACTCTGGAGAGCCCTGATGTTGCGGGCGGTGCAGTTGTCGTATCAGGCGGTGATACAGCCTGACAGGATGCTCTCAGTTGTGCATCTGTAAAAGTTTGTGAGGGTCTTACGGGCCAAGCCGAATTTCTTCAGCCTCCTGAGGTTAAAGAGGCGCTGTTGCGCCTTATTCACCACACTGTCTGTGTGGGTGTATCTTTACTTTTACTCAAGTATAACAATTGGGTACTTCTTCCAGCACTGCTGTTTCCTAAAGTCCACAATCAGCTCCTTTGTTTTTTTGACGATGAGAGAGAGGTTATTTTCCTGGCACCACTCCGCAGGGCCCTCACCTCCACCCTGTAGGCGGTCTCGTCATTGTTGGTAATCAGGCCTACTACTGTTGTGTCGTCTGCAAACTTGATGATTGAGTTGGAGGCGTGCATGGCCACGCAGTCATGGGTGAACTTGGAGTACAGGAGGGGGCTGAGCACGCACCTTTGTGGGGCCCCAGTGTTGAGGATCAGCAAAGTGGAGGTGTTGTTTCCTACCTTCACCATCTGGGGGCAGCCCATCAGGAAGTCCAGGACCCAGTTGCACAGGGTGGGGTTCAGACCCAGGGCCCCGAGCTTAATGATGAGCTTGGACGGTACTATGGTATTGAAGGCTGAGCTATAGTCAATGAACAGCATTCTTGCATAGTTGAGTTGAGTTGAGTTGAGTTTATTTTTACAGGGACAGTGCACATTAATCAACGTTTCAGTAAAAGTGCCGGTTTTAGCCAGCCGGCTAATTTTCAACCGCAGTCCCTGGGCAGGTTATTATAGGTATTCATCTTGTACAGATGGGATAGGGCAGTGTGCAGTGTGATGGCGATTGTATCGTCTGTGGATCTATTGGGGCAGTAAGAAAAAGTAAGTCGGTCTAAGGTGTCAGGTAAGGTAGAGGTGATCCTTAACTAGCCTCTCAAAGCACTTCATGATGACAGTAGTGAGTGCTACAGGGCGATGGTCATTTACTTCAGTTACCTTTGCTTTCTTGGGTACAGGAACAATGGTGGACCTCTTGAAGCAAGTTGGGACAGCAGACTGGGATAGGGAGAGATTGAATATGCTCGTAAACACTACAACCAGCTGGTCTGCGCATGCCCTGAGGACTTAGCTAGGGATGCTGTCTGGGCCGGCAGCCTTGAGAGGGACGGCAGGTAGCCTAGTGGTTAGAGCATTGGGCCAGTAACTGAAAGGTTGGCTAGATCGAATCCCTGAGCAGACAAGGTAAAAATCTGTTATTCTGCCCCTGAACAAGGCAGTTAACCCACTGTTCCTAGGCTGTCATTTTAAATACGAATTTGTTCTTAACTGACCTAGTTAAGTTAAAAAAAATATATATATATTACGCTTAAATGTCTTACTCACGTCGGCCACAGAGAACGAGAGCCCACAGTCCTTGGGAGCGGGCCGCGTTGGTGGCACTGTGTTATCCTGAAAGCGGGAGAAGAAGGTGTTTAGCTTGTCCGGAAGCAAGACATCGGTGTCCGCGATGTGGCTGGTTTTCCCTTCGTAATCTGTGATTGTCTGTAGACCTTGCCAAATATGTCTCGTGTCTGAGCTGTTGAATTGCGACTCCACTTTGTCTCTTTACTGTCGTTTTGCCTGTTTGATTGTCTTACGGAGGGAATAACTACACTGTTTTATTCAACCATATTCCCAGTCACCTTGCCATGGTTAAATGCAGTGGTTCACACTTTCAGTTTTGCGCGAATGCTGCCATCTATCCACGGTTTCTGGTTTGGGTAGGTTTTAATAGTCACAGTGGGAACAACATCCCCTATACACTTCCTGATGAACTCACTCACTGTGTCTGTGTATACGTCAATGTTATTCTCAGAGGCTACCCGGAACATATCCCAGTCCGCGTGATCTAAACAATCTTGAAGCATGGATTCCGATTGGTCAGACAAACGTTGAATAGAACTTAGCACGGGTACTTCCTGTTTGAGTTTCTACCTATAGGAAGGGAGGAGTAATGATTTGATTTGCTGAAGGGAGCGTATAATAAATGCGGCCTCAGGATATGTGGTTTCCAGTTTGCATATATCCAGTGTAGTTCTTGAGGGACTTCGTGGTATCGGCTTGAGAAGGGAATATACACAGTTGTGACTATAACAGAAGATAATTTTCTTGGGAGATAATACGTCGGCATTTGATTGAGATATACTTGGTTGGGTGAACAAAATGACTTTTTGTTCATTTTTTTAATTTATTGAATATTCGAAACATACAATATGCTTGCAGTGAAGCCGCTCAACAACTACATCATACCAGTCATCCAACAGATTCCCATTCAGAGCGACACACAGAAGCATCCAGGGTCAATGCCCTGCTCAAGGGCATGTTGACCGATCTACCACCAGGCCAAAAAATGTGAACTGAACCCTCCAAGATCCCCCCACAGTTCAACCACTAGCTGTCCCTCAACCATTCGAGACCCCTCCCACAGTCCCCCCAGGAAGAAAAATAAAAAATGAAAAATGAAATTAATTCCCTTCCCCACCCCCATGAACCCTCCAATGCACCAACAACCAAGAGAATGAACTAAAGAGAAAAAAGGAAAAGACAGAAGAACAGCAAACAACAATTCAAATGAATAAATAATAATAATAATACATTTAAAACAAAGGACATCAAGGACAACTAAAATCATAACAGCAATATATGCGAACTGTATATGTTTGTGTGCATGTCTGGCACTATTACATTTACGTTTTTGTATGTGTTGATTTGAATGAGAGTGTGTGTATATGCATGTGTACAAACACCTACACGGCATCAGCCTTAGGCAAACCTACATTCGTTTTATAAACACTGACACTTAGTGTCAATCAAATGTACTTTTATTATGTTTTATTTTGACTTTTTTTTGTGTGTAATTTTTTACAACTTTTATCTTTGACCATCATTCTATCTCTCACACAGCAACTCCACTCTCACTTGTCTCCAATTCCACATACCAACCCTCAGCTTCCCTCAGCCCATCCCAACTATCTCTGCTGGCCACCCACTTCGGGTTTCTACGCAACACATATCTTTCAACTATGCTGTGATGTTTAACGTACAATTTCAATCTATCTAATTGAATAGAATCCACAGATTGCGAGTTGAAGATAAATCCTTTTACTAAGAGTATTAGTATATTAGTAATTGACTGACCCGGTCTCTCCAGATCTCCTAACAGTACTATTTCTAGGGTCAATTTTAGATCAATGCTATGCCTTTTTAGCCATTCCTGAACCTGAGACCAGAAATAGGGTACCTGAGGACAATTCTAAAATAAATGGTCTATTGATTCTGTATCCTCACAGCAAAATCTGCAGAGCTTCGATGATTTTGTGCCCCAAATATTCAACATTTTGTTGGTGGCAAGAATTCTATATAATAAGTTTATCTGAAAAGCACAAAGTCTTGAATCTTGCGTTGTTTTATATATCAACTCATGCACCCTGTACCATGGAATCGGTACATCAGAAATCTCTTCCCAACTATTTTGCAATCTGTATGGCACAGTTGTCAACATCCTGGTCTTCAAATGAAACTGGTATACTTTCCTATTTATGCTATTTTTATTCCTCCGCCAGCTTTGATCCTTTATATTAGGCAGAAAGACCAGTTCCCTACCTCCTCCCGCTGCCACCCGCCTCCTCCATTTTTGGTGCAATGCTGAAATCAATTGGCTGTACTCTTGGATTGAGCAGACCTTTCCGTACAATTCTGATTACTCCATGAAGGACATAACTCTACCATTCCAATATAATATAAGAACAAAATACCCTTTTAAAACATCTTTCGCATAAATACAGGTATTTTATCAACCAGCACATTTGAGTTCAGCCATAATATTTGTTCTATCTTTTAAGGGGATGAAATTGAAATTGTAGCCAGCTCTGCAATGCTTGTTTGAAAAAAAGAGATACTTTGATAAAAGTATAATTTTCAATAAATCGAAAATGAGACATGCCAATCTGCACAAAGGCAAAACGGCAATTTTTAAACAATGGATGAGCTTTTCCTAGTAATCTACATGAGAACCATTTAGGGTTCAAATAAAACTTTTGAATGAGTGAAGCTTTTAGAGAGGTTTAGTGCTTTTATATTTAATCATCTCAACCCACCCAATTCATATTCATTATATAGATAGGCACATTTTATTTTGTCTGGTTTAGCGTCCCAGATCAAGCAAAATATTTTTTGCTCATATGATTTGAAAAATGAATAATCCGCAGTAGGCACTGCCATAAGTAAGTGAGTAAACTGAGATATGACTAAGGAGTTAATCAGGTCAGTTTTTCCATAAGTAGACAGGTATTTACCTCTCCATGGTTGCAGGATCTTGTCTATTTTTCCAAGTTTTCTATTGAAATTCATTGTGGATAGCTTATTTATATATTTTGTGATATGAATACCGAGTATGTCTACTTCACCATCAGCCCATTGTATAGGTAAACTGCAGGGTAATGTAAAAGGTGTATTTTTTAAGGATCCAATACATAATATTGTACACTTATCACAATTAGGTTTTAGTCCAGAGAGTACAGAAAAGTTATCTAGATCTTCAATGAGACATTGCAGGGATCTAGCTTGTTGTATCTGATTTTAATAGCGAGCATTTCGATGGCCATAATGAATAGATATGGTGACAGCGGACAACCTTGCTTAACTCCTCTTGACAATTCAAAACTCTCTGAGAAGTAGCCGTCATTTACTATTTTACACCTGGGTTTGCTATACATTATTTTTGCCAATTTTGTAAGAGAATTACTGAATTGAAAAAATCCTGGCATTTATAAGTAAAATCCAGTCTTACTTTATCAAATGCCTTTTTAAAATCTGCTATAAATACCATTCCTGGCTTCTTATATGTTTCATGATGTTCTAGTAGTTGTCGTATATTATCTCCAATGTATCGTCCATGTAAAAAACCTGTCTGATCAGGATGAACAATACCTGGTAAAACCCTTTTAATTCTGAGTGTTATGCATTTTGCTAGTATTTTTGCATCACAACATTGAAGTGTAAGGGGCCTCCAGTTTTTTTAGATAGACTGGGTCTTTGTATTTGCCATCTGGGTCTCGTTTTAATAATAGAGAAATCAGACATTCCTGCTGAGTACCTGACAGACTACCATTTCTATAGGAGTAGTTAAAACAATCTAACAATGGAGCTTTTAGTATACCAAAAAATACTTGATATACTTCTACCGGTATGCCATCAAGCCCTGGGGTTTTTCCAGACTGAAAGGATTTAATAGCGTCAAAAAGATCTTCCTCTGTAATTTGGCCTTCGCACTGATCTTTCTGTACATTTGTTCATTTTCCATTTTTTATATTATTTGGAAAGAATTCCTTACCATAATCTTCATTCAGTGGGAAAGGATGAGACGGAAAAGAGAACATCTGCCTAAAATAATTAGCTTCCTCTTTTAAAATATAATTTGGAGAATCATAGATGACTCCGTCTTCAGTAACGAGTTTCTGCAAATTCCTTTTGTTAGCATTCCTGTATTGGAGATTCAGAAAGAAAATGTTGCATTTTCTCCATATTCCATCTAGTTTGCTTTATTTTTGTAATAGATTATATTAGATCGTTCTAGAATAAGTTCCTCAAGTTCTTTTTGTTTTTCCTCTAACTTATTTTGTATCTCTGTAGTATCGTATTTATTGCTATCTACCTGTACTATTAGTTCATGGATTTCCCTTGTTAGTCTTGTCTCTTTAGCCAGAAACTTCTTTTTTATTATTGATGAATATTGAATTGAATGACCTCTGAAGGTACATTTAAAGGTATCCCAAACAATGAGGGGATTTGCTGAACCTTATTATACTGGAAAGATTCAGTTATAAATTATTTTGTCTTAGTTAAAAACAAGTTGTCCTCCTGTAAACGTTGAGTAAATTTCCAATATCCCCATCCACGTGGAAAATGAAATGTGAAAGAGTTATGTGAATGTCAATTAACTTCTTATGGCTGCAAGGGGCAGTATTGAGTAGCCAGTTAAATCGTGCCCATTTCAAACGGCCTCGTACTCAATTCTTGCTCGTACAATATGCATATTATTATTACTATTGGATAGAAAACACTCTCTAGTTTCTAAAACCGTTTGAATTATTTCTCTGAGTGAAACAGAACTCATTCTGCAGCACATTTCCTGACCAGGAAGTGGAATGTCAGAAATCGATGCTCTGTTCAACTTCCTGCCTATACATGGGCATGATACGTAAGAGTCTACGTACACTTCATACACCTTCCCCTGGTTGTCAAGAGGCGGTGAGAGAAGAAATTTCGTGTTTTTAACTTGGTCTGAGGTGGAATTAAAGCTCTTTGTATGACGTGACCGTCCATTTCCTGTTTCTGGAGCGTGCGAAAGGGGACATGGATTTGCCTTCTGTTTAGCTGTCGTTATGGACGACTAACATCTCCGGTTTAGATTTTATTTGATACATGTGACCATATCATCGTAAAGTATGTTTTTTCAATATAGTTTAATCAGATTATTGAAATTTTTTCGGGAGTTTTGCCGTGTTCCGTTCTCTGACTTTGTTGACGTTGGAGAGATCCGTGCTACTTGGCAAGTGCCCATGCTAAATCAAGAGGGAAATTTGCCGTTCCAGATCCAAACAACGACTGTTCTGGACAAAGGACACCTTGTCCAACATTCTGACGGAAGATCACCAAAAGTAAGAAACATTTTATGATGCTATTTCTAATATCTGTCGTGCATGTGAACTGGTCGTCGGCGCCCAAGTGTTTCTGGCTATTGTGGCTACGCTAATATAACGCTATATTGTGTTTTCGCTGTAAAACACTTGATAAATCGGAAATATTGTCTGGAATCACAAGATGCCTGTCTTTCAATTGCTGTACACTATGTATTTTTCAGAAATGTTTTATGATGAGTAATTAGGTATTTGACGTTGGTGTCTATAAATATTATGGCTGCTTTCGGTGCAATTTCTGATTGTAGCTGAAATGTAAACTATGATTTATACCTGAAATATGCAAATTTTTCGAACAAAACATATGCTATACAATAAATATGTTATCAGACTGTCATCTGATGAAGTTGTTTCTTGGTTAGTGGCTATTTATATCTTTATTTGGTCGAATTTGTGATAGCTACTGATGGAGTAAAAAACTGATGGAGTAAGAAAAGTGGTGTCTTTTGCTAACGTGGTTAGCTAATAGATTTACATATTGTGTCTTCCCTGTAAAACATTTTAAAAATCGGACATGTTGGCTGGATTCACAAGATGTGTACCTTTCTTATGCTGTATTGGACTTGTTAATGTGTGAAAGTTAAATATTTAAAAAAAAAATCTTTTGAATTTCGCGCCCTGCACTTGAGCTGGATGTTGTCATAAGTGTACCGGTGTCGGGCTGCACCCCAAACAGGTTAAATGATGATGATACGATCACATTCTGTCTCCTATGAAAACTTTTTTAACCTTTGATGCAAGAGAGAAAGAGACAAGAAAGTAGTCAAGACGACTAGCTTGATTAAGTCTCCTACATGTACAGTATATCTCACTAGGTCGTTGTTTTTTAGTCTCCAAATATCCACTATTTCTAATGTGTCCATAATATTTGTGATTTCCTTAAGGGCACGGTGATGATAGTTTGATTACCTTTGCGGTCCATTGAGGTAAAGACTGATCTTCTGTTTTTATAATCTGCTGAACCGTTACAATTATAACTTGCTATACTTATTTCACCCTTTACCATAACTAGATACTATTCTCAGTCTAAATTGACCATAATTAGTGCTTGTAAAGTTACTGCCATCAGAGGTATTATGAAGGTCAAAACTAGAGCTTTCTAGTTTTGATATTCTGATATTGAGAAATCAAGAAATATGTTCTTGCAATATTTGTTTTATTCCCTTGCCTGTTTACCTGTGAGCCAATGCCACAGATGTTAGAACATTGAAACAAGATATTATGTGTGCAGCAAATCTGAGTAGGTTGATGTGAATGATATTGGATGTGATATAGTGAGAGGGTGTAAGATGTCTGTATAAGAGTAAGACTGTAATTGTCACACCCTGGCCTTAGTTATCTTTGTTTTCTTTATTATTTTAGTTAGGTTAGGGTGTGACATAGGGGATGTATGTGTTTTGTATTGTCTAGGGTTTTTTGTATGTTTATGGGGCAGTGTTCAGTCTAGGTGTATGTATGTCTATGGTTGCCTAGATTGGTTCTCAATTAGAGACAGCTGTCTATCGTTGTCTCTGATTGGGAACCATATTTAGGCAGCCATATTCATTAGGTAGTTCGTGGGTGATTGTCTATGTGTAGTGTTTAGTGTCAGCACTATTTGTTATATAGCTTCACGTTCGTTTGTTGTTTTGTATAGTTTGTCAAGTGTTCTTCGTCTTCGTTTATTAAATATGTATTCATTTCACGCTGCGCCTTGGTCCTCCTCTCTTCAATGTTACGACGAACGTGACAGAATCACCCACCAAGATCGGACCAAGCAGCGTGAAAGAGAGGAACAGCGCGTTGTGGGAAAACGGACTTGGGAGAAGGATCTGGGCTATACAACCTGGGAGGAAATAGAGCACTGGTCGATCGATCCAGAGAGAGTGCCGGAGCCCGCCTGGGATTCAATGGAACAGTGCGAGGAGGGATACAGGAGAATGGAGGAACGGAGACGTTATAAAGGTACACGGCTAGCACGGAAGCCCGAGAGGCAGCCCCAATAATTTTTTGGGAGGGGGCACACGGGGGTATTTGGCTGAGTCAGGTAGGAGACCTAAGTCAACTCCTCGTGCTTACCGTGGGGAGCGTGTAACTGGTCAGGCACCGTGTCATGCAGAGATGCGCACAGTGTCTCCAGTGCACTATTCTAGCCCGGTGCGCTCTATTCCAGCTCCTCGCATTGGCTGGGCTAGAATGGGCATCCAGCCAGGTAGGAGAGTGCCGGCTCAGGGCTCCTGGTCTCCAGTGTACCTACTTGGACCAGGATATCCTGCGCCGGATCTGCGTACTGTGAGTCTGCACAGCCCAGTGCGTCCTGTGCCAGCGCAGGGTAAGTAGAAACATCCAGCCAGGACGGGTTGTGTCAGCTCTACACTCCAGACCTCCAGTACGCATCCATAGCCCAGTACGTCCTGTGCCTGCTCCCCGCACTCGCCCTGAGGTGCGTGTCCCCAGCCCAGTACAACCAGTGCATACACCATGCACCAGGCTTCCAGTGCGTCTCCAGAGCCCTGTTCCTCCTCCCCGCACTAGCCTTGAGGTGCGTGTCCCCAGCCGGGTACCACCAGTTCCGGCACCACGCACTAGGCCCACTGTGCGCCTCCAGGGTCCAGTATGCCCTGTTCCTCCTCCCCGCACTAGCCTTGAGGTGCTGGTCCCCAGCCCGGTACCACCAGTTCCGGCACCACGCACCAGGCCTACTGTGCGCCTCAGCAGGCCAGAATCTGCTGTCTGCCCAGCGCCGCCTGCGCTGCCCGTCTGCCCAGCGCCGCCTGCGCTGCCCGTCTGCCCAGCGCCGCCTGCGCTGCCCGTCTGCCCAGCGCCGCCTGAGCTGCCCGTCTGCCCAGCGCCGTCTGAGCTGCCCGTCTGCCCAGCGCCGTCTGAGCTGCCCGTCTGCCCAGCGCCATCTGAGCTGCCCGTCTGCCCAGCGCCATCAAAGCCGCCCGTCTGTCCTGAGCCTTCAAAGCCGCCCGTCTGTCCTGAGCCTTCAGAGCCGTCCGTCAGTCAGGAGCCGCTAGAGCCGTCCGTCAGTCAGGAGCCGCTAGAGCCGTCCGTCAGTCAGGAGTTGCCAGAGCCGCCCGCCAGTCGGGAATTGCCAGAGCCGCCCGCCAGTCAGGAGTTGCCAGAGCCGCTACCTGGGCTCGAACCAGGAACACATCGACAACAGCCACCCTCGAAGCAGCGTTACCCATGCAGAGTAAGGGGAACAACTACTCCAAGTCTCAGAGCGAGTGTCGTTTGAAACGCTATTAGCGCGCACCCCGCTAACTAGCTAGCCATTTCAAATCAGTTACACCAGCCTAATCTCGGGAGTTGATAGGCTTGAAGTCATAAACAGGGCAATGCTTGAAGCATTGCGAAGAGCTGCTGGCAAAACGCACAAAAGTGCTGTTTAAATGAATGCTTACGAGCCTGCTGGTGCCTACCATCGCTCAGTCAGACTGCTCTATCAAATCATAGACTTAATTATAACATAATAACACACTGAAATACGAGCCTTAGGTCATTAATATGGTCGAATCCGGAAACTATCATCTCAAAAACAAAACGTTTATTCTTTCAGTGAAATACGGAACCGTTCCGTATTTTATCTAACGGGTGGCATCCATAAGTCTACATATTCCTGTTACATTGCACAACCTTCAATGTTATGTCATAATTATGTAAAATTCTGGCAAATTAGTTCGCAATGAGCCAGGCGGCCCAAACTGTTGCATGTAGTCTGACTCTGCGTGCAATGAACGCAAGAGAAGTGACACAATTTCACCTGGTTAATATCGCCTGCTAACCTGGATTTCTTTTAGCTAAATATGCAGATTTAAAAATATATACTTCTGTGTATTGATTTTAAGAAAGGCATTGATGTTTATGGTTAGGTACACGTTGGAGCAACGACAGTCCTTTTTCGCGTATGCGCACTGCATCGATTATATGCAACGCAGGACACGCTAGATAAACTAGTAATATCATCAACCATGTGTAGTTATAACTAGTGATTATGATTGATTGATTGTTTTTTATAAGATACGTTTAATGCTAGCTAGCAACTTACCGTGGCTTCTTACTGCATTCGCGTAACAGGCGGGCTCCTCGTGAGGCAGGTGGTTAGAGCGTTGGACTAGTTAACTTCTACTTGCACACAATCCCGGATCCGGGAGCACCCCCATCAGTAAAAAAGCTGACTAGCATAGCCTAGCATAGCGTCACACTAAATACTAGCATCTAAATATCATTAAATCACAAGTCCAAGACACCAGATGAAAGATACACATCTTGTGAATCCAGCCATCATTTCAGATTTTTAAAATGTTTTACAGGGAAGACACAATATGTATTTCTATTAGCTAACCACCACAGCAAAAGACAAAACTTTTTTTTTCCACCATTTTTTTCCTGCATAGGTAGCTATCACAATTTCGACCAAATAAAGATATAAATAGTCACTAACCAAGAAACAACTTCATCAGATGACAGTCTGATAACATATTTATTGTATAGCATATGTTTTGTTAGAAAAATGTGCATATTTCAGGTATAAATCATAGTTTTACATTGCAGCCACCATCACAACTCTCACCAAAGCAACTAGAATAACTACAGAGACCAACGTGAATTACCTAAATACTCATCATAAAACATTTATGAAAAATACACAGCATATGAAAGACAAAGATCTTGTGAATCCAGCCAATATTTCAGATTTTTTAATTGTTTTACAGCAAAAACTCAATATAGAATTATATTAGCTTACTACAATAGCCAACCACACAACAGCATTGATTCAAGCCGACAATAGCGATAACGAATAAACCAGCAAAAGATATTAATTTTTCACTAACCTTCTCAAACTTCTTCAGATGACAGTCCTATAACATCATATTACACAATACATATAGAGTTTGTTCGAAAATGTGCATATTTAGCGGCACAAATCGTGGTTATACAATATGAATAGTAGCCAAAATGCAAACAAAATGTCGGGACAAATCTTGGGAGAGGCACCTAATCTAATCAGTAACTAATCATAAACTTGACAAAAAAATACAGGTTGGACAGCAAATGAAAGATACATTAGTTCTTAAAAACTTCTTCTCAATAGGGGGTGCTGTTTGCACTTTGTAATAATTTCGTTCCCAAATTAAACTGCCTCGTACTCAATTCTTGCTCGTACAATATGCATATTATTATTACTATTGGATAGAAAACACTCTCTAGTTTCTAAAACCGTTTGAATTATATCTGTGAGTAAAACAGAACTCGAGTTAGAGCATTTTTCCTATGAGGATGTGAGAATGCAGAATTCTGCAAGCTGTTCCCAGGTCAGTTTATTAATTTGCCTGTCTTCTATTGGTTGAGATGCACTGCATACCCCTTCCCCTGGATGTCAGCGAATAGTGAGATTTGAAATGGAGTCTCTAGGCAGATCTGAGAGGTTATAAATAGCTTGGGAACGAAGGGTCCGGTCTTTGTTCACTTCGCTCTGACGCAGGAAGGACCTTGGCATGTCGTAGTAGAAAGCTCCGGTTATAGCTCTTAGATATATCCGGCTCTGTTTTTATTCGATATAGCTGTTAACATAATTGAAAACCACAGCCCAGCATTTCCATAGCAATTGACGTTTCACATCATCATGAAAGAGACCTTGCATTACTCTAGAGACGGCTTCACTACAGTACAAATGTATTTCGTACAATATGTTATTATTCCCCAATGCCCCTATTCTGATATCTTTCCCTTGCTTGTTGTAAATATATATATAAACTTGTAGACAAATACATAAAAAAGAGAGCGAGAGAAAAGAGAGAAAGAAAGAGTGAGAGAAGAGAGCGAGATCAGGTGTGTATGTATATGTATAAGTCCATATGTGTAAGCAAGCATGTAATTGAGTACGTGTGTGTTCATATCCACTTCATAATGTTCAGATATTTTTACAGTTCCCATACCTTATTTTTTTCTCCGTAACCTGAAGTCCCTGTAGAATTTAGTACAGCCACGGTGTTATGGAGCTGTCCATCTATAAAGAGTTTGTCCACAATAGTAAAGGCACGCCTACCATCCTCCCTTTGTTGTCTTTGTACCGGATACGGTCTCTTACGACGTCCGTTTATCTCCCTTGGAAATTGGTCATTGAGACCCGAATTTGGTCCCTTTAAGCTCCCTTCCCCTGCTTTTGATCAGCTCCTTTTGTTGGTAGTGTTCAAATTTTGCGATGATCAGTCGGGGACCCTTGGTCTTGTCGCTGAACTCAACTCCCCCTCAGCCCTGCTACCTCCTGACACAACTTTTCCAGTGCTGCATGGATTCCAGCCAGAGCACTAGCCTCTACCTCAATGGTAAGTAAATCGTCCATATCTGTAGATGAATCTGTTTTTCTTTTTTTTTGTCGGGTTAAAGTTATTTTGTGAGGTGGTCAGATATATCCATGATGGAGTATGTTGTTCCTCCATAGCGTAAAGCTGTTGGTACTCGTCGATTTCCCTCAGGATCTCCTTAGTATCCAGATTGGCTCTTTACCTCAACCAGTTGTTTTACGAAAAGTTAACAATGAGTCTTTCCCCCTACGACGACAGGTGTCTGTAGTACTGCCAGCTAGCACTCGCGGAATCCACGCAAAAAAAGGAACACAAACTTGCAGTCCCAGCCGTAAAGGCTAACCGCGTCGTGGAATCCTTAGCAACAAAACTTTAGTTCGGATTAAAATCGATCTAATTAAAATGTTTTAATATAAACAACAAACCGAGTGTACAATGTTCTGTTGCGCGCTCTGATGACATATCTGATGACGTATATATTTTGTTCAGTGCTATGCTTCCACAAAACAAAAGGACTTGAGTTTCTGTATGTTATCACAATCGCACCATGAGTAGTTAATCATGAAACATACACCACCGTCTTTCTTCTTCCCGGAGAGTTCTTTATTCCTGTCTGCGCGATGTACTGAGAACCCAGATGGCTATATGGACGGGGACAGTATATGATTCCGTGAAACAGAATGTTACTGTTCCTGATGTCTCTCTGGAAGGATATACTCATCCTGAGCTTGTCTACTTTATTATCCAGAGACTGAACATTAGCGAGTAACATACTCGGAAGCAGTGGATGGTGTGCAACCCTCCTGAGTCTGACTAGAAGTCCACTACGAATACCTCTTCTCCGTCGGCTGCGTCTTGGAGCAGCCTCTGGTATAAGTTCAATTGCCCTGGGGGGTACGAACAAAGGATCCAATTCTGGAAAGTCATATTCCTGGTCGTAATGCTGGTGAGTTACCGCCGCTCTGATATCCAAAAGTTCTTTCCGGCTGTATGTAATAACACAAAAAACGTTCTGGGCTAATATTGCTCCACTTACACATAAATGAGAGAATATTGGGGGCACTTCCATGGGCCATGAAGTTAAACACACTTCACCCGGACATTAACACAGTATTTTACAGTGGGCACTTCTGTTTTGTTTTTATTCTGTTGAGCAATTTTCTTTGGCCAAATGCTGTAATATTAAGCTCGTATTATCCCTATAAACAATGGCTTGACTTGCTTTTGATATTATCTTAAACTTTTGTGAGGATTCGGTGTGGTGTTGTAATGAGTGCGCTGAGAGTCGGGAAGCAAGTTCAGGGAGTGGGTGTTTTAATAAAAACTAAAAACAATGAACACAAAACACAAACGCACCGACATGAAAACAGAGTCAATAACACCTGAGGAAAGAACCAAGGGGAGTGACAGATATAGGGAAGATAATCAAGGAGGTGATGGAGTCCAGGTGAGTGTCATGAGGCGCAGGTGCGCGAGACGATGTTGTCAGTTGTGCGGGATAATCATCAGCCTGATGACCTAGAGGCCGGAGAGGGAGTATACGTGACAGGTGTGGCAATCAAATAAAATTGTATTTGTCACATGCGCCGAATACAACAAGCACCTTACCGTGAAATGCTTACTTACAAAGTCTTAAAAAACAATGCACTTCAAGAAATAGAGTTATGGAAATATTTACTAAATAAACTAAAGTTTAAAAAAAATCGCATCAATTCAAAAAGTAACACAACAAATGTACATAACAATAACGAGGCTATTTACAGGGGGTACCGGTACCGAGTCAATGTGCGGGGATACAGGTTAGTCGAGGTAATTTGTAAAGTGACTATGCATAGATAATAAACAGCGAGTAGCAGCAGTGTGGTGAATGTAAATAGTCTGGGTGTCTATTTGATTAGTTGTTCAGCAGTCTTATGGCTTGGGGGTAGAAGCTGTTAAGGAGCATTTTGGTACTAGACTTGGTGCTCCAGTAACACTTGCCGTGCGGTAGCAGAGAGAACAGTCTATGACTTGGGTGACTGGAGTCTTTGACACTTTTTGGGCCTTCCTCTGACACTGCCTATTATATATGTCCTGGATGTCAGGAAGCTTGGCCCCTCTGTAGTGCCTTACGGTCAGATGCCGAGCAGTTGCCATACCAGGCGGTGATGCAACCGGTCAGGATGCTCTCGATGTTGCAGGTGTAGAACTTTTTGAGGATCTGGGGACCCACTCCAAATCTTTTCAGTCCCCTGAGGGGGAAAAGGTGTTGTTGTGCCCTCTTCACGACTGTCTTGGTGTGTTTGGACCATGATTGTTCGTTGGTGATGTGGATACCAAGGAACTTGAAGCTCTCAACCTGCTCCACTGCAGCCCCGTCGATGAGAATGGGGGCGTGCTCGGTCCTCCTTTTCCTGTAGTCCACAATCATCTCCTTTGTCTTGATCACGTTGAGGGAGGGGTTGTTGTCCTTGCACCACACTGCCAGTTCTCTGACCTCCTCCCTATAGGCTGTCTCATCGCTTGTCGGTGATCAGGCCTACCACTGTTGTGTCGTCAGCAAACTTAATGTTGGAGTCGTGTTTGGCCACGCAGTCGTGGGTGAACAGGGAGTGCAGGAGGGGACTAAGTACACACCCCTGAGGGGCCCCAGTGTTGAGGATCTGCTTGGCAGACGTGTTGTTGCCTACCCTTACCATCTGGGGGTGGCCCGTCAAGAATTCCAGGAATCAACGTTGTGCCCACGTCATTTCAATGAAATTACATTGAACCAACATGGAATAGATGTTGAATGGACTTGTGGGTTATGTGCAGAAGTCAGAAATCTGATCTCCCTCTCTGACTGTAGGATTAATGTGTCTCATTAGAGCTGACATTTCCTGCTTGGTTTTCCTGCTCCTCTTTATTGGATCCACGCTGACTGGTTGATGGGGGGTTATGAACATATTTACTTCCCGCATCAAAATGAGCCTGCCTCCTCCTGGGATAAACGCACCACCTTGCAACATGGAAACGTAATTATGGTTTTGTGGTAAAGGCTTGGGCTTGGTGGTGTGTGTGTGTGCGCCGCTCAGGTGTGTGTACTGTGGGCCGTCAACTAGTCAAGCTCCAGTGGTCTGCCGGCTCGGATTAAATCAAGTGTGTGTGCGCACATGCTTGTGCGAGAGAACTTGCGTCTGTTTGTGTGTGTGTGTGTCTGTCTCTGTTTGTCAGTCACACGCCTTCCTCAGCCCATTGAACCACATGGCTGCCTTCTCCTCCAGATCAAACCCACTTACTATGGATCAGTCTCTTTCATAGTCTAGAGACAGTTTTATATAGCTCATGTTTTTTTATATCAAACGCTCCTTTTCCCCTCTCTCTCTCTCTCTCTCTCTCTCTCCCTCTCCCCTTGCAACTGTAGAAGTTATCTTTTACATACACATATAAGTTCATTTTCCACTCTAGTGACCATATGTCACATCCTAATTCCCTCAACACTCCTTCTACGGTAAGTATGTTCATACAGTTTCTATTCATATCTTATTATTTTCTCACCAAAACATCTCTCCTCCGCTCTCAACCAAAGCTGGTGCGTTCTTTTATCCGTGTCGTCAACATTTTGATCTCTGTATTGTGACGGATGTTTTTGTGCTGCTCTCTCAGAGCGCTACTCAGATTAGCATGAGAATACAGCACAGTACCTCTCTCTCTCTGCAGAATAATTCAATTACATGAATTTGATTAGCTTCTGCTCTTTTTCATTTTAAAGCTTTTAGATAATTCATAGACATTGTTCCTGAATCGCATTTAACCTGTTTATGCTTTTACCCCAACCTCCTGGTGTCTATCAAATATCTTCAAAAAGAGAACATTTCCTAAAATTGTGAATATTGTGAATATTTTAGAAGTCTGCGTACAGTCCCGGTGAAAGGTTTTCTTTGCAACCAGAATTCATATAGCCATGACTACATGTAACACTATTCCACATCAACTAAATGATGCAAGCATTACAATTAGATAAAAAATGGATAGAAATACACCTTATGGAACAGCAGGGACTGTGAAGCACACAGGGACATGCATCCATACTTGGGTTTTGTGTTGTAGATATGTGGTAGTAGAGCAGCTAATGAGTATCCATAGTAAATACAAATGGCTTCCCTTTCTCTTTCCATTTACCTTTATTTAACTAGGCAAGTCAGTTAGGAACAAATTCTTAATGACGGCCTAGGAAGAGTGGGTTAACCGCCTTGTTCAGGGGCAGAACGACAGATTTTTACCTTGTCAGCTTGGGGATTCGATCTCGCAACCTTTTCGGTTACTAGTCCAACGCTCTAACCATTAGGCTACTTGCCACCCCATTTGGAGGCCAAGCTTCCATTTCTGAAGAGGGGAAAAGGGCAATGAACATTGAAGATAGAAAGCTGAAACTCGACAACTGCCTCAGCCCCCTGTGACACACAGAACGTTTCTGGTAAGTGCACTCTCTCTTTTAATCTCTTGCTCGTTCTCTCTCTCATTCCGCTGCCCCATGGTCCTCTGCTCTTCATTTCCATCTCTGTCTATATACAGTACATGTATTTCCCTCTCTCCCTTTCTCTCCTCCCTTGAGGTAACAAAGCCCTTCAGAGTCAGCAGAACATTGTTGTATGTTGTACAGAACATTGTTGAATGGTCTTACCTTGGTTGCACCCTGTTCTCCTCAGTGGACTAGACAGTTGGGGACTAGACTGTTGAACTGGACTGGGGCTAGAACTGGTCTATCCAAACTATCCATACCTAGTTATCCGTTGTAAAGTTGTTATCCACCCCACTGTGTCCATCCCACAGTTTCCACAGAGTGCAGTGTATGATGAGGTTGCCCCTGTAGATGCTGATCCAAGGTCAGTTTTGTGTTTCCCCCAGTAGAATTAGGGAAAGAGCAAGCTGATCCTAGATCTGTTCAGGGAACTTGCCCAGACTCATTTGCATTCATAATCCTTTGGGGGTGTTACACTTTTTAAGAGCTTAGAGGGACGAGTACACTGTGGGCAGCAGGTTTTTTAATGACCACTTAAGTCTACACACACACACACACACACACACACACACACACACACACACACACACACACACACACACACACACACACACACACACACACACACACACACACACACACACACACACACACACCCAAACTTAGGGTCTCTTTTCCACCTGAGAGGCTCTCCTAATGTCTTTGAAAGCTCACTGATGCTTAATGCTCCCTCTGACCTCTCTCTCTTCTCTTTTTCCTCCTCTCCCTTTCCGTCTCTCCTCTCCTCCGGTTTCTGGGGTTTAATGAGCGGGGGGGGGGAGACGGTTCTAACTTCTGAGTTAACCTATGGTTCATTGGACAGGCCCTGGCAAAGGGCAGCACAGTTATATAAGCCAAGATAGAGCAGTTAGTAAAAGTTAGACATTGAGCCGTGCCCCTCTTTTCAAATAGATTTACAAGTCTGGTATCCACCTTGTGAACAAAAATATAAACGCAAGAAGCAACAATTTCAAAGATTTTACTGAGTTGCAGTTCATATTAGGAAATCAGTCAATTGAAGTAAATGTATTAGACCCCAATCTATGGATTTCACATGACTAGAAATACAGATATATCTGTTGGTTACAGATATCTTTTTTTTTTTAAAGGTAGGGGCGTGGATCAGAAAACCAGTCAGTATCTGGTGTGACTACCATTTGCCTCATGCAGCGCGATACATCTCCTTCACATAGAGTTGATCAGGCTGTTGATTGTGACCTTTGGAACGTTGTCCCACTCCTCTTCAATGGCTGTGCGGAGTTGCTGTATATTGGCGGGAACTGGAACATGCTGCCGTACACATCAATCCAGAGAATCCGAAACATGTTCAATAGGTGACAATTTCAGCTTCCAAGAATTGTGTACAAATCCTTGCGACATGGGGGCCGTGCATTATCATGCTGAAACATGAGGTGATGGAGGTGGATGAATGGCACGACAATGGGCCTCAGGATCTCGTTATGGTATCTCTGTGCATTCAAATTGCCGTTGATAAAATGCAATTGTGTTTATTGTCCTTAGCTTATGCCTGCCCATACCACAATCCCACCACCGCCATGGTGCACTCTGTTCACAACGTTGACATCAGCAAACGGCTTGCCCACACAGCGCCATATAAGCTGTCTGCCATCTGCCCGGTACAGATAAATCCAGGAATAATCCGTGAGGAGCACACTTTTCCATCGTGCCAGTGGCCATCAAAGGTGAGCATTTGCCCACTGAAGTCGGTTATGATGCCAAACTGCAGTCAGGTCAAGACCCTGGTAAGGACGATGAGCACACAGATGGGCTTCGCTGAGAGAGTTTGTGCAGAAATTCTTCTGTAGTGCAAACCCACAGTTTCATCAGCTGTCCGGGTGGCTGGTCTCAGACAATCCTGCAGGTGAAGAAGCCAGATGTGTAAGCCCTGGGCAGACGTGGTTACACGTGGTCTGCAGTTGTGAGGCCAGTTGGACGTACTGCCAAATTCTAAAATGACGTTGTAGGCGGCTTGTGGCATCTTGTTGTGTGACAAAACTGCACATTGTAGAGTGGCATTTTCTTGTCCCCAGCACAAGGTGCACCTGTGTAATGATATGCTGTTTAATCAGCTTCTTGATATGCCACACCTGTCAGTTGGATGGATAATCTTGTCAAATGAGAAATGCTCACTAACAGGGATGTAAACAAATGTGTGCACAACATTTGAGAGAAACAAGCTTCTTGTGCATTTGGAACATTTCTGTGATCTTTTATTTCAGCTCATGAAACATGGGACCAACACTTTACATGTTGCGTTTATATTTTTGTTCAGTGTAGTTTACACAGAATTCCAGTAGTTTATGTACAGTTAGTGTGACACCAGAATGAGAGGGATCTTAAACAGTTCTGGGACCAGGCTAGATACTGGCATGCCGCCACAGAGGAACTCCCGCTGGTCCACCTGACAAAGATCTCCGAGATCACCGTGGTGACAGCTGTTTGATTGTTCAATGTTGCTTCAGTAATAGGGGGACCCTATCCCTCACATTCTTCAGACTGACTGTTCCCTGTAGAAAAAATTACGTTTGAATTCCGAGGGGTGTGTTGGTATGGGGTTGCTAGGCAACCGTCTGTGACAGGGTCTTTAGGAGCAGGTTCTCTGGGCCATTGTGTCACAGCTGGGCAATCAACATTGGATCGTACAAAGTGTGTGTGTGTACATGTTTATCTTGGTTTAACATAGTCTGTGATTTCATTCATTTTTGAGCAACAGGAGGGGACTCCTTTGACCTTATACACATAAGCTTTTCTACAAACTGTTTGAACCTGTTCTATTATGCTTTCCCTACCCCAAACCTAAAAGACCAGCCAACACCCCTCTTGTAACGTTCCTCGTCTTCGTCGGATGAGGAGTAGTCAAGATCGGACCAATACGCAGCGTGGTGAGTGTCCATCTTTATTAAAATAAATAAACTGAACACTGAAGTAATCAAAAACAACAAAGAGAGTGAATGAAACGAAACAGTCCTGAAAGGTGCAGCAACACTAAACAGAAAACAACTACCCACAAACACAGGTGGGAACAGGCTACCTAAATATGGTTCTCAATCAGAGACAACGATTGACAGCTGCCTCTGATTGGGAACCATACCAGGCCAAACACATAGAAAAACAACACACAGAACAAAACATAGAATGCCCACCCCAACTCACGCCCTGACCAACCAACCAAAATAGAGACATAAAAAGGATCTCTAAGGTCAGGGCGTGACACCTCTAAACACCCAGCTGCGCACAGTCTGCAGTCCCTACTGAAGCTGTAGTTTAAAACCTATCAGGATTGATTTCCCCCAGACACACATAACTGTCACTCTCTGGCTGGAGGCTCTTAATTGTAGATTGGGCAAGCTTCAGGGCTCTTTAGATGCTGTTGGAGTGTTAAAGTGTTTTCTCTGTGTGTGGCTTGACCCTGCGTGTCTAATTGTCACGTTGCTGGCTGTTGGGAGATGTAGGGGGCTATTTCAATACACCGCGTGACATAATCCTGAGACTGTGGGACTGTTGGACATTCTAGAGAGGCTTATCACGTACACACATTGATTCCGTATGATCAAGGGGTGGCGTAACCCTAAAACTTTGTAGGACTCGGAGAATGGAGAGAGGATCAAGACTCAAGGGGGAGTTAGAGAAGCAGGAGATGAGAGGAGTCAAGAGGGAATGAGTCAAAGATTGGCGAGGGAGTTGATCAAGGACAGGAGAAAAGAAGGAGTGAATTCTGAAGAGAAGAGGGAGTGAAGAAAAGGGATGGAATCGAGGAGAGGGAGTGAGTGAAGAAGTGGAGAGAGAGTGTGAACGTGTTGATAAAAGGATAAAGAGAGGAAATTAACTGAGGAAAGGAGAGGGAAGAGAGCGGCCATCTGATTGGATATGGTTCGGTTAAAGACCGCTTTGCACCCTGGGGAAAGTAATTAGATACAGCTCCACACACACAGCTCCACACACACACACTCCTTACCTCAAAGTTCTGAACATTGGAACATAGGTCAAATGTAGGATTTATGAGTAGTCAAAGCAAGACGAGACATGATTGCGCAAAACAATCTGTAATTTGAGTATCTTATATGGAACCCAGGAGAATAATTCACTGTCTTAGCAGATGGGGGGGAAGTTTGAGCTAAACTAGCTGTGTGACATGTTCTCTCTCTGTAATATCTCATTCCTGACTGCTTGTTTATCAGATTCTCTGGTGTGTGTCTGTGTGTGTGTGTGTGTACGTGTATGCGCATGTGTGTGTTTCTTCCCAAACAGACTTCCACTGGCTCATTAATTGTTCTTTTATCCTAACTCTCAGATAAAGACGTTCTCTGTTCACGGCGGTGAATACATTATAATGTCTTTCCACTCAATGAGAAACAAGCTGATTTCTGAATGGAGGGGACAAGGCTGAATAATCAGCCCTCATCTTGATAGTTTTCCTTCTTCTACAACAAGGGGTTGAACGGGGTGGATGGACATTTTTATTTTCTCTGAAGATATCTATCGGGGAAATAATGAAAACAGCTAGGCTGTATTCTATCGGCCCTATTCAAAATTAGTACACTACTGTCACGCCCTGCGACCTGCACCGGAGCCACCACCGACACTAATCACCCTCCCTACCCGTTTGGTTTCAGGTTTTGCGGCCGGAGTCCGTGACCTACTGTCACGCCCTGACCATAGAGAGCTCTTGGTTCTCTATGGTGGAGTAGGTCAGGGCGTGACTAGGGGGTGTTCTAGTTTATATTTCTAGGTTGGTGTTTTGAATGGTTCCCAATTAGAGGCAGCTGGTAATCGTTGCCTCTAATTGGGGATCATTTACATTTTTTTTTACATTTTTAGCTCTTATCCAGAGCGACTTACAGTAGAGTGCATACATTTTATTACATTTTTTACATACTGAGACAAGGATATCCCTACCGGCCAAACCCTCCCTAACCCGGACGACGCTATGCCAATTGTGCGTCGCCCCACGGACCTCCCGGTTGCGGCCGGCTGCGACAGAGCCTGGGCGCGAACCCAGCCCAGCCTGGGCGCGAACCCAGAGACTCTGGTGGCGCAGCTAGCACTGTGATGCAGTGCCCTAGACCACTGCGCCACCCGGGAGGTCGTCGATCATATTAAGTAGCCGTTTTTCCCACCTGTGTTTGTGGGATATTGTTTGTTTGAGTTAGTGTGTGGGCACTACGACTTCACGTTCTTTGTAAGTTTTGTTGTTTTGTACCTAGTTTCACTTTGTATTAAAAAGATGTGGAACTCAATTCACGCTGCGCCTTGGTCCGCTCATTTTGAAGAACGTGACAGAATATCCCACCAAACAAGGACCAAGCAGCGTGCAACGATGGGAAAAGTAAGTTGGACCTGGGAGGAGATTATGGGAGGACACGAGACCCCTCCTTGGCAGGAGTCGCAGAGGACGCAGGAAGGACAGCGACGACGCCAGGGAACGCGGCCACAGAAACCCCAAGATTTTTTGGGGGGATGGCACATGGAGCTGGCGGCTGAGCAGAGGGAAGAGTCAGAGACCGTCAGGGAGGCGATAGAGAAGTGGTCGGTCGACCCAAGGAGAGAGCCAGAGCCCGCCTGGGAGTCGATGGAGCAATGTGAGGAGGGATATCGGAGAATGATGTTGGCGAGGAGAAGGCTGCAGCGCAGGCAAGCTGAAGAGCGTGTCATCAGTCCGGTGCCATCTGTGCCGGCTCCACGCACCAGGCCACCAGTGCACCTCCCCAGCCCGGTATGTCCTGTGCCGGTTCCTCGCACTCGCCCTGAAGAGCGGGTCATCAGTCCGGTGCCATCTGTTCCAGCTCTCCGCACCCGTCCTGAAGAACCAGAGACCGTCAGGGAGGCGATGGAGAAGTTGGGAGAGAGAGATGAGAGAGATGTTGTGCAGGTGTGTTCTGCATAACATTCGACTTGAAGATCCTGTCAGCAGTCCGGTACGTCCTGTGCCAGCTCCCCGTACTTGCCCTGAAGTGCGTGTCACCAGTCCAGTGCCACCTGTGCCGGCTCCACGCACCAGGCCTCCAGTTCGCCTCCCCAGTTCGGTACGTCCTGTGCCAGCTCCCCGCACTTGCCCTGAAGTGCGTGTCACCAGTCCGGTGCCACCTGTACCGGCTCCACGCACTAGGCCTCCAGTGCGCATTCACAGTCCAGAGCTTCCGGCGACGTTTCACAGTCCAGAGCTTCCGGCGACGGTTCACAGTCCGTAACCTCCGGCGACGGTCTACAGTCCGGAACCTCCGGCGACGGTCTACAGTCCGGAACCTCCGGCGACGGTCTACAGTGTCCAGTCCCGCTCCGTGGCAGGAGCCTTCCTCTGCGTCGGTGCCCAGTCCAGGCACGGCGTCCAGTCCAGCTCCATGGCCCGGAGCCTTCCTCTGCGCCGGTGCCCAATCCGGGCACGGCGTCCAGTCCCGCTCCAGGGCCGGAGCCTTCCTCTGTGTCGGTGCCCAGTCCAGGCACGGCGTCCAGTCCAGCTCCATGGCCCGGAGCCTTCCTCTGCGCCGGTGCCCAATCCGGGCACGGCGTCCAGTCCCGCTCCAGGGCCGGAGCCTTCCTCTGTGCCGGTGCCCAGTCCAGGCACGGCGGCCAACCCAGCTCCATTGCCGGAGCCTTCCTCTGCGCCGGTGCCCAGTCCAGGCACGGCGTGGGGGATCATATTTAGGTAGCCGTTTTTTTTTTTTTGTTTTTTTTTTGTGGGATATTGTTTGTTTGAGTTAGTGTGTGGGCACTACGACTTCACGTTCTTTGTATGATATGCATATAAGTGGTAGATTTGGATAGAAAAAACTCTAAAGTTTCCAAAACTGTTAAAATAGTGTCTGTGAGTATAACAGAACTGATTTGGCAGGTGAAAACCTAAGAAAAATCCATTCAGGAAGTAGTTTTTTTTTTGGTTTGGTAGTTTTCTATTCAATGCCATTACAGTGTCCATTGATTTAGGACTCAAATTGCAGTCTTCCACTAGATGTCAAGTCTTTTGAAATTGTTTCAGGCTTGTATTCTGAAAAAGGAGGAAGTAAGAGCAGTCTGAATGAGTGGACCCTAAAGTGTCACAGAGCTTTTTCATGCGCGAGACAGAGTGCGTTTCTTGTTTACCTTTTAAATTGACGACGTTATTGTCCGGTTGAAATATTATAGATTATTTAGGCTAAAAACAACCTGAGGATTGAATATAAACATAATTTGACATGTTTCTATGAACTTTACGGATACAATTTGGATTTTTTTTGTCTTCCTGTTTTGACTGCGTTTGAGCCTGTGGATTACTGAAGAAAACGCACGAACCAAACAGAGGTTTTTGGATATAAAGAGACTTTATATTTTTACCAGAGATTAATAGATACTGATCATACCCCATCATTCTTAAATGGAAGAAGTTTGGAACCACCAAGACTCTTCCTAGAGCTGGCCGCCCGGCCAAACTGAGCAATCGGGGGAGAAGGGCTTTGGTCAGGGAGGTGACCAAGAACCCGATGGTCACTGTTATGAATCCCTTTGGCCCGGCAGTCTAGGGGGGATGGTAACGAGACCCGTAACATAACTCATGCAAATTATAGTCGTGAAAAAGTAACAGTGAGAACGAAATAACCACAGACAACTAAAATTACCATCAAACACTAATGGTTTATTTGTAAACACACGGTAAAGGGGGGGGGGGGGGGGGGGGCAGGAAAAGGGGCTGAGCTGGGCCCAAGGAAAGAAACAAATATCCAAAAACACCCCTAAGCTAGACTAGCCTACTTCAACAACAGCTAGCTAACTAACCAAAAATACAGTGGGTGGTCCGCCCAGTTCTAACTAGTGTTCTTCGACAAAGTATTCCTACGGGTAGTGTATGCCCATGGGCGACTTGTCTTGGTACCCCCTTTTCCCACCATCAAACAAACAGTCAAACACCATAACAAAACAATACTCACAGGATAACGGACAAAGTGTCACGTAGTTGCAACACACAAGAGATCTAGAGGGAGATCAAGCTCCAGAGAGAACTGACAGGGTTTTTAAACCAAGGGATAGGGGTTGTGATAGGGTAATGAAAACAGGAGGTGTGTCTTCTGATTGATTGGTGACTGATTGGGGAATGATGATTGCCACCTGTGAGGGGAGAAGGAGAGACAAGAAATACACACACAGGATACACACACAGGATACCTGTATCCGTAACAGTCACTCTGAGTTCCTCTATGGAGATGGGAGGAACTTCCAGAAGGGCAACCATCTCTGCAGCACTCTACCAATCAGGCCTTTATGGTAGAGTGATGCAGACACTTACATTGATGGAAGCTACAATCTATCTGCGATATTAAAGCTGTTTCATGTAGGCTCTCCCTTGACAGCATGACATTTTGATAACTGTGTAAATTCCTCTAGGACAAGGTGACTTTTATCAATATGTACACCTGTATTTACCCCCCAAAAGTGAAATGCTAATGTGGCTATCATAAAGAACTACAAATGCCATGATGATCTGTACGAGACTGTCTCTCAATCTCTCTCCTCCATGATCCATGTCCTACTTTCCCCCTCTCCCCTTCTCCTTTCCCCCCTCCACCTCCTTCCCTCTATGTAGCCGCTTGCCATCCTGGGCTTCTGGCTCACTCTTACTTCCTCACCCTCCCTTCTCCCTGTCCATCCAGCTTCCTGCCATCCCTGTTTCCAGTCCAGTCCTTTCTCTTTCCCATCGGCCCTCAGGGATAATTCTGGGTAATGGACCTGAGAGCCTGTGGTTGGCTGACGCCTGAGGGGAGGCCACGGGCCTGTGGAACATTCTGGAAGGCTGAACCAGCCAATGAACAGCCATCCCTGTCCTCTCTCTGTGTTCTACTGCCAACTGAGATCAGCTCATAAGACTCATTAATGAGGCGTTATGACTTTCCCGTTCAGGGTGTGCTAGAGGCGGGAATGTGTGTATTTGTGTGTGTACGTGTGTGTACGTGTGTGCGTATGCAGGCATTCATGTTAGTGTGCTGTAAAGGTGAGCCAACTTTTTATTTTCTATAGCTAATCTCATGCTATTCTACACATTTTGCCATGAAGCTCTCTCTCCACCTCAGAACCAATTTTACCAGTGGAGGCTCCTCAGAGGAGGAAGGTGAGGACCATCCTACTAAGTGAAATCTTGAAAAAAATCATAAATAATAAAACATAAAAGTTACCCTTTATACACTGAACACGAAAATAAATGCAACATGCAACAATTTCAACGATTTTACTGAGTTACAGTTCATATAAGGAAATTTAAATAAATGTATTAGGCCTTAATCTATGGATTTCAAATGACTGGGAATACAAAAGGTAGGGGTGTGGATCAGAAAACCAGTCAGTATCTGGTGTGACCACCATTTCAGGATCTCGTCACGGCATCTCTGTGCATTAATTCCATCGATAAAATGCAATTGTTTTCGTTGTCTGTAGCTTATGCCTGCCCATACCATAACCCCACCGCCACCATGGGGCACTCTGTTCACAACGTTGACATCAGCAAACCACTCGCCCTCACAACGCCATACACGCTGTCTGTCATCTGCCCGGTACAGATGAAACCCAGATTCATTCGTGAAGACCACACTTTTCCAGCGTGCCAGTGGCCATCGAAGGTGAGCATTTGCCCACTGAAGTAAGTTACGACGCCGAAGATCAGTCAGGTCAAGATCCTGGTGAGGACGACGAGCACGCAGATGAGCTTCCCTGAGACGTTTTCTGACAGTTTGTGCAAAAATTCTCAGGTTGTGCAAACCACAGTTTCATCAGCTGTCCGGGTGGCTGGTCTCAGACGATCCCACAGGTGAAGAAGTCGGATGTGGAGGTCCTGGGCTTATGGTAGTGAAATTAACATTACATTCTCTGGCAACAGCTCTGGTGTACATTCCTGCAGTCAACATGCAAATTGCACACTCCCTCAAAACTTGAGACATCTGTACTTAATATTTTCACTTCACCAAATACCTGATTAACCCGTGTGTGGTGTTCGGGTCTGTGGTACCCATTTTGAATGTTTAGTCAAATAAAAAGGATGCAATGAATAGTTCTTTCATCCTGGGACTCATTGGTCTTGGCTCATTTTCTGTGAAGAACATTTTCATTGAGCGCAGACTGTGCAACCCCTACACATTTACATATGTGGTGTTCGGGTCCACCGGGTAATAAAAGCGTGGAAAAGTGTGTGTGTAGGTGAAAACAAGTAAAAAAATCTACAAAAAGGTTTGCTGTGTGCCTTCACTCTGTCTTCCTCTTCCCTGGGCCTGCTGTTTCAACATAGCACCAAGAACCTGTCTGTCTCCCTGCCTGTCTGCCTGTCTCACGCTTTTCTCGCACTCTTTACCCTTTGTATTGTGCGAAACGACACAATGTCTTGCGGGAACCTGCACAATGTTATTGCAATACATTATTTCGATACATTATTTTTGATACATTGTAAAACATTCTGTATTTTCCCACACTCTACCCCAGCCAGGTGCAAATTGGGGTGGGACACAACAAATAAATAGCTTTGCATGTGTGGCTCGTTACCAGAATCAATAAGTATGGCAAAAATAATCTCTGCTCAGAGGACCTTAGAAATCATTTTTGCAGAGAGAGAAGCTAGTGTGGAGGGAGCGTCTTCCACTTTTTTCCCAATATGAGGATCATGTCAAATCAAATCAAAAGTTATTTGTCACATGCGTTGAATATAACAGGTGTAGACCTTACAGTGAAATGCTTACAAGCCCTTAACCTGTCCCGGGGTTCCGCTAGCGGAACTCCTCCCACATTCCACTGAAAAGGCAGAGCGCGAAATTCAAAAAATATTTTTGAGAAATATTTAACTTTCACACATTAACAAGTCCAATACAGCAAATGAAAGATAAACATCTTGTGAATCCAGTCAACATGTCTGATTTTTTAAATGTTTTACAGCGAAAACACCACGTATATTTATGTTAGCTCACCACCAAATACAAAAAAGCACAGACATTTCTTTCACAGCACAGGTAGCTTGCACAAAACCAACCAAACTAACCAAGAACCAACCAAACTAACCAAGAAACAACTTCAGATGACAGTCTTATAACATGTTACACAATAAATCTATGTTTTGTTCGAAAAATATGCATATTTGAGCTATAAATCAGTTTTACATTGCAACTACCATCACAGCTACCATCACAAATAGCACCGAAGCAGCCAGAGTAATTACAGACACCAACGTGAAATACCTAAATACTCATCATAAAACATTTCTGAAAAATACATGGTGTACAGCAAATGAAAGACAAGCATCTTGTGAATCCAGCCAATATTTCCGATTTCTTAAGTGTTTTACAGCGAAAACACAATATAGCATTATATTAGCTTACCACAATAGCCAGAAACACAAGCCATTTACCAGCAGCAAAAGTTAGCGATCGTAACAAACCAGCAAAAGATATATAATTTTTGACTAACCTTGATAAGCTTCATCAGATGACAGTCCTATAACCTCAGGTTATACATACACTTATGTTTTGTTCGAAAATGTGCATATTTAGAGCTGAAATCAGTGGTTATACATTGTGCTAACGTAGCATCTTTTTCCCAGAACGTCCGGATATTTTTCTGACACTCACCTATTCTGACCAAATAACTATTCATAAACATTACTAAAAAATACATGTTGTATAGGAAATGATAGATACACTAGTTCTTAATGCAATCGCCGTGTTAGAATTCTAAAAATAACTTCATTACGACATGCAGCTTACGTTATGGCGAGAGAGTGCCCAAAATCTGGGCGCAAACTATTAGTAAACATGTTCCGACAGATATATGAAATAGCATCATAAATGGGTCCTACTTTTGTTGAGCTTCCATCAGAATGTTGTACAAGGGGTCCTTTGTCGGGAACAATCGTTGTTTGGTTTTAGAATGGCATTTTTCCCTCTTGAATTAGCAAGCACACTAGCGAAGTGGCGCGAAGCTCTCCATCGTCAACAAACGCAGACAACGCAACACGCCTAACGTCCCGAAAAAAATTCAATAATCTAATAAAACTATATTGAAAAAACATACTTTACGATGATATTGTCACATTTATCAAATAAAATCAAAGCCGGAGATATTAGCCGTCTATAACGACAGCTTTTCAGAAGGCAATACCCGGTCCCATCTCGCGCGTTCCAGAAAACCGGAAATTGGGGTCACGTCATGCCAAGAGCTCTTATTCGACCTCAGATCAAGATATACACTCCATTTCTTCTCTCACTGCCTGTTGACATCTAGTGGAAGGCGTATGAAGTGCATGTATATCAAGCACATTTATAGGCAGGCCCTAGAACAGAGCATCGATTTCAGATTTTCCACTTCCTGTCAGGAAGTTTGCTGCAAAATGAGTTCTGTTTTACTCACAGATATAATTCAAACGGCTTTAGAAACTAGAGAGTGTTTTCTATCCAATAGTAATAATATGCATATTGTACGAGCAAGAATTGAGTACGAGGCCGTTTGAAATGGGCACCTTTTATCCAGGCTACTCAATACTGCCCCTGCAGCCCAAAGAAGTTAACTTACTTTTTTGGGATATAAAGGACTTTTTTCGAACAAAACGTCAATTTCTGATGTAGCTGGGACCCTTTGGATTGCAAACAGAGGAAGATCTTCAAAGGTAAGTGATTTATTTTATCGCTATTTCTGATTTTCGTGACGCCTCTGCTTGCTTGGAAACTGTTTTTAATGCGTTTGTATGCGGGGCGCTGTCCTCAGATAATCACATGGTATCGATTGAATGTACGTTAGCCTTTTAGGACCGTTGGTAAAGGTAGATTACCCTCTCGGCGATGGATTCTTACAAGGCATCCGGACCTTCGTCCTCAATACCTTCGTCTTTTTCTCCTGCGAATGACGGGGATGAGGGCCTTGTCAGGCGTCTGAAATAAATCCTTCCCGTCTGACTCGTTGAAGAAAAGTAATTCCTCCAGTACGGGGTGATTAATCACTGTCCTGATATCTAGAAGCTCTTTTTGATCATAAGACATGGTGGCAGAAACATTATGCACAAAATAAGTTACAAATAATGTGAAAAAACATACACAATCACGCAGTTGGTTACGGGATCGTAAAACAGCAGCCATCTCCTTCGGCGCCATTTGTCTCTGTCAATTCGGAGTCTGACAGTGAGTTAGAAGAAGAGGACGAGATTGACCCTCAGCCAGCCTGTCAGCAGCCATCCCCAGGACCAGCCCATCAGCAACTAGCTCATCAGCAGCCTGCAGGAGGAGAAATATGAATGTGAAAAAAATTGTGAAATGTAATGGTCTGCTTGATCAATGAGCCATCTGACAATGCAACCAAGGCTGACGTGGAAGGCGGTTACTCATGTGCAGAACATAAAGTCTTCTTTTGAACTGTTCATCCCATCATCTAGAAAACACCATCTAGAAAATCATTCTGGACTGCACTAATTTGGAGGGAAGGCGTGTTTTTGGAGAGAGATGGAAGGAGATGGACCAAACTCATTTACATGCATACTTTGGGTGTCTTACCCTTGCTGTATGATGCAGAAACTGGCAGAGAACTTTTCAGTGCAAACAATGTCTCTGGAAAATGTACACATTATTTTCTGGATTATCCTCTTCGATAACCGAGACACCAGACCAGCCTGGCGACAGAGAGACAAGCTAGCTGCAATCAGGTCAGTGTGAGAGAAGTGTGTGGACCTCCTTCCCCTGTTTTACAACCCTGGGCCCAACGTTACTGTTGATGAGCAGCTCATGCCATTTAGGGGCCGCTGCATACCGTCTAGACCCGCAAAATATGGAATCAAGATATGGGCTGCCTGTGATGCTGCTTCATCATATGCGTGGAACTTGCAAGTGTATACGTGGAAGCCAGATGGAGGAGCCTCTGAGAAGAAACAAGGGATGCGGGTTGTCCTGGACGTGACACAGGGACTCCGTGGCCACAACATCACATGCAATAACTTTTTTACTTCGCACAAGCGGGACAGGAGCTCCTCAAGAGGAAGCTGACGATGGTAGGAACAGTATGAAAAAACAAGCCAGATCTCCCACCTCAGCTGTTGAATACATGGAACAGGCCTATCAATTCCCCTAAGTTTGTGTTCATGGTCGACACGTCCCTAGTGTCCTATGTGGTACTCCTGAGTACGCTGCACAGGGATGGGAGAATCTGTGACCAGGAACATCAAAAATAAGAAATCATAATGGATTACAATGCCACAAAAGGAGGGGTGGACAATTTAGACAAGCTGGTGACTGGCTACAGCTGCAAAAGAAGAAAGCTACGCTGGCCACGTGTGATATTCTTCAACATCTTGGACATCTCGGCGTACAACACGTTTGTCATCTGGATGGCGTTGAACCCAGATTGGAACAGAGGGAAGCTCCAGTGCTGCGATTTGTTCAAGATTAACATGATTTATTCACATTTTATTAAAAAATCATAGCGATTTTATTGATAAATGTAATCTAGCAGAGGTAAATGGCAAATATTAACCATGCATGCGGTCTATATTGCTTGTAATTGATATAAGTCAACATCTAAGTATTAAATAGTTTTATGTAAATTGTTATGGCTGTATTGTTTTAAAAACCCAATAATGTCATGGGTGAATAACAGAACATGATCACCACACAATGGTTAAAACACAATGTTTTGCAATGAAGGTCTAAAGTAGTCTCAATAGCAATTTTCCTTCTTACTCTTGATGTAAGGCCTCCAATCCAATAGTATGGAGGCTAGTGGTTCTCACTCCCTTCCATAGACTTACACAGTAATTACCCAGTCAACCTATCAGATATGTTACAGTATGAATTAACATATTTTATATCTAATCAAAGGATCAGAGAATGAACCTAGTACTACGCATGGGTGATTTAGAAGAGTGGTAAAGTAAAATGTGACAAACACAGTTTTTCATTATGGTTGCTGGCTACGCTTTGCTACCACCAAAAACTAGGAAAGATTGCCAATTATTTCGTTTTTCTAAGGACCCAAAAAAATGGAGGCAGTGGGAGAATCTGTTTAATGCCACATAATACATGCCACCAGAGGTCTCTTCACAATCCCCAAGTCCAGAACAGACTATGAGAGGTGCACAGTACTACATAAAGCAATGACTACATGGAACTCTATTCCGCATCAGGTAACTGATGCAGGTAGAATCAGATTTTTTTTAAACAGACACAATTGCACCTTATGGAACAGCGGGGACTGTGAAGAGACACACATACACAGGTACAGACACATGCATTCGCACACACACACTAGCACACGCACTATACACACACACGTACATTGTAATATTGTGGTATTTTAGTGGTATTATGCATTTTGTATTGTAGATATGAAGTGGTGTAATAATGTCATATGATGTAGTGTGTTATTTTTTGTTTTATGGATGATGTAAATGCCTTAATGGGTTTGGACCCCAGGAAGAGTAAGCAGGGGATGGGGATCACTAATATCCCCACTAATATCCCCAATATACAGTATAATGGGGATCACTAATAAATACAATTACAAATACAAACCGTGGCAGTAGAACCTATTCAAGTAAGGTTTGAATAAGTTCTCCTACTGTTTCCTTGCCTCGATACCTCATAGTATCACCATACTGGTTTTGTGACAACCCTAGTTCAAAGACACCGACACAGTTATGAAGAGGGCAACACAACGCCTCTTCCCCCTCAGCACGCTGAAAAGATTTGGCATGTGCCATCAGATTCTCAATAAGTTCTACAGCTGCACCATTGAGAGCATCTTGACAGGCTGCATCACTGCTTGGTATGGCAGCTGCTTGGCATCCGACTGTAAGGCGCTACAGAGGGTGCTGCGTACAGCCCAGTACACCACTTGTGCCGAGCTCCCTGCCATCCAGGGCCTCTGTTTTGTTTGATTTGTATTCATTCAGGGGAACCCATAGAGCATAGTCGTGGGAAGTAGAGGTGCTGAAGCACGCCCCGAAAAATTTGAATAAAAAGAAAAGATATAGATATTACTAGTATTAGCGGACCGATATAGACGGACCGATATTCTTTTTTTCAACCGCTCTACTTTGGTTGTTGCCCTGTCCCCTTCTCTACAATTGTCATTCTAATGGATTCCAGAAAGAACAAAACCCTGTACTCAAACATTTGCAGTACATCAAAAGATACGAGCATCTACTAAAAGGGAATAGACCATTTCAGTTTTCACAAGTTGCATTTGTAAAGTATAGTATTTGTATAGTAAGTAGCAAGTGTTTTTATTTTCCACAAGTATTATCAGATGAACTGTTTTGTACAGATAATGATCAGACTCAAGTGCATTTAGTTTAAATTTTTTCACAAAAGTCATGCACTGGGCCTTTACTAGTCCTGTATCAGCTTGGGCCAAAAAAAATCTCCCCCCGTCGGCAAACACATAAAAAATTCTCAATAAAAATAAAGTAAACTACAAATTGCAGAACCAACACTACAGCTTCAAACACCATAAACACAATTACTTTATCCAAACAGTTGCAATTCTCATTAAATTCATTCAACATTAAAACTGCCCTAGAGGCACCAGAGAGTCAAGATCTAGGGAGTTTTGTAGGCTATTCCAAAAATGGGGGACAGTAAAACTGAAGGCGGATTTACCTAGATTGGTGCGTATTAGTGGAACCTCGAGAGTTAACCATCCCAGTTGAATGGGTTTGGTGTCTCATTTAAAATTTTGGTACTTTAGAATATAATAATTCTAACACTTTTTTTAACTAGGCAAGTCAGTTACGAACAAATTCGTATTTACAACGACGGCCTAGGAACAGTGGGTTAACTGCCTTGTTCAGGGGCAGAACGACAGATTTTTACCTTGTCAGCTCGGGGATTCGATCTTGCAACCTTTCGGTTATTAGTTCAATGCTCTAACCACTAGGCTACCTGCCGCCCCAAGAATGTATTATTTGTTATATATTAAGAATATAACATTAAGAACATAATTTGAAGTTTTAAAAAAAGTTGTTAGCTGAGAGTTTGCCAGTGATTCATATATTTTTGCAAGGCAAGATAGTTTAGAAATTGGGTGGTAGTTATCTAGGTCAGAAGGATCTACACCTTTGTAAAGGGGGAGGACATGCGCCACCTTCCAGAACTTAGGAATAGTACCAGAAGCATGTTTTAAAATAAAAAATCTGGATCACATGTTCTGCAGTGAGGGGGGCAGAAAGCTGCAGTAGAAAGGGATCAAGCGAATCAGCTCCTGTGGACATTCTTACATCATTTTTTTTGCAAGGCACTTAATACATGAAGAAATGAAGAACAAAAACATTGAGTGCCTGGAAGTGCATCGTTCTCTGCTATCTGTTTAGTGGTGAATAATGGAGTCCCTCTAGTGGAAACTTGAGATTTTCAGAAACCATTCTTTCAAATAGATGGCCAGCTGAGGCAGAATGATTACTAAAAGCACCACAAATGTAGTTTTTGTCTGTTATGGGACCAGAGTCAGTCATAACCTGTTGGGGCAATGAGGTTTGACCACTTTCCAGAATTTAGCTGGATTTCCACCACTCTCAGATACACAATTCAAGAAGTATATTGACTTTGCTTTTCTAACCAGAGTAAGATATCTATTTCTCAAATGTCTGAAGGACTGCCAGTCAGAGGTAGAATCAGTCAATCTAGCCTTAGCATAAGCTAAGTTACTTTCATGAAATCTTTCAGACAAGTCATGCATGCACCATGGGTTAAATGTGTCCTTTACCCTTAATCTCCTATATGGGGCATGCTTATCTGCAACAGAGTTAAACAGAGTGGTAAAACATTTACGGCCTGATCCAAATCAGGTTATACAGGAAATGTTGCTCATTGAAAGATCTAAATGTACTTTTGTAATAATGCATTGACACAATTTAGGTAGCTTAGTATCTCTAATGCAGGCAATGGAACAGTTGTCACTGAGCTCGTTACAAAATATTCCATTGACTGTATACTTATGAGTGGCGTTTCTCAGAAAGATATTCCAAAATAGTTGATTTCAGTTTTTTTTAAGTTGAAGCAGGTTGGTTTAATTATCAGTTCAGTTAAATTTAGCTCAGTACAAATATCTTTCAGTCTATCTGATACTGGCATCAACCAATCCAGGTTAAGATCACCCAATCATTCAGATTTAGCATAGTTAGACAGCAAGTCAGACATTTTGCTAAGAGCAATTGGTAGGGCCGCGGGAGGGCGATAAACTCCCACTAATAGAATAGAATAAACTCCCACTAATAGAATCCCGCTAGAATTACACTTTTTTAAATCAAACTTCTGACATTTACATGAAATCAGTCCAATGCCGGAGCTGCAGGATTTCAGATCAGACGGAGTCTTTAACACAAACATGCTGTGATCGGTAGGTAACCCTCTAAACGAAATAGGTTGGCTTGAAAAGGTATAGATACAAGATTGCTTAGAACTGTGCCATTTGGACTGTGCCTCGAACAAGGATGTGGATTAATACAAGACTCAATGAGGGTTACCTTTTTCGGGCAAGGAATTGTATCCCATAGTATCTTTTCAACGTTAGCGCTCAGAATCCAAGCTCCTTTCCTGTTTGGGAGCAGGCCGTCCCTTTTTTAGGAACTGTGGTCGCTCCAAAAACAGATTGTCAATAAAATCCAATGCTTTTTCAGAGCAGAGTCCTGATTTCATTCAAGAGTCCAGTGCGAATAGTTGGGAGAAGCGAGCAATTCCACGGCAATCTGTTGGGATAGGGTCAGAAAAGACGGGAGAAAGAGATGATGATACAGGAGTCAAAGTAGTAATGCATCCTTTTCTCCAGTCTTCAGTTCTCTTCTGTTAGCTCCTATCCCTCCTCTTCCTCCTGTCCTTCCATTATAATCCCAGTCCACTTGATTCAGCCTTCTGGATTTAGCATGGCTACATCACCACTTTCTTCCTCTGAGACGTAACTGAAGGATCTGTAACAATGACCCTTCATAAATACCAATTAAATTGCCTTTTTCGGTTGCTCTGACTGTGACACAGTAAGACTGTAAGTCTCCGATCATTAGCGGGTAACAAGAGAGAGCGGATGAGATGAGGCTATAGAGTTATTTTCTGTGGTTTTTAAATCGATCACTCAGAAGAAGTCTCTTTGATTTCACTGGTCTCAGTCGCTCGTGTCCTCTTGAATGTACACTGAACAAAAAATATAAACACAACATGTAAATGTTCATTACTCTACCAAAAGCCGTCTCCAACGTTGTTTTAGAGAATTTGGCAGTACATCAAACCGGACACACAACCGCAGACCATGTGTATGGTATCATGTGGGCTAGGGGTAGACTGATGTCAATGTTGTGAACAGACTGCCCCATGGTGGCAGTGGGGTTATAGTATGAGCAGGCATATGCTACGGACAATGAACTCAATTGCATTTTAATGATGGCTATTTGAATGCACAGAGATACCATGATGAGATCCTGAGGCCCATTGTTGTGCCATCACCTCATGTTCAGCATGATAATGCACGGCCCCATGTAATGCACCGTCCCAATTCCTGGAAGCTGAAAATGTCAGAGTTCTTCCATGGCCTGTATATTCACCAGACATGTCACCCATTGAGCATGTTTGGGATTCTCTGGATCGACATGTACGAAAGCGGGTATAGTTTTTGCCAATATCCAACAACTTTGCAAAGCCATCGAAGAGGAGTGGATCAACATTTCACAGGCCACAATCAACTCTATGCAAAGGAGATGTGTCACGCTGCATGAGGCAAATGGTGGTCACACCAGATACTGACTGGTTTTCTGTTCCACGCCCCTACCTTTTTTAAGCTATCTGTGACTAACAGATCAAATCAAATTTGATTTGTCACATGCGCCAAATACATTTTTTACTATTTTCTACATTGTAGAATAATAGTGAAGACATCAAACCAATTAAATAACACATATGGAATCATGGAGGAACCAAACAAATTGTTAATCAAAATATATTTTATATTTGAGATTCTTCAAATAGCCAATCTTTGCCTTAATGACAGCTTTGCACACTCTTGGCATTCTCTCAACCAGCTTCATGAGGTAGTCACCTGGAATGCATTTCAATTAACAGGTGTGCCTTGTTAAAAGTTCATTTGTGGAATTTCTTTCCTTCTTAATGCGTTTGAGCCAATCAGTTGTGTTGTGACAAGGTAGGTGTGGTATACAGAAAATAGCCCTATTTGGTAAAAGACCAAGTTCATATTATGGCAAGAACAGCTCAAATAAGCAAAGAGAAACGACAGTCCATTACTTTAAGACATGAAGGTCAGTTAATACAGAAAATATCAAGAACTTTGTAAGTAAATACATTACAATACAATACTCAGGGGTGTGAATACTTATGTAAATGAGATTTCAATTTTTCATTTTCAATACATTTCTTACAATTTCTAACATGTTTTCACTTTGTCATGATGGTGTGTAGATGAGCGAGGAAAAAAAACATTTATTTCATTCTGAAATCAGGCTGTAACGCAACAAAATGTGGAAGAAATCAAGGGGTATGAATACTTCCTGAAGGCACTGTAAATTGTAGTAAATTTGACTAAATGACTCACTCAAAATGTACCAAGTATAATATATTATCCAAAATGTGACCAGAAGACAATACTTAGCCTGTCTAGCCCCGGGGTTCCGCTAGCGGAACTCCTCCCACATTCCACTGAAAAGGCAGAGCGCGAAATTCAAAAAATATTTTTGAGAAATATTTAACTTTCACACATTAACAAGTCCAATACAGCAAATGAAAGATACACATCTTGTGAATCCAGTCAACATGTCCGATTTTTTAAATGTTTTACAGCGAAAACACCACATATATTTATGTTAGCTCACCACCAAATACAAAAAAGGACAGACATTTTTCACAGCACAGGTAGCATGCACAAAGCCAACCTAACTAACCAAGAACCAACCAAACTAACCAAGAAACAACTTCATCAGATGACAGTCTTATAACATGTTACACAATAAATCTATGTTTTGTTCGAAAAATGTGCATATTTGAGCTATAAATCAGTTTTACATTGCAGCTACCATCACAGCTACCGTCACAAATAGCACCGAAGCAGCCAGAGTAATTATAGAGACCAACGTGAAATACCTAAATACTCATCATAAAACATTTCTGAAAAATGCATGGTGTACAGCAAATGAAAGACAAGCATCTTGTGAATCCAGCCAATATTTCCGATTTTTTAAGTGTTTTACAGCGAAAACACAATATAGCATTATATTAGCTTACTACAATAGCCTACCACAAAAACGGATTCATTCATTCAAGGCACGTTAGCGATAGCAATAGGCACGTTAGCGATAGCGAATAAACCAGCAAAAGATATAAATGTTTTCACTAACCTTCATAAACTTCATCAGATGACAGTCCTATAACATCATATTACACAATACATATATGGTTTGTTCGAAAATGTGCATATTTAGAGCTGATATCCGTGGTTATACATTCTGAAAACTTAGCATCTTTTTCCCAGAATGTCCGGATATTTCTCTGACACTCACCTATTCTGACCAAATAACTATTCATAAACATTACTAAAAAATACATGTTGTATAGGAAATGATAGATACACTAGTTCTTAAAACTTCTTGCCACTAGGGGGGTGCCATTTCGACATAGTACAAATTCGTTTCCAAATTAAACTGCCTCGTACTCAATTCTTGCTCGTACAATATGCATATTATTATTACTATTGGATAGAAAACACTCTAGTTTCTAAAACCGTTTGAATTATGTCTGTAAGTGAAACAGAACTGGACTTAGAGCAATTCTCCTATGTGTATGTCAGAATGCAGATTTTCACTGGCTGTTCTGAGACCTGTGTATTAATTTGCCTGTCCTCTATTGGTTGAGATGCACTGCATACGCCTTCCCCTGGGTGTCAGCAAATAGGGAGACTTGAAATGGAGTTTCTACGTAGTTCCCAGAGGTTATAAATTCATTGGAACCACGGTGTCCGTTCTTTTGGATCTTCAACTGGGCGCAAAGAGGAGCTTGCCATGTCGTTGTAGAAGCTCTGGTTTTAGCTACTTAGATAATTCCGGTCATGTTTTTATTCGATATAGGCTTTAAAGACATCATAATCTTGTTATTTTGAACCGAATTATATCAGTTTATGTCAGTATATTGCGATTTTCGGGTATTTATTTCCTTGGCGCTGTAGGAACTTGGGTATCTCTCTCTTTCGTGCTAATGTTTACTGCTAATTGCAACTCTGAAGACGACGTTCTCCAACCTATCAACGATTCTTTTTGACAAAGGACACCTTTCCCAAGATTCTGATGAGAGTTCATCTAAAAGTAAGAACTATTTATGCTGATAATTCATTGTTCTGTTGAAAATAGTCAAATGCATAAAACGCCATTACTTGCAATGTAGCCTTGCGTTATCGGACCCTGTATTGCGCAGCAACGTTAATTTTAAAAATGTAATTCAGCGATTGCATTAAGAACTAATTTGTCTTTCAATTGCTGTCCACCCTGTATTTTTTAGTCAAGTTTATGATTATTTATTGATTAGACTAGGTGACTCTCCAAGATGGCGCCCGACATTTTCTGGGCAGCTTGGCAACTTTTCTCATTGTATAAGCACGATTTGTGCCGCTAAATATGCACATTTTCGAACAAACTCTATATGCGTTGTGTAATATGATGTTACAGGACTGTCATCTGAAGAATTCTGAGAAGGTTAGTGAAACAATTAATATATTTTGGTGGTTTATACGTTATAGCTATTTTTGCCTTGAATCAATGCTGGTCTGATGTTCGCTATTGTGCTAAGCTAATATAACGCTATATTGTGTTTTCGCTGTAAAACACTTAGAAAATCTGAAATATTGTCTTGATTCACAAGATCTGTGTCTTTCATCTGCTGCACGCTGTGTATTTTTAAGAAATGTTTTATGATGAGTAATTAGCTAATACACGATGGTCTCTGTAGTTATTCTAGTCGTTTTAGTGAGAGTTGGGATGGGGGCTGCAATGGTAAACTATGATTTATACCTGAAATATGCACATTTTTCTAACAAAACCTATGCTATACAATAAATATGTTATCAGACTGTCATCTGATGAGGTTGTTTCTTGGTTAGTGGCTATCAATATCTTTATTTGGTCGAATTTGTGATAGCTGGTGATGGAGTAAAAAAAAAGTGGAGTATGGAAGTGGTGTCTTTTGCTAACGTGGTTAGCTAATAGATTTACATATTGTGTCTTCCCTGTAAAACATTTTAAAAATCAGAAATGATGGCTTGATTACCAAGATGTGTATCTTTCATTTGGTGTCTTGGACTTGTGATTTCATGAACATTTTATTATATGATATCCCTGTGGCTTTAGGCTAGGCTATGCTAGTCAGCTTTTGTGATGGGGGGGATCCCGGATCCGGGTTTGGTAGGCGTTAGAGGTTAATGCAATCGCCGCGTTAGAATTCTAAAAATAACTTCATTACGACATGCAGCTTACGTTATGGCGAGAGAGCGCCCAAAATCTGGGCGCAAACTAATAGTACACATGTTCGACAGATATATGAAATAACATCATAAATGGGTCCTACTTTTGATGATCTTCCATCAGAATGTTGTACAAGGGGTCCTTTGTCGGGAACAATCGTTGTTTGGTTTTAGAATGGCATTTTTCCCTCTCGAATGAGCAAGCAAAACTAGCCAAGTGGCGCTAAGCTCTCCTTCGTCACCAAACGCAAAGAACGCAACACGTCTAAACTCCCGAAAAAATTTCAATAATCTAATAAAACTATATTGAAAAAACATACTTTACGATGATATCTTCACATTTATCAAATAAAATCAAAGCCGGAGATATAAGACGTCTATAACGATTGCTTTTCAGAAGCCAATACTGGTGACCTTTATGCGCTTCCTGAACAAACGAATTCTGGGGTCATGTCATTCCAAGCTGTCTCTTTTGACCATAGAAAGAGATTGAGACCCCATTTCACCTCTCACAGCCTATTGACATCTAGTGGAAGGCGTATGAAGTGCATGTATAGTCATAAATCAAGCAAAATGATAGGGAGGGCCTGGAACAGAGCCTTGATTTGAGATTTTTCACTTTCTGACAGGAAGTTTGCTGCAAAATGAGTTCTGTTTTACTCACAGTTATAATTCAAACGGTTTTAGAAACGAGAGTGTTTTCTATCCAATAGTAATAATGATATGCATATTGTACGAGCAAGAATAGAGTACGAGGCCGTTTAAATTGGGCACGATTTTCCCCCAAAGTGTAAATAGCGCCCTCTATCCTCAACAGGTTAAATTAAGAAGTATTTCAAAACCCACACCAAGTAGGCTATTTGAATGACAGCGTATCTTACTTCTGTTACAATGTAAACATGCAATCAACTCTTCATAGACTTTCAAAATGTAGATAACCTCTCTCAATAAGATCTAGTACAGACCAGGTTTTAAACAAAATGTAGAAATAATAGCCGAGCAACAATTCAGGTAATGCAACAAGTATTAGAAAAGATGCAAAACACAACTACTGTTCAGAGAAAATGTTTGTTTGCGTTTATTCTACAACATGCCATGACATTTCTTGAAGCATTGCCCCATCCTGTAAAGTGGCACAAAATGTAATTTTTTTTACTTTGACAAAAATTCAGTAAATGCAATACGTATTAGATAAAGATTCAGAGCAAAGACAATCCAAACGCTTATTGAGAGAGTTATCATATTGACAAAGATGTTTACTTCTGTAACAATGCTAACAACTATTCAGAGACCTCTCTCAATAATATTTAGTACAGACTGGGCCTGATACAATGTAGAAAGAGTAGCCTACTTTGACAGCAATTCAGTGAAAAGAGAAAACACAAAACAGTTTTTAAAATGACACAATTTCCCTATAAGACTTTAAGGATAAATGTATATATCACACTGTCATGGTACATGGCACAGCCCCATCCTGCAAAGTGGCACAGAACACATAGAACACCCAAAGGAGGTTTCTACACATTTCCCAGTCTTAGCCCTGCGTCCACTCTGGATGCACGCCACACACCCTCTCTTGCGCCCCTCAACTTCACCGGGGAGTGGCCAGCTTTCAAATTATGAGTAACAGCTCGGGTCCACACCCCATGGTGCCACACAATTGGCACTCTGTTTCCTTCCACTGTAGCCATTACAAAGTGAATGCACAAGCTGAAATTTGAATGCCTTCAGGGACCAGTACCTGTCGTTTCTGGGAAGGGGCCTTTGCAGGGTCCCCCACACTGGTCTACTGACACCACTGTCGTGTCTTGACTATCATTAATGCGATGGCTATTCATTGAAGAATTACATACCACATTCAATTATTACAAGATTAAATTAACCATATAACAATTAATTAAGTAGTAATCTGGGGCACCATGGGAAAATTTTGTTTAACTTCTGTCAATAGGGGGTGCTGTTAGCACTTTGTAATAATTACGTTCCCAAATTAAACTGCCTCGTACTCAATTCTTGCTCGTACAATATGCATATTATTATTACTATTGGATAGAAAACACTCTAGTTTCTAAAACCGTTTGAATTATATCTGTGAGTGAAACAGAACTGGACTTAGAGCAATTTTCCTATGTGGATGTGAGAATGCAAAATGTTGCTGGCTGTTCTCAGATCTGTTTATAAATCTGCCTGTCTTCTATTGGTTGAGATGCACTGCATACGCCTTCCCCTGGTTGTTAGCGAATAGTGAGACTTGAAATGGAGTCTCTAGGCAGATCTGAAAGGTTATAAATGGCTTGGGAAGAAAAGTACTGGTCTTTTCCCTCTTCGCTCTGGCGCAGGAAGGAGCTTGGCATATCGTACTAGAACCTTCGGTTATAACTCTTAGAAATATCCGGCTGTGTTTTTATTCGATATAGGTGTTAAAGACATCATAATGTTGTTATTTTAAACCGAATTATATCAGTTTGTCAGTATATTGCGATTTTCGGATATTTATTAGTGTTGCGTTCTAGGGAGTTGGTGATGTCTGGACCACATAGCTAATGTTTACTGCTAATTGCAACGTTGAAGAGGACATTCTACAACCGAGCAACGATTCTTTTGGACAAAGGACACCTTTCCCAAGATTCTGATGGGAGTTCATCAAAAAGTAAGAACTATTTATGCTGATAATTCGTTGTTCTGTTGAAAAATGTTAAATGCATAAGCCGCCATTAATTTCAGTGTAGCCTCGCTTTAACGCACGTTGTATGTTGTAGTAACGTTAATTTTAAAAATGTAACACAGCGATTGCATTAAGAACTAATTTGTCTTTCATTTGCTGTCCAACCTGTATTTTTTAGTCAAGTTTATGATTATTTATTGATTAGAATAGGTGCCTCTCCAAAGATTTCTCCCGACATTTTCTGGGCAGCTTGGCAACTTTTCTCATTGTATAACCACGATTTGTGCTGCTAAATATGCAAATTTTCGAACAAACTCTATATGCATTGTGTAATATGATGTTATAGGACTGTCATCTGAAGAATTCCGAGAAGGTTAGTGAAAAAATGAATATATTTTGGTGGTTTATACGTTATCGCTATTTTTGGCTTGAATCAATGCTGTTGTGATGTTTGCTATTGTGGTAAGCTAATATAACGCTATATTGTGTTTTCGCTGTAAAACACTTAGAAAATCTGAAATATTGGCTGGATTCACAAGATCTGTGTCTTTCATTTGCTGTACGCTGTGTATTTTTAAGAAATGTTTTATGATGAGTAATTAGGTAATATACGTTGCTCTCTGTAGTTATTCTAGTCGCTTTGGTGAGAGTTGTGATGGTGGCTGCAATGGTAAACTATGATTTATACCTGAAATATGCACATTTTTCTAACAAAACCTATGCTATACAATAAATATGTTATCAGACTGTCATCTGATGAGGTTGTTTCTTGGTTAGTGGCTATTTATATCTTTATTTGGTCGAATTTGTGATAGCTACTGATGGAGTAAAAAACTGGTGGAGTAAAAAAAATGGTGTCTTTTGCTAACGTGGTTAGCTAATAGATTTACATAGTGTCTTCCCTGTAAAACATTTTAAAAATCAGAAATGATGGCTTGATTACCAAGATGTGTATCTTTCATCTGGTGTCTTGGACTTGTGATTTAATGATATTTAGATGCTACTATTTACTTGTGACTATGCTAGCCTATGCTAGTCAGCTTTTTTACTGGTGGGGGTGCTCCCGGACCCGGGTTTCTGAGGAAGTAGAGGTTAACTTCTCTGCGCTACAGATCCCTTTTACGGGATCATTTTCCTAAGCAACCACTGAATTGCAGGGCGCAAAATATTACTAAAAATATTTATAATCATGCAATCACAAGTGAAATATACCAAAACACAGCTTAGCTTGTTGTTAATCCACCTATCGTGTCAGATTTTGAAAATATGCTTTGCAACGAAAGCAATCTAAGCTTTTGTGAGTGTATCAATCAATGCTAGAACAGTTAGCCTTATATTAGCTTGGTTAGCTTGGTCACGAAAGTCAGAAAAGCAATAAAATTAATCACTTACCGAGACTCCCAGTTATACAACAAATGTTCTTTTTGTTCGATAAATATTACTTTTATAACAAAAAAACGCCATTTGGGTTGCGCGTTATGTTCAGAAAAACAAAGCCTCGTTCTGTTTGACGAAAATTCCAAAAAGTATCCGTAATGGTCGTAGAAACATGTCAAATGTTTATTATAATCAATCCTCAGGTTGTTTTTAACAAACATAATCGATAATATTTCAACCGGACCGTAACCTACTCAATAAGAGAGAAAAAGAAAATGGAGAGCTACCCTCTCGTGCGCAGAAACTAATCTGAGGACACCTGACTACTTTTGAAAAATCTCGCTCATTTTTCAAAATAAAAGCCTGAAACTATGTCTAAAGCCTGGTCACAGCCTGAGGAAGCCATTGGAAAGGGAATCTGGTTGATACCCCTTTAACTTCTTGCGAATATAGGGGGTGCTGTTTCGCATTAGCATAATTTGCACTACAGATTAAACGGCTTCCTACTCAATTCTTGCTCGTACAATATGCATATTATTATTATTATTGGATAGAAAACACTCTCTAGTTTCTATAGCCGTTGGAATTTTGTCTCTGAGTGAAACAGAACTCAATCTACAGCACTTTTCATGATAGGGAGTCAGATTTCAAACATTTTGGCCACTGATCTGGAGTCAGTTTAAAGGTCCGTGTAAATGCTATGAAGAAACAGACACTTCTTACGTCTTCCCCTGGATGTCAGTGCGTGATGACGCTTTGAATGGAGTCGATTGCGCAATCAGGGGCTGTATAAAACAGCAAATACCGGAAGTAGCTTCCCTTTGCTGCCTGCGCCTTGCGCGCGAAGGACATCGGACTCACCTCCTTCCAAGCGTTAGTTTAGCCAGTAATATTTCTCCGGTCATGTTTTTACCCGTTATAGGTGTTAACAGCATCATAAGGTAGTTAATTTGAACCGTTGTATAGCAATTTATATCCTTTTAGTGCGATTTTGAGGCATTGCTTTGTTGTGCACTTTGAAGCGCTGGGCACGTTTCGGGGTCCCGGTCGTACGTTAGTGGGCATTTCGACGGACAAGTGGACATCTTTCGACCAAAAGAAGATTAGACCCAAGAAAGGATTCTTTGCCCAAGATTCTGATGGAAGAACAGCTCACAGTAAGAACAATTTATGATGATAAATCGTGTTTGTCGAAAAATGTTAAACGCTTACGCCGCCATTTTGTTTTGTATAGCTTCGCTTGGCGCAACCTGTATTGAAAAGTAAGGATAATTTAAAAAATGTAAATCAGCGATTGCATTAAGAACTAATTTGTCTTTCGATTCCTGTCAACCCTGTATTTTTTAGTCAAGTATATGATTAGCTATTGATTAAACTAGATCACTCAAAGATGGCGACCGACATTTCCAGGCTTGTTTTGCTACTATTTTCATTGTATAACCACGGTTTTTTATGGCTAAATATGCACATTTTCGAACAAACTCTATATGTATGTTGTAATATGATGTTACAGGAGTGTCATCTGAAGAATTCTGAGAAGGTTAGTGAAAAAATTAATATATTTTGGCGATGATACGATATCGCTCTCTTTGGCTAGAATCAGTGCTCGGGTAACGTTTGCATATGTGGTATGCTAATATAACGATTTATTGTGTTTTCGCTGTAAAACACTTAGAAAATCTGAAATGTTGTCTGAATTCACAAGATCTGTGTCTTTCCATTGCTATGTGCTGTGTATTTTTAAGAAATGTTTTATGATGAGTAAATTGGTAATACAAGTTGCTCTCTGTAGTAATTCTAGTCGCTTTGGTGAGATTTGTGATGGTGGCTGCAATGGCAAACTATGATTTATACCTGAAATATGCACATTTTTCTAACAAAACCTATCCTATACCATAAATATGTTATCAGACTGTCATCTGATGAGGTTTTTTCTTGGTTAGTGGCTATCAATATCTTAGTTTAGCCGAATTGGTGATAGCTACTGGTGGAGAGAAAAAATGGTGGACAAAGAAAAATGGTGTCTTTTGCTAACGTGTTTAGCTAATAGATTTACATATTGTGTCTTCCCTGTAAAACATTTAAAAAATCTGAAATGGTGGCTTTATTCACAAGATCTGTATCTTTCATTAGGTGTCTTGGACTTGTGATTTAATGATATTTAGATGCTACTATTTAATTGTGACGCTATGCTAGCGATGCTAATCAGTGTGGGGGGGGGGGGTGGGGGGTGATCCCGGATCCGGGGTTGAGGCTCGTTAGAGGTTAAATGGAAGAAAGACAGGCCAAGAAACACAGATAAAAAATAATCACTTCCGGGTTAGATTGTCTCAGGTTTTCGCCTGCAGAATCAGTTTTGTTATACTCACAGACAATATTTTGACAGTTTTGGAAACTTTGGAGTGTTTTCTATCCTAATCTGTAAATTATATGCATATTCTACGATCTGGACCTGAGAAATAGTCCGTTTACCTTGGGAACGTTATTTTAATAAAAAAATAATAATCTGACCCCTAGCGTCAAGAGGTTTTAACCTGTCTGGCACCGGGGTTCCGCTAGCGGAACTCCTCCCACATTCCACTGAAAAGGCAGAGCGCGAAATTCAAAAAATATTTTTGAGAAATATTTAACTTTCACACATTAACAAGTCCAATACAGCAAATGAAAGATACACATCTTGTGAATCCAGTCAACATGTCCGATTTTTTAAATGTTTTACAGCGAAAACACCACGTATATTTATGTTAGCTCACCACCAAATACAAAAAAGGACAGACATTTTTCACAGCACAGGTAGCATGCACAAAGCCAACCTAACTAACCAAGAACCAACCAAACTAACCAAGAAACAACTTCATCAGATGACAGTCTTATAACATGTTATTCAATAAATCTATGTTTTGTTCGAAAAATGTGCATATTTGAGGTATAAATCAGTTTTACATTGCAGCTACCATCACAGCTACCGTCAGAAATAGCACCGAAGCAGCCAGAGTAATTACAGACACCAACGTCAAATACCTAAATACTCATCATAAAACATTTCTGAAAAATCGATGGTGTACAGCAAATTAAAGACAAACATCTTGTGAATCCAGCCAATATTTCCGATTTTTTAAGTGTTTTACAGCGAAAACACAATATAGCATTATATTAGCTTACTACAATAGCCTACCACACTACCGCATTCATTCATCAAGGCACGTTAGCGATAGCAATAGGCACGTTAGCGATAGCGAATAAACCAGCAAAAGATATTAATTTTCACTAACCTTCATAAACCTTCATCAGATGACAGTCCTATAACATCAGGTTATACATACACTTATGTTTTGTTCGAAAATGTGCATATTTAGAGCTGAAATCAGTGGTTATACATTGTGCTAACGTAGCATCTTTTTCCCAGAATGTGCGGATATTTTTATGACACTCAACTATTCTGACCAAATAACTATTCATAAACGTTACTAGAAAATACATGTTGTATAGGAAATGATAGATACACTAGTTCTTAATGCAATCGCCGTGTTAGAATTCTAAAAATAACTTCATTACGATATGCAGTTTACGTTATGGCGAGAGCGTGCCCAAAACCTGGCCGCAAACTACTAGTACACATGTACGACAGATATATGAAATAACATCATAAAATGGGTCCTACTTTTGATGATCTTCCATCAGAATGTTGTACAAGGGGTCCTTTGTCCAGAACAATCGTTGTTTGGTTTTAGAATGTCCTCTTCTCCAGTCAATTAGCACGGAAAGCTAGCAAAGTAGCGCGAAGCTCTCCTTCCTGAACAAAGGCACACAACGCAACACGCCTAACGTCCCGAATAAATTTCAATAATCTAATAAAACTATATTGAAAAAACATACTTTACGATGATATTGTCACATTTATCAAATAAAATCAAAGCCGGAGATATTAGTCGTCTATAACGACAGCTTTTCAGAAGGCAATACCAGGTCCCTTCTCGCGCGCTCCAGAAAACAGGAAACTGGTGACACGTCATGCCAAGAGCTTTCATTCGACCCCAGATCAAGTTATACACTCCATTTCTTCTCTCACTGCCTGTCGACATCTAGTGGAAGACGTATGAAGTGCATGTATATTAATAAATATCAAGGACATTTATAGGCAGGCCCTAGAACAGAGCATCGATTTCAGATTTTCCACTTCCTGTCAGGAAGTTTGCTGCAAAATTAGTTCTGTTTTACTCACAGATATAATTCAAACGGTTTTAGAAACTAGAGTGTTTTCTATCCAATAGTAATAATAATATGCATATTGTACGAGCAAGAATTGAGTACGAGACCGTTTAAATTGGGCACGATTTTCCCCCAAAGTGAAAACAGCGCCCTCTGTCCTCAACAGGTTAAAGTGGTCCTATGAACAGATTCTCCAATCTCCGCTGTGGAGCTTTGCAGCTCATTCAGGGTTATCTTTGGTCTCTTTGTTGACTCTCTGATTAATGCCCTCCTTGCCTGGTCCGTGAGTTTTGGTGGGCAGCCCTCTCCTGGCAGGTTTGTTGTGGTGCCATATTCTTTAAATGTTTTAATAATGAATTCAATGGTGCTCTGTGGGATGTTCAAAGTTTCCGATATTCTTTTATAACCCAACCTTGATCTGTACTCCTCCACAACTTTGTCTCTGACCTGTTTGAAGAGCTCCTTGGTCTTCATGGTGCTGCTTGCTTGGTGGTGCCCCTTGTTTAGTGATGTTGCAGACTCTGGGGCCTTTCAGAACAGGTGTATATATACTGAGATCATGTGACAGATCATGTGAGACTTAGATTGCACACAGGTGGACTTTATTTAGCTTATTATGTGACTTCTGAAAGTAATTGGTTGCACCAGATCTTATTTAGGGGCTTCATAGCACGCACCACTTTTCCATTTAGAATTTTTTTAAACAAGTAATTTTTTTCATTTCACTTCACCAATTTGGACTATTTTGTGTATGTCCATTACATGAAATCCAAATAATAATCCACTTAAAATCCAGGTTGTAATGCAACAAAATTGTAAACATGCCAAGGGGGATGAATACTTTTGCAAGGCACTGTACATACACTATAATACAAAGGTATGTGGACACCCCTTCACACAGCCATGCAATCTCCATAGACAAACATTGGCAGTAGAATGGCCTTACTGAAGAGCTCAGTGACTTTCAACATCGCACTGTTATAGGATGTCGCCTTTCCAACAAGTCAGTTCTTCAAATTTCTGCCCTGCTCGAGCTGCCCCGGTCAACTGTAAGTGCTGTTATTGTGAAGTGGAAACGTCTAGAAGCAACAACGGCTCAGACGCAAAATGGTGGACCGCCGAGTGCTATAGCACATAGATAAATTGTCTGTCCTCAGTTGCAACACTCACTACCGAGTTCCAAACTGCCTCTGGAAGAAATGTCAGCACATGGATTGTTCATCGGGAGCTTCATGAAATGGGTTTCCATGGCCGAGCAGCAGCACACAAGCTTGAGATCACCATGCGCAATGCCAAACGTCGGCTGGAGTGGCATAAAGCTCGTCGCCGTTGGACTATGGAGCAGTGGAAATGCATTCTCAGGAGTGATGAATCACGCTTTACCATCTGACAGGCCGACGGTCAAATCTGGGTTTAGCGGATGCCAGGAGAACGCTACCTGTCCCAATGCATAGTGCCAACTGTAAAGTTAGGTAGATCGGGAATAATGGTCTGGGGCTGTTTTTCATGGTTCAGGCTAGGCTCCTTAGTTTCATTGAATGGAAATCTTAATGCTACAGCATACAATGACATTCTAGACGTTTCTGTGCTGGCAACATTTTGGGGAAGGCCCTTTCCTGTTTCAGCATGACAATGCCACAGTGCACAAAGTGAGGTCAATCAGAAATTGTTTGTTGAGATCGGTGTGGAAGAACTTGACTGGCCTGCCAGAGCCCTGACCTCAACCACATGGAACGCCTTTGGGCCTGGCTCGCAGACTGCAAGCCAGGCCTAATTGCCCAAGATCAGAGTCCAACCTCACTGATGTCCCCGCAGCAATGTTCCAACATCTAGTGGAAAGCCTTCCCAGAAGAGTGGAGGCTGTTATAGCAGCAAAAGCGGGACCAACTTCATATTAACGCCCATGATTTTGGAATGAGATGTTCGATGAGCAGGTGTCCACATACTTTTGGTCATGTAGTGTACATAGGTAGCAATATGCACGCAACCGCTTTGAGCAGCTATGTTTTTGCACAAAGTAAGCTGTGTGATACAAAGGTGAATGGTGAGACTTGGGACAGATGCACTCTAGTGGAAATGTAGGCTCCCCTCTCTGGTGTGCACTCCCTATTCCTTTTCCTCCTCCTCTCCCTCTCCATGTTCCTCTTCCTCTCCCTCTCCATGTTCCTCTTCCTCTCCATGTTCCTCTCCCTCCACTCTCCTCTTCACTCTCCTCTTCCTCTCTCCCTCCACTCTCCTCTCGCTCCACTCCTCCCTCCTCACGCCACATCTGTATCTTACCAATCATCTCTAACTCTTCCTACCTGCCTTCTTCTGCTGAGCCTGTACTCTCCACATCACTTCCCCCGCGTTCACTGACCTAGAGGACAAGAGTAACAAAGGGGGAGATAGTGAGAGAGGAATAGATTGGATACAATTGTGGTCAGGATCATAATCTCTCTCTCTCTCTCTCTCTCTTTCACTCACACACACGCTCTCTCTCTCTCTACCTTCCTTTCTTTATTTTTCTCAGTCATACACATACTCTCTAATAATCACCTCCTAGGGGTTTCCAAAGTAAATTGTGTGTTACAGTTACAACACGTCTCCCATTACCCTCCTACACACACACACACACACACACGCACACACACACACACACGCACAGTATAATCATGTGATAACCCAGGAAGAGTAGCTGCTGCATGTGCAATAGGTGATGGGAATCCTAATAAACTCAACTAAATCATGATGCTATACAGCACTTTCAATCAATCAAATCCCATTACACACAAACACGTATATAGCATCATCATAACGCTATACAGCACTTTCATTCCATCAGTCAATCATCAATCAAAATGGCCAGATTGGTTTCTCAGTTCATTGAAAGAGCACACAAAAAGACATTCATAAATATGTTCATAGATGAACAGCAGGATTGAATTATAACCGTAAAGACTACATCTGGTACACACACTTCAAGACCTATGGTCAGAAGCTGGTTGTCTTTGTAGAGGGATGATCAAGTGACAGGGTTTTGACAGACAACTACAGAGTTAGACAATGTCAGCTGATTAGTTCCGAAACTAGGACAGTTTTCAAATGAATAGCACCGGTAGAAACACGACAAAACAAACAACTTGTTAGCTGGCTATGTGAACAAATACCACTGCAACTCAATATCATTTGAGCTCCACTGCATGGGCTTCTACCATAACACGACAGCTAAGCAAGCTGTCAAATAATAGGAAAATGAGGCAACATACTAGCAAACAAGGGCAATAGATGAACACAAATTACTCTAATCTCTATTCCATGGCTAGTTAGCTAGTTGTCTGTATGGCTCACGTTAGATAGTGAAAGTGGCAGCTTGGCGTTTCGTAAGCGCAGCACACATTTAGCTAGCCTGACAGACATTTACATTTAAGTCATTTAGCAGACGCTCTTATCCAGAGCGACTTACAAGTACATACATTCATACTTTTTTTGTACTGGCCCCCCGTGGGAATCGAACCCACAACCCTGGCGTTGCAAGCCCCATGCTCTACCAACTGAGCCACACGGGGCCAGACAAACGTGACAGTTAACTAGCTAGTTAGCTGCTTTAGCTAGCTATAGCAAGCAGCTTGGGTCGTTTCAAGACAATGCTGTGATAAAGTCATTTAGCCAAGACCATGGACATATGTGGAATACATTCCAAAGAGCGGATTAAGGTGTGATAACTATATTTTGTATATCTTTTGTTATCATTCCTTTTCGGTTCAGTTCCCTTGACACTTAGGAAGTGATAGAGCCATGAACAAAGTCCCCATACAGCCATCACTTAGTGCCACAACGCCGCTCGTTTTGGAAAGAAATGTAATTATGTATTTTGAGAGTGTGTGTGCGTTGCTAACATCTGCCTAAGTTACTGCCCAGATCTACCAGCCTGGACGACCAGACGACAGGTCCTGAACGGCGATGTCCAACCCGGCCATCCCCGGCCCATCCTTGGAGCGGCCAGAAGCTTGCAGAAATCCTTCCAGGGTAAACAACCAGGGGGGGACAGCAACAGCAATCTCCAACCAGGACATCCTCTGGCCATTCTTGTGGTGGCTTGCAGAAATCCTCCGAGGGTAATCCACCAGAGGGGGACATCAATGGCGATCACCAACCGTATCTCCGCTGCCCATCCTTGGAGCGGCTAGCAGCTTGCAGAAATCCTCTCAGGGTAATGGTATGAACTCTGAACTATTGATCACTCAAGAAGAAGTGAGTCCTAGATGATAGCCTAACTAACTGACTGCACCTGGAAAGGTAGCAAATCTAGTACGAGAACACTGACCGACGTGGACGATTCTCCGGAGTGAAATGAACCTCTCAGACCACGTGACCACACGACGACCTGGAAGATTCCACAAAGGACAGGGCAAACCAGAGCCTCACATCACCAGCTTCACGTAAATACAATGCATTGCTTTTCCGATTGAGCGATCATTAGTGGCATATGTATTTATGTGAGAATAGCTTCCCATAGAGACCCATGTTCCTTAGTTTCCTTCCAAAACCCCTTCTCTTCTCTGAATCTATCGTGTTATAACCAAACTGTTTTTGTTTAGTCCACTAGGGACGGTATTAGTTAGTAAATAAATAATTGAGCCAATTGGTGTATGGATGATTTATAGTAAAGGCTGAGTTTGTGCAGATAACCAACAATGTATGACGTTCAGATGAGACTGACGTAATAATAATATTTCATTAATAGAAGACTAATTGATCAGATATTAAAATACCTGAATACCTGGAAAATATTCTGAAAATTATAACTTTGGAATCTGAACATTTTCCGTGGTGCCCCGACTTCCTAGTTAATTACATTTACATGATTAGTTTAATCACGTAATAATAATTACAGAGAAGTGATTTGATAAAATAACAGTCTTCACCTTTAATGATACTAAAGACATGACAACAGCAACACACACACAGAGACACACACACACACACACACAGAGACACTGACCTTTGAGAAAGGCCTTGAATTACAGGAGTGAAGGGAAAATGAGTGGAAAGTTCCGATGGTTTTGTGTGTGTGTTGTTGGAATCGCAAAAGGAGTCTTGTCCTTGAGTGCTTTTTTGTGTTCTGGTGAAGCTGCTGTCGTTATGTAGTGTAGTTATGACTAAGGTTCATGTCAGTGCAAGCCTTAGCACAAAGAGGAGAAAGAACGTCCTCATCCAACCTTTACTCTCTGATGCTAGAAGCCTATGCAGGCTGTTAAAGTTATATGCACACAGACATTCAGTAAACACACACACACACACACACACACACTTTCTCTCCCACACTTCACCTCCATTGAATCTGCTCATATTTGCTCACAAATTCGTCTGCCCATCGCATCCGACCATCACATCCAATGCCTTTATTAGGCCCTTTCTCCTCCTATCCCAGAATAATCCACTAGTCCTGCTCTGATGGGCATACATAGGCACATACAGCCCAGCCCACAGTGCCCACACCATCAAGACACCAACTTTGATGTTTGTTTAAGCGTGTCACATCAAAAAGGTTCCCCTGCTGGGATTACTGGAGTAAGAAGATTAAGGTAATTGGGGGTTTCAGAGGTGGAACAGAAAGTTTCCCGTTCTAAGGTTCCCTGTCAAAGAGACGCTACAGGAGAGAACAGAACAGTATGTCTCTGAGAACACTAAAGTACTGTACAGTAGGTTTCAAGACATACACATAGAGTCAGTGCTCTGGGTATTTGGTGGGTTAGGGTTTTGATGTTGTTGTCATACATTTGTGTTTGGGGTTACGTGAATGAGCTGTTTATTCAAAAACTGGGATTGGTGTTAACCTGTCTGACTCTGGCGTTCCGCCAGCGGAACTCCTCCCACATTCCACTGAAAAGGCAGAGCGCGAAATTCAAAATATATTTTTTAGAAATATTTAACTTTCACACATTAACCTTTTGTCAATAGGGGGAGCAGTTAGCATTTTTTTTTTCCGGGTGTCGCCAAATTAAACTGCCTCGTGCTCAATTCTTGATCGTACAATATGCATATTATTAATTCTATTGGATAGAAAACACTCTCTAGTTTCTATAGCCGTTGGAATTTTGTCTGTGGGTGACCCAGAACTCTTTCTACAGCGAAATCCATGACAGGTACTGCGATGGTCTGAGAGCGAAGCTCTGATTTCAGATCAGTTTTAAAAGTCTGTGTATATCCTATGGAACGACATGAACTGCACCCGCCTTCCCCTGGATGTCAGTAACCAATGAGAAGTGGAATGGGCTTTCTGCGTAGCTCTCAGAGGTTATAAAAGGCCAAGGAGTGAGGGTAGCCCCCCTTTCGACTCTTGCCATTACGCAGAAGAGGACCTCGGGATGCCATTTTCAGAGGCTCGGTTATCAACGTGAAATGTATCCGTCTGTAATTTAATTCGATATAGGAGTTAGAAACATCATAACGTAGTTAATTTAAACCGTTTTATAGCAATTTATATCCGTTTAGTGCGATTTTGAGGAATTTATATGTGATGCTCTTTGAAGCTTTGGGCACGTTTCGGGGTCCCGGTCGAACGTTAGTGGGCATTTCGACGGACAGAGGACATCTTTCGACCAAAAGAAGATTAGACCCAAGAAAGGATACATTGCCCAAGAATCTGATGGAAAATCACCTCATAGTAAGAAATATTTAATATGATAAATCGTTGTTCTGTCGAAATATTTTAAACGCATAATCCGCCATTTTGTTCGCTATAGCTTCGCTTGGCGAACCCTGTATTGCACAGTAAGGATAATTTTAGAAATGTAAATCAGCGATTGCATTAAGAACTAATTTGTCTTTCGATTCCTGTCAACCCTGTATTTTTTAGTCAAGTATATGATTAGCTTTCGATTAAACTAGATCACTATGAAAGATGGCGTCCGACATGTTGAGGCTTGATTTGCTACTATTTTCATTGTATAACCACGTTTTTTTATGGCTAAATATGCACATTTTCGAACAAACAATATATGTATGTTGTAATATGATGTTACAGGAGTGTCAACGGAAGAATTCTGAGAAGGTTAGTGAAAAAATTTATATATTTTGGCGATGATTACGTTATCGCTCTCTTTGGCTTGAATCGATGCTCTGGTAATGTTTGCACATGTGGTATGCTAACTTATCGATTTATTGTGTTTTCGCTGTAAAACGCTTAGAAAATCTGAAATATTGTCTGAAATCACAAGATCTGTGTCTTTCCATTGCTATGCTTTGTCTATTTTTATGAAATGTTTTATGATGAGTAAATTGGTCATACACGTTGCTCTCTGTAGTAATTCTAGTCGCTTTGGTGAGATTTGTGTTGGTGGCTGCAATGGCAAACTATGATTTATACCTGAAATATGCACATTTTTCTAACAAAACCTATCCTATACCATAAATATGTTATCAGACTGTCATCTGATGAGGTTTTTTCTTGGTTAGTGGCTATCAATATCTTAGTTTAGCCGAATTGGTGATAGCTACTGGTGTTGAGAAAAAATGGTGGACAAAGAAAAAGGGTGTCTTTTGCTAACATGGTTAGCTAATAGATTTACATATTTTGTCTTCCCTGTAAAACATTTTAAAAATCTGAAATGGTGACTTTATTCACAAGATCTGTATCTTTCATTTGGTGTCTTGGACTTGTGATTTAATGATATTTAGATGCTACTATTTAAATGTGACGCTATGCTAGTGATGCTAATCAGTGTGGGGGGGTGGGGGGTGATCCCGGATCCGGGTTTCTGAGGCAGTAAAAGTTAACAAGTCCAATACAGCAAATGAAAGGTATACATCTTGTGAATCCAGCCAACATGTCCGATTTTTAAAATGTTTTACAGCGAAAACAGCACGTATATTTATGTTAGCTCACCACCAAATACATAAAAGGACAGACATTTTTCACAGCACAGGTAGCATGCACAAAGCCAACCTAACTAACCAAGAACCAACCAAACTAACCAACAAAAAACTTCATCAGATGACAGTCTTATAACATGTTATTCAATAAATCTATGTTTTGTTCGAAAAATGTGCATATTTCAGGTATAAATCATAGTTTACATTGCAGCTACAATCAGAAATTGCACCGAAAGCAGACAGAATAATTACAGACACCAACGTCAAATACCTAAATACTCATCATAAAACATTTCTGAAAAATACATAGTGTACAGCAAATGAAAGACAGGCATCTTGTGATTCCAGACAATATTTCCGATTTATTAAGTGTTTTACAGCGAAAACACAATATAGCGTTATATTAGCTTACCACAATAGCCAGAAACACAAGCCATTCCCCAGCAGTAAAAGTTAGCGATCGCAACAAACCAGCAAAAGATATATAAGACTAAGACTAAAATACTAACCTTGATATGCTTCATCAGATGACAGTCCTATAACATCAGGTTATACATACACTTATGTTTTGTTCGAAAATGTGCATATTTAGAGCTGAAATCAGTGGTTATACATTGTGCTATCGTAGCATATCTTTCCCACAACGTCCGGATATTTTTCTGACACTTTTTCTGACACACATATTCTGACCAAATAGCTATTCATAAACATAACTAAAAAATACATGTTGTATAGGAAATGATAGATACACTAGTTCTTAATGCAATCGCCATGTTAGAATTCTAAAAATAACTTCATTACGACATCCAGCTTAGGTATAGCGAGAGAGTACCCAAAAGCTGGGCGCAAACGACTAGCACAACATGTTCGACAGATATATGAAATAGCATCATAAAATGGGTCCTACTTTTGCTGATCTTTCATCAGAATGTTGTACAAGGGGTCCTTTGTCCATAACAATCGTTGTTTGGATTTAGAACGGTCTTTTTCCCTCTCGATTTAGCAAGCACACTTGCCAAGTGGCGCGAATCTCTCCATGTCAACAAACGGAAGAGAACGGAACACGGCAAAACTCCCGAAAAAATTTGAATAATCTGATTAAACTATATTGAAAAAACATACTTTACGATGATATTGTCACATGTATCAAATAAAATCAAAGCCGGAGATATTAGTCGTCCATAACGTCAGCTTGTCAGAAGGCAAATCCAGGTACCTCCTCGCGCTCTCCAGAAAACAGGAAACTGGTGACACGTCATGCCGAGAGCTATAATTCGAGTCCAGATCAAGTTACACACTCAATTTCTTCTCTCACTGCTTGTCGACATCTAGTGGAAGACGTATGAAGTGCATCTAAACTAATAAATAACAAGGACTTTAATAGGCAGCCCCTAGAAGAGTGCATCGATTTCAGATTTTCCACTTCCTGTCAGGAAGTTTGCTGCAAAAGGAGTTCTGTTTTACTCACAGATATAATTCAAACGGTTTTAGAAACTAGAGAGTGTTTTCTATCCAATAGTAATAATAATATGCATATTGTACGAGCAAGAATTGAGTACGAGGCCGTTTAAATTGGGCACGATTTTCCCCCAAAGTGAAAACAGCGCCCTCTGTCCTCAACAGGTTTTAAGATAATTTTTTTCTCTTTACCTCAGGGAGCTTGTTTGGACACGTATATGTTATTATGTGCTCTGTGTTTGTGAGTGAGTAAATACTAGATAATGATTCATGTGTGTATGTTTTTACAGGCTGGAGCTGAAGCTACGGTGGGTGTGTAAGGGGTCTCCTAAGTAGAAGCACAGGGGCAGAAGCATAATGGTAAGACTGGGATGCCAATACATCACTCTGCTTTTCAACAGGTCTACAGAACAAACACAGCTCGATATAAATAAGTAGTGAGTGTGTGATTGGGTGCATGGTTATATTTAGTTCAGCGAGATAGAGAGGGAATGATAGGGAGAAAGAGGAGGAGAGAGACACACCTGAAAACCAGTGTGTGCTACCATTTTGTTTTTTGGAGGGACCGGCTGCCTCCGCTTTTGATTCCCTCAGGTGTGCGTGCGTGCTCGTGTGTGTGTGCTGTGTGTGTTTGCTCCTGTGTGTTCAGTCAAGTATGAAATGACTCTTTTAGTTACAATCTATTTTAACTTTATTGACCGTTCCATTGAACTAGTCTGAAATCAATCATTCTGAAAATCATTACGCCCAAACATGTTCGGTTAAAATGATTGATGGTTTATTTTAATTACATGCCATTTCATTCCACACTTAACTGTATGATCAAGCTAATTTCTGAGCTCTGTATCTTTTGTTGTCCTTGCTAGCGCACTTTAATAAAAAGCTTAGTCACGTACATGTTTGTGTGTGTCTACACATCAGTTGATGCTGCAATAATCTCGTTCCCAGACACTTCGCCTAAATGCGCGGAAGGTCTATTGGAACACAAACTTGACCTTCGTTAGGATACAACCTCATGTAGCAGGCATAAGAGAAACGCCACATTCTGGTCTTGACGAGATTTTTTTTTTAAATGTTGGGGGAGGTTCTCTTCTGCACTGTTCAACCAATCCACTAAATGTGGAGGAGGAGTTAAGATGGAGTGTCGCCTTGTTAACGTCCGAAAGCTGAAGTCACGTCAAAGGCACTCTCTTCCATTTCCCCTGAAAACCGGAACATCAAGGTTGTTGATGACCCCGCTACGGCTAGGATACAAGGCGCATTACTCAATTGCTTAATCGGCTTAATCTACCAACCAATCACCTCCCGCAACACCTACCCCCACATGTCTAGGGCACCTCTTACGTGCAGCAGCAGCAGCTGAGCTGTCTCGATACTGCAATGACTCGGTGCAGAACAGGCAGTTGCTGCTTCATTAAAACGTGTTAATTGTGATCAAATGATGTTACTACTGTAGCTAGCTAACTAGCTAGCTAGGCTATTGAAGGAACATTGCATTTAGTGTTGCACTAGCTGCTTGCCTTCTCTTTCGTTTCATAAGAAGTGGCCAGGGTCAGTCATTGCTTCGTCCCGCAACGAGCCATTGTTTACAGACAGATGGATCGTTGTTGAAACTTCCGTAGACTGGTGTCCTTGATCAACCAAATCTAAACTATTCGGTATCAAATAATAACGTTTCCAATCGGACAAATTGTAATTATTTTTGTAGTTGCTAGGTAACGCGCAGAGATTCGTGGGAAGATGCTGCCCACGGAACGTGTTCACTGAAATGAAGTGGTGATAAATACTTTACTCAGTAGGTCACTCCAATAAAATGATATGGTCACTCCCACTAAGGCCATTAACCTGGGGGACGAGGTTAATGCTACAGTACCTTTCTGTTATTATACAAACAGAAGCTCAGTCTGTTGCTATGATGCATCTAGCTCCATGCTTGGACAAGCACATCGGCTAGATTCAATTCAAACTATTATGAGTGCAGTTCAGACGCAGTGAGTCATCCATAGTCCACCTTGCTTGTCTCATCACTAATTCAGCCATTTCATCAGATGCGAGTTGAAGCCACTGCACCTTTCTGTTATGATCTAAATAAGGTGCAGTTCACTGTTAGAACATTAGGTTCGTGCTCCCAATGGCGGTGGTAAGAGTTGAAGGAAGGCTTGACAAATGTATTTTTTTTCCTCTGAGGCTCTGACACCTTTTAGAGTCTCTTTCACTTGGCTAGTGATGGATTCTGGGTTCTGACTCCTAAACTTGGAATAGTGTTAATTACCAGGTATCCTATTGAAATATTGAGTGCTATGGTTTAGATCAGGGGTGGGCAACTCCAGTCCTCGAGGGCCTGATTGGTGTCACACTTTTTCTCCATCCCTAGCAAACACAGCTGATTAAACAAATTGCATTCTAAACTGAAGATCATGATTAGGTGATTATTGGAGTCAGGTGTGTTAGCTGGGGCCCTGGGGCAAAACTGTGACACCAATCAGGCCCTTGAGGACTGGAATTGCCCACACCTGGTCTAGAGGGTCGACACCAGAAGTTAATGGTTATCGGTAGGAGGAATGTATATGGTAGAGGCAATTAAGCTTGGAATGTACTGAGCGCATAGCAGACGACCACATGTTGTGATAATCTCCACCCGGCACAGCCAGAAGAGGACTGGCCATCCCTCATAGCCTGGTTCCTCTCTAGGTTTCTTCCTAGGTTTTGGCCTTTCTAGGGAGTTTTTCCTAGCCGCCGTGTTTCTACACCTGCTTTGCTTGCTGTTTGGGGTTTTAGTCTGGGTTTCTGTACAGCACTTTGATATATCAGCTGATGTAAGAAGGGCTATATAAATCAATTTGATTTGATTTGATTTTGGCAGTCACTGATAAGGGTGGAGAGCTGTGGATAAGTGAGGAAGGTGTGTCGAGGTCAGGTCAGGTCACCTTAAGGGAGAAGGAACAGTTTGTGGCCCGTATCACTTAACTTCCTTCCTAGTAATAAAGATGTAATGTTTAGAGAGAAGGAGGAGACTCCACCCAAATTGGGGTATATATACTCAGTGATGTAAAGTACTTAAGTAAAAATACTTTAAAATACTATTTAAGTTGTTTTTGGGGGTATCTGTACTTTACTTTGCTATTTATATTTTTGACAACTTTTACTTTTTCTTTGCTATGTTCCAAAAGAAAATAATGTACTTTTTACTCCCTGACACCCAAAAGTGCTTGTTACATTTTGACAGGAAAATTGTTCAATTCATGCACTTATCAAGAGAACATCCCTGGTCATCCCTACTGCCTCTGATCTGGCAAACTCACTAAACACTAATGCTTCATTTGTAAATTTATATCTGAGTGTTGGAGTGTGCCCCTGACTATCCGTAAATAAAAAATTGAATACAAATTGTGCCGTCTGGTTTGCATAATATAAGAAATTTGAAATTGTTAATACTTTTACTTTTGATACGTACAGTTTTTTTTTACAATCGCTAGGGCCCATTTCTCAATACTTAGGTCACTTTTTCAAAACTCTTCACACAATGAGCACAACAGCAGTTTATGTGGGCTAAACTGTGGATCGTTTTTCATTGCTTTGACACAAAATGCATTCAATGACTACATCTTTCAGGTTTCATAAAAAAAAATCTCACTCAGACACAACCACCACCAAAACTCTATGTACATACAGGCAAATTTGCACGTAACACAAAATAACATAACACAAAATTGAATAAGACAGCAATTTCCTAAATTTCTACAGTAATACCGTATTGAAATATATTCCAAATCTAAAAAATGAAGTACTATAAAAAAGAATTTGACCAACCACAGCTGATTCCCATTGTAGCTGAACACCTATCCAGGTGTTAGTCTTTCGATTTCATTACCATCTATACAAAAGGGGACATCTTGGGAATAATGCTGTACTTTAATGTAAACATGGACCCAGCCAGAGAGAGTAGTGGCTGACAGAGGAGAAGAGTGGCTGGGAGAGGGAGAGGAGTATGTATGTGTGGTGGAAGAATACTGAGAGGAAGATCAAGAGCTGTAGTCTCAGATGAGATTAGGGCTACTATAATTGATCATGTAATAAATGGTGGTCTATCAATGAGAGAGGCTGGTCTGAGAGTGCAGCCCAATCTGCAACGCTCAACAGTGGCATCTATTGTGAGAAATTTCCTGCAAAACGACAGGCAAGATGTGCATTCTGCAAGGGCATCTGACTGAACTGCACATTACAGAAGAAAATTGAGCAAAGCCTCCTCCAAACCCACTTGTGTGTAATTGTTTTTGTATTCCTGCTTAGGACCCAACGGTTACCTCCCACAGGCCGGAGAGGTAGGATTTTCACTGCTGTTCAGGAAACTGCAATCGTTGATATGGTCATCAGAAACAATGGCATAAAACTCAAAGAGATTCAGGACAGAGTGTTGGTAGACAACAGTACATTTGGAACTAACCTCCAGACGAGCTTCAATGCCATACAACTCTCCTTCCGTGGCCTCCAACTGCTCTTAAATGCAAGTAAAACTACATGCATGCTATTCAACCGATCACTGCCCGCACCTGCTCGCCCGTCCAGCATCACTACTCTGGACGGCTCTGACTTCGAATACGTGGACAACTACAAATACCTAGGTGTCTGGTTAGACTGTAAACTCTCCTTCCAGACTCACATTAAGCATCTCCAATCCAAAATTAAATCTAGAATCGGCTTCCTATATCGCAACAAAGCATCCTTCACTCATGCTGCCAAACATACCCTCGTAAAACTGACCATCCTACCGATCCTCGACTTCGGTGATGTCATCTATAAAATAGCCTCCAACACTCTACTCAACGAACTGGATGCAGTCTATCACAGTGCCATCCGTTTTGTCTCCAAAACCCCATACACTACCCACCATTGCGACCTGTATGCTCTCGTTGGTTGGCCTTCGCTTCATACTCGTCGCCAAACCCACTGGCTACAGGTTATCTACAAGTCTCTGCTAGGTAAAGCCCCACCTTATCTCAGCTCACTGGTCAACATAGCAGCACCCACTCGTAGCACGCGCTCCAGCAGGTATATCTCACTGGTCACCCCCAAAGCCAATTCCTCCTTTGGTCGTCTTTCCTTCCAGTTCTCTGCTGCCAATGACTGGAACGAACTGCAAACATCTCTGAAGCTGGAAACACATCTCCCTCACTAGCTTTAAGCACCAGCCGTCAGAGCAGCTCACAGATTACTGCACCTGTACATAGCCCATCTATAATTTAGCCCAAACAACTACCCCTTCCCCTACTGTATTTATTTATTTATTTTGCTCCTTTGCACCCCATTATTCTATTTCTACTTTGCACATTCTTCCACTGCAAATCTACCATTCCAGTGTTTTACTTGCTATATTGTATTTACCTCGCCACCATGGCCTTTTTTTGCCTTTACTTCCCTTATCTCCCCTCACTTGCTCACATTGTATATAGACTTATTTTTCTACTGTATTATCGACTGTATGTTTTGTTTATTCCATGTGTAACTCTGTGTTGTTGTATGTGTCAAATTGCTATGCTTTATCTTTGCCAAGTCGCAGTTGCAAATGAGAACTTGTTCTCAACTAGCCTACCTGGTTAAATAAGGTGAAATTAAAAAATTTAAAATGTAAAAAATGTAAGCGTAACAACTTTTTCTAGAGTCCTGAAACAAGAGAGGAACGCTGAACGAGTCAAGCTACTCAGGAACCAATATGTCCAGGTAAGATGACTATAAAATACAGAACTGGTTTTGAACAAAACCAAACAGGGCAGAGGCATACAATGGCATGTCTTTAGGTATAATGTAAACTACCGTAATAGCATAACTCTTATGTTGCCTTGTGTATTTATTTTAGAGAGTCATGGAGATTGAAGCCAGGCAAACACCCCACATATTCATCTTTGTGGATGAGGCTGGTTTCAACTTGGCCAAAACACAGCGGCGAGGAAGGAATGGGAAATGGGAAAAGAGCCACAGTGGATGTCCCGGGCCAGAGGAGTGCCAACATCACAATGTCTGCAGAAATATCCTCTGATGGATTTCTGTTACACAAACCCGCTAATTGGGCCATACAACACAGAGCGTCTCATTTAGTTCCTGGAGGACCTCTATGGAAGGGTTGTGTCAGGTGAGGAAAGGGTTACAGTGAGGCGAAATCGGCCAACGTTTGTAATTGTATGGGACAATGTGGCATTTCAGTCACAGAGTGGTTTGCAGCCCATCCCAGGATGGTGTCACTTTTCCTCCCACCTTACTCTCCATTCTTCAACTGCATAGAGGAATTATTTTCCTCATGGAGGTGGAAGGTTTATGACCACCATCCACATGATCAAATGTCCCTCTGGACACAATGAATGCTGGATGCCTGGACATATCTGCAGAAGATTGCCAGGGATGGACCAGGCATGCCAAAAGATTCGTTCCTCTGTGTATTGCCCAAGATGACATAAGATGTGATGTGGATGAGAACCTGTGGCCAAATGCAGAAGACAGGGTTGACTAGCATTGCTACTGTATCTGAATCGGTAGATGGTATATACACAAATTCTTGTATTTTGGAATCACTTAATGCCAAAAAATGACATAAATCATATTGAACCATATTGCATCATGTCTGATTCATTCCTGTAACATATACTGCAGTGAATTCTAAACAGTGGAGAGGTGTCATTCTTGTTTTGTCAAGACATTTTACAAAATAAAACATTGTGTAATGCTACCTGTTGTAGGTCATTGTTTTAGGCCATTGTTTTATGAGCGACAAAGTGTGCTTGTTGGGTGACAACATTTGCTAGTGTTATGGAAGAATGAGTTGATTTGAGACATGTATGAAGTGTTTTGGTAATTTTAGTCCATTTTGGATGTGAAAATAACTGCTGTGCCAAGCTGAAAGTTGGTTAGGAGAACTGTGTGAAGAGTTTTGAAAAAGTGACCTAAATATTGAGAAATGGGTCCTAGCGATTCAAAAAAAGTATATTTCAGCAATTCCATTTACTTTTGATACTTAACACCAAGTACTTTCAGACGTTTATTCAAGTAGTATTTTACTAGGTGACCTTCACTTTTACTCGAGTCCTTTTCTTTTAAGGTATCTTTACTTTTACTCAAGCATGACATTTGAGTATTTTTTCCACCACTGTATATACTACCACTGGTGGAAATAAGTCTTTGTCTTATGCAGCTGTATCTACCCAATGGGTGAATAAACTTGGATTGAGCTTTATTAAACATCCGTGAGTTTTAATAGGTTTGTTAAGATCCTAACACTAGGTATTCACATCCTTGTTGCCGCTACGCTTATAAATGCACAAATACAATATTCACATTCTGATTAGCTATACTGTATGTTTGTAATATACACACCAATAGATTTAATGACCCACTTAGCAGCTGACAAACTGTCAAAGCTTTTCCTAGCATTTGATGGTAATTGTGTCCATGTTAGCGTTTGTACGTGCGTGCGTGTCTGCGTGCGTATTATTATGCGTATAGATGTGTATTTGTATACAGTTATGTGCACATGCATGTGTGAGTGAGCCCGTGTGCCTGCCTGTAGGTGTGCTTGCTTGCATGTGTTTGTGTGTGTGTGTGTGTGTGTGTGTGTGTGTGTGTGTGTGTGTGTGTGTGTGTGTGTGTGTGTGTGTGTGTGTGTGTGTGTGTGTGTGTGTGTGTGTGTGTGTGAATCCTCTGGTGTCTATCCTCTAGTGTCCCCATTATCACTTCTACATCTACATACCGTACTTATGTAGGATTTTCATTTGAGCCAGGGTTGATATCGCGCTCTGCAGACTGGCAGGTGATTGTCCGAGCTAAGGCTGGCTGATTCCAGGGGAAAAAGGTGAGGACAGCTAGCCGTGGCTAACAAAGACTAGTAGCTAGTTAGCTGGCTAGCTCCTGATGGAAGTTCCAGTTATAAGGAATAAAAAGATCCGTACCACATTGGGTGAGGCGGGGTTGCAGGAAAGTATATTTAGTTCGTAGATAGAAGTGAGATTAAGATATATATGAAAAAGACCGGCTATTTGCAAGGGATAAGACATGGGATAAGACAAAGACAGATATATACATCCTACTGCGCTGCCATCTTGGATTCCAGATGTAACGTGGATTTGGAGTGTGAGTGTGTGTGTGTGATTGTTTGTGTGTGTGTGTGTGTGCGAGCATGAATGTGTGTACTTGTGCTTGTGTGTGTTGTGAAATGTCATGTTATGAAGGAAAAGTCTTGAAAATGTTAATCTTGTCTTTAGTGTCTTAAACAATCCTTGCTTCCTGCCTGTGCCTGGTAGAGATATGACCTTCCCCTTAGGACCATTTGGCAGAATGCCCAGAATATGTTCTATAAATTACGATAGGAGACGGTGGCAGACACATGCCAGAACCAACCCTATGAACTATGCCTATGTAACGTGTCTGTAACCAGTATGTAAGGGAACTGACAGGACTGCCCCGTTAGAGCTCCTGACAGACGTTCACTATGATGCATCAAGTTTGTTGGAACCTCTCCAGTTAACTGATAATAAACAATGATTTATTTAAGATTGACTTTCACTGTCCCTGTGTAAGCAGTTCTACAACAGTGTGTTGCGTTGTGCACGTGTGTGGGTTCTGAAGGAGAAATTTCAGAAACTCAGCAACCCATTAATTACATAAGCAAACATCAGACAGGCAAATAAGCACATTAACATCAACTATATTGAGTAATAGGCACTAGGACTGTCCTATTATGACTGTGTCAGTGTACTGTGTACCAGTGTTACTTGGGAAAAAAGGATTTCCTAGGACCCATATGACAGTTTGTTAACCCTGCCACCTTCAGTCATTTCTGCTAGAGTACCCTCTCTCTCCATCTCCCAGTCTAGACCACAATAAGCTTTGTGTCCACTTCATTTCACCCTGCCTGCTGTGTAGACATAATCACTGTTTCCTTTTTCGCCTTATTCCTCTTGCTAGGGGCTAATGAGGCGATTTACCTGCCTGATCTCAGTGGCTCTCCGAATTTTCATTAGGACGCTCAACATCAGCTTCCATGTAGCATTTCTTCACTAGAATGGCTGTTGCTATTCTCTCAGGGTTTCCTACTTGTGTTCCTAGATATGGTGATGAGGACAGGGCCTTGAATCAGCATACAGTGCTACCAAAACCAACAATCTGTATAAAAGACCAACTGAAGCCGATGACTATGTGGTCTGCCTCACAAAAGTAAATGTCGGGGGAAACACTTCCCCCTGGATGAGACAGAGCAGGAGAAACACAACAGTAGTAGGAGACAGTAATAGCTGTGCTGAGTTAGTTTAGCCCCTCTGTCTCTCTCAGGACGATAAGGCTATATAGAAACTAATCCCTCTCCAATTTCCCGGAAAAATAAAGTAAAGAAAGAAAAACGAAAGCTGTGCAGCTCTCTCTAACTTGAGAGGAAGTTTTCTGGTCGGGGAGTTATCATAGAAACGGAGCGTGAAGATAACCGGAACTCCCTCCAGAGGGATCAGAGAGGGGATGGAGAGAGAGAGAGAAAGACATAGAGACTCAGAGACAGGGAATGAATGAATGAAAGAAGGATATTTTACAAGAGGGATGGAGGAAAGACAGATGAGATTGAGGAGGAAACAGAACAGAAGCAGAGAGAGCGAGAGAAAGGTCAATGAAACTGATAGCAGCATGTCAGAATGCCCTCTTAGAATATCCATCCTCTCTGATACACATCATGGAACACATTATATTAGCCATGTTTCACCCCTGGTGTGTGTGTTGAATAGAGGGAGATTGAGCGTACAGAAAGCACCTCCTTGTCCAAAAAGCTAGGCTGCCCACGACAGCTGAAACAGAACAGTACCTAGCCAATTACTTTGCCCTAGTTTTTATCAGGCCCGCAATCTGGAGGCCGTGTATTGCAAGCCTGTGCACGTGGCCAAGACTGCCAAATATCAGCGCCACCATCTTGGACCTACACCCGAGGCTGTGCAAGCATACCACGAGGGGCTGGTATTTAAGCAGCTTCTCGGGCAAAGGCCTGCTCCATGTTGCCGTCGAATGAGCAGGCCACTTCCAAGATGAGCAGCTCCCCTGGCCTCCCCCATAACAATATCTGGTGTGTTTGGCACACAGGAAAACACATCATCATCAACATCAAACTAGATTCCCCTTACACAAGAATGTTTAAACGTGTGCTGTTGGTGAGACTGCTTGTAGCATGTCAGCATGCCGGATTGCCTTTCAGGCCTCTTAGGAGATCCTTCCTCTCTGGTACCCACCATGGAACACATTACATTAGCCATGTTTCAACCCTGGTGTGTGTGTGTGTGTTGAATAGAGGGAGATTGAGCAGCCAGCAGGGCAGAGAAATGCCTATGAACTGTGTGTGTGTGCGTGCGTGCGTGCGTGCGTGCGTGCGTGCGTGCGTGCGTGCGTGCGTGCGTGCGTGCGTGCGTGCGTGCGTGCGTGCGTGCGTGCGTGCGTGCATGAGTGGTTGCTTGCGTGCTGTGCACGCCTTGTGTGAGTGATTGAACTGATGGTAATTTGTCCTCTGCTGTTTCTCCTGTAATTCTCTCTGTGATAAGCTGTATACCTCACACACACACACATACCACTCCCTTAATAGACACTGGCATCAAAAACAACACCCACTAAAGACTCTATGAATGCCTATAAACAAATCCCATACCCAGTGAATGGCAGTACTGCTGGCTGACTACAAAGGAGGGTACACAGATAGAGAGAGCGAGAGAGCTGGTGTGTTTTTTAAAATTGTATTTGTATTTTTTTATTTAAACTTAATATAAAAAGGTATGTGGACACCCCTTCAAATTAGTGGACTCGGCTATTTCAGCCACACCCATTGCTGACAGGTGTATAAAATCGAGCACACTGCCATGCAATCTCCATACACAAACAGTGGCAGTAGAATTGCCTTACTGAAGAGCTCAGTGACTTTCAGGAGGAATAATGGTCTGGGGCTGTTTTTCATGGTTCGGGCTTCGGCCCCTTAGTTCCGGTGAGGGGAAATCTTAACGCTACGGCGTATAATGACATTCTAGATGATTCTGTGCTTCCATCTTTGTGGCAACATTTTGAGGAAGGCCCTTTCCTGTTTCAGCATGACAGTGCCCATGTGCACAAAGCGAGGTCCATACAGAATTGGTTTGTCGAGATCGGTGTGTAAGAACTTGACCGGCCTGCACAGAGCCCTGTCCTCAACCCCATCGAACATCTTTGGGATGAATTGGAACACCGACTGAGAGCCAGGCCTAATCGCCCAACATCAGTGCCCTACCTCCCTAATGTTGTTGTGGCTGAATGGAAGCAAGTCCCCCAGCAATGTTCCAACATCTAGTCGAAAGCCTTTCCAGAAGAATGTAGGCTGTTATATCAGCAAAGGGGGGGGGACCAACTCCATATTAATGCCCATGATTTTGAAATGAGATGTTCGACGAGCAGGTGTCCACACACTTTTGATCATGTAGTGTATCTTAAAAGACAATTCCGCCACTTTATGACCAGTTAAAAGGAGATGATTGCGATGATTGAGGACTACAGGAAAAAGATGACCGGGCCCCATTCTCATCGACGGGGCTGCAGTGGAGCAGCTTGAGAGCTTTTAATTACTTGTTACTTTTATTTCTTATTCTTATCCGTATTTTTTTTAAACTGCATTGTTGGTTAGGGGCTCGTAAGTAAGCATTTCACTGTAAGGTCTACACGTTGTATTCGGTGCATGTGACTAATAACATTGGATTTGATTTATTATGCTGCTAGTATATATACACTACTGTTTTGATGTTTTATCATGATTGTTAGTCATACTGCACAGTTCCTATTTTTTGTCATTTTGAAGCTTCTGTATTTCCGTCGTCTATTGCATACTATGATTCCAAGGGTGAATTTCGTCTCCCATGATGCAATGCACTGTAGTTAGCCTGCAGTTAGCTTAGCTAGCTGGTTATCAGACTAAGCTTAGTCTAAATATAGTGCTTATTATGTCATAAGTTATGAGTGCATTTTACAACAGTCTAAACAAAATGTAGGCCTGTTAGAAGAACACAACATATATTATGAAATTTACAGGCAAATTATTGCGTAATCCTAGTCTCTCAGCCTGTATCTTTGGTGCTAACGTTAGCAATGCTAGCTAGCTAAACCTGCTGCATCTGAAATAAAGTGTTTTCAATGATAACAGACAAGTACAGCCTCACCGACTGTCCAGCCAACCATCCAACAACACTGGACACCTATTGTAACGAATAAAAGTATTACGTTTATAAGTAATTCAATACAAAATATAGGCTGTTTGGAAAGGGCACAATGGCTTCCGGAGCTGCAACTTTGCTGTATTACATTAGTGGAAACAAAGACTGTTCTCAGGGCAGATCTGGCGGGTTTTGACTCGCAGAAGCAACTTTTTTTTGTGGCATACTCTTGTTCTGTAATACAAAGTCTGCAACAATAACAGAGGATGGACCTGCTACAACTCCAATAACTATTCACTTCCTTAAGTAGGGTTGCAGCTCTAACTCTCTCGCTCTCTCTCTATCTTTTTATCAGTGCCCGAATTCTTATCTGCTCCCATCCATTTCTCTACACTCATCCTCCCCCCGGTTTATCTCCTCTCCCTATCCCCAATCAATCACCTCCATATCTTTTCTCCATTTTCCAATATCATCTATCCAATTTACCCCCCCCCCCCCCCCCCCCCACCCCTCTCACCATTTTATTCTTCTCTCCTCTCTTTCTACATCTTTTTGCCATGACCTGTGTGTGAGATGGGTCCTACTTGGGGTATAAAGATGCATCCCACTTCCTCTCTCAGTCCCTCTCTGCCCTTTCTATCCCCTCTCGCTTTCCCTTTCTGTCCCCTCCTTCCCTCTACCCACTCTTTCCTTCATCTGTCTCCTTCCCTCTCCCTCTCACTCTCTCTCTCTGTCCTCTGCCTCCCTCTCCTCGGTTCCTCCCCTTCTCTCCCTACTGTTTGCCCCTGTGCAGTGTGGTCTTCTAGCGTCTGTGTGGAGTTTTATTGGAGGTAGATTAAACGGGTGGAGCTGTAATGAGATGCCTCTTTACTGCAGGAGTATGAATCTCCATCTACCTCCATCTACCCATGGTTTTCTGAGGTCCAACGCGCACATACACATGCACGCACCAGTGGCGAACCGCGACTATTGGAGCTAGGGCCTCAGTCGTGGAAAAAGATCTGACGTCATACATATAGATAGGGAACTCGGATGCCTGTGTTTCCAGAGCATGACTTGAGACCTTTCTTTTACAGACCTATGTAGGAGAAGCAATTCTTTGATGACAGAGTCAAACGGTCCTAAGCCACGCCTTGGCTGTGGCTCACAGAAGCAGCACACGTACACAACGGTTGCAAATATTGATAGCAGGAACCACGTTAGAAGAAAATACGATTGCGTCGTTTCAACGAAACATTTGCCAAAACAAACAGTCACTCAAATATCGGCGGAATGAATTCAACCACACAAGTACTCACATTGTTTCAAGACCACGGACAGTGGTTCTATCTCCAGCATGCAACAATCAAAAAAAAGGCGCCGCAAGACGAAATGTCATGTACCCAGTACGTCCATTTGTAACTTCATTACCTTTGTTTCTACCACACAACCAGTGATCTAAAGTTGAAATAATATTTTACACATTGTATTCAAAATGATATGAACGAGATAGCTACAAAAAGCAAGCTCTAGATGAAAACAAGAAGTCACCATTATGATTATCATTTCAAAACAAAGTCCATTCTCCTGTCCTTCTTTATGAAATGGGCAATGACAGGTTCATGTAGCTTGTCTTTTGATTTTAAAACCGAAATAAGTTATTTTTCGATTGAGATCAAAGCCAGGGCGGACAGTCGGGCCTGTCCAGTGGTGATCCTGGAATATGTCAGTGTCCTCGGAGATGGAATCGAATTTTCATTTTTCCCTCTCTGTGGTGTTACAGAAGTAATCCACCCTGGACAAGCAGAACTGTATGTCAAACTCCCTGTTCTGCAATATTCCAAACAGCACGACGGAGTATGCAAAAATGGAGTAGAACGCGGATAGCAGGAAGCAGAACTCGAAGCTTGTCAGGCACATCTTGTATCCATCTGCGCTGAGAACGGTGTCTTCATCAGAGTCATCGTGATGGTCCGCTATGTATTCAAAGAGTTCAATGAGTGCCGCCTTTTTTTCATACACAGTGCCAACTAAGTGTGAGGAGAGGTTCCATCCCGTTGGCGCCACTCTGGGTAGTCTTTGCTGGCATATTTCATCCAGTAGTTTTGTTCGTTTGACAGATCTTGATAAAAACGCTGCTTGGCCACCAAGATGAGAAAAAAAATCTTGCATTCTTTTAGTTTACCAGCACCTTGTGACATCACCAGATTAAGAGTGTGCGCATAGCCATGATTCAACAGAGCTTGCGGGATAGTTTCTTTCACCTTGGTTTGTACTCTGTTTATACCAGAGGCCATGACTGTGGCCCCATCGTAACACTGTGCCACAACTTTGCCCGTTCATTCACACTCCTCTAAAAAACTGATAATTCGAGCAGCAACCACTTCAGCCCGTTTATCCTCAGTTACATCCTCCAAATTTGAAAAACCTTTCCTTCTCACCACCATCGGTAGTGTAACGCAACACATACGACATTTGGCCTACATTGCTGATGTCTGTCGTCTCGTCAACCGTGATGGTTACAAAGGGGGTTTTCATGACATCTGTCATTACATTCGCCACCGCGTGTATCAGGTCATTTTGGATTTTGCTGGAAGTGCCTGTGGAACAGGGTAGGCGTAGCAAAATGGCAGTTTAACGGGCTGTCATACTCAGCCAAGAACTCCAGTATTTCCAAGTAGTTTTCCGTTATTAGCTGATACTTTACCCTCACCATGACCTCTGAATGCTAATTCTTGCTTGCCTAAAAACACAACCGTGTGAATCTCCCTGTTGTGCCTGACTTTCATTGTGAGCAAGTGTCTCATTGCACCGCTGCTCGTTAAGAAGAAGGTCTACTCTTGTTTCAACAAATGTTTTTCAACTCACTGTAGCTCGCAGGTGTGAAGTTGAGTTTTGGTGTTGAAGTGCTGACTTTGTCAAACAGGCAAAATCTTTGAAACCAGTTGTCCAGGTTGAGCTATTATCGGTTCTGAAGAGTAGGCATTTCCAAAAAAGATTCTAAACTCTGAATAGAATAGGAATGGATGTATAGGTCTACTCAGGCTGGTTATAGGCAGACTATCACATTTGACATATACTGTAGCCCATATAGCCGATATATCCTTTTTAAAAAGGACTGAAGACAGAAACAGATAATTTGGTTCCATTTTAACATATTTATAAGTGAAACCAAAGTTCTGTAACATATATAAATGAAATCACCAGAACTTTTCAAATGTTTAAATCAAAAGGCTATTGCACAGAAAAACGTGGACAGATGGGCGCATCGCAAATTCAGAACCGTTGGACAGCAACATAATAAACTAAAGCACTGATCATTGGGAAGGAGTTAAGGCTTGATCCATACATTAAATAATGAAACAGGTAGCCTACAAAACTAAAACAATCCATATGTTCAAAACAAAAAGCCTGATTAACATGACATCAATAACGCAGACACATCCCGAGTCCCCAGTGCTGACATACTCAGAAATCAAATGATGGTTTAGTATTTAGTTTAAAAGCTCTGGCGAAGGCCAAGAGAACAAGAAACACTTTTCAATTACAAAACAGAAATCCACTTTAGGTAAAAAAAACTTTTTTTTTTAAAAGACTTCTGTTTTCAAAGATGTAACCTACGATGCAATACTCGTGATACTTTTAAGGAAAAATAAAAACTACTATTTGAACACCACCACAGAAGCTTCGCTATTCAGCAAATTTACAATTAAGTAGCTTAGTTTTGTTGTTTGGCTACTTGAAGAGATCTAGGGCCCATCACTCGCAGCCCATATCTTCCAATGCATTGTGGAAAAGTGTGCATCGAATTCTACTCGATAAAGTGCCGATATGAGTATAACATCCTGGTATTTAAACCCACATAGTAAAAAACTTTCTATCTTCGCATACTGAGAATGCGTCATGCGCAAAATTTGTTTTCTGCTATTCGTTTATTTCGGTAGCGCATCCCCATTGATCTAATTGATCAGCTGTTGTCAAAGCCGAAATAAGTATCACATACTGAGCATTGAAAATACACTAGACTTTCGAAAATGTCGCATAGTATTCAACTTTATTTTTTCGCAAACTCAAAAGGCCTACTATTTAGGACGCAGGTACGGGTATTTGGACACAAGCCAGTATCTATAGTCCTAGATTTTTCCCAAAGTCACGTGATCTCAAATCCCTCACCCCCCCACACCCTTTTCCCAATCCCCCCACTTCACCCCGTGCCACTTTCACTGATTCTGTTGTGATGGGATGATTAGGCCCCCTGCCCCCATGTCATGGTGTGGTTCGCTGGTTCACACACACTGCCATCAAAGCATACGGTCCTCTGACTGCTCTCCTCCTCCGCTTCGCTTTCTCTCATTTTTCTCTCTATTAACAGCATCGCTGTTACTTCGCACTTCTGGGCGCCAGTATGTGATGCATTATGGATGTGTGTGTCTGGCGTGTGATGTGTGTGTGACTAGCGTGTGTGAGAAAGAGCTCTTTGATCTGGAGAGCCTGTCTTAAAGTGTCGAGAACACACACACACACACACACGTGTTAAAGATGGCCATTAGAAGAGCCACTGTGCCACCTGGAGACTCATCAAATATTGACCATCTGTCTGGAACTGCAGCTCGAGCGGAACACACACTTCTCTCTCTCACACACACACACACACACACACACACACACACACACACACACACACATACACACACATTCATACACACACACCAGTCGAGTGTAGCGGAGGGCACTATGAGGATGCTTGCGGTTGGTGTAACACTACGCCAGCTCAGCCTCCCTTCTTTGGGAACTCTGGAGCTCCCTCTCTCAATGTTCTTAATGCTTTGTATACTTAGTGTGTATATGGAAGGCATAAGGTTGTTGGTCATAGCAACAGAAAGTTTGACAACCCCTGTTCGAGACTGAATCAACTTTTCAAGTACTCCCCTTTGTCCTTTACTATACTCACACACACAGGCACACACACACACCGCGCGTACACACAAGCTAGGCGCGCGTGCGCACACACAAACGCAAAATAGATGCACGTACACAGATGCCTACTGTACACATACACACACACCAGTGGAGGCTGCACACACACACACACACACACACACACACACACACACACACACACACACACACACACACACCTGCAGTCCAGAGTCCCGGCTCTCTGTGACTGTACAGCCATGACAGTGTCATATGGTCTATTAGCATTTCCACTCATGTTTTCTTATCACGCCTCACCGTGAGTGTGTTTGCACGTCCGTGTGTGTGTTTTAGTGTTTGCGTGTGTGTGCGTGTATACGTGTGTGTGTGTGTTTCTGAAACGGTGAGGGGACAGATTTTGGAGTTTAGAGCAGCAGAAGTTTAAGTGTCACAGCACAAAGTGTCTTTGTATCTGTGCTGTCCTTGAGTGGACCTTCTCTCTGAATTATTTGTGATATTGTGACTGTGTTTTGCTTCCTCTACAAATGTAGTCTATAGGCTAAGCAGTGTTTTTTTTATACGGAAAGACTTGTTACGTCACTTTCTTTCTGCTTTCTGTTGCTGCAGTGTTTGTCTGAGACATATGCAAATGCGGACACATTCAGATGCACGACACAAACACAGAGGGCGAGAGAGAACCGTTGTCTGCTATTTTCCTGTAGTGCTCTGTCATGTCGAATTTAGCATTAGTAAGTTATATCAATGCTTCAAGTTTGAAGTATTTGTCACGTGCACAAGTACAGTGAAATTGCGAGCCCTGCCAACTTAGTGTATGTAAACTTCTTACCCACTGGAATTGTGATACAGTGAATTATACGTCAAATAATCGGTCTGTAAACAATTGTTGGAAATATGACTTGTGTCATGCACAAAGTAGATGTCCTAACCGACTTGCCAAAACTATAGTTTGATAACTAGAAATGTGTGGAGTGGTTGAAAAACGAGTTTTAATGATTCCAACCTAAGTGAGTGTAAACTTCCGACTTCAACTGTATATACAGTGGGGAGAACAAGTATTTGATACACTGCCGATTTTGCAGGTTTTCCTACTTACAAAGCATGTAGAGGTCTGTAATTTTTATCATAGGTACACTTCAACTGTGAGAGACGGAATCTAAAACAAAAATTCTGAAAATCACATTGTATGATTTGTAAGTAATTAATTTGCATTTTATTGCATGACATAACTATTTGATACATCAGAAAAGCAGAACTTAATATTTGGTACAGAAACCTTTGTTTGCAATTACAGAGATCATATGTTTCCTGTAGTTCTTGACCAGGTTTGCACACACTGCAGCAGTGATTTTGGCCCACTCCTCCATACAGACCTTCTCCAGATCCTTCAGGTTTCGGGGCTGTCGCTGGGCAATACGGACTTTCAGCTCCCTCCAAAGATTTTCTATTGGGTTCAGGACTGGAGACTGGCTAGGCCACTCCAGGACCTTGAGATGCTTCTTACGGAGCCACTCCTTAGTTGCCCTGGCTGTGTGTTTCGGGTCATTGTCATGCTGGAAGACCCAGCCACGACCCATCTTCAATGCTCATACTGAGGGAAGGAGGTTGTTGGCCAAGATCTCGCGATACATGGCCCCATCCATCCTCCCCTCAATACGGTGCAGTCATCCTGTCCCCTTTTGCAGAAAAGCATCCCCAAAGAATGATGTTTCCACCTCCATGCTTCACGGTTGGGATGGTGTTCTTGGGGTTGTACTCATCCTTCTTCTTCCTCCAAACACGGCGAGTGGAGTTTAGACCAAAAAGCTCTATTCTTGTCTCATTAGACCACATGACCTTCTCCCATTCCACCTCTGGATCATCCAGATGGTCATTGGCAAACTTCAGATGGGCCTGGACATGCGCTGGCTTGAGCAGGGGGACCTTGCGTGCGCTGCAGGATTTTAATCCATGACAGCGTAGTGTGTTACTAATGGTTTTCTTTGAGACTGTGGTCCCAGCTCTCTTCAGGTCATTGACCAGGTCCTGCCATGTAGTTCTGGGCTGATCCTTCAACTTCCTCATGATCATTGATGCCCCACGAGGTGAGATTTTGCATGGAGCCCCAGACCGAGGGTGATTGACCGTCATCTTGAACTTCTTCCATTTTCGAATAATTGCGCCAACAGTTGTTGCCTTCTCACCAAGCTGCTTGCCTATTGTCCTGTAGCCCATCCCAGCCTTGTGCAGGTCTACAATTTTAACCCTGATGTCCTTACACAGCTCTCTGGTCTTGGCCATTGTGGAGAGGTTGGAGTCTGTTTGATTGAGTGTGTGGACAGGTGTCTTTTACACAGGTAGTTTTACACACAAGTTCAAACAGGTGCAGTTAATACAGGTAATGAGTGGAGAACAGGAGGGCTTCTTAAAGAAAAACTAACAGGTCTGTGAGAGCCGGAATTCTTACTGGTTGGTAGGTGATCAAATACTTATGTCATGCAATAAAATGCAAATTAATTTCTCCTCTCACTCCTAAACTGCAGCTAAAATGATTATTGATTAGATGTAATACTACCAGTATAATTATCTTTATTGATTTCCATTAACATTAGTATCAATCTATGTATCCTGCTACTGGTCACTGTTACACCTGTTTACGTGTATATATTAGTATCTATTTATCTATGTATCCTGCTACTGGTCACTATTACTCCTGTTTACATGCATATATTAGTATCTATTTATCTATGTATCCTGCTACTGGTCACTATTACTCCTGTTGACATGCATATATTAGTATCTATTTATCTATTTATCCTGCTACTGGTCACTATTACTCCTGTTTACATGTATATATTAGTATCTATGTATCCTGCTACTTGTCACTATTACTCCTGTTTACATGCATATATTAGTATCTATTTATCTATGTATCCTGCTACTGGTCACTATTACTCCTGTTTACATGTATATATTAGTATCTATGTATCCTGCTACTGGTCACTATTACTCCTGTTTACATGTATATATTAGTATCTATGTATCCTGCTACTGGTCACTATTACTCCTGTTTACATGTATATATTAGTATCTATGTATCCTGCTACTGGTCACTATTACTCCTGTTTACATGCATATATTAGTATCTATTTATCTATGTATCCTGCTACTGGTCACTATTACTCCTGTTGACATGCATATATTAGTATCTATTTATCTATGCATCCTGCTACTGGTCACTATTACTCCTGTTTACATGTATATATTAGTATCTATTTATCTATTTATCCTGCTACTGGTCACTATTATTCATGTTTACATGTATATATTAGTATCTATTTGTCTATGTATCCTGGTACTGGTCACTATTACTCCTGTTTACATGTACAGTGGGGAGAACAAGTATTTGATACACTGCCGATTTTGCAGGTTTTCCTACTTACAAAGCATGTAGAGGTCTGTAATTTTTATCATAGGTACACTTCAACTGTGAGAGACGGAATCTAAAAATCACATTGTATGATTTGTAAGTAATTAATTTGCATTTTATTGCATGACATAAGTATTTGATACATCAGAAAAGCAGAACTTAATATTTGGTACAGAAACCTTTGTTTGCAATTACAGAGATCATACGTTTCCTGTAGTGTCGGTAATGACTGTGTGAGTGAGTGAGTGAGTGAGTGAGTGAGTGAGTGAGTGAGTGAGTGAGTGAGTGAGTGAGTGAGTGAGTGAGTGAGTGAGTGAGTGAGTGAGTGAGTGAGTGAGTGTTATTGTGTGTATGTGAGTATATGTTTGCGCGTGTGAGTTATTGTGTGTATGTGAGTATGTGTTTGCGTGTCTGAGGTAATGAGTGAGTGAGTGGTGTGTGTGTCTGAGTGGGTGAACAGGGAGTACAGGAAGTGGCTAAGCGGCACACATCCTGGGGTCGTGAGCTTGGTGACGGGCTTGAACGCTGAGTTGTAGTCAATGAACAGCATCCTCACACAGGTGTTCCCCTTTCTAGGTGGGAGAGGGCAGTGTGGAGTGCAATTGAGATTGTCTTGTCTGTGGATCTGTTGGAGCGGTATGCAAATTGAGATTTTGGGAACAGGAATGATGGTAGTCACCTTGAAATGTGAGGATTACCGACTGAGACAAGGAGAGGTTGAAAATGTCAATTGAGACACCTGCCAGCTGGTGTGTGTATGTGTGCATATGTGTCTGTTTGCGTGTGTGGGTGTTGAAGCACGTGCGTGTGTCCGAGTTAGTGAGTGTTTAGTGTGATTACTCCTAAGTGTTAACCTGTGCCAATGTCTGAATCACCAGGGAGAGGGAGGGCCTGGGAGTGTGTGTATTTCAGTGTGTGGGTGGTCAGTGCTCTCCTATTGGCTGAAACCCGAGGGGGTGTATTTCGGGGCTGGGCCAGGGCTTATGTGGGAGGGGCCGTGCGTTCAGTCTTTCTCTCGCTCAGTCTAGAGCGGAGTGTGTGAGTGTGCACACAACAGAGAGAGCAGACGATAGAAAGAGAGAGCTGTTCTATTCTGGTTTTTATTCTGTCTATCCGTTTGTCTCCTCCAGACACCCAGGACTCCTCTGGCTCTCTCTACCCCGGCAGGGTGTTTGCTGTTGGTGTAACACTCGACCAGCTCAGCCTCCCTCCTGTTGGGAACTCTGGAGCTCCCTCTCTCGCCGTCTGTGTTTGCTCTCCATCGACTGGCTGATTTTCTTCATTTGGAGTGTGTGAGAGTGTGTTTTACTCGGCAGGATTAGGCAGTCAGTATGCACTGTGGTACAAGCTGGTACGGTGGAGGGCGTTTCACTCGTAGGTGTGTGTTGTTGCCTCTCGCTCTGTGAGCCGCACTTGAGTCTCGTACACTCGTCGGATCTAACAGAACAAGCACCCACCATTCCCAAGGATTTGGGATATTTGTATAAAGGTTTAGCCTTCCCTGAGTTGTGGATACAGAGAGGGACTACACATTACAACTTCCCCGAGGAGTAACATCGTCTGAGCAGGTGAGAGAGACGTACCACTGCTTTCACTGGTTATCCACATGGACTGAGGTGTGTGCTTACGTGTGCCAGCTTTTAAATCTGTTCATGTCGTGGGTAGGGGATTCCATGGCGAGTTGCATAAACTAGAGTCTGGTTCAGAGGGAGCAGAGCTTATGTGCAGCTTTCTGCAGTAAATCATAAACTGAACTGAATATGTTGACGAGTATTTTCCGCATGGATGTTTGTCTGTGTGGTTTGTGGGCAGATTCCATGTTTTGGTGCGTTTGTGTAGGTCAGTGTGCTTTTTTGGTAGTTTTCGTGTGTGTGTGTGTGTGTGTGTGTGTGTGTGTGTGTGTGTGTGTGTGTGTGTGTGTGTGTGTGTGTGTGTGTGTGTGTGTGTGTGTGTGTGTGTGTGTGTGTGTGTGTGTGTGTGTGAGATCAGGTACATGTGACTGGTCTGTGGGCTATAGCCGAGGAAAGGTTAGAGCTACATTAACAACATTCTTCTCTGCTGAGCCTCAGAGTATGGAGACCTCCCCCTTACTATCCCCTTATACCCACATCTGTACACCCTGCCCCCTCACCCCCTATCACATCTGCACCCTCCCCTCAGGCCCCCTGCTTGCACCCCCTATTAAGGCCCCATTCCCCCACCCCCATAACCCCTATCCCACTCCTGTACCACCACCCCCCCCCCCCCCCCCCCCCACACACACACACACACACACCACCTTTATTGCTTCCCCATCCTAGCTCACTCCCCCACACACACATCACTGACCACCCCTGGGGTCTCGCTCAAACAGCTGTTACTTCCTCGACACTTTAAACACTTCGCTGGTCACAGGTTGAGGAATGGTTCCAAAAAAAAATCGCAACATCCACCTAAAATGAACCTTACAAATCGCAGTGTTGGGCGATTTGGAAAGCCACAGTCAGTCAATAAATAATAGAATAGTACTGGTAGGAAAGGCTTTCATCTTTAGCTCACAATCTGGGGATACTATATGATTAGAAAGGTTCAAAATGTAAAACATCACAGCACAATTGAAAAATGTATGGCACATGGGAACCAAACGAGGGTGGTCTATGGTGATAGGTGGGATGGGCTGAGAGTGGCTGAGGGGTGGGATTAAAGAGCTTATGGTTGGTAATGTATTATTGTTTTGTGATTGCTTTATATACAAGTACCATGTATGTCAAATATGTATGCTAAATGTGTATGTAATATGTATATGTAAAATGTATGTATATGTAGCAGAAAAGCTGTAAAAAACTAAAAAAGATATGTGTCCTACAAAGGAGGTGGGGGGGTGGGTTAATAGTAATAAACGAGAAAAAAAATACAAAAAATCTAAGGAAACAAAAAAATACAAAAAACTCTTGGTTGTTGCTTTTCTGCTCCTCTCTCCCTCCCTCCACTTCTCCTCTACCCTTCCTTGCTTCTCTCCCTCCCTCACTCGTCTCCTCCTCCACCCTTCCTTGCTTCTCTCCCTCCCTCACTCGTCTCCTCCTCCACTTCTTCTCTCCCTTGCTCCTCTCCTCCCTTCTTTCATTCCTCATCTCCCCTGCTGCCATTTACCATCTACCACTCTATGGGCTACCGCTGCAACGAGCTCCTGTAAAACAGTAACCAGTGTGTGTGTGTGTGTCAGGATATGTTTTATGCCTTATGCCTTATGCCTTATCTTCTGGAGGAATGCTGTATTACTTCTCTCCCTGGGTTCTTTACCTCCTCTCTCTCTCTCTCTCTCTCGCACTCACTCACTCACTCAATCTCACTAAATTTTTCAATTCAATGTAAGGGCTTTATTGGCATGGGAAACATATGTTAACATTGCCAAAGCAAGTGAAGTAGATAATAAACAGAAGTGAAATAAACAATACAAATGAACAGTAAACATTACACTCACAAAAGTTCCAAAAGAATAAAGACATTACAAATGTCATATTATGTGCAAAATGTAATAGTTAAAGTACGAAAGGGAAAATAAATGAACATAAATATGGGTTGCATTGACAATGGTGTTTGTTCTTCAGTGGTTGCCCTAGTCTTGTGGCAACAGGTCACAAATCTTGCTGCTGTGATGGCACACTGTGGTATTTCAACCAATGGATATGGGAGTTTATCAAAATTGTGTTTGTTTTAGAATTCTCTGTCTAGCTGTGAAATCTGAAATATGTGTCTCTAATATGGTCATACATTTAGCAGGAGGTTAGAAAGTGCAGGTCAGTTTCCACCTCATTTAAGTGAAAATGAAAATTCTGGCACACATGTATTTGGGGAGTTTCTCCCATTCTTCTCTGCAGATCCTCTCAAGCTCTGTCGGGTTGGATGGGGAGCATTGCTGCACAGCTATTTTCAGGTCTCTCCAGAGAGGTTCGATCGGGTTCAAGTCCGGGCTCTGGCTGGGCCACTCAAGGACATTCAGAGACTTGACCCGAAGCCCCTCCTGCGTTGTCTTGGCTGTGTGCTTAGGATCGTTGTCCTGTTGGAAGGTAAATCTTCGCCCCAGTCTGAAGTCCTGAGCGCTCTGGAGCAGGTTTTCATCAAGGATCTCTCTGTATGTTGCTCCGTTCATCTTTGCCTCGATCCTGACTAGTCTCCCAGTCACTGCTGCTGAAAAACATCCGTACAGCATGATGCTGCCACCACCATGCTTCACCGTAGGGATGGTGCCAGGTTTCCTCCAGACGTGACGCTTGACATTCAGGCCAAAGAGTTCAATCTTGGTTTCATCAGACCAGAGAATCTTGTTTTTCATGGTCTGAGAGTCTTTAGGTGCCTTTTGGCAAACTCCAAGTGGGCTTTTATGTAACTTTTACCGAGGAGTGGCATCCGTCTGGCTATTCTACCATAAAGGCCGGCAGGTAGCCTAGTGGTTAGAGCGTTGGGCCAGTAACCAAAAGGTTGCTGGACCGAATCCCTGAGCTGAAAAGGTACAAATCTGTTCTGCCCCTGAACAAGGCAATAACCCACTGTTCAAGGTTAGGCCGTCATTGTAAGTAATAATTTGTTCTTAACTGTTAAATAACTGTAAAATAAAAAAGTGTGCTGCAGAGATGGTTGTCCTTCTAGTAGCTTCTAGTAGCTCTGGAGCTCTGTCAGAGTGACCATTGGGTTCTTGATCACCTCCATGACCCTTCTCCCCTGATTGCTCAGTTTGGCCAGGTGGCCAGCTCTAGGAAGAGTCCTGGTGGTTCCAAACTTCTTCCAGTTAAGAATGATGGCCACTGTGATCATGGGGACTTTCAATGCTGCAGAATTTTTTTGGTACCCTTTCCCAGATCTGTGCCTCGACACAATCCTATCTCGGAGCTCTACGGACAATTCCTTCGACCTCATGGCTTGGTTTTTGCTTTGACATGCACTGTCAACTGTGGACCTTATATATATATATATATATACACACACACACACACACACACACACACACACACACACACACACACACACACACACACACACACACACACACACACACACACACACACACACACACACACACACACACACACACCTTTGTGTCTTTCCAAATCATGTCCAATCAATTGAATTTACCACAGTTGGACTCCAATCAAGTTGTAGAAACATCTCAAGGATGATCAATAGAAACAGGATTACCCTGAGCTCAATTTCAAGTCTCATAGCAAAGGGTCCACTTATGTAAATAATGTATTTTAAAGTTTTTTGACATTTGCAAAAATAAAATTAAAAAACGTTTTTGCTTTGTCATTATGGTGTATTGATTGTAGATTGCTGAGGATTTTTATTTTTTTTATACATTTTAGAATAAGTCTGTAATGTAACAACGTGTAAAAAGTCAAGGGGTCTGAACACTTTCCGAATGCACTGTACTTGCACATTATAACGCCGCTGTACATAGCCAATAACATGATATTCGACATCTACATTTTTTTTACAACTTTTGTGAATGTAATGTTCACTAATGTTTCCCTTGTTTATTCAATTTTGAGAGAGAGAGGCCACTGTGAACGAGCTGAAAGACAAAGCAAGAAGGGCCTTCAATGCCATCAAAGGGAATATAAAATTAGACATTTGGATCTGGCTAAAAACAGAGCCCCAGGACAGCAACACAATTAGACCCAACCAAATCATGTGAAAACAAAAGGATAATTACTGGACACATTGGAAAGAATTTTCACCTCATTTAAGATTGGGTCAGTCACAGTGGTCAGGTATTCTGCCACTGTGTACTCTGTTTAGGGCCAGATAGTACTCCAATTTACGCCGTTTTTTTGTTTGATTCTTTTCGTGTGTGAAATATTTATATTTTTGCTTTCTCATAATTTGGTTGGGTCTTAATGTGTTTCTGTCCTGGGGCTCTTTGTTGTCATTGTAAATAAGAATTTGTTCTTAACTGACTTGCCTGGTTAAATAAAGATTCAAATTTAAATTCTCTCTCTCTCTCGCTCTCTCCCTCTCTCTCCCTCCCTCTCTCTCTGTGTGCTGATGCTTGTAATGCTTATAAAGATTTGGCATGAATTCAGTCATTGCACTTCAGACGTGTGTTTGGTTAGCCCAACAGCTAGCTGTGTGTCCTGGATGGATGGCGCTAACACCTGGGACACGATCAGGAGCTAGACGTTGTGGAACGTTGCAGATAGACATGTCATGAATAGAACTGTATCCACTTTATATTATGTTCACTCTACCTATTTGTATATAATGTTTGTAAACTTTGTTTAAACTCCTCTGTATGTCTTCTCTCTCTAAATCTTGTTAATCACTAGCCGCACCATTTTACCAAGTAAAATTCTGAGTATGCGTCAATGTACGTGGTGAATAAAAGTGATTCCGATTTTGGCACGATTCCTAATTCTACATGTCCGAGAGGCGTGTTTGTTCTACATAATGTATTTCTATTCCCTGCTCCCAGTCTGCACTGATTGAATTCCAGCTTCAGTCTTTTGCTTTACCTACACAACTCTGGACATCCATGGGTTCTCCCAGTCCATTTCCCAGGTAACCTCTAGTGCTGAATGCAATATGTTAATGTGACGCTCTGATATGAGCCACTGATGCGTAGCGTAGCATAGCTGCCACCGTGAAGGAGCTTATCAGCCCATGTTAACTGGTGCAGCCTATTGGTAAGGTGTGTGTGTGTGTCTGTGTGCATGCATGCGTGTGTTTTTATCAGCCCATCCCTATCAAAGGCCCAGCCCTCAGCAGCTGAGACGTACGTATGCATGTATGTTTGTGATTCCGATTAGACTAAGTGTCAGTGCCACAAGATATGACTTTTTATGGCAGTATCAGTTTTATGAGGAGTTAAAACTGGACCCCTCTCTTCTCCTATGAATGTGGAACTCGAGATGAAACTCTGTGGAGAAATTAAACACCGTGATGTAAATGAATGTGTTTATGCAATGTAAGTGTAATTACGTGTTATGAGCACAGACGTGCATGTGCGTGTGCACGCACACACACGCTGCTCAGCCAGTGGTGGTCGGATGTGCTCTTTGACATTGTGACCTGTTACCGTAGCAACGGATGGACATTAATCCTACCGAGAGAAGGGGAGATGGGCGTCCAGCCTCTAACGTTTTAGAGCGGTGGGCCAGTAACCGAATGGTCATTGAGCAAAGAACTTAACCCCCTAATTGCTCCTGTAAGTCACTCTGGATAAGACTGTCTGCTTAATGACTAAACGTTCCCCCTCTGCCCTCCATGACTCATGCATGATGTATGACTTCAGAGTGACCCCTCTTTGTCCCATGGGAACCCCACAGTAAACCCTGTAGGTTCAAGCTTGTAAGTACCCTCCCCCCGGTTCTTTTAGTACTGATTGATGAACTGGTGGCGTGCTCTCTGGAGCAGATGACAAAACAATGATGCTTTTATTAGTTACCGACTAACGGAGATTACCGGGCCTGTACCTCACGCTCTCTTTCTCATACGCCCACATTCTCTCATTAACACTCTCGCTCTCTACCTCGTGCACTTTCTCTCCGTGGTTCATTCTTTCTTTCCCTCTGCAATTTCCTCACCATGTGTTCTGTCTCTCCCTTCGTTTGATCCTGTTTTCTTTCGATTCCTTCGCTCTTTTTGCTCAGCAGTAAAATGGCAGGGATGGCAGACATTTCCGTATTAAGCCAAAATCTCTTTATTACACCCATGGCTGATTTATGAAAGACCACGCCCCACCCCCCTCTCCTCTCTTTCCCCCATCCCTCTCAACCCTCCTCTAGACGCTCCCCTGTTCCTCTAATGGTAATGCTTTCTCCATTAACCCCACCTGATGGCTATGCGAGTAATTATAAGTCTATTGACGGCCCTGTGGCCACACACAATGAGAAATAAATAACGCGTTCGCCCAAGCAGAAACGCATTGGTTAGCTCTCTCCCTCCCTGCTCCCACCTCTCTCTCTCTCTCTCTCTCTCTCTCTCTCTCTCTCTCTCTCGCTCTCTCTCTTACACAACTCAAGAAGCTATAGGCCTTGATTTTTCCACAGAACTGCATTGTGCCTTACATCTCTTATTGGCTATTGTATGAGTTCTGACTCACAGAGAGCCTCGCTCTATTATCTTCCCTTCAACAGCAAGGCTGTGTCCTTTATCCACATACCGTGTGTGTTCCACTCCTCGTCCACTCCACTTTCAACTCCACTCCCCCACCGCCATTATTATACGTATGCTGTGTTCACAAATAGAACTGGTGAATGATGTGAATAGGTTGTTGAGTCCATCTGTATTCTTCTCTGACGTATGTGGAATATTGTATGTATGACCTATAGCCGTATCATTTTAGAGTGGAGCCATGGCCATATTATCCAGCCTTTTTTTCCCACATGGGCCGTCTTCCTATAGTATATGTAAAGCTTTACCGCTCTGTTGGTAAATCTAAATAGGCATATGTATGTGACTCCTATCCTTCCTTCACACTTGACTCCTTTCCTTCCTTCCTTCTGTACTGGTGAAAGCATACATTTGGTTGGCGTCACACTTGTCACTTTGACTTATCACTTGCTTTTAGATCAGAGCAAGAAAAAGTAGAGGAGAAGAAGCCACTTTATTTTGAGATGCAAACATTGACAATATTGTTATCGTTTCATAGCCATCTTTTCCAGAGGTTAGGGGTCATAGCGTCCTACATAACGTCAACCCCTGCTCCGCTGGACCTGCTGATGCTGTTAAGTTATTGAGGCAATTTCAAGTTGTTATAACTCATATTTCATTCACTTTGGAGTCATGCCACATTACTTACACTGGTATGATTTATCGTTGGTTGTTGGTCACTAAATCTCCACCGTGTGGTGTTGTGTGAGACATTAGGCAAGCCTTGGCGCCAGGATGATTTGCTGTGATAGGGAGTGGCGCATGAAGACTTCTGATTGCTTGATTGATTCGAGGTCGTTGTTGTTTGTTTACTCACTTTGGATGTTTACTTCCGCAGTATGCCCGAGAACGCTTGTCAGACTCATGGCTTAGGGGTCGGCAATAACCATTAACTAGTGTAAGTCAAACTATGCTGTAACTAAGATGGCGAATCAACATTTTTACAACTCGTTTATCGAAGGCCCCCTTCTTGATTTATGCCATGTTGTGAAAATATCGTCCGATGCCGTTGTGTGCTCAATAATTGAATTAGGCACTCTGTGTACGCAGTGCTATTTCACTTCACTGTGCTTGGAGTTTAAGACCCTCTCCTAGTTATAGAGACTCAAAGAGGGAAGGCGGCAGAGAGAGAATGGGGTTGGTAGAAGTTTAATATGAAATATTGAAGTACTACTACTTTGTTCCCTCCCGGTGCACGAAAGCATGCAGGAGGCATGTTGAAACAACGTGTTCACATCTAACGTTCATCCAACATTCATGCCACATTGTGGTGTATGTGTGTGTGTGTCTGACACAGAATGCCTGAGAGTAGGCCTACACTCCTCCAACAAACTACTTTCGAAAGGAGTGGGAACAAAGCAGAACACAGACACACAAAGAGATTATATAAAAAAAGAAATAAGAAGTTATATGATATAACTGTTCTTCCGTACTGGTTCAGATTCTTATGGGCGTGTGTAATCACTATCAGCCAGGATATGCTCTCGATACTTTCTAGTTCTGTGTGTGTGTGTGTGTGTGTGTGTGTGTGTGTGTGTGTGTGTGTGTGTGTGTGTGTGTGTGTGTGTGTGTGTGTGTGTGTGCTTCCGAACTGAGGTCATTTCACTGCACTCGTTTTCCTGTAGACATCCAAAGCAGAGTCTGACGAGATAGCCTTGCAGCCATCCCTCTCTTCCACATGGATGAACAGAGAGAAATGGAAGACAAGGAGGGATGAGAGTGGGAGCAGAGTATAAAGAGAGACTGGGGAGGATGGTTGATATCATGGCCCCTGTCCAACATTTTCCCACTCATCCTGCTCTTTTCATATTGAGATGGGTGAAGGGAAGGGTTCCGCCAGGCAGACAGAGAGGAGTCAGGGTGTGCGTATGTGCATGTGTGTGCACGTGCGTGCATGTGTGTGTGTGTGAGACCTGTAGAGGAGTTGCCCCTCCTCATGCCCACTATTGTGCTCCGAAGAGATGGGCAGCACTTACTCAGTACCTATTATACCGAACACTATAGGTGAGTGTGAGTCCAGGGTCATAGAGCTGCAGAGACATGCATGAGACTGAACATGTGGCTGATTATTCAGTTTCATTCAGTGAATTTAATCCATGACACTAATGTTAGCTAGTCCTTTAGAATAGGGGATAATTCTGTTCTGAATAGGTAACTGGCACCTGCTTTATCCTCTCTTCCCCCTGCTCTATATAACATATCCATAGCTGTTTAATTGCTAATAGCCACTAATAGCTCTACAGGCCCCGATGCCTACATGACTGAATAGGCTGATAGGTGCTTTACATAGAAATACCACCGTACTGTTGTGTCTGTAACAGCTGCCCCAATAAGACCAGTAAATTCTACTCAATATGGCCCAGTACATCTTTTTTGAAGGTAAATACAGTATAATGTGACACAACATAACTTTTGTTGTACAATGCATTCTTACGTCCGTACAGTTACGTAGTAGAAAAATAACACTGCTACCTCTATGGCTCAAACTGCTATGTATTGTTTTGAAGTGGTGGGATCTGTGTAGTACAATATAGATCGGGTTGGAGTTCCTAATGGCATGACTTTCTATTGCTGCTCTGTGTATCTGTGACCCAGTTTGTAGATCTGTAAAGTCAGAGGGAGATGCCTTGTCCGCTGGCTGTGTTCCCGACTTCCCTATACCTGCGTGTTTAAAGGAGAGGTTCACCCATTTTGAATGTTATGGTTTTTGTGCGTCTCTGAGGGATGCTCTATTGATTCCCAGTGTCATGTTTTCATGTGTATCTGAGCTGTTGCCGTTCAAGCATGCAGAAAGTATGACGTAGCGTTGCGATAAAGCCACTCTCACTACGCTGGAGGTTAATAGGAATATGACTTTTAAAATCACGAAAACCTCTGATATACCGTATGTCAGATTTCAATACTGGCCGATGTCATAACGCAGAGCGTTGTCTTCTCTTGAATGAGCCATTGGTCGTATTTTTGCGATTTTCCTACTTCGAGAAATGTGTAATTTAACAGAGGATCTAGCACATTTTCTCCTATTTGTCTGCCTCTTCAGTCCAGGGTGCATTGCATGGTGCTGTTGCATGGCTGTTGTGAATGTCAGACTTCATTCTGTGAGACATATCGATCTGCAGGTTGAACATGGTGAGATTGTTGACTCCTAAATTGATAGTGCAGTTTGTTTAGGCGATTTTACAGTTAACTAGCTGCTTCACATGCTGATACTGACTTTGGTATTATTGTGTGTAGCTACGTTTGCTAGCTACTTAGCTACCTAGCTAGCCAGCTCATAGAGAGAGCATTGCATTGTGGGGTTTGTAGTTTACTTGAGCTGCAACATATTTTCACATGTTGCTACCAACCTTATTATAATGACAAAATGAAACATTTGTTCACAAAAAGTATTGTTCTCACATATTAGTGTTGTTTAACACTGTAAATGAATGAATGAATGAATGAATGAATTCGTGGTTCTGGATAGGTTTTTCCTTTTATCAAGAATCGTTGATCTACAGTGGTTCCTCCTTTAAAAGTTGCGTTGTACTGCGGCACACCTTGCGTGCTGCTGCAGCATTCTGTGGCACGTCATTTAATTATCAGCCATTTTTTCTGTTACTGCAAGTTATTGCTAGTTTGACTACCAGAGGGCATCTTTGAGAAGCATTTGATAGTATTCCATATTGGCATTACCAGAGAATTTTGAAACCTTTTTTGTAATAACATAAAATATGGGATTGATTTTAAGAAATTTGGCTTAATTAATTTAATTAATATTATGGGGTTTCGATTCAGAGAAAAACTAAAAACTAAACCCTCAGGGTTTCCGTTAGGATGGAATGGAAAATATGGCGCTGAACAACGTGACGGTCGGGAGTGGGCTACATGATTGGAGGATTCTAAATTGTTTGCCTTCATTTGACAACTTGGTTCCAATATTTCCGTAAATCAGTGATATTTATTCCCATAGTAATTCGTATGGGTCATTAACTAAATCAACATCTGCATTTTGAAAGAGTTTTTTAAATCATTATTTTATTAACGAAACGTGTTTATTTGTTTATTAGGCTACTGTGCAGTCTACAATACACACTGTAGTCAACATGGGTAAGGGCCTAATTTTTATAACATTAACCATGTGTATGTAGATGTGGACAGATAGATACGAATGATTTGTTTAAAGGTCACACCTAGCTCAAGTTGGGGCGGGGGGGTGTTTCTCACCTAGCTCGGCTATTAGACAATTCTTTAGTAAAGGTTGAATAGTCTATCGTTCAGCTAATAGCCCACCCTGCTACGTTTGTGAAAAACGAATAATAATTATTTTCCCCCTTCCCACATGTTAAAGACTCCAATTAATAAAGTGTTTTTAGCCACAATCGGCCCCAACCCCAATTAATACATTTGGGCACAGTCGATAGCGTTCTGGACATCAGGCTAGAATGTTGAGGGTTCGAAACCTGCTCCTGCTTGTTTCATTACATTATTATGCAGGTCTCAGAGCAAATAGCCTGGATTGTTACTCCCATCTCGTTTCTCGCTCTCTTCCACGCGTCATTCAGCACGCTTGTGGGCGTGCTGGCAGGATGTAATGTTTTTTATTCTGTATATATGAATTACAAATCAGCCTTTACTTAAATCATGTTTCTAGTCTATTGCGTAGTTACAATGTGTAATCATTGATGTCCCAGGAGCAGGAGTGGTAAACACTGTTGAAGTGTATAATTGTAATACATACATGCGGACACAGCAAAAGTCACAGAATGGAGTTTGATACACCTGGTATTGGATATGACAGAGAAAACAAACTTGCTAAATAGCGATATTCGTAAATTAACTTTATGACAGAAAAATATGCACAATCGTTTGTCTCTACATTAACTAACATATTCCTCTCAATTGTAAATGTTTTGCTTGACTCGTTATGATGTTATAACTACTTACATTTGTTCCCTCCGTAATGTTTTGTCAGCCATCTTTGCTGAAGAAAGTCACCAGGGAGGGGTGGCTTGCGTCAAAATCGTCATTGGAACCACTCAATATGATTGGTCAAATAAATTTCTTGGGACCCAAATGCATAATGAGTGCTCTAACTCCCCCTTGTGGTGGTTTGGAGCAGGGAAGCCGTGACGCTGGGTATCTCCAAGTCCCGCGGTGTAAGCCCGCAACTTTTAAAGGAGGGACCACTGTATGCTCTCATCTTGTCTTTATAGTTTTCTTGATTGGCATGTCTATTCTGTGCCACGGTGTTGTGTGTGTGTGGCAGTTTGTGATGTAGCTGTTTGAGAGGGTGTGTGTGTGTGCGTGCCTGTGTGTGTGCTTGCGTGCGTGTATAGTATGCACTCAGTTTCTTGACACACAGGAATAAGTGTTATGCTCTCAAAGTTGTCCACCTGTTCATATATCTAAATCTGCTCTCTCTCCCTCGCTGTATCTCTAGAGATTCTCATTCACTTATTAATCCCCTATGTTTAACAAGGAACCTCAGAACCTTAGAATGGAGACATCCTCTCAATTGTCTCTGGAGCTCTATCTCAGTTTTAGTCAGAACATTCCGGGAGACCGGAAGGCGTCCATGGCCGAGTCAAGACCGAGACCAGAAAAATGTGAATTCAATTCAAGACCATGATTGTCATTTTGTCAATTCCCCACAATAATAAGAGTTAAACATGTCCAGTATTTCTGTGTTCATATTTCAAAACAACTTATGGATTCTTTAGATATTCAGAATAGTTAAAAAATGGATTCTGAGGGAAAATAAAGCCACTCTACAAATTATTACTAACCCACACACAGTGGGGAACAATGGGCCTTCTACACCTTCAGAGAAGGGCTAATCTAGCTGCAGCATTTAATTATAATTATATTATTATTTTCAATGATGTTCTGATTTAATCTCTTCACTTTTGGGGGGGAAAAGAAAGCGTTAACACTGATGAGAAAAAAATATCCAATTAGTATTTTTCTGTGGTTGTCTCTAGGGAGACAAATCTAGCTAGCTAAGTCAGCCATTGGCTAGGCCATCAGAAGCTAGATAAAGGCATCTGCCATTCAACTATATTAGGGCAACATTTTGGAGTGACAGTGGAATCAACCAATCACATTTTGACTGGATGGGACCGTTTTTACAAAAACGTATGGAAACTTCTGCCTTCTTGAAGGCCAACAGGTCACTGCGCAATAGCGAGCAATAGTTTTTCCTTGGGCTAGCTAGCTAACTTTTGTTTTTGGCTAGTTTGCAGCGGCTGCACAGGTGTTATCAAAGAGGATGTTGTTGCTAATGTGTTAGCTTCTCCCTTTTCAAATGATCATCATCATCATCTGGTGAGTGGAACTGTGTTTTATTGCAGCGCACTTGCTGTTGTTAGCCATCTCTTTGAAAATAACTTATCTGTGTGAAACATTTTTGCATTATAGCAACATGAAATATTATAAAAACCTGTTCAAATACACCCCCAGGACGAATATGACACTTTAAAAAAATCTGACAAGCTGCCACTTAGATAAGGTCATTTTCAGTTTTTCATAAATTCTTAGAATGTTTGGGAGTTATGTATACTAAGGCATTTGTGAAAATTCTATAGCAATATAGAGTGGGAAAGCGGCCGTGCATTTGGACAATTTATAGACACTGCAGTAAATAAAACCCAAATAAAAACATCTGTCTTGTCCAGGACCAGAGTCTACACACAGACGTGTGCTCTATAGCCGATCAGAGCTACAGTAGGCCTTTACAGTGCATTCTGAAATTATTTAGACCCCTTGACTTTTTCAACATTTTGTTATGTTACAGATTTATTCTAAAATCGATAAAACAAAATAATCCTCATCAATCTACACACAATAACCCCAAAAAACAGGTTTTTAGAGATGTTTGCAGATATATTTGAAATAAAAAAAAATAAAGAACTTTTGCTATGAGACTCAGAATTGAGCTCAGCTGCATTCTGTTTCCATTGTTCATCCTTGAGATGTTCCCAAAACTTGATTGGAGTCCACCTGTGGTCAATTCAATTGATTGGGCATGATTTGGAAAGGCACACGTGTCTAAATAAGGTCCCACAATTGACAGTGCATGTCAGAGCAAAAACCAAGCCATGAAGTCGAAGGAATAGTCCGTAGAGCTCCGACACATGATTGTGTCGAGGCACAGATCTGGGGAAGGGTACCAAAAAATGTCTGCAGCATTGAAGGTCCCCAAGAACACAGTGGCCTCCATCAGCTCTTCCTAGAGCTGGTCGCCCGGCCAAACTGAGCAGGCGGTGGAGAAGGGCCTTGATCAGGGAGGTGACCAAGAACCCAATGGTCACTCTGACAGAGCTCCAGAGTTCCTCTGTGGAGTTGGGGGAACTTTCCATAAGGACAACCATTTCTGCAGCACTCCACCAATCAGGCCTTTATGGTAGAGTGGAAAAACAGAAGCCACTCCTCAGTAAAAGGCACATGACAGCCCACTTGGAGTTTGCCAAAAGGCACCGAAAGGACTCTCAGACAATGAGGAACAAGATTCTCTGGTCTGATGAAATCAAGATTGAACTCTTTGGCCTGAATGCCAAGCGTCACGTCTGGAGGAAACCTGGCAACATCCCTATGGTGAAGCATCGTGGTGGAAGCATCATACTGTGGAGATGTTTTTCAGCAGCAGGGACTGGGAGACTATTCAGGATCGAGGGAAAGATGTACAGAGCAAAGTACAAAGATATCTTTAGGCGCTCAGGCTCCCCTTCCAACAGAACAACAACCCTAAGCACACAGCCAAGACAACTCAGGAACTCAACTCACAACTCAAGTTTCTGAATGTCCTTGAGTGGCCCAGCCAGAGCCCAGACTTGAACCTAATCGATCATCTCTGGAGAGACCTGAAAATAGCTATGCAGCGACGGTCCCCATCCAACCTGACAGAGATGATCTGCAGAGAAGAATGGGAGAAACTCTCCAAATACAAGTGTACCAAGCTTTTAGCGTCATACCAAAGACTCGAGGCTGTAATTGCTGCCAAAGGTTCTTCAACAAAGTACTGAAGAAAGGGTCTGAATATTTATGTGAATGTGATATTTCAATTTATTGTTTTTTTTTTGTCCCAAAATTTCTAAAAACCTGTTTTTGCTTTGTCATTATGGGGTATTGTGTGTAGATTGATGAGGGGGAACAATTTTAGAATAAGGCTGTAAAGTTAAAAAAAATGTGGAAAAAGTCAAGGTTATTTGGTATTATATTAAGATCCCCATTAGCTGTTGCAAAAGCAGCAGCTACTCTTCCTGGGGTCCACACAAAACATGAAACATAATACAGAATTACATATTACAGAACATCAATTGACAAGAACAGCTCAAGGACAGAAGTACATACATTTAAAAAAAAAGGCACACGTAGCCTACATATCAATGCATACACACAAACTATCTAGGTTAATTAGGGGAGAGGCGTTGTGCCGTGAGGTTTTGCTTTATCTGTTTTTTGAAACCAGGTTTGCTCTTTATTTGATCAATATGAGATGGAAGGAAGTTCCATGCAGTAAGGGCTCTATATAATAATGTACGCTTTCTTGAATTTGTTCTGAATTTGGGGACTGTGAAAAGACCCCTGGTGGCATGTCTGGTGGGATAAGTGTGTGTGTAAGAGCTGTGTTTAAGTTGACTATGCAAACCAATTTGTGATTTTCAACACATGAATGTTTCAGTATAAAATAAAGAAGTGATGCAGTCAGTCTCTCCTCAACTCTTAGCCAAGAGAGACTGGCATGCAAAATATTTATATCAGCCCTCTGATTACAATGAAGAGCAAAACGTGCCGCTCTCTTCTGGGCCAGCTGCAGCTTAACTTGGTTGTTCCTTGCAGCACTGGACCACACGACTGCACAATAATCAAGATTAGACCAAACTTGAGCCTGCAGAACTTACTTTTTGGAGTGTGGTGTCAAAACACCAGAGCATCTCTTTATTACGGCCAGACCTCTCGCCATCTTTACAACCATTGAATCTATATGTTTTGACCATGACAGTTTACAATCTATCAGTTTTGAATTTGGCGCCCTGCAATTTCACTGGCTGTTGTCGAGGTGGGACGCTGTACCAGACAGGTTAATGCCAGTGGCAGGTCATTGGTAAAAACAGGAAAGAGTAGAGGGCCTAGAGAGCTGCCCTGTGGTACACCACACTTTACATGTTTGACATTAGAGAAGCTTTCATTAAAGAAAACCTTTTGAGCTCTGACCAATCGTATCGATGACCAATCGTATCAAGTGGTTTCCATGACGAATTTGACGCTATACCTTAACATGTTTGGTATAAATATTAGTTGTGAACCTAGCTATGAATCTCCTAAGCGGGTTGTATGAACTTCAAAATAGTCTGAATGAGATTAAGTAGAGTATAATGGATTGAGTAGAATATAATATATCTTTGTTCCAAGGATGCAAGTCGTAAATACATGTAGTTATTATCAAGCATGAGATCCCCACATTGTAGCATGTACATTGAATATATTCACTGATCATGTACTCTACCTAGGCAAATAAAGGTTCAGTTTAGGTATGAATGTCTGAGACATTCTTTTTCAGTCATATCCAATACCAGGAGTATCAGACTCCGGTCTTTGAATGATGCTGTGTCTGCATGTATGTATTACAATTATACACTTCAACAGGGTTTATCAATCCTGGTCCTGGGGCATTGCTACACATTGTAACTATGCAATAGACTAGAAACATGTTTTAACTAGTTCAAGGCTGATTTCTAATCCATATATACAGAAACAGATTTTTTTTAAACTGTACACTGCACTTCCTATACATCATGTAAATACTCTAAAACCGGTTCCTCTCAATATCTATTTTCCTTCATCTGCATTGATCTGATAAACACAGGATAGGTGTAGTATTTCATAAAATTAGATACTTATTTTCAACCAGTAGAGAATGTGAAAAGCTTTATTGAAAGAAGTTCCTTATCCAAGTGTTATAAATACATAATGCATGCATTATATTATATTTGTAATATTATATTATAAATACAAGTTCAAATTGAACTTCAATGCACATTTGGTGTCCATTATAAAAACAGAGGGAGAAAGAGAAGGTGGGAAGGGATGTGCGAGAGAGTGTAAAAGACAGAAAGGGAAAGAGGTAAGAACAGAAGAACAGGGAAGACAACATATGATTAATGAATCACAGTGCTACTAAACTTAATATTCTCTCAGTTCCTCACAATTACATTATACATTATAGTTATAGTGTTTCTAGCTGTGTCTCCTTACCAGCCTTGGGCTCCCAGTTGGCATGAAGGTTATCTTAAGATGGGATGAGGTGACGATGATGGGACTGGGGGTTGGCATCCTCTCTCACATCCAAACATGCCTGCAGACAAGCGACAGATGGATGGAGAGAGAGCATGATTAAGCCTTGTGTTTTTTTTTATTCTAACACTATCAGTCATCTTAATCATCAGGAGGTGAAATGCAAAACTGACCTTGGATCATTAACTCTGGGACTACTACATCTCTATCTGTATTTCAATGTGAAGCATCTCTTGAATAATACTTCATGTTGACCCGACCAAGTGACCTCAAACCTCTGATCATGCTGTGCCTTCTACGTAGCCAGTTCAGATGCGGGAGGGTTTACCGACAGTGCTGATATAACCTAGAGGATTTAGGGAGAAGGGGGGGACAGGTGTAAAGTGAAGGAGAGAGACTGTTATTGAGAAAATCAGGTAGTTAAAGAGACAGTGTTCAACAGGCATCTGTGTGTGTGGCCTCACCCGGTGTCCACACTAAGTGGCTGCAGAGTACTTTATGCTGAGAAACATGCACAGACACTTGTGGACAAACAATATAGCATAGTTATAGAAATAATGAAGTGTCTTACTCTTCTCCATGGTTGGTCCTTTTGCCTATTCTTTGAAGGTGGAAGGAGACACAATAACACACCTGAGCCTGCTTACTGCACAACACAATCCATCAATCAGATTGATACACGAGTGTGTAGGTGTGGGTTATAAGGTGTCTAATTGTTCCATATTTTTTCAATATGGGTGACTCTTAACCTGTTAGGCTGGCTGGCCCGACACCGGTACACTTATGACAACATCCAGCTCAAGTGCAGGGCGCGAAATTCAAAAGATATTTTTTTAAAATATTTAACTTTCACACATTAACAAGTCCAAGACACCAGATGAAAGGTGCACATCTTGTGAATCAAGCCAACATGTCCGATTTTTAAAATGTTTTACAGGGAAGACACAATATGTAAATCTATTAGCTAACCACGTTAGCAAAAGACACCACTTTTCTTACTCCATCAGTTTTTTACTCCATCAGTAGCTATCACAAATTCGACCAAATAAAGAAATAAATAGCCACTAACCAAGAAAAAACTTCATCAGATGACAGTCTGATAACATATTTATTGTATAGCATATGTTTTGTTCGAAAAATTTGCATATTTCAGGTATAAATCATAGTTTACATTTCAGCTACAATCAGAAATTGCACCGAAAGCAGCCATAATATTTACAGACACCAACGTCAAATACCTAATTACTCATCATAAAACATTTCTGAAAAATACATAGTGTGCAGCAATTGAAAGACAGGCATCTTGTGATTCCAGACAATATTTCCGATTTATTAAATGTTTTACAGCGAAAACAAAATGTAGCGCTATATTAGCGTAGCCACAATAGCCAGAAACACTTGGGCGCCCACGACCAGTTCACATGCACGACAGATATATGAAATAACATCATAAATTGGGTCTTACTTTTGCTGATCTTTCATCAGAATGTTGAACAAGGTGTCCTTTGTCCAGATGAGTCGTTGTTTGGATTCAGAATGGCAACTTTCCCTCTTCATTTAGCATGGGCACTAGCCGAGTGGCACGGATCTCTCCAACGTAAACAAAGTCAGAGAACGGAACACGGCAAAACTCCCGAAAAAATGTCAATAATCTGATTAAACTATATTGAAAAAACATACATTACGATGATATGGTCACATGTATCAAATAAAATCCGAGCCGGAGATAGTTTTCGTCCATAACGGCAGCAAAACAGAAGGCAATCCCACTTCCAAGTCGCGCGCTTCAGAGTACCGGAAGTGGACGGTCACGTCAAAGAAATAGCTTTTATTCCACCTCAGACCAAGATGAACACAAAATTTCTTCTCTCACATCCTCTTGACACCCAGAGGAAGGCGTATGAAGTGTACGTAGACTCCTACGTGCAATGACCATGTATAGGCAGGAAGTTGAACAGAGCATATATTTCTGACATTCCACTTCCTGGTCAGGGAAAGTGCTGCCAAATGAGTTCTGTTTCACTCAGAGAAATAATTCCAACGGTTTTAGAAACTAGAGAGTGTTTTCTATCCAATAGTAATAATAATATGCATATTGTACGAGCAAGAATTGAGTACGAGGCCGTTTGAAATGGGCACGATTTCACTGGCTACTCAATACTTTCCCTTGCAGCCATAAGAAGTTTTTAAAGAGCCTGTTTTGTTTTTGTACAGACATCACCCTTACCTAAACAGCACCCTCACCTGAGAAGTAGAAGTCAAAGGGAGAGAAACTGGGAATTGAATAACTGCAGTTGACATAGCTAAGTAAATGGGAAAACACTATTTTTCAATGTGGGTGGCTCTTAAAAGAGCCTTTGGTTGTGTATAGTGTAGTCCATGGTGTTGCCAGGGTATAGCACCCTCTTCGATAAAGTAGGAGGTGAAGATCTCCTACACACGGATTGCCTCCCATGCTGCGATGTTGGCCCCCATCCTTGAAACATCCTGCAGAGCAGCAGACCTCTCTGGCACATGGTGGCGAGCTGTAGATCCCCCTCCATCCTCATGAATTTATTCAGGACACAGTTAGCTTTCACATGCCTGAATTCCCCTAGGAGGCAGTCCCAGATGGCCCTGGTCACCCAACCTTGCAGTGCCCTACACAGTGACTATAGGCTATCGAAATGAAGGAATCTCCAGTTGCAAGGTATCTGTAGGAATATGGAAGATAATGTTATCATTAGACTTCTACACCAGGTCATTATGGATTACTGGAGTATAATATCTCTTATAACAAATCATGATAACATTGGATGGATAGATAGATGCATGCACACACATGTGCACATGTAGCATGTGACAACAGCATGGTCATATCAAGAATAGCATCACAAATGAATACATAAATACCACTTGAAGCTTGATGATGAGTTGATCATTTGAATCAGCTGTGTAGTGCTAAACCAAAAACAAAAATGTGCACCCCTTTGAGTCCCCAGGACTGAGAACCACTGCTCTTCATTGGGACATCTTCATCTACAGACAGGCTTTCACCGCTCTTTGTATCCGAGGACAGAAGATATCACAAGAAACAGACTTCATTATACTCAAATTAGACAGCACTGAATATTATGTTACTATTATATCTGTCCTCACTTCTAGGGACTGGAACTACACAAAAGTACCTGCCCTATCCAGAATAGCCTACTCTCTCACTTTGACAGTTGGGGCTGCTATCCTTTCACCCTCCTCCATGGCTGGTAGCTAGCTACCTACAAATGCACATATAGATAGCTAATATGAAGTTAGGTAGCTGGTGATATGGAATCGACTTAGCTAGCTAGCTATACAGTATGTAGAGTAGGTTAGATAGCTAGCTAGCTACATTAGCAGCTCATTTGAGTTAGCCTGCACTGTAGCTGGTGAGCTAATAATATATTTTTTTTTTAATGCATTTTCGAAATGTATTTACTTACTTGAATAGGTTCTCCCAGCCATGTGGACCATTGGAAACAACGCAGCAAAGTGTTTTTGTCACCAGAGCAGTTTAGAGTGCCTTGCAAAAGTATTCATCCCCCTTGGCGCTTTTCCTATTTTGTTGCAGTACAACCTGGAATATAAATTGATTTATATTTGGATTTCATGTAACGGACATACACAAAATAGTCCAAATTGGTGAAGTAAAATGAAAAAAATAACTTAAATTAAGTCCACCTGTATGCAATCTGTGTCACATGATCTGTCACATGATCTCAGTATATATACACCTGTTCTGAAAGGCCCCAGAGTCTGCAACACCACTAAGCAAGGGACACCACCAAACAAGTGGCACCATGAAGACCAAGGAGCTCTCCAAACAGGTCAGGGACAAAGTTGTGGAGAAGTACAGATCAGGGTTGGGTTATAAAAGATTATCGAAAACTTTGAACATCCCACATAGCATCATTAAATCCATTATAAAAAAATGAAAAGAATATGGCACTACAACAAACCTGTCAAGAGAGGGCTGCCCACCAAAACTTACGGACCAGGCAAGAAGGGCATTGGTCAGAGAGGTAACAAAGAGACCAAAGATAACCCTGAAAGAGCTCAAAGCTCTACAGCGGAGATTGGATAATCTGTCCATAGGACCACTTTAAGCCGTACACTCCACAGAGCTGGGTTTTACGGAAGAGTGGCCAGAAAAAAGTAATTGTTTAATTAAGAATAAAATAAGCAACACGTTTGGTGTTCACCAAAAGGCATGTGGGAGACTCCCCAAACATATGGAAGAAGGTACTCTGGTCAGATTAGACAAAAATTGAGCTTTTTGGCCATCAAGGAAAATGCTATGTGTCCTTAAACCCAACACCTCTCATCACCCCGAGAACACCTTCCCCACAGTGAAGCATGGTGGTGGCAGCATCATGCTGTGGGGATGTTTTATCATTCGGCAGGGACTGGGAAACTGGTCAGAATTGAAGGAATGATGGATAGCTTTAAATACAGGGAAATTCTTGAGGGAAACCCGTTTCAGTCTTTCAGAGATTTGAGACTGAGATGGAGGTTCACCTTCCAGCCGGACAATGACCCTAAGCATACTGCTAAAGCAACACTCGAGTGGTTTAAGGGGAAACATTTAAATGTCTTGGAATGGCCTATTCAAAGCCCAGACCTCAATCCAATTGAGTATCTGTGGTATGACTTAAAGATTGCTGTACACCAGCGGAACCCATCCAACTTGAAGGAGTTGGAGCAGTTATGCCTTGAAGAATGGGCAAAAATCCCAGTGGCTAGATGTGCCAAGTGTAACGGCAGCCTTCCCTCTCTTCACGAGAAGAGAGAGTGTAGCAGGGATTGGACCAACACGCAGCGTAGCCAGTGCTCAACATGTTTAATTAAGACAAATAAACGTGAACACTTACAAAACAAAATAACAAATGTGGCAAACCGATACAGTCCTTTCTGGTGCAGACAAAACACAAAGACAGGAAACAACCACCCACAAATCCCCAACACAAAACAAGCCACCTATATATGATTCTCAATCAGGGACAACGATTGACAGCTGCCTCTGATTGAGAACCATATTAGGCCGAACACAGAAACAGACAAACTAGACACACAACATAGAATGCCCACCCAGCTCACGTCCTGACCAACACTAAAACAAGCAAAACACATAAGAACTATGGTCAGGACGTGACACCAAGCTTATAGAGACATACCCCAAGAGACTTGCAGCTGTAATTGCTGCAATAGGTGCCTCTACAAAGTATTGACTTTGGGGGGTGAATAGTTATGCACGCTCAAGTTTTCTGTTTTTTTGTCTTATTTGTTGTTTCACAATAAAAAATATTTTGCATCTTAAAAGTGGTAGGCATGTTGTGTAAATCAAATTATTCAACCCCCCAAAAAATCCATTTTAATTCCAGGTTGTAAGGCAACAAAATAGGAAAAATGCCAAGGGGGGTGAATACTTTCGCAAGCCACTGTGCTATTTACCTGTGAGTAAATTAATGAAATGGAGAAAGGATTAAACTATTTACCCATTTAATAACCAGATCATACAAATTTACAATGCTGGATTCTTGATGCACAATCGAACGTGCTGCTAAATGCTGCCAGCACACCCACAAGCAAGCCACTCTGGGCTTCCGGAGCGGCACACAGCAATTTACCACATACTAATGTATCCAGGGAATTAGTGTACGTCATGGAATGTTGAGTCAAATATAACCTTTTTTAAAATCTATTATGAAGTTGGTTTTGTAGCATAAAATGTGTATTTGATATTTTTTACTGATATTATGATTGTCTGTTTTTTCGTATCTGCAAAGTAGTTAAAAACTCTGTCACTTTCACTTTAAACGTTAGGTCACCGGTTACTTTGTGTGCCAAATGTGAAAATGTTTTTTCACAATAGGAGGTAATAGTTGTACATTTCAATTGAGAAATGCTTAATGGTTGTGTTTTTGTATTCTTATGATTGGGACCGACTGGCTTATTATGTCCGAGTTTATGGACTGCTTATTGTTTAACATCATACTGCGGAGTCAATCACCACCTTCCGGAGACACCTGAAACCCCACCTCTTTAAGGAATACCTAGGATAGGATAAAGTAATCCTTCTAACCCCCCCCCCTTAAAAGATTTAGATGCACTATTGTAAAGTGGTTGTTCCACTGGATATCATAAGGTGAATGCACCAATTTGTAAGTCGCTCTGGATAAGAGCGTCTGCTAAATGACTTAAATGTAAATGTAAATACTGTGTGTGACTGCTGTCTTTCCATCGGCCCTATGCAATTGTGTAGTGGTGCCTGGAAGTTCCAAAATGGCCCGCCCAGCGAAGCAAAGGCACCCTGTGTGGAAAATCCTATGTTTTCCAATAGAATTTTCAGATTTTCATCCTCAAAATCAGACCTTTATTTATATTTAAAAAATATACAGTATTTGATGGTCTAAGGCCACAACAATGCTTAAACCACATCAATCTCCCCAGTGGGTGGGCCTTGTCCACCCAGGCCCCATCCATGTGTACACCCCTGATGCAAACAGTGCATAATGACAATTGCGAAACACAAATAGCCTAGCAACCAACACTCCAGACTAAATTTTTTCAATATCCGGTTTGCATACCAATTGTTGCCGTAGTTAGCATTTACTGGTAGACAAGTGCACAACTTTGGTTTTAGACATGGGATTTTTTTATCCAAGCAGATAAACACTCCAAACAGCCTACCCGACCACTCAGAGGCATTTGTATGGTCGTAAAGCACACCGTTGCCTGGTTTTGTATCACATTCGAATGATAAAACAGGGGGGGGGGACAAAAATGCTATTTAAGAATGTATGTGTGTGGGGGGAGTTCATGTCCCAGTGAAAGTTGTGCCCCTGCTGGTAGATATCTTCAATTGAAATGTCTTTCCTACCCTACAGGCTACCGATGTCTTTCTTCTGTGAGCTGCTCCATGCCAAAACCAGTTCAGGGCTGCACAGTCTTGCTCCCTGCAGATTATATTCTGCTGAAACTAGGCTATGTGTGCGGCGCACATTTGAATATATTTCATATGCTTTGCCATTGTGTCGGCTACTTTGTTCATGATTGCTCTATTGTACTACATAATTGATAAGTCGTATACCTCCACTGCGCTACTTTGATACGCATCGGTAGGGATTCAGAAGTGAGTATACACAATGCCCACTGAAAATAAAATGTGTATACCCTCCGCTACACCACTGGCCTTTGTGTTTTACAGAAAGTGCACTCTCCTACATGAGTGCGCTGGTATTATGGTTGCTGTCCTTTCAGAATCACGAACCTGTCACACACTGAAGACCTATAGGTTCACCACTGTACTGACCTGTCACACACTGAAGACCTATAGGTTCACCACTGTACTAACCTGTCACACACTGAAGGCCTATAGGTTCACCACTGTACTGACCTGTCACACACTGAAGACCTATAGGTTCACCACTGTACTAACCTGTCACACACTGAAGGCCTATAGGTTCACCACTGTACTGACCTGTCACACACTGAAGACCTATAGGTTCACCACTGTACTAACCTGTCACACACTGAAGACCTATAGGTTCACCACTGTACTAACCTGTCACACACTGAAGGCCTATAGGTTCTCCACTGTACTAACCTGTCACACACTGAAGACCTATAGGTTCACCACTGTACTGACCTGTCACACACTGAAGACCTATAGGTTCACCACTGTACTAACCTGTCACACACTGAAGACCTATAGGTTCACCACTGTACTGACCTGTCACACACTGAAGACCTATAGGTTCACCACTTTACTAACCTGTCACACACTGAAGACCTATAGGTTCACCACTGTACTAACCTGTCACACACTGAAGGCCTATAGGTTCACCACTGAAGGCCTGTAGGTTCACCACTGTACTAACCTGTCACACACTGAAGGCCTATAGGTTCACCACTGTACTAACCTGTCACACACTGAAGGCCTATAGGTTCACGACTGTACTAACCTGTCACACACTGAAGGTCTATAGGTTCACCACTGTACTAACCTGTCACACACTGAAGGCCTATAGGTTCACCACTGTACTAACCTGTCACACACTGAAGACCTATAGGTTCACCACTGTACTAACCTGTCACACACTGAAGACCTATAGGTTCACCACTGTACTGACCTGTCACACACTGAAGGTCTATAGGTTCACCACTGTACTAACCTGTTACACACTGAAGACCTATAGGTTCACCACTGTACTGACCTGTCACACACTGAAGGCCTATAGGTTCACCACTGTACTAACCTGTTACACACTGAAGACCTATAGGTTCACCACTGTACTAACCTGTCACACACTGAAGGCCTATAGGTTCACCACTGTACTGACCTGTCACACACTGAAGACCTATAGGTTCACCACTGTACTAACCTGTCACACACTGAAGGCCTACAGGTTCACCACTGTACTAACCTGTCACACACTGAAGGTCTATAGGTTCACCACTGTACTAACCTGTTACACACTGAAGACCTATAGGTTCACCACTGTACTGACCTGTCACACACTGAAGGTCTATAGGTTCACCACTGTACTAACCTGTCACACACTGAAGACCTATAGGTTCACCACTATACTAACCTGTCACACACTGAAGACCTATAGGTTCACCACTGTACTAACCTGTCACACACTGAAGACCTATAGGTTCACCACTGTACTAACCTGTCACACACTGAAGACCTATAGGTTCACCACTATACTAACCTGTCACATACTGAAGGCCTATAGGTTCACCACTGTACTGACCTGTCACACACTGAAGACCTATAGGTTCACCACTGTACTAACCTGTCACACACTGAAGACCTATAGGTTCACCACTGTACTAACCTGTCACACACTGAAGACCTATAGGTTCACCACTGTACTAACCTGTCACACACTGAAGGCCTATAGGTTCACCACTGTACTAACCTGTCACACACTGAAGACCTATAGGTTCACCACTGTACTAACCTGTCACACACTGAAGACCTATAGGTTCACCACTGTACTAACCTGTCACATACTGAAGGCCTACAGGTTCTCCACTGTATGGACCTGTCACACACTGAAGGTCTATAGGTTCTCCACTGTATGGACCTGTCACACACTGAAGGCCTATAGGCAGCGTGGTAAGTGTTCATCATATTATTTATTAAACAGAGAACACTAAACAAAATAACAAAGGAGAACGAAACGCAACAGTTCTGTCATGTGACATAAACACAGACCAGAAAATAATCACCCACAAAACACAATGAAAAACAGGCTACCTTAATATGGCTCCCAATCAGAGACAACGACTGACACCTGCCTCTGATTGAGAACCATACTAGGCCAAACACATAGAAACAGATAACCTAGACATACAACATAGAATGCCCACCCACATCACACCCTGACCAAACAAAACATAGAAACATACAAAGCAATCTATGGTCAGGGCGTGACAAAGACCATCTACAGTGCATTCGGAAAGTATTCAGACCCCTTGACTTTTTCCACATTTTGTTACATTACAGCCTTATTCTAAAATGGATAAAATAGTTTTTTTTCCCATCGCCAATCTACACACAAAATCTACACATTTTTGCAAATGTATAAAAAAAACGGAAATATCACATTTACGTACATATTCATACCCTTTACTCAGTACTTAAATGAAGCACCTTTGGCAGCGATTACAGCCTTGAGTCTTCTTGGGTATGACCTTATAAGCTTGGCACACCTGTATTTGGGGAGTTTCTCCCATTCTTCTCTGCACTACCGCTCAAACTCTGTCAGGTTGGATGGGGAGAGTTGCTGCACAGCTATTTTCAGGTCTATCCAGAGATGTTCGATCGGGTTCAAGTCCGGGCTCTGGCTGACCCGCTCAAGGACATTCAGAGACTTGTCCCGAAGTCGCTCCTGTGTTGTATCGGCTGTGTGCTTAGGGTTGTTGTCCAGTCAGGTCCTGAGTGCTCTGGAGCAGGTTTTAATCAATGATCTCTCCAAGTGGGATGTTTTACTGAGGAGTGGCTTCAGTCCGGCCAATCTACCATAAAGGCCTGATTGGTGGAGTGCTGCAGAGATGGTTGTTATTCTTGAAGGTTCTCCCATCTCCACAGATAAACTCTGGAGCTCTGTCTGAACTCTGAACCTTCGGGTTCTTGGTCACTACCATGACCAAGGCCCTTTTCCCCCGAATGCTCAGTTTGGCTGGGCGGCCAGCTCTAGGAAAAGTCTTGGTGATTCCAAACTTCTTCCATTTAAGAATGATGGAGGCCACTGTGTTCTTGGGGACCTTCAATGCTGCAGAAATGTTTTTTGCTACCCTTCCCCAGATCTGTGCCTCGACACAATCCTCTACGGACAATTCCTTCGACTTCATGGCCACCACAGGTGGACTCCAATCAAGTTGTAGAAACCTCTGAAGATGCACTTGACCTCAATTTCGAGTCTCATAGCAAAGGGTCTGAATACTTATTATTTTTAATACATTTGCAAAAAAATTCTAAAAACCTGTTTTCATTTAGTCATTATGAGGTATTCTCTGTGTGTGTGTGTGTGTGTGTGTGTGTGTGTGTGTGTGTGTGTGTGTGTGTGTGTGTGTGTGTGTGTGTGTGTGTGTGTGTGTGTGTGTGTGTGTGTGTGTGTGTGTGATGTTCATGTCAGCATGAACTGACATGTTGTCCACCTAATCAACGGATCAGAGAATCCATCTAGTACTGAAAGCATAAGCTACAGCTAGCTAGCTCTGCAGTGTATAAAATGTGGTGAGTCGTTGACTCAGAGAGAGAGAAAGACAATAGTTGAACAGTTTTGAACAAATTAATTGAGTTATTTTTATTTGTTTTACATAGCTAGCTTAGGCTACTCAAATAGAGAGGGATGCTATGTTAGCTAACTGGCTAAGACTATTCAACATTAGAACTTACAAGTCAAGGTAATCTTTTGGTTTTATTAATTTATTGCCACGAGGCCCGCCGGTGTAACTGCTAAACTGCTTTCAGCTAGATGCAGGCAAGAGTGTGCAAGATGGTATTGAATGGAGGTACCTGTGCACCTACCTGTGCACCTACATTGTCAACTTTAATTCATAGCTAGGTTGTAGCCACCTCATGATGGATACAGGGAGTATCGCGTAGTACTCTCAACCTATCAATGTTACATTGAGTTGGGTGAATGGAATATGAACGACGTTCATCCAACATGCTGTAATAGAAATAAGGCCAAGCTCATAAAGGAATGATCATCCTCCCTCATCTTAAACAGCAACGACCGCCACTGGTGCAGCATCACCCAACCTCACCCACACCCCAAGATATTTGTCTTTCCCATAAGTGTGGAACAGTCTGTTCACAACCAGGCTAGTTGTGATTCCCTCCCTTCCTCCCTAATCTCTGTCTCTCCCTCTCCTTCCCTGTGATTCTCTTTTTTGTCCCTACTTTCTCTTTATCTCCCCTCTCTCTCTCTCTCCTGTGAACCCCAAATATGATCTGAATGCCATTTCTCCTAAAGTGGCATAAAGGATGGCAGCGTGGCTGAAGAGAGCAGCCACAGCTAAATTCTTTTCTGACTACAGAGGCCAGGCGGGGGATGCCGAGTAAGGACAAAGTGACAAGCTAAATTGAGGACGAGAACTAATTAAATATTTCAGGAAGGTCAGGGGGAGCAGCTGCTTTCTGCATGGGAGTGCGTGTGTGTGTGTGTGGATGTGATGACTGAGGTTTTATGTTTGGTTGTTCCTATAGTTCCATTCGGACTGACATTCTGTGCAGAGAGCAACACAGAGGAGAACATAGGCAGGGTGACACATGAAGGGTTGCAGGGTAACGCAGAGGGAGGGAGGGTAAGATTGAGAGGCAGAGTGAGAGAGAGGCAGAGTGAGAGAGAGGCAGAAAGATAGGGGAGGAGAGACAGAGGATGGAATGGAGAGGCAAGGTAAGGCTGAAGACTTAAAGACCTGAGCTTCCTTCTCTCTCCTCTCTTTGCCTCTCTCTTTCTCTATTAAATTCAATTAAATTCAAAGGGCTTTATTGGCGTGGGAAACACATGTTTACTTTGCCAAAGCAAGTGAAATAGATAATAAACAAAAGGGAAATAAACAATAAACAATAGTGGGGCGGCAGGTAGCCTAGTGGTTAGAGCTTTGGGTCAGTAACCAAAAGGTTGCTATTTCGAATCCTTGAGCTGGTAGGTAAAAATCTGCCTTTCTGCCCCTGAACAAGGCAGTTAACCCACTGTTCCTAGGCCATCTTTATAAATAAGAATTTGCTCTTAACTGACTTGCCTAGTTAAATAAAGGTACATTATTTTACAGTATGTACATTACACCCACAAACATTCCAAAGGAATACTTTTCAAATGTCATATTATAGCTAAATGCAGTGATGCAACGATGTGCAAATAGTTAAAGTACAAAAGGGAAAATAAATCAACATACATATGGGTTGTATTTACGATTGTGTTTGTTCTTCACTGGTCGCCCTTTTCTTGTGGCAAAAGGTCACAAATCTTGCTTTTGTGATGGCACAATGTGGTATTTCACCCAATATATATGGGAGTTTATCAGAATTGGATTTGTTTTCAAATTATGTGTGTAATCTGAAATAAATTATGTCTCTCTAATATGGTCATACATTTGACAGGAGGTTAGGAAGTGCAGCTCAGTTTCCACCTCATTTTGTGGGCAGTTTGCACATACTGTAGCCTGTCTTCTCTTGAGAGCCAGGTCTGCCTATGGCAGCCTCTCTCAATAGCAAGGCTATGCTCATTGAGTCTTTACATAGTCAAAGCTTTCCTTCATTTTGGGTCAGTCACAGTGGTCAGGTATTCTGCCGCTGTGTACTCTCTGTTTAGGTCCAAATAGCATTGTAGTTTGCGCTGTTTTTGAAATAATTCTTTCCAATGTCAAATAATTATATTTTTGTTTTCTCATGATTTGGTTGGGTCTAATTGTGTTGCTGTCCTGGGGCTCTGTGAGGTCTGTTCGTGTTTATGAACAGAGCCCCATAACCAGCTCTCTCTAGGCAGTGTTAATATTGATGATGTGATTGGTTTCATAAGCACTTTTAACCTGGTCTAAAAGACTTGCATGCATGTGTGGGTATAAAGGGGTCTGAGTCATAGTGATAGTGTGTGGTAGGTACACTCCTCCACTTCTACACTTCTCTGCCTCTGTTCCTTCTATATCCACTGTGTATGTGGTCTATATTTATATAGCTGTAGCAGGGTAAGCCCATGCGTGACTGGGGTATGTTGTGGGTGTCTGGTGTCGTGTCTTTGGCTATGCCGGATTAAGTGATATTACATGCTATTCTATAAAATCCTTTCTCCGTAATTAATATTACCTGATTGAGCTAATCATGTAATTAACTAGAGAGTCGGGGCACCACGAAATAATATTTATAGAGCTGTTATCTTCCAAATAAACTCTTAAAGACCTAGTAATATTTTACATCAATAGCAGTCAATATTAATTGTCACCTTAATTCAGTCTCGTCTGAAAGTTGTAAATTCTTGGTTATCTTCATGAACCCTGGCTAACAAGTTGAATCAGCAATACAAAATTGGGTTTAATTATTTATTTACTAAATACCTAACTAATCACACAGAATTACATATACACAGAATGAATCATACCTTGATTACAAATTATGTCATAAAGGAAAACGTCCCTAGCGGGCGGAACAGATATGACAGCTGGTTACACAAAAGAAAAGGGGGCTGGGTTTGAGTGAAAGAGCGGGAAGACTTGAGGAACCAAGGGAGAAGCCATGCTATCGTAAATACAGTATCTTCTTCTAAATTACTTTGGAAAAGGAAAATGCTATAAATATTTACTCTGAGCTGCGCTTCGGTAGGTTGGTGGTAGATGGAAGGCCGTGTTGTCCAACCGAGTCCTTTGAAGAATGTATCTGCTGGTAAATTGGATACGTTGTAGTAACGTCGTTGTCTGGTAGACGGGATACTCTGTCTGTTCTTTCCTAATTTACGTTTGCAGCTGCTGTTGCTAACTCAACGTCTAGGAGGTATCACTTCTGTAGTGAATAAGAGTTCAAAGTTCATACCATTCGCAACCAAAGCTCACGCTGATGTTGGCTTAGTTCTGTAGTTGACATGTTAGTCCTTTTAACGCAGAGGCTGCAGACCTCACGTACTTGGAACAGGAGGTTACATTTTCGTCAAGGCTTTATATAGTGGAGCGAGAAGGGTGTGTCTGAAAAGTTTTATAACCCATGTCTCTTCACAGGGGCGGGCCACTGATTGAGCAGAGCCCTAACCTTATGAAAACCCAAATCTCTCATATGGAAGCAAAAATGACATTTCGTCTCTTCACCAATAATTTTATATTCAAACATTTAAATTGAACAACAATTCCATGTGACTCCGATAACTACAATGTGCAGACTTTCCACTGTAGAGTTTATGTCATCCTATCATTGATGAGAATGTCCCAGATGACACACGAACTGACATCATATTCATTAAGTACCACCGCATATGTTCAATTGGTCGGATTACCAGAATATAGTTCATTTCCCCCCACCTTCTGATTTTCCCAGAATCTCTATGTTAACCACGGGGTTTTCAAATTTCACATCAGTAGGGTAGAGAGAGGAAAAAAGGGGAGAAGAGGTATTTATGACTGTCATAAACCTACCCCCAGGCCAACGTCATGACATTGGTTTTGCAGTGAACAGATAAGGCTTCTCACCCACTTCTAACCAGACTATAAGTTACCTGTGTTCGTGGTTATTACATTAGAACAACGAGACAGATATTTCACCGGATGGTAGTGAGAGGAAGCCCAGTGGCCGGCAGTGGGAGAAGATGGAAAGAGGGGGATTTTGTCCGACATTCTGAACATTTTCTCATCAATATACAGTGGGGAGAACAAGTATTGGATACACTGCCGATTTTGCAGGTTTTCCTACTTACAAAGCATGTAGAGGTCTGTAATTTTTATCATAGGTACACTTCAACTGTGAGAGACGGAATCTAAAACAAAAATTCAGAAAATCACATTGTATGATTTGTAAGTAATTCATTTGCATTTTATTGCATGACATAAGTATTTGATACATCAGAAAAGCAGAACTTAATATTTGGTACAGAAACCTTTGTTTGCAATTACAGAGATCATATGTTTCCTGTAGTTCTTGACCAGGTTTGCACACACTGCAGCAGTGATTTTGGCCCACTCCTCCATACAGACCTTCTCCAGATCCTTCAGGTTTCGGGGCTGTCGCTGGGCAATACGGACTTTCAGGCTAGGCCACTCCAGGACCTTGAGATGCTTCTTATGGAGCCACTCCTTAGTTGCCCTGGCTGTGTGTTTCGGGTCATTGTCATGCTGGAAGACCCAGCCACGACCCATCTTCAATGCTCATACTGAGGGAAGGAGGTTGTTGGCAAAGATCTCGCGATACATGGCCCCATCCATCCTCCCCTCAATACGGTGCAGTCGTCCTGTCCCCTTTTGCAGAAAAGCATCCCCAAAGAATGATGTTTCCACCTCCATGCTTCACGGTTGGGATGGTGTTCTTGGGGTTGTACTCATCCTTCTTCTTCCTCCAAACACGGCGAGTGGAGTTTAGACCAAAAAGCTCTATTTTTGTCTCATCAGACCACATGACCTTCTCCCATTCCACCTCTGGATCATCCAGATGGTCATTGGCCAACTTCAGACGGGCCTGGACATGCGCTGGCTTGAGCAGGGGGACCTTGCGTGCGCTGCAGGATTTTAATCCATGACGGCGTAGTGTGTTACTAATGGTTTTCTTTGAGACTGTGGTCCCAGCTCTCTTCAGGTCATTGACCAGGTCCTGCCGTGTAGTTCTGGGCTGATCCCTCAACTTCCTCATGATCATTGATGCCCCACGAGGTGAGATTTTGCATGGAGCCCCAGACCGAGGGTGATTGACCGTCATCTTGAACTTCTTCCATTTTCGAATAATTGCGCCAACAGTTGTTGCCTTCTCACCAAGCTGCTTGCCTATTGTCCTGTAGCCCATCCCAGCCTTGTGCAGGTCTACAATTTTAACCCTGATGTCCTTACACAGCTCTCTGGTCTTGGCCATTGTGGAGAGGTTGGAGTCTGTTTGATTGAGTGTGTGGACAGGTGTCTTTTACACAGGTAACGAGTTCAAACAGGTGCAGTTAATACAGGTAATGAGTGGAGAACAGGAGGGCTTCTTAAAGAAAAACTAACAGGTCTATGAGAGCCGGAATTCTTACTGGTTGGTAGGTGATCAAATACTTATGTCATGCAATAAAATGCTAATTAATTACTTAAAAATCATACAATGTGATTTTCTGGATTTTTGTCTTAGATTCTGTCTCTCACATTTGAAGTGTACCTATGATAAAAATTACAGACCTTTACATGCTTTGTAAGTAGGAAAACCTGCAAAATCGGCAGTGTATCAAATACTTGTTCTCCCCACTGTATATATTTTTTTATTTAACCTTTATTTAACTAGGCAAGTCAGTTATGTCATAACTCTCCTATGACGATCTGAAGGATCAGGTTACAGTGGGTCCTCTCTACAGCGTGCTCTCTCTCGTAGAAGGGGAGAGCGGGAAGTCTGCTGTTTTATGACGGTCATAAAATGCGCTGCCTCTATGCTCTGTAGTGTTTGAGATTGGAATGTAAACTGTGGAACACAGAGAGGCCCTTGCACATCAAATGTTTTAATAATTAAACAATATTTCTACTTTTGAGAATGTGGGAGTTAAGGAACAATCCTGTCAAAGTTGTTTCATTTGGAAGGCAGGAGACCCACATTACTGTACCTCTGTTTGTCTGTGTACACTTTAATTATCAGATTTACATCTAGATGTTGGATAAAATGAATGAGTAAATATGAAACTATTTGTGAAAAGATGTAATGTGATGTTCGCCTTCTAAATGAGAGTATGTATTTTTATACAAAGTTTAACTAGTCAGTGTCCACGCCCCCGTGAGGCCAAGGAATCGCCCATTTTATAAAACCACTTCCTACAAAATGTACATGAGGTCAGAGAACGCCGGGACGGGGTCCCCACATTGGAATGGATACAATTCTATAGGCCATTAGATCACAAAATATGGAGCTGATGCTACATGTTGAAATGGTTACTAACTACAACTCTATAGGCCCAGGAGACCAGAGGGTGTGTAGTGTTGACTACACGGCTGGAAATGGTTCAACTCTGAGACTATCGATCACTACAGAATAAGAGCAAATCTTAGACGTATAATTACTAGTCTGCAGCTGAAAATTACTTAAGTCTAGTACGAGAATACTGACAACCGCGGAAGCATCTATTCTATGCAACGACCATCTGTATGCCTGATGTATCCATTACGACAGACACTATCCAGAATTGCTGGGAAATCGACAACTACGAAAGACATTGACTCTCTGATGAACTGACTCTCCAGCAGACAGACCGGCGATTCCAACAGAGAAGACAACAACATACGGGCGTAAATATATACATTGCAATTATTTTCGAATGACCGGCCATTCATGTGCAAACGATTAGCATTTCAATGAATATAATTATCAACTGTGTGTAGTGAATCCATTTTGTCTTTCCTGCTTTTTATCTGTCCCCACCCCTTTCCATTGTCTACCAAGCCATCATACCGATTTAGCCCACTAGGGACTTATCAATGCATTGTGTTAGTAATCAATAACTATATTGTTTGTTTATGTATTTCTGTGATTTGATTAGTTAGTTCGTAAATAAATAATTAAGCCAATTTGTATATCGCTGATTCATTATGGAAACTAGGGTTTGTGCAGATATCCAAGGGTTTGCGACGTTCAGTAATGAGAACTGATGAGGTAATAATGATACATTAATACAAGACTGTACTCGATAAGATATGAAAATATCTGAAGAGTCGATTCGGGAAAAAGAGCCTCTATAAACATTTTCCCGTGGTGCCCCGACTTCCTAGTTAATTAAAGTTTACATGATTAGTTTAATCACGTAATAATAGTTACACATAGAGAATTGATTTGATAAAATAACAGTCTTCACATTCAATGATAGTTACAGACTCGACAGATAAGAACAAATTCTTATTTACAATGACGGCCTACTGGGGAACTGCGTTGTTCAGAACAACAGATTTTTACCTTGTCAGCTCAGGGATTTGATCCAGCAACCTTTCGGTTACTGGCCTAACGCTCTAAACACTAGGCTACCTACCAACCCAATCAATTTTCTGTTCCCAAAACTAGAATCTGTTTACTCTGTTTACCGTTTGCCTAAGTTTTTTTTTTTTAATTGCATTGTTTAGAATGAGTGCAAAGGCGAATTGAGTTATTGCACACTCGCACTTCAGAGTAGGCGTTCCCTAACGGGAATATGCAAATGTGTGCTAGAACGCGCCAATAGGATCTCGCTAGCTAGTGCTTGGTGATGCCCACCTCCTTGCTTGTTCTGCCCAATATGACTCATTTGTTCCCATTTGAAACGATGGGCTGTGGTCTATCTTGGTTAAGTTGTTACAGGGGAGGGCCTCCAGAGAACAGACAAACTCACTCACTCACTCGCTGGTGGAGGTGAAAGGAAGCTTAATTAGAAGCCAGTTCAACTATCTTAAAGTAAATTGCTTGTGCTTGTTTGTGCTGGGATGCACACTAAAAAGATAAAAGAAAGAAAGGGGGAAAACAAAATAATGATAGGGAGAGGGAGAAGGAAACATGGCAGATGGGCAGCAGGTAGCCTAGAGATTTAAAGCGTGGGGCCAGTAACCGAAATGACTATGGTGAAAAATCTGTCAGTGCCCTTGAGCAATGCACTAGAACCCTAATTGCTCCAGGGTCGCTGTGATAACGGCAGACCCTGTGAACCCACTCTCCGAGGGTCTCCGGGGGAGTTGGGGTATGCAAAAACCACATTTCCAATTCACACATGCGTATAATACACACACTTGTACACTTGAAACAGGACAAATATAAGCACCCACACACGCACTATTAATGTTACCCATAAATAATGCAAACTGTATTTTGCCGGCGCTCCTAAATTCGGCGCCCCGAGCGGACTGTGTGTGGACGAGTCAGAGCCCGTCAGACTATGTGTTTGTTTCTTTGTGTCTGTGTTATCTCTGTATATTCTATACATGCCTGTGTGTGTGCTTCTTTGAGTGTTTGTGTGTGAGTGCGTGAGATTGCTGTCTTTGAAGACATTTTAGCCTAATGCAATTCCATCTCAGTGGAGGGAGGGGGTGACTTCAAGCTAATTCCCTGGTAAATGTCAAACCCAGGTTCTTTGAATACATGTGTGCATCGTAGAGTGTTTGCGTGTGTACACGTGTCGTTAACATTGCTGTGTGACCGACACGAACTCAGTCTCCCTTTTGAAATTCAACGTTTTATGGACAAACATACTTTTTTAACTGTTTAGTTTTGGCATTCATTCCAGCGGGTTAGGGCTAAGGTTTTGGGATAGGATTAACACACACACACACACACACACACACACACACACACACACACACACACACACACACACACACACACACACACACACACACACACACACACACACACACACACACACACTGGAAACACAAGGTGCTGGGATTCAGTCAGGTTGTGTATGTATGTGGGAAGAGTGTGTGTGTGTGTGTGTGTGTGTGTGTGTGTGTGTGTGTGTGTGTGTGTGTGTGTGTGTGTGTGTGTGTGTGTGTGTGTGTGTGTGTGTGTGTGTGTGTGTGTGTGTGTGTGTGTGTGTGTGTGAACCTTCCCCTTTTACCACACTCTGATACCTTGACTGTTAGTTTGGTGAGAATCACACCTCTTATCGCCATAGACATCACACGCCAGTGTGTGTGTTTGCATATGTGTGTGTCTGTCTGCGCATGTGTACTTGCGCTTGTGTGTGTGTCCTAGCCTTTTGTCTGCTGCTGTTCCCTTAGGGGTGCGTTCAGAGGCTAGCATTCATTCACACTTGACACCATATCCAGCTGCATCCACAGAGAGTGCGGTTGGATCGGTGACAATGTGTTGAATGCAGCTATAGTTTTATAGGGTTGCTAAATTGGACCGAGCTCATTCTGAAAATCCTCTTCAACTTCATCCAGGTATTCAACAATCTCCCAGAATAGCTTTACTGCTCACCAGGTGGTAGAGCCCTATTCTGGGAAGCCCAATGTAGCAACCCTATATTGCTAGCACACTGGTGTGGTCGTTGTTGCGTCGCTAACTGCATTGACAGTGGGAGATGTGCTGTGGTGTGTGCTAAGCTAAAGAAGTGGCTGTGGGAAATTGCTACTGTTGCGCTGTATGCTAAGCTAATTTAGTTGTTGTGCTGCTTTGGGAGCTACGGCTACTGCTGTGCTGTATGCTAAGCTAATGTAGCACTGTGCTACTTTGGTGGACATGGGTGTAATGGAGTAGAGAGAGATTATCTTCATTATCTCTGTGGTCGTTCCTGAAGAGACAGCAATATCGCGTTAGCTTTAAATGGGATTGTTCTTACGGGCAGTGTGTTTGTGTGTGTGTGTGTGTGTGTGTGTGTGTGTGTGTGTGTGTGTGTGTGTGTGTGTGTGTGTGTGTGTGTGTGTGTGTGTGTGTGTGTGTGTGTGATTTTTTGAGGGATACAGACACACACACACACACACACACACACACACACACACACACACACACACACACTGGAAACACAAGGTGCTGGGATTCAGTCAGGTTGTGTATGTATGTGGGAAGAGTGTGTGTGTGTGTGTGTGTGTGTGTGTGTGTGTGTGTGTGTGTGTGTGTGTGTGTGTGTGTGTGTGTGTGTGTGTGTGTGTGTGTGTGTGTGTGTGTGTGTGTGAACCCTCCCCTTTTACCACACTCTGATACCTTGACTGTTAGTTTGGTGAGAATCACACCTCTTATCGCCATAGACATCATACGCCAGTGTGTGTGTTTGCATATGTGTGTGTCTGTCTGCGCATGTGTACTTGCGCTTGTGTGTGTGTCCTAGCCTTTTGTCTGCTGCTGTTCCCTTAGGGGTGCGTTCAGAGGCTAGCATTCATTCACACTTGACACCATATCCAGCTGCATCCACAGAGAGTGCGGTTGGATCGGTGACAATGTGTTGAATGCAGCTATAGTTTTATAGGGTTGCTAAATTGGACCGAGCTCATTCTGAAAATCCTCTTCAACTTCATCCAGGTATTCAACAATCTCCCAGAATAGCTTTACTGCTCACCAGGTGGTAGAGCCCTATTCTGGGAAGCCCAATGTAGCAACCCTATATTGCTAGCACACTGGTGTGGTCGTTGTTGCGTCGCTAACTGCATTGACAGTGGGAGATGTGCTGTGGTGTGTGCTAAGCTAAAGAAGTGGCTGTGGGAAATTGCTACTGCTGTGCTGTATGCTAAGCTAATGTAGCACTGTGCTACTTTGGTGGACATGGGTGTAATGGAGTAGAGAGAGATTATCTTCATTATCTCTGTGGTCGTTCCTGAAGAGACAGCAATATCGCGTTAGCTTTAAATGGGATTGTTCTTACGGGCAGTGTGTTTGTGTGTGTGTGTGTGTGTGTGTGTGTGTGTGTGTGATTTTTTGAGGGATACAGACACACGCGCACGCATATCTGTCTCATACAAAATACTCATCTCACACAGGTCGCACTCTTAACACGCACAATTGGCCTACACACCAAACTCACTCACTGCTCTCAAACTTGGCCAAACTATAAACCTCAATTTGAGAGGTTTTATTCTGGATTTGTATATTGGAAACTTAAAAGTTTCCTTATCTTTGGCCTGTTAACTTATTGTGACTACATCCAAGCTCTCTTGTGCACAAGGAAGTAATGTCATTCGAAACAGCAATGTACTTTTTGCAGTGTTTGCTGCTAGCAGTAAGAAGTCATCTTTTTAAATCGCCTTGTTGGAGCCACCGCTCTCCCTCTCCCATTCTCTCTTCTCTCTTTCCCGCTTCTTACTCTTCTTTATCTCCCTGCCCCTGTCTTCCCTTGTTCTCTCTTTCTCTTTTTCTCCCTCTCTCTCTCTCTCTCGCGCTCTTTCTCCTTCTTACTCTCTTTTTTCTTTGATTCTTGCCTCTAATTAACTTGTGTCCATATGTACAGCCAAGACCCTGCTTGATTGATGATGAGTCAGAGTATCGGACTTGAATGACTGAACTGCTTGATTAGAGGGCAGTGCTGTCTCTACTATCTCCCTGAGTGTGTTATCTGTGTAATATGTCAAGAGACACTGATCTTCCCTCCCTACCTATCCCCATCTCTCCCTTCACCCCTCCCTCCCCTCCTCTTCTTTCATCTCACTTCACCCCTCCTCTCCCCCAGACAGTGTGGCTCTGTTTACCTCCCATTACCACTGGTCGTATAGAGCTTTACAGCAGCATTTCCATTATGGGCCAATCTGTCCCAGTCATGTCACCATCAGTGGGCTGTTACCACACCGGGCTGCTTTTAACAGGCAAACAATGGCAACACTCCAGCTATTAACAGTCAACAGGAGGAGAAGAATAGACGGAGACCTCATGTGGATCTGAGAGTGTGTGTGTGTGTGTTTGATTGCATGCGTGCGTGCGTGAGTGTGTGTGTGTGTAGCTCTGGGTGTACCTTTAATGCTTCAGGCCCCTGCTGTCAGTGTCTAGTATGGAGACTGTTGTGTAGGTGAGGATGTGTCTACTCCGAGTACAGCAGGGCCCAGGGCCCAAAGGCAGCCATTTCTGGAGCTTTTGACAGAGGTCACGTCCTCTAAGAAGGAGATGGCCATCTGGAAACACAGCAAGGAGGAGAGAAGGATGGGCGAAGGACATAATAGATTTATTCTGTTACTTACTCTCTTTGCTCTCGCTTCCATCTTAAAATACCCCACTCTTTTCAGCCTCCCTCTCAGTCTCTTATAATGTAGTACCATGTGACTTAGACACTCTCAAAGTCTGTAATGAACTCTCATTCACTGTCTTTATTCACTGTATGTCTGGGAAACATATTTATTTTGATTTATTTAACTAGGCACGTCAGTTAAGAACAAATTCTTATTTATCATGACGGCCTACCCCGGCCAGACCCTAACCTGGACGACGCCGGGCCAATTGTGTGCCGCCCTATAGGTCTCCCAATCATGGCCGGCTTTGATACAGCCTGGAATGGAACCAGGGTCTGTAGTAACACCTCTAGCACTAAAGTGCAGTGTCTTAGACCACTGCACCACTCTGGAGCCCATGTAATTCTCTCCGTTCTCTGGCACACTTGCGCACACTTGAAAGCGCTGTAAAAAAATGTTTTTGAATATAACATATACTAGGATTGATTGATTAATCAATCTCCTGTTGTTATTGGTAATTTTGATTAACTTGTGGGCTACTCGTGATCCATATCCCTGAGCATGATTTGATGTTATTTATCTTTAGCTGTAATGCTCACTTGTTTCCCTGTTTCTTTCCAGGTTGAGAGAGGGAGGAGTTCCCTCTTGTTTTACCAGGCTGACCAGTGAGGTCTCTTAGTATTGAGGAGTTGCTTTTCCCATTGAAATGGAATTTCAGAGAGCGAACCTGGTGAGTAACCAATGGGAATTCTGGAAGGGCGTGTGCCTGCGTGCCTGTGCGTATTCGTGTGAATGTCCGTTTCAAACTGTAGCCTGTTTCAAACACGTATAATATGGTCCAAGCAGCCTCTGTGCAGCAGCGCCAGACTGGTTCTTTCTGCTGATATCTGTGTCGTCCCCTATCTGTCACCTGAGATTTACTGTGCTGTCAAATCAGTATCCTTGATCTTCTGATTTTGTGTGAGGACAATGTTTTATACACTGATCTTTACAGGAAACCTATTGATCGTAACAGTCCCTTGAAAAACAGTTTTCCCTACAGCCAATTCTGTCAAATCAAAATAATTTGCAAAAAAACCAATCAGATTCCGACGGAAATATGCCTGAGACGCAAAGAAAATTCAAGGAGAGGGGGTACAAAAATGGTCCCGATTTAATACTGCCATTGAGAAAATTCAAAACAAATCGAGACAAATCTCTTTCAAGGACAGTCTGGGAAAAAGAAGCATTATTGCGTTCTAACTACCCGCTTTTCAAAGTGCTCTGAACAAGTTGAGGGAATTGTCCACAAACATTGGCCCATTCTAAGATCCGATGACAGTATCGGTAATGTGTTTTTCGGACCCTCCCTTGGTTGTATTCTCATGGGGCAGAAATCTCAGAGATCAATTGGTAAACTCTGATTTACCACCCGAAAATATCCCTGCACAACTTTTATTTGCGCCTCTACCGGATGGAAACTACAAGTGTAATGGCTGCGTTCCAATGCAATGGCACTTACAAATGTAGATCCTTCAAACACTCCCAAACAGGGAAACAGATCCCCATCAAAGGTGTTATCACCTGCTCCACTAAGGCAGTTATTTGTCTTATAACTTGTCCTTGTGGTAAAAATGATATGGGTAAAACAAAGCGTGAATTAAAAGTACGTATCTCGGAGCATCGTAGCACCATTAGGTGCAAAAACTCGACTTACCCAGTTGCCGACCACTTTTTGGAAGAAAACCACTCGATTTCGTCTCTGCGTTATATCGGCATTGAACATGTCACCCTCCCTAGGAGAGGGGGTGACCTCGACAATTTATTGTTAAAACGAGAGGCTGCCTGGATCTTTAATTTAAAGACCCTTGCTCCCTTCGGTCACAATGTAGACTTTGATCTGAAGCCATTCTTGTGAATATTGTGATTTTGCTATTGTAAATGTTTGTAGGCCTATGTAGCCAAATTGTATCTATGATCGTATGCTATCATTCACGTTTTTTTGTATATTTTTATATCTAAGAATGAACCAATGATATCAGGCCACACCCGGCCATGATTGCAGACACCTGTGTGTGTCCTTTGACAGTATATAAACTAGTGACCGGCAGTGTTTGTCATTATACTCTGAAGACAGCTTGTCTGTCGAAAAAGTTGGATATTAGGTTATTAAATGATTGCATCTGAGCTCCTAGACTGTGCGGCTCTCCTTTTCTTTTTTAAGTGTTCTACTCTGCTAGCCAGCACCTCGTCTAAACAGGCGCGCGTTTCCTTCGCCTCCAGATCCCCTATTTGTCAGCCTGCTGTCCGCCTGGCCTCCATTGCTTTGATCCAAGCACACTTAACATTGCTGCAAATGGCTTGGATTTTATATTTGTCCTCATTAAACATTTAAAACACAATCTATATTCACAGCCAGATGTGGTGATGTGTGGGTAACTTTGTGTTGTGTGTGTGTGTGTGAGTGATGCGGTCCCCGCGGTTATGTCCAGGGGGCAGGTGCATTTAGGGTCACGAACAATTGTGTGGATGAAGGGCGGGTTGAATAAAGAGAAAGCAATAAATGTATCATTCATGTGCAATTTATATTTATGGGCTATATTGAGGTATTTCTTTCATTTATTTTGGGCTATCTGGCATTATTAGTGCGTAAGCTTTAGGGCCTCCTTAACAGCTTCTACCCCCAAGCTATAAGACGGCTGAACAATTAATCAAATGGCCACTCAGACTATTTAGATTAACCCCCCTCCCCTTTGTTTTTACACTGCTGCTACTCGCTGTTTATTATCTATGCATAGTCACTTTACCCTTACCTAACCCCACACATTGACTCGGTACTGGTACCCATTTTATTTTTGACTTTAGTTTCGATTTTATTTGTCACGTCCTCTGCATCCATTTTGCTGTCATGTGTTACGGTGTTCAGAGTTTGATATAACCGATTTATTGATGTGATTATGATATGCTATAGGTCAGGCCCTATTGTGCCCTATTTGGACTGGATTCGTTTTACTGGGGGAGGTCGGGTAATGTAATCCTATGCACGAGCACAAGACAGAATTTGAGTCCCGTCTGAACCTGCCATGGCAGTCATTTTTACATGGCAGGAGAGTAACAATTCCAGCCAGAATAACCTACTGTTTTGTGGGCTAACTACTAGTCCCGTGCGAATCGACTTCCCTGTTTCAAAAGAAACGTCTGAGTTTGACAGGTGTTGATTGCGGTTTGCTGCGCATAAGCTACAGTATATATGAATGGCCTACATGTGGCCTGTCAACTTTCACAGTGAATGCTTTTGTTAATATGTTCTGTGCGTATGAATTGAATATTGCCAAATATATTTAGGCTGTTTAATGCAACCCTTGCTGTTAATAGATCGCAAAGCAGCATTCAACTGACCTAAACGTTTGGAAATGATCATTTAACTTTCTCGACCCATAGCCTTTTAACTGTGTTTAACTCACATCTGAAGGCTGGGGGGCATTTAGGACGTAATGCGGATCACTAAAGTATCCTAATGATTATGATCACACTTCCTCAATTAAATATTATCGCGACACTATACCAAAGATGTTTTGCTCTGGTTTAGAAACTTGGGACCCAAGTTCGAGTCATCAGTGTGGCCCTATCACCTGAATATGTTGAAATACTGTATCTTCATGCCTAGAATAAAAAACTCCAGGCTTCCGTCCCAATTTTAAAAAATAAAATAAAAATTTCAGGGAGCAGTTTAGAATAAACTAATCCCGTCCGAATCGTCCTCGGGAATAATGGACATTCTGGAGTAACAATTACATAGTCAACATTCTCCAGTAATACTAGTCCCGTGTGAACACGTCTTTGGTCACGTGCATGCGATGCTTACATGTGGCAAGTAAAGGGAGCAAGTGTTGAGGGAATAGGGAATGTTTTTCCTCAACAAATGAGGGATTTCGGTTACAGAACTTTTCAGTCACAAATGGCTGTAATTATGTTGCAGCGTCAGCAACACGGACAGTGTGATAAAGACTGGTGTTCTGTGGTGGTCGTTGCAGCAGGGAGGAGAGGGAGACAACGGGTGCTAGTCACACAGTTACTCGCTGTCTTTTTTTTATTAACACGGTGCAGCAAGTCTGAGCCTGGCCCGGCACAATCAAATCAATTGCTGGTCGGACTCCCCCTAGTCATTTGTCTGTCTTATTTATTTAATCAAAGAGTGTGCTTAAAGCACCAGACAAGCTCGGTGAATATGGTTGATTTGATTGAAACACATAGGGTGTGTCAATATATGGAGAAATCACGTTTTAAAAATGTTGACTAATTAATTGGTCGAAAGAACAGACGACTCTTGGTCGACTAAGATATATTTTAGTTGGGGACAGCCCTAGTGAGCATGCATATGTGGGTGGGTGCATGTGTTCGTCCTTTGTTAAACACACTCTCTCCCGGTCGTGCTGTGTGACAGGCTATATCCTGTGAGACTCGTATAAGGTCTCTGTCAGGGCATTGGATCATAAACAAATCGTTCACACTGACATGCGGGTGGTGGGGATCTGATGTGGTTCACAGGCTCTCATAGGCCCTTAACTCTACTAAAACACACACACACACACAGCATCCCACTGGTCCTCTCCTCACAGGAGCCAGACACATAATTTCAGAGCTGACCGGTTAGGCACAATACCTCTCTCGCCCCGACCCCTACCTCTTGACCTCAGACCCCTGACCAGTGGAAGTGGAAGGCGCTTATTGTCTTTACCACTGCCTGATTGGCTCTCCCACAGGGCTTAGAGGGTCAGATGGTGTTCTGACTATACACTTTGCACACAGGGGAGGGTAGAGTATCTCAGAATATATCAGAGCCTGCTGTGCTGTGTGCTTATGGGCAGTGCCATGCAGTGGGGGTTGTGTATAGGTACACTAAGTGTACAAAACATTAGGAACACCTTCCTAATATTGAGTTGCACGCCCTTTTGTCGTCAGAACCTCCTTCATTCGTCGGGGCAAGGGCTCCACAAGGAAGTCAAAAGCGTCCCAGAGGGATTCTGTCCCATGTTTGACTTCAATGCTTCCCACAGTTGTGTCAAGTTGGCTGTATGTCTTTTGGGTAGTGTGGACCATTCTTGATACACATGGGAAACTGTTGGGCGTGAAAAACCCAGCAGCGTTGCTGTTCTTGACACTCTCAAACCGGTGCACCTGGCACCTTCTACCATTCACCTGGTCAGTCTATATCATGGAAAGAGCAGGTGTTCCTAATGTCTTCTGCACTCAGTGTATATGTTTTAGGGATGGTGGAGGGCAGGGGTGTTATAGGGATGGAGATGGGAGGCAGTGGGGTGGAAGTTTTAAATTGTCCAGTGTGTGAGTCCACCAGTAGTTATTGACAGGGATAAATGCTAACTGTTTGTTTAGATTGAGGGAGTATATGAAGAGTTTATATACACTTTTCAAGTTTTTTTCTTCTTCACGGTAACCAATTGGTAGTTACAGTCTTGTCCCATCGCTGCAACTCCCATACTGTCTCGGGATAGGCAAAGGTTGAGAGCTGTGCATCCTCCGAAACACTACCCAGCCAAGCCACACTGCTTCTTGACACAATGCCCGCATAACCTTGAACTCAGTCACACCAATGTGTCAGAGGAAACACCGTACACCGGGCGACCGTGTCAGCGTGCATGTGCCCGGCCCGCCACAGGAGTCGCTAGAGCGGGATAAGACAAGGACATCCCGGCCGACCAAACCCTCCCCTAACCTGGACGACGCTGGGCCAATTGTGCGCCACCCCATGGGTCTCTCGGTCGCGGCAGAGCCTGGACTCGAACCAGGATCTCTAGTGGCACTGTAATGCAGTCTGTAATGTGGCCTCCACTCGGAAGGCCACTAACCTTTATTGTTTAAAGAACTTAGGAAAGAGATCAGTGTGTTTTTTTCACTATATAATCATGGAATTGGGTTGTTCAATGACATACATTTATTTGTTTAAAATCTATCATATTTCATGGTTTCAATTCAGAGAGACAAATAATCATGTTTAAAAAAAAAAAAATGCTATGTATCCGCCTCACTCTCAAGAAATAAGTAGTACTGCTAGGTTTTATAGAGTGAAATGTAACAAATAACAACATTTTTAATAAAGAACCGTGCAAATGATACAATTGTGACATCAATGTGTATTTATTTTTTGAAAAAATAGTTCAATACAGTAATTTGAGATCTGTTTCACCTGTCAACTGTCCTTGTGATTGTCTCCACCCCCCACCCCCCCCAGGTGTCTCCCATCTTCCCCATTATCCCCAGTGTATTTATACCTGTGTTCTCTGTTTGTCCGTTGCAAGTTCATCTTGTTTGTCAAGTCAACCAGGGTTTTTGTTCTCGGCTCCTGCTTTTCCCAGTCTCTCCTTTTTCTCACCCTCCTGGTTTTGACCCTTGCCTGTCCTGACTCTGAGCCCGCCTGCCCCTGACACTGAGCCCGCCTGCCCCTGACACTGAGCCTGCCTGCCCCTGACACTGAGCCCGCCTGCCCCTGACACTGAGCCCGCCTGCCCCTGACACTGAGCCTGCCTGCCGTCCGGTACCGTTGCCCCACCTCTGGTTTACTGACCTCTGCCTGCTTCGACCTCTCTATTGCCTGCCTCTTTTGGATTATTAAACTATTGTCAATTTGACGTGTCTGCGTCTGACCTTGATTCCTGATACATTTAGCAGATGTTTTTAGCCAGAGTAATTTACAGTTGCATTCATCTTAACTTAACCTGCATTCATCTTAAGATAGCTAGGTGAGACAACCACATGACACAGTCAAACATACAGGATACGAACATTCCATTCCAGCTTAACAATGGATATATACCGTAAAAGAAAATAAACGATTTTGATACACATCGAAAATGAGTCATATTTTACACACATGAACATACCCATAAGCAATCATTTCTGATGAAAAAACACAACTGTGAAAAATTGGTTGACATTGCGTTTTGGAAATAAACTCCTCATATTGAAAGAGCAAAAAATAGGGAAGAGATTAAAAGAGAGGAGATGTGATTCGTACAGGCTCATAATGGAAGTCTCTCCTATCCCCAAAGTAAGCATCCTCATCCCTTCCTCATCACCCCTCTCTACACGTCTGCTGTCCTCATTGTCTCTCTTCCCCTCTTTCCATCTGTTACACTTCTCCCTCTCTCCATCTCTAAACCTACCTCCACCCTCTCTCCTCTTCTCCCCTTCTTATTGCCCTTACTCCCTTCATCTTGTCCATCTTATCCTCTCCTCCTCTCTTCCACCTCTCGTCCACTACTCTTTCAGAGAGATAAATGCCTCTCATCTTCTGCTTTGGAAGGTAAGAAATGGAGCTTCTACTCCACTGGGGAAATAAACTCCCACCCCATCCTTAATCATCCTTCTCTCCACTCCTCTCATCTCCTATTCTCCCCCCGTAGACAGTCCCTCTTTCTTCTCCCTTTTCCCATAAGGCCTACTGTCACACGTCCATCTCTCTTTCGCTCTCGCTCGCTCTCTCCCTCTCTATTCCTCTTATTTCTCTCTCTCAGATGAGAAACCCGCGCAGTTTACTCTCTCATACATGGAGATGTTCTCTGATATTACACGTTCTTTATGTTCATGATCTCTGTTTTTAGCGATTCATTTATTTTCTTTAAGTGCCGGCCAACTTTGGATGATTAACTACTAAGTTAAGTTAATGATGGTGTTGTTTTTTGAAGGCTGTACCGACTTCAGACGGGTGCCAAGACGCATCGTGTTCGTAAGAGTCCCATCTTTCGATAGAGGGGTCATAATAGTTTGTAGGCTAAACCGTTCGGACGCGACAGATGATTTTGTTAGAAGACAGATTTTGTTATTATGCTCTCTCTCTCCTCTCTCTATTTGTTTCCTTCTATTGAATTATACACTGAGTGTACAAAACATTAGGAATACCTTCCTAATATTGAGTTGCACATGCTTTTGCCCTCAGAACAGCCTCTACTCGTACGGGCATGGAATCTACAAGGTGTCGAAAGCATTCCACAGGGATGCTGGCCCATGTTGACTTCAATGCTTCCCAAAGTTGTGTCAAGTTGTCTGGATGTCCTTTGGGTGGTGGACACAAACCGGTGTGCCTGGCACCTACTACCATACTCCATTCAAAGGCACTTAAATCTTTTTTCTAATCTATTCAAATCAAATTGTATTTGTCACATGCGCCGAATACAACAGATGTAGGCCTTACTGTGAAAAATAACTAATAGTTAAAGAGCAGCAGTAAAATAACAGTAGCGAGGCTATATACAGGAGGTACCGGTACAGAGTCAATGTGCAGGGGCACAGGTTAGTCGAGGTATTATGTACATGTAGGTAGAGTTAAAGTGACTATGCATAGATAGTAACCAGAGAGTAGCAGCAGCGTAAAAGAGGGGGTGTGGGGGACAATGTAAATAGTCTGGGTAGCCATTTGATTAGCTGTTCAGGAGTATTATGGCTTCGGGTAGAAGCTGTTAAGAAGCCTTTTGGACCTAGACTTTGCTCTCCGGGACAGCTTGCTGTGTGGTAGCAGAGAGAACAGTCTATGACTAGGGTGGCTGGAGTCTTTGGGAATTTGTAGGGCCTTCCTTTGACACCGCCTGATATAGAGGTCCTAGATGGCAGGAAGCTTGGCCCCAGTGATGTACTGGGCCGTACGCACTACCCTCTGTCGTGCCTTGCGGTCGGAGGCCGAGCAGTTGCCAAACCAGGCAGTGATGCAACCAGTCAGGATGCTCTCGATGGTGCAGCTGTAGAACTTTTTGATGATTTGAGGACCCATGACAAATCTTTTCAGTCTCCTGAGGGGGAATAGGTTTTGTCGTGCCATCTTCACAACTGTCTTGGTGTGTTTGGACCATGTTAGATTGTTGGTGATGTGGACACCAAGGAACTTGAAGCTCTCAACCTGTTCCACTACAGCCCCGTTGATGAGAATGGGGGGCGTGCTCAGTCCTCCTTTTGCTGCAGGCCACAATCATTTCCTTTGTCTTGATCGCGTTGAGGGAGAGGTTGTTATCCTGCACCACACGGCCAGGTCTCTGACCTCCTCCCTGTAGGCTGTCTCATCGTTGTCGTGATCAGGCCTACCACTGTTGTGTCGTCGGCAAGCTTAATGATGGTGTTTGTTGTCGTGCCTGGCTATGTAGTCATGGGTGAACAGGGAGTACAGGAGGGGACTGAGGACGCACCCCTGAGGTGGCCCCTGTATTGAGGATCAGCGTGGTAATGTGTTGTTACCTATCCTTTCCACCTGGGGGCGGCCCGTCATGATATCCAGGATCCAGTTGCAGAGGGAGGTGTTTAGTCCCAGGGTCCTTAGCTTAGTGATGAGCTTTGAGGTTACTACGATATGTTCACCCTCTGAATGGCACACAATCCATCTCAATTGTCTCCAAGCTTAAAAATCCTCTCTCATCCCCTTCAGCTTTACTGATTTGAAGTAGATTTAACAAGTGACATCAATGAGGGATCATAGCTTTCACCTTGATTCACCTGGTCAGTCTATGCCATGGAAAGAGCATGCTAGACCTAGAAGCACAGACAGCTCAGCTGCTGCTGCAGCAGTCAAGTGCAGTGGAGTCACGAAAAAAACCAGAGAGACACACACAGACACCAACAGATGTACTGCCAGTTTTATGTTTTGTCTCTAAATTATAGTGTAATAGTAATTAACCCTTAGGATAGTAGTTAGGCTTTTATAAGGTATCATGAACCAATGGTCATCTGTTAAGTCATTATTCTTCTTTATCTGGTATATGAGTCTATTCATTCACAACTAGAATGTTGCTAGGCAGCGGGATCCCCTGGTCTTCTGGTACCAGTGCTGTGGGACAGGAGGCTTAGCGGAGACAGGTCAGAGGTGAGTGCGGTGGAGGTAGGAAGTAGCCAGAGAGACACAGATGTACTGCTAGTTCCTTAATATGTTGGCTCTGTATGAAATCGTGACAGACTGACAGTGACAGCAGAGAAGATACAGAGACAGACTGCGCAGAAGGGAGGCGACAGAGGCACAGTTGTAGTGGTGAGTTGTACCTCCAGTGGTTTCTAACACGGAACCCAAACCGGCTGCCCACGTGCGCCATCGTGCGCTATCGTGCATAAATGTATTTTGTCCCCCCACACCAAATGTGATCACGACACGCAGGTTAAAATATCAAAACATACTCTGAACCAATGACATTCATTTGGAGACAGGTCGAAAAGCATTAAACATGTATGGCAATTTAGCTAGTTAGCTTGCACTTGCTAGCTAATTTGTCCTATTTAGCTAGCTTGCTGTTGCTAGCTAATTTGTCCTGGGATGTAAACATTGAGTTGTTATTTTACCTGAACTGCACAAGGTCCTCTACTCTACTAATCCACACATAAAACGGACGTTTCTAGTCATCTCTCCTCCTTCCAGGCTTTTTCATCGTTGAACTTATATGGTGATAGCATCTAAACTTTCATAGTATTACCACGACTACCGGCAAAACAGTTCGTCTTTCAATCACCCATGTGGGTATAACCAATGAGGAGATGGCACGTGGGTACCTGCTTCTATAACCCAATGAGGAGATGGGAGAGGCAGGACTTTCAGCGCGATCTGCGTCAGAAATAGGAATGACTTCTGTTTTAGCCCTTGGCAACGCAGACGCTCGTTGGTGCGCGCGAGCAGTGTGGGTGCAATAATTGAATAACATAGATTTCTAAATGTATTTTGCGACGACGTGTCCGGTCTGGTCAGCATGTGAGTGTTGTATTTGTCTTAAACATGAGCTGGTTAAAAAGAGCTGGTTAAAAAAGGAGGAGGACTATGTTTCACTGGTCACTGGTACAGTACATTTTGAAAAACGCTGTACTAGTGTGCTGCCTATGTTATGTGTAAGTAACGTGAGGGGGGCAGGTGTGGCTAAAATGCCAGGGCAAATTGTTGTGTGTGTGTGTGCGCATCCGCGATTGAGTGTCTGTCTATGTGCGTGTCTGTTGCGTGTGTGTTTGTAGCAGTTATCTGTCTTGCTCGGTGGTGCTGAAAGCCAACCCATTAGTTGTCTCTGCGGGGGAGAAAGGCAGTGATCAGATCAGCCCAGTGTCTGCAACTCCTATGGAGAAGAGATTAGCTGTCTGGCAGTTTGTTTATCCTGTGTTTTTAACACAGTAGCAGCCTTCCCTGCCACGCCTCCTTCTGAAGGTAGAGCAGACAAGTGGCACTGAGATGGGGCTACGGTGTTAATCATAGGACGCACGGAGGCGTTCCAGAATGTTTGTGGAGGGCAAATACAGCCCCCGCCCACCTAACTCCTCACTATTTCCTACCCACCTATTTATGTGGAACACACTTGGGAGCCAGGGAAACCTAAACCATGTCATCTCCCTTCTCTCTCTTCCCCTTCCCACATATTTTATGGTGGTGGGGAAACCCAAACCTGGGCCCTGGCCACTCTCCCCCGTCTTGCCCCAACCCCCCCCCCCCCCCCCCCCCCGCCGCCCTGTTTATGTCGGACCCCCTGTATGGGTGTTGTGATGGGGGGACTTTAGGTCAGACCTTTAACCCCATAATTAGGAGATAAGCAGACGTGTTAACCTGCAATAGTCATCCGGTTTGACAGCCACCGGATCCTGAGACAACATCACTGGACACTGATCTAAGGTCAGTTCCTTGCTGCCTCTCCCCTAATGGTTAAGGTCAGGAATGGCGGAAGGTAAGCTGATCCTAGATTTATAACTGTGCCTATGGGTAACTTCTACCCAAAGCAACCAGAAGGAGAAAGAGCACTGGAGACGAGAAGAAAGCAGTGAAACCAGTTCAACTGCACTAAAGGTCCATTAGCAATGTGAAACCTTACAACTGGTGGCTGTAGAAGTACTGTATGAATCACTGTCCATTTCATCAGGGTGTTTTCTTTTTGGTATTGGTATAGAACGGCTAGTGCTGCTACTGTCTTGGTTTAGCTTGGAGGCTCAAAGGGAAGCTGGTGCTCTAGGGACTAAGATTGAATTTCAGGATATAACTTTTCTCTCTCTCTCTCTCTCTCTCTCTCTCTCTCTCTCACACACATACATACATATCCCTGTGACTGGCCTTGCATGGGTAGATACAGTAGTGTTGTGCTCCTGTGTAAGAGATAAGTAGTGCGTAAGTAATAATGCCAGAGAAGCCGGTGTTTGGAGGATATATTGGCACAGGTGTCGTTAGGCCCGAGATCGAGCTATTAATGCAGGATACTTAGTATGTATCCATAAAAATGATGCCTTCTGACTAAAGCTGTCTGCCTGTCTGTCTCATCCCAACATGTTCATTACTATGGGACAGCTGGAGATCGAACTTGAATATCGAAACAATGTTGCAAATCAGTCAGAGAGACAGACCGCGAGGTTTATACAAATCTCCGCTGTTGAAAATCAAACGCTAGTCTAGAATAAATGGGAGATAATGTCTAGATACTTTTTTATAGCGGAGATCAACTTTATAAATTGCGTGGCTGGGCTGATGAGATAGTGGATTGCTCAGTGAGATGGAACAGAGTAAATAGGCATTTCAACTTCATCGCTTTAGCTGGTGGTAACTTGTGGAATAGAAACTGACTGAAATGAGGTTTTAACCAATGAAATTCGGTAAATTTCTGAATGTAATTTAATTCAAACAATACATTTTAATTTTAATTATCCACACCCTACAGGAAGCAGAATAAAATGTGAATTGAAGGAATGCACACACACACACACACACACACACACACACACACACACACACACACACACACACACACACACACACACACACACACACACACACACACACACACACACACACACACACATACATACACTCTTTGGAATCAGGTTACTCAGTCATGCAGTTAACCCAGTCTCTGCGTTAGAACGCAAAAGAGAGCAAGAGACAATGAGAGAGAGTCCTGCATTCCTGAGCTCCAACCAACTCCTGTCTTTTGTCACAGAGGGTTAACCGTGTGCACGGTGACACCACTCCCCCTTTCTCTTGCTCTCCTTTCAGCTTCTCTCGACCCTTTTTCCTGAGAGAGAGACTAATTGAAAGCGTGGCTGTGCACAACGACGTGGACTTGCAGCTACACGCTTGGCAGACACTTAACACACAGGGAGGAAAACGATTGGAGCTTACACAAACACGCCGGGTCGAAAGAATGTGCAAAGGTCATAGCAGCTTTTTATTATCGACTGTGTGGGTCTGTGTTTGTCCACTTGGTGTGTGTGTGTCGGCTTTGTTTTCACTGTCAGCTGTCAATGTTCTTGTCAGACCTACAAGCACGTCTTGCAGATGGAAAGGTGAGAGAGAGACAGAACAAGAGTGTGTGTGTGAGAGAGACTGTAAGAGAGAAAGAGACGTGTGTGTGTGTTCCTGTGTGAACAGGAGTGAGAGGTGAGCGGCACTCCTCTCTTCTCTCCTTCCGTTCCCCCTTGAGTGAATAGAGCGTTTGTGCTGTCCTTGTAGCCCTTCTGTGCCATTCTTTTCTTCTGTCCCTCTTTTCCTACAGTATCTCTCTCTGTTGTAGTCTACCTACAGAATGTTTGTGTCCTGCATCTCTACATTTTCTGATATCTTCTCTCATAATTATTTTCCTTAAGGTACTATCTCCTAAAAGTTTTCCCCCAGGAATTTGACCTTGGTGTGCTGTGTTTACTATCTCGGATGTCCTTCTCTAGACTGTGTGTCCTCTGTTATGTGTTCTGTCTTTTGTTTCATGTTGATATTGAGTCATCCAGTGTGTTGTTGTTTTAGTGAGTGAGCCGTCGGAGGCGACAGTATGTTAGAACAACAAAGTAGGGCAGATGGGACAAGGTAACTATCTCTGCAGTTGCTGTTATTCCTGCAGGCCATTGAAGGATGCTCAACTGAATCTGTTGTAGCGTCACTCTGCACAGGGGGCTGAGGAGGACGTGTGTGTGCCTGTGTGTACGCCTGAGCGTGTTCGTGAGCATTAGTGCGGCGGCGTCCGTGTGTGTTTATGCATAACCGGGCAAATGATTGATTGTAAACTGAGGTGAGATGAGTTAGTCTGTTATCTACCTTCACCTTCATTGTTTCTCAAATGAAATCAAATGTTATTGGTCACATACACGTGGTTGGCAAATGTTATTGGTCACATACACGTGGTTTGCAAATGTTATTGGTCACATACACGTGGTTTGCAGATGTTATTGGTCACATACACGTGGTTGGCAAATGTTATTGGTCACATACACATGGTTTGCAGATGTTATTGGTCACATACACGTGGTTTGCAGATGTTATTGGTCACATACACATGGTTTGCAGATGTTATTGGTCACATACACATGGTTTGCAGATGTTATTGGTCACATACACATGGTTTGCAAATGTTATTGGTCACATACACATGGTTTGCAGATGTTATTGGTCACATACACATGGTTTGCAGATGTTATTGGTCACATACACGTGGTTTGCAGATGTTATTGGTCACATACACATGGTTTGCAGATGTTATTGGTCACATACACATGGTTTGCAGATGTTATTGGTCACATACACATGGTTTGCAGATGTTATTGGTCACATACACATGGTTTGCAGATGTTATTGGTCACATACACATGGTTTGCAGATGTTATTGGTCACATACACATGGGTTTGCAGATGTTATTGGTCACATACACATGGTTTGCAGATGTTATTGGTCACATACACATGGTTTGCAGATGTTATTGGTCGCATACACATGGTTTGCAGATGTTATTGGTCACATACACGTGGTTTGCAGATGTTATTGGTCACATACACATGGTTTGCAGATGTTATTGGTCACATACACGTGGTTTGCAGATGTTATTGGTCACATACACATGGTTTGCAGATGTTATTGGTCACATACACGTGGTTTGCAGATGTTATTGGTCACATACACGTGGTTTGCAGATGTTATTGGTCACATACACATGGTTTGCAGATGTTATTGGTCACATACACGTGGTTTGCAGATGTTATTGGTAACATACACATGGGTTTGCAGATGTTAATGCGAGTGTAGCGAAAAGCTTGTGCTTCTAGTCCCAACAGTGCAGTAATATCTAACAAGTCATCTAAAAAGTCCCAACAACTACCTAATACACACTAATCTAACAAGTAATCTAACAATTCCCCAACAACTACCTAATACACACATCTAAAGGGGTGAATGAGAATATGTACATATAAGTATATGGATGAGCGATGGCCGAGCGGCGTAGGCAAGATGCAGTAGATGGTATATACATGTGATATAAGTAATGCAAGATATGTAAACATAATTAAAGTGCCATTATTTAAAGTGGCAATGTTTAAAGTGACTAGTGATCCAATTATTAAAGTGTCCGGTGATTGGGTCTCAATACGGTATGTACATGTGATATGAGTAATGCAAGATATGTAAACATTATTAAAGTGGCATTATTTAGAGTGGCATTGTTTAAAGTGACTAGTGATCCATTTATTAAAGTGTCCAGTGATTGGGTCTCAATGTAGGCAGCAGCCTCTGTGAGATAGTGATTGCTGTTTAGCAGATTGATGGCCTTGAGATAGAAGCTGTTTCTCAATCTCTCGGTCCCAGCTTTGATGACCTGTACTGACCTCGCCTTCTGGATGATAGTGGTGTGAACAGGCAGTGGCTCGGGTGGTTGTTGCCCTTGATGGCCTTCCTGTGACATCGGGTGCTGTAGGTGTCATGGAGGGCAGGTAGTTTGCCCCTGGTGATGCGTTGTGCAGACCGCACCACCCTCTGGAGAGCCTTGCGGTTGAGGGCGGAGCAGTTGCCGTACCAGGCTGTGTTAGAGCCCGACAGGATGCTCTCGATTGTGCATCTGCAAAAGTTTGTCAGGGTTTTGGGTGACAAGCCAAATTTCTTCAGCCTCCTGAGGTTGTTGCGCCTTCTTCACCACACTGTCTGTGTGGGTGGACCATTTCAGTTTGTCTGTGATGTGTACGCCCAAGAACAACACTTTCCATCTTCTTCACTGCTGTCCCTTTGATGTGGATAGGGGGGGTGCTGCCTCTGCTGTTTCCTGAAGTCCACGATCATCTCCTTTTGGTTTTTTGACGTTGAGTGAGAGCTTGTTTTCCTGACACCACCCTCCGAGTGCCCTCACCTCCTCCCTGTAGGCTGTCTCGTTGTTGTTGGTAATCAAGCCCACTACTGTGGTAATGATTTAATTGGAGGTGTGCATGGCCACATAGTTGTGGGTGAACAGGGAGTACAGGAGAGGGCTGAGCACACACCCTTGTGGGGCCCCAGTGTTGAGGGTAAGTGAAGTGGAGATGTTGTTTCCTACCGTCACCACCTGGGGGTGGCCTGTCAGAAAGTCCAGGACCCAGTTGCACAGGGCGGGGTTGAGACCCAGGGCCTCCAGCTTGATGATGAGCTTGGAGGGTACTATGGTGTTGAATGCTGAGCTGTAGTCAATGAACAGCATTCTTACAAAAATATAATTTTTGTCCAGATGGGATAGGGCAGTGTGCAGTGCGATGGCGATTGCATCATCTGTGGACCTGTTGGGGCGGTATGCAAACTGAAGTGGGTCTAGGGTGGCCGGTAAGGTGGAGGTGATATGATTCTTGATTAGCCTCTCAAAGTACTTCATGATGACAGAAGTGAATGCTACGAGGCGGTAGTCGAGCAAAGAAGGTTTTTAGTTTGTCTGGAAGCGTTCTCCTTTCCCTGTGTCCCTGTGACGACTGGGGTTTAGCTAAGCAAACAATCCTCCATATTGTAAACAAACATTATATGATTATGACATTGACCTTTTATTCAAACTAGAATTTAATGATCTTAACCAGGAATTTCCTTTCTTTTTACTATGGCTCTGATTGCGCACACACACTCTCGTGCTGTGTGGAGTATGTGTGTGTATGTGAGAGAGTCCTTGCATTCATGCGTGAAGATTAACAGATTTTCACACAGTTCAGCGAAAGCCAAATACACCTTACACACTGCTGAATAACCTTTTTTCCCCATTAGGAGAAGAGTTTCTTTACATTTTTCAAACCATATTCTGAAAGTCTGTTTCTCTGGGCCTCTGTGATCGATGCCGATGATCTATGATAGATAAGGGATAGCTAACAGATAGGTAATGAGTCATAGATATTTGTCCAGAATCCTTTATTTTGCTTCTTTGCTTCTCTAAATTTAAACAACACACGTTCTCTCTCTCCATTTGGCCCTCAGTAGCCTGAAAACCATTCCCACCTAGAATTCCTAGACTAGAGTCCTCTATAGATGTATCTCTGTCTCCCAGGAATGCTACCCTAGTCTGCCCTCAAGCATGTAATTCCCTCATGCCATGTGTTTCTAGTACTACATGTGCTTTCTATTCCTCTGTATGTACACTACCGTTCAAAAGTTTGGGGTCACTTAGAAATATCCTGGTTTTTGAAAGAAAAGCACATTTCTGTCCATTAAAATAACATCAAATTGATCAGAAATAGAGTGTCAACATTGTTAATGTTGTAAATGACTATTGTAGCTGGAAATGGCTGATTTTTAATGGAATATCTACACAGGCGTAGAGAGGCCCATTATATGCAACCATCACTCTTGTGTTCCAATGGCACATTGTGTTAGCTAATCCAAGTTTATCATTTTAAAAGGCTAATTTATAATTAGAAAACCCTTTTGCCATTATGTTAGCACAGCTTAAAGCTGTTGTGTTGATTAAAAAAGCAATACAACTGTCCTTCTTTAGACAAGTTGACTATCTGGAGCATCAGCATTTGTGGGTTTGATTACAGGCTCAAAATGGCCAGAAACAAATACATTTCTTCTGAAACTCGTCAGTCTATTCTTGTTCTGAGAAATGAAGGCTATTCCATGCGAGAAATTGCCAAGAAATTGAAGATCTCGTACAACGCTGTGTATTACTCCTTCACAGAAGAGCGCAAACTGGCTCTAACCAGAATAAAAGACGAGCGGGAGGCCCCAGTGTACAACTGAGCAAGAGGACAAGTACATTAGAGTGTCTGGTTTGAGAAACAGACACCTCACAAGTTCCTCTGTCCAGTGTCTGTGTTCTTTTGCCCATCTTAATCTTTTATTTTTATTGACCAGTCTGAGATATGGCTTTTTCTTTGCAACTTTGCCTAGAAGGCCAGCAACCCGGAGTCGCCTCTTCACTGTTGACGTTGAGACAGTTTTTTTGCGGGTACAATTTTATGTTATTTTAATGGACAAAAAAATGTGCTTTTCTTTCAAAAGCAAGGACAATTCTAAGTGACCCCAAACTTTTGAATGGTTGGTTGCGACTTTAAAGGAAAACTACACCCAAACACTGGTATTGGTTTCATTAGTCCGTTATTGATATAGTCGCAAAAATGTTTTGCATGTCAGCCATTAAGTTTTCAAGATTTGTAACTTTCAAAATACGGAAATCTGGCCTGCATGACGCATTTTGCATCAGATGATGCTGGGTTTTGCAGTTTACCTTTAATATCCCCAACTGTTAATCAAACCCATTGTTTGTGACTTGTCGAGGCTGTGAACTATCAACTTGGATTGGCACTGGAGAAGTGTTAATCTTCCCATTACCAGAACAGTAGAAGTGCTCTGATATAGGACTGAGGGCGAGATGGGGAAAATTAGGAAAAGAAGGGACTTTGAGACACAGACTGATAAAGGCTGATTTTAGAGGGTCGTCAGACGAGAGGACACGTATTAGCTCGGGTTCAAATCACCAACAGACCATGTAACGCTGACTAGGTGTGTGCGTGCTTGTGTGTGTGTGTGGCTGTTGAAAACAGAGCCGAGTGGAGTTAACAACTTCACAGTCCCCCTAGAAATCTTCCACGATCCTTATGGCAAAGCTACTGCAGTTAACTTTAGGGCTCTCTCTGTCTTTCTGCCATTCTTTCTCACTCTCTTTCTCTATGTCAATCTTCCTTATACAGTGCCTTCGGAAAGTTTTCAGCCCGCCTGACTTTTTCCACATTTTGCTACGTTACAGCCTAGTTCTAAAATGGATTAAATTGTTTTTTTCCTCATCAATCTACACAAAATACCCCAGAATGACAAAGCAAAACAGGTTTTTAGAAATTTTTGCAAATGTATTCCAAATTTAAAACTGAAATATCACATTTACATACGTTTTCAGACCCTTTACTCAGTACTTTGTTGAAGAACCTTTGGCGGCGATTACAGCATAGAGTTGTCTTGGGTATGACGCTACAAGCTTGGCACAGCTGTATTTGGGGAGTTTCTCCCATTCTTCTCTGCAGATCCTCTCAAGCGCTGTCAGGGTGGATGAGGAGCGTCACTGCACAGCTATTTTCAGGTCTTTCCAGAGATGTTTGATCGAGGTCAAGTCCCAGCTCTGGCTGGGCCGCTCAAGGACATTCAGAGACTTGTCCCAAAGACACTCCTGCATTGTCTTGGCTGTGTGCTTAGGGTCATTGTGCTGATGGAAGGGGAACCTTTGCCCCAGTCTGAGATCCTGAGCGCTCTGGAGCAGGTTTCCAACAAGGATGTCTCTGTACTTTCCTCCGTTCATCTTTCCCTCGACCCCGACTGGTCTCCCAGTTCCTGCAAGAAATAAGACTCATAAATATCAAAAATAAGTAACAAAGACAAATAGAAACACATTTTGTTGATTTGGCACTCAAACATCAGTTCATTACCCATCCCCCGACACTGTCAACCAAGAGTCAAGACTAAACCAATTCACCTTGGTGGTGTGCAGACTGGTTTATTAAGATTATTCTTAACGAGTTCACACAAACCAGAAAAAAATACAACAATTTGTCTGTGAAACTGTATATTCACAGTATTATGAATGAATTGTGGTTAATTTGGTAGTATTTCGTAGTGTGACTGATTTTACGAATGACATTAGTACTGTACAAAGTTAGCACACATCTATTTGATAGATTCCCCCGCTCCCCCTACCTCGGCCTTCCAGTGGGGAGACCTGAGGTCAACCTACCTGTCACGCCCTGGCCTTAGTTATCTTATTATATTATTATTTTAGTTAGGTCAGGGTGTGACATGGGGGATTCGTTGATTAAATATGTGTTCATTTCACGCTGCGCCTTGGTCCTCCTCTCTTTCACGTAACGACGATCGTGACACTACCTCCGCCCCCCTCCCCATCTCATACTTCTGAGTGGGAGACATTCCCAGGCAGTAGCCTGCCTAGCTCACAAACTAGAATCAGGGCGCCCACTCCGACAAGGTTAATTGACCCACAGTCCCACACGGTGACATGATATCATTGACGTGACGTGCAAATGAGCGATAGAAATTTGATCGCGCAAATGTCACCTTTACGAATTTTATGGTGTGGGTGCCCCGATGCCGCCCCCGGCAAGATGCGTCACCTATACGTAAATCCGCCACTACTCACACTCACACAACCACATAAACAAAGAAACACACACACTCTTATGATAGCAGTCAGAGCTGCAGCAGATGTGATATGAGCAGCAGAGTCTAACTGTCTAAATTGCAGTTTCATGTGAACTCCCTGCTGTTACTGTGAAGTGTGTGAACCATCATGTGAGCACAGATTATTGACCAGGGTGATAATTGGGTTTCTTACCCTGCTCTGAGAAAAATGCAGAAGAGAGAAAGGTGTGTGTGTGTGTATGCTGCGTCTCTCTGTCATCTCCCCGACACACGCCTGAACAGACTCCATTACCGTATATTGCCCCAAGTGACATAAAGCCTGATTTGACCTGATTTGAAATGAACAGAAGTGATCTAGGGAGGCTGCAACAACAATACACGATGACACATCGTCAGCCAACCAAACACTAACACACATTCACACACATACTAGTGGTTGTTCACCCGCCCAAAATTGCTAATAAATATAGAAACTGCGCTGTAGGCTACAGTCAGAGAAGGAGCAATGGTTTTTTGACAGGGGTTACAGAATTGTTTTTTGCCTAATTTAAATATGTTTCTGCTTATAATTTCTGACATTTTGGTAGGCTATTTGTTAGTCAACTTGTCTGTAATTAGATACATGCAGCTTCCCTTCTGTCAGTATATGTTACCCTTGAAGACTAAATAAACTCTTGCTCACCAGAATGTTTATTTAAAAATATATATATATATTTAACTAGGCAAGTCAGTTAAGAACGAATTCTTATTTACGATGACAGTCTACTTGTAAAGCCCCCCTCGGGCAAACCCTCCCCAAACCCAGACGACGCTAGGTCAATTGTGCGCCGCCCTATGAGACTCCCGATCACGGCCAGTTGTGATACAGCCCGGGATCGAACCCTGGTCCTTGATGACACCTCTAGCACTGCGATGCAGTGCTTTGTAACACCAAAACTAGTGGCAACTGAGCTGCCACCAACTTGAAGGAGACGAAACCTTAACTTTGCTGGAGTATTGAAACACATTATCCTGAGATGTTTTGAAACATAACGCGGTGTGTTGTAACGCCTCTTAAGTGTTGCGCAACACCTTGCCAGAGACTGGGAGCACTAAAAAGAATCGATTGAAAACACTATTTTGGTGTTTCGAGTCCTGTTTAGTGCCGAATTAGATACCTTCTCTTTTGGTGTCGTTTCCTCACTCTAAAGCTTCTAAACACCATTATGATTTGAATCCTTTCTTATGCATAATTAGATCCCTTTTTCTGAAGTGTCTTAATGTTTAACATTGTTTTATGTATTTGATCATTTGCCGTTGTATAACGTTTTGGCAGGTATTGTCCAGCTCAGTGTTCAAACCATCAACACTAACTGGAGGTTGAACAGCAAAACTGTGGGACTCTGCACTTGCCCTCTTCCATTGACAATCACGAAGGCTTGAATGGGTGCTGTCCTCATTGAACATCAACTTGCCTGATGGTTTTAATATCCATTCCTCATGATCCATTGCACCTCATGGCACAACAAGCGTATTACTAATATAAAAATAGACCTTTCTTTCATCAAACATGCATACAACATTGTGTGAAAGAATTATGAAGTCTAAACATTTTTGAATGATGCACAATCCTTTCAAATCAGAGTCACATGGCAGGGTATGAAATGCAAGGCGATTAAAACCAAAAACTTCCAATGATTTCAATCATTGCGTTGTCTCTCTTTGGCTACCCTCATGAAAGCTACTTCCATTTTGAGGAATATATTTAGTTGGATTTATTCTTAGATTATTTTGGTAGAATGAAATGATTAAATCATTGAAATAACTTGCATACATATTTTTTAAAGATATTTTGGTGGTATTTTGACACTATTGAAACAGTTATGAAATGACAGAGGGGATACAGATAGGTGGGAGAAACAGATTGAAGGGTTGGAGCGGGGAATTTAAGCCCCGTCTTCGGTGGATAGAGGGGTGACATGTCTGAGCCGTGTGCGTTATCGCTAGACCACAGGCACTACACGACTTGCATTCATTTGTATGTTTATTTGAGTTCATTTCATTTAACCCCAGAATAATTTCTTACAGTGTGGCTGTGTGTCAACTTCCAACAAAATGTACAATTTTACTGCCCTCCTGTTTCTAATCTGTCTTAATAAAGCATTGAAAAAAGGTGGAATTCCACAACAAATATTCTCCATAGGCCCTTGTCATCAATCAATATTTAGGCTATAAACCATTGATTGTATGAGGAACAGTTTTTGTGTTTCGATGATGCCTTTTATGTGCTCTAAAACCCTCAAAGTGTTTCACAATACTCTCTTCAATACAACAATATTAAGGTTGAAGAATGACTTTGGGTGTTTCAAAGTACTTCCTGTACATTAAAACACTTGTATTGGGTTTACATTCAAACAACCTCCAAACACCAGATCTCAGCTTAGTTTTCATGGTTTCATTACACAATCATGGTGTTTTGAGACTTTTTACTTTTACAGTGTAGTTGACATCGCAAGACGTCTTCTGTTTAAGAATGATGGAGGCCACTGTGCTCTTGGGGACCTTCAATGCTGCAGACATTTGTTGGTACGCTTCCCCAGATCTGTGCCTTGACACAATACTGTCTCAAAGCTCTGCAGACAATTCCTTCGACCTCATGGCTTGGTTTTTGCTCTGACATGCACTGTAAACTGTCAGACCTTATATAGACAGGTGTGTGCCTTCCAAAATCATGTCCAATCAATCGAATTTACCACAGGTGGACTCCACTCAAGTTGTAGGATGATGATCACTGAAAACAGTATGCACCTGAACTCAATTTTGAGTCTCGTAGCAAAGGGTCTGAATACTTATGTAAATAAGGTATTTCTGTTTGGTATTATTACTAACTTTGCAAACATTTCTAAAAACCTGTTTTTGCTTTGTCATTATGCGGTATTGTGTGTAGGTCGATAAGGAAAATGTTTTATTTAATCAATTTTAGAATAAGGCTGTAACGTAACAAAATGTGGAAAAAGTCAAGTCGTCTGAACTCTTTCCGAATGCACTGTATGTATTATATGTATATATATTTATATTCCTGCCTCTGACATTGCTCGTACTGATAATTCTTAATTTCTTTATTTTTCTGGATTATGCATGTATTTTATAAATGTTGTATTATTATTGCTAGGTATTACTGCACTGTTGGAGCTAGAAACACAAGCATTTGGCTGAAACTGCGATAACATCATCTGCAAATCTGTGTACGCGACCAATAAACTTTGATTTGATTTGCCTCTCTCTGTCTTTCTATCTTTCTCTTTCTCTGTTACACACACACACACACACACACACACACACACACACACACACACACACACACACACACACACACACACACACACACACACACACACACACACACACACACACACACACACACACACACACACACACACACAAACAAACAAACAAACAAAGTATTATGATAGCAGTCAGAGCTGCAGCAGATGTGATATGAGCAGCAGAGTCTGTCTAAATTGCAGTTTCATGTTTCATGTGAAAACTCCCTGCTGTTACAGCGAAGTGTGTGAACCATCATGTGAGCACAGATTATTGACCGGGGTGATAATTGTGTTTCTTACCCTGCTCTGAGAAAAATGCAGAAGAGAGAAAGGTGTGTGTGTTTGTGCTGCGTCTCTCTGTCATCTCCCCGACACACGCCTGAACAGACGCCATCACCGTATATTCCTCAAACATTCTGTGCATTAAAACACTTGCCTTGGGTTTACATTCAAACACCCTTCAAACACCAGATCTCAGCTCAGTTTTCAGGGTTTCATTACACAATCGTGGTGTTTTGAGACTTTCTACTTTTACAAGTGTAGTTGCCATCACAACATTTTTCTCTGTCATCTCTGCTTCTCTCATAGAGCAAAGACGTTTAGGGACCGGGGAGAAAATGCAATAATTATTTTTTTATTATAAATTGTTTTTTTACATTTGGTGTATCAATCAGCCAGGTCACCCATGATACAAGTCAGTATTTGACGTCCATCCATGTCTGAGGATGTCTGGCGATGACGTGTAAACCATCCACTAGGGGCAACAGTGAGCGCTGTTACCTTCAAGTAGGTTTCGGTTTTGCTAGGGTGTTGTGGAGTGGGATGGGCATAAGCATCTGCCTCTGGTGCCAAAGGTTGCATGTTTGAATCCAGCAATAGAAAGTTGTTTTTGCGATGTTTGTTTTTAGCCTATCCCAATCCTTAACCCTTTACCTTAACCAATCGGAGTTTTATGCCATACCTTAAAAATTCAGAGTTAATACCTAAACACTTAAAAAGACTTCGAAATTTGATGTTTGAGAAACATAGATGAACATCTAATTCTGACTTGAGCTTGTTGGTATCAATTTACTGCAACAATCGCTTATTTCTACAGGAGTTAATGTTAAGACTATGTGAGAGGTTATAGACCTACAGTCATTGTCCAGATTTCAGTTTCCATTTAACCCATCTGAACAGTAGGCTACAGTTCCCTTGATGTGTCATAGGGCTATTTGAAGTCTCCGTCTAGTGACTGTCGAATTCATATAGTGCCTCACAAAAATCACACACAACATAGCCTACACTGCTATCATCCTCTTTCACCCCCTCACCAAATATTTCCCAAAGAATACATTTTCTGGCCCCTCCCTACTCTTGATTTTTAATTCTCCATTTTGCAGCATTTCTGTTACTGAATTCAACTCTGTCATTGTACTTTTTGCCTCAGTGGAACAACGTTAACTTTTTCTACCCGTTCCCAAAAGCTTTAGGGGATTGGCGCGTAGGCTATTTGGCAGATGTAAAGTTAGGCCCTAAAGCTTAGGTCTATGCACTAATGCCAGACCTCAATGTAGCCTATAGGCCTAGATGTAAATTGCACAAGAATTATACATTTATAGATTTTTTTCCTGTACTATTTTCTCTTTATTCAACCCGACAGCCACCCGCCCGACCCGCAGATATAACTGCGGGGACTGCAGGTTATGAGTCAACCCACGTATCACACACACACACACACACACACACACACACACACACACACACACACACACACACACACACACACACACACACACACACACACACACACACACACACACACACACACACACACACACACACACACACATATACACACACACACACACACACACACACACACAAACACAGAACAAGGCAGGTCAAACAAATGCAGAGGGACCCAATCCGTTTGTGCACAGATACACTCACAGACATACAGACAGGGGTAAACGTATCCACTATTGAATGGATGGTTTGGTTTTCAATCAAGAATCTCATCTCAAGAGTGTGTGCGTGCGTGCGTGTGTGTGTGTGAACCCTTGGCTGAGGTCAGAATAGAGAAAGAGAGTAGATGATTAACCGTCTCTGTTATCATGGTTCTCTGATGCAGGAAGCGCCAAACTGATTATGCCCTAATCAGATATCTCCCTTCCTGATTAGCGCAGTGCTAAAAGGCCCTTCACTTTGGATGGGGAAGCTACCGTTAAAAGCCTTTACTCAATGGCTTCAGCTCTTAATCGCACTATTACTTGCATTATATGTTTCTCAGGAGCCATGTTTTATTGACAGCCATGCTTAGAAATAGAGGAACAGGCAGGTTTCCCTTGGCACCATTCACGATGCTCTACAATGTGAAATGGAAAACTTTGGCTGTTTTGTACCAAACAAATGAAGAATTTCTGTGTTGTATTCTGTTTAGTTTCCATTCTTTTTCCAACATATCTCATGGTCTGACTGCAGTGTTCGACTTTTGACCATAAACATAGACATTTTGACGGTTAAGTTTAGGCATTCATTCCAAATGGTTAAGATAAGGGTTCAAGTTTGGGGTAGGATTTAAACCAGGGTTTGGAACCGGTTCAGGGAACAGAGCCCGAAAACTGGAAAATAACAAACTTTTTCAAGGAACAGAATCAGAGCCGGTAACGGAAGTGATCTATGCTGAACAGAATCCTTGTTTTAAAAGCGATTTTACGATCTGGGCAAGAGGGAGGGAGGGAGGAGATAGGGAGGGAGGGAAAGAGAAAGAGATCGAAACATGACCTCAATGTTGAGGCTACGCTTACACCTGTGGTGTAAATCATTTCAGAATGGGTTTATCTTCAGCACACACACAAACACAGAAGAAGGAAAAAATGAAAGATCAGAGAGAAAATATGAAAGATTAAAAAGCAGATGTCTTGCAGTATTTATCACTTGATGCAGCCAAGGGTTTCTGGGAAAAATCCCCTTCCTGATCTCACCTTGACCAGGTGTTGTAGCTCTAGGGCGTAACCTCAATACTATGTGGATCACATGTACTATTAATGTACTTTGGCAGGCAAAGAGCAGTAACTGTGCTTATAAAAGCACAGCAAGGAAATGTGTGAGGTATTTGACGTGAATGGATTTTGAGGTTATATTTGAATCAACGGTGGATTTGAGGGGATTGTTGAACTATCCTTTTTAAGGCAGGGGTGGCCAACCCTCCTCCTGAAGAGGGGCTCGTTGAGGTGGATGAATCGGTTGAACACCTCTCGCCTTTCTCTTCTGTATCTGCAGGCCTTGGCTCTCTTTCCCTATCCAACGTACAAAGTCTCTCAACAGCCCTCACTTACTCTGACTGTTTTTTAAAAATTGTATTTATTTAACTAGGCAAGTCAGTTAAGAACAAATTCTTATTTACAATGACGGCCTACCTGAAAGCAAAAGGCCTCCTGCGGGGACAGGGGCTGGGGCTTAAAATTAAAAAAAAAAAAAATATAGGACAAAACACACATCACACAAGAGAGACACCACAACACTACATAAAGAGAGACCTAAGACAACAACATAGCATGGCAGCAACACATGAAAGCACAGCATGGTAGCAACACAACATGACCACAACATGGTAGCAACACAACATGGTAGTAACACAAAACATGGTACAAACATTATTGGGCAGAGACAACAGCACAAAAGGCAGGAAGGTAGAGACAACATTACATCACGTGAAGCAGCCACAACTGTCAGTAAGAGTGTCCGTGATTGAGTCTTTGAATGCAGAGATGGAGATAAAACGGTCCAGTTTGAGTGTTTTTTGCAGCTCGTTTCAGTCGCTAGCTGCAGCGAACTGAAAAGAGGAGCGACCCAGGGATGTGTGTGCTTTGGGGACCTTTAACAGAATGTGACTGGCAGAACGGGTGTTGTATGTGGAGGATGAGAGTTGCAGTAGATATCTCAGATAGGGGGGAGTGAGGCCTAAGAGGGTTTTATAAATATGCATCAACCAGTGGGTCTTGCGATGGGTATACAGAGATGACCCATTTACAGAGGAGTATAGAGTGCAGTGATGTGTCCTATAAGGAGCATTGGTGGCAAATCTAATGGCCGAAAGGTAAATAACATCTAGCTGCTCGAGAGCAACCTTACCTGCCGATCTATAAATTACGTCTCCGTGATCTAGGATGGTCATCTAAATCAGGGACTGTGAGCCAGCTATGGCTTTGGTTGTTGTGTTATTAATGTTATTAATAGCATTTTCTCTAGAATTATACTTTTGGTTAATATACTGCACATGTCGGAGTTGCTCTCCAGCATGTTGTGGCATTGTTGCTTCTCTCTCTCTCTCTCTGGCATTATCAGCAGTGCTCTTTGTCCTTGTCGTTTTAGAGTCCGCTAGCTGTAGGTGCTGTGACGAGATGAGAGTTGAACGGGGTGACGAGAATCCATTGGAATGAGAGACCTTGAGCAAACACACACACACACACACCTTGAGCAACCAATTTAAGCATCTGTTTTAAGTAAAGTCGCACACTGAAGGGCAGGATGTTGATTTGACAGTCTTGAGGGTGTGTGTGTGTGTGTGTGTGTGTGTGTGTGTGTGTGTGTGTGTGTGTGTGTGTGTGTGTGTGTGTGTGTGTGTGTGTGTGTGTGTGTGTGTGTGTGTGTGTGTGTGTGTGTGTGCGCACGTGTCAAGTAGATAAAAGAGGTTCCACTGGATATCATAAGGTGAATGCACCAATTTGTAAGTCGCTCTGGATAAGAGCGTCTGCTAAATGACTTAAATGTAAATGTAAATAAAAACCACAGGTTAGCGTTTTTCATCATGTATCTTGTTCTGGAGTCGGCTCTGCAAAGTGGTCACAAGCTGGCACAGTCATAAAATCAGACTTTAAACCTTAACCACACTGCTAACGTTAATGCCTAATCCTAACCTTAAATGTAGTTTTCATAACCTTTTGCAACATAGCCAATTTTGACTTTGCAGCTGGCCCATTTAGCAGGAATCGCTCAGTTCTGCCTCCAGGACAAGACTCATCCCAATAAACGTCAACCTGCATTAAAAACCTGGGTCAAGGAGCGAGTTCAGCTTAATCTCACCCCAATGCCGTCCACCCATTCCACTTTCTCCTCCCTCTCCTCCCTCTCTCACCAGATTTGTCACACCAGCAAAACAAAGGCCAGACGCACTCTTCATAAACTCCCAGATATTTTTTTGACTTCTCTTTTTTAATTGGCAGCTGCATCCAATCTTGTTTCCTTCAGGCCTGCATCTAATTAAAGTGAAACGTGATTAATTAAGCTCATCATAAAACAAAGAGAGGACCTGGAACTCTTATAGCCTTTATAGATAGAGGGAGGTAGAGAGAGAGGGAGAGAGAGAGAGCGAGAGTCTGCCCGCACTTATTGCCAATTGAGCCTGGCTGTGAATAAACTGTGTGTGTATGTGCGTGCTCGCTTGCACATGTGTGTGTGTGCACATGCGTGCGCGTTTTGCGCATTCATACGTGTGCTCGTATTTGTGTTATGAGAGTGAGATGACATCATATTTTAATTGTGCCCCCGACATTTCCGTGTCCAAACCTCTGCTTTGCTTGAATACAAACTGCACTGTTATGCCACTAAAGCGTTTTGTGATAGCATCATGCTAACCTTCTCCCTCCTCCTCTCTTTCTCCTCATCTCTCCCTCCAGATGAGAGGATGCAGCAGGAAGCAGATGTGAGACTGAGCCCCACCTGAGCCCTCACCTCCCACCCCCGCCCCCACCCGGCCGTCCCATCATGCACATGCCGTTTCGAGGTCGTCTGAAGCTGCTGGTGGCATCTCTGACCGCCGTCATCCTGCTCACCTGGCTCTACCTGCTGGCTGGGAACCTGGAGAGTAAGTAGTACCTGCCTGTCGCCATGGTTACATGACTGACCGGAACTACTTTTCCACTGAACTGCCCTAGGAAGGAATAGGAAACACATGTATGCATGTACTGTAGCTACTTTAAAAACACGTTAAACAACGGTATACAGATGCCGTATCTTAATTTGAGCATCCTGTTGTTGCAGGAATTTGGAGATGCAAACTTGTAGTGCATTCAAGGTTTAAAAAGGCTTCTAAAGATTGTAATTTCCATTTTGAAATGTCAGACTCAAAATAATGTTTACGACCTCAAATAACAATAACTGTAACGACCCTTTGTTTACAAACTTCTATATCGACTTTGCCACTTCAGCATGCTTATGTGGCACGGTTCATGTCATGCAGGCCTTACGGGCCAGAAGGTCAAACCACCACAGACGAACTCTCATTGCCTGTTTCATTACAGCCCTTCTACACTTTAGCCATCGGGCGTCCGGCATTGCCATCAGCCATTGAGGAAATGCTTCCTTGAAATCAATGAAAGCTGCTTCACTGCCCGTGTTGCGCTCACGATGCGTCACGTCCAATGTCAGCGTCCAAGCTCAAGAATCACAGAGGTTAAATTCTCGATGGCTGACGCGAACGTTAATTCTATCTTGTGAATTGAAATGATGACAAATAAAGACGATTTTGGTTGCATATGGCCACGAATATACACCACTGGTTATTTTAGTCAAGAAGCTACTACTACTAGCTAGCTAGTTACATTGACTAGCTAGGTTCAAAAGCAGCGTGTGAAATTAGGGGATCATTTGGTACAACCACTAGCAACAATTTAGTGAGTACTTGCAAAAAACTGGACCAAAGCTATTATACTTACGCATAATCGATGAATATGGTACAGTAGGCAAAATAGAATAAAGACTCTGCTCCTCTCTCAAAACAACGAACTCTGTGTAGCAGGTACAACTTCACATTGATGTGACGCTGATGGCAAAGCAACACAATGCATATAGTGGAGCTGAAGAGTAACACTACGATCAGAGCCGGCTGCAGAAAATGATCAGCTAGGGGAAATGAGATTTTCATATAATTATAGAAAATATTTGCACAAAAAAAGATAACGAACAGGTTTCTGTGCCAATGCACCCCACAACCAATAAAGAAAGCATACCGACTTCGGGCACTTCTATATCATGGTTTGCATTTTCAACACCACAATAAATAGATGTCAATCTCGACAAACATAAAATGCGTCCCTCCATACTGACCTAGTATCAAAGGATTGGCTTGACAATCACCGAATGTCATTCAACTTTTTTGGTGTTTTATAACAGATGTCTCTTTCCGTTAATCAAATGTTTCGCTGCACAGTTTGGATTGATTTGAATGATTCAGTAAAAACAAATACATATACACACAGTACAGCAATTTTTCAACATGACCGGGATTGCACAATAAAGTCAGACTTATTTCCATTGTGGTCCCTATTTTCTTGCATAGATACATAATGACATTTCATAGATAGAGACACATTACAGAGACACAGACAAAAAAATGCTCGCCTCTAGATGAGTATGAGGGGGGAGTTTAAGTACAATTCTTACAAGCTTATTTCGGCTTGGTCTGTAGCTTATTCTTTAGATGTTTGGCGCTGCTGGTGAAACACTGTACTAGCACACTTGCCAGAGTCTTTAGGGTGTCCCTATAGCGAGCTTTCCATCCAATTGGTGACAGATTTTCATGTGAATATGAAAAAATCTGCATAAAAACAATATTTTCCCATCTGAGTTGTGTTTCCATCAAATTGACTCTATTGCGTAAATACGTAGTCTACATAAAAATAACTTTTGCGGTTAGATTCCCATGTAGGGGAAAAAAAAACAAGGTAAATTAGTTTCCATCCATTTAGTCCTACTGATGGTTTTGTCTCAAAAAAATGCGTAGGTATGGTGAATATGCCCACTCAATATCAAGCCATTTTGAGGAGGCTGGAACTATATTTTGCACAAACGTGCGCATGCCTACAGTAGACTTTTGAAGTAGCACATATAAAAGATAATACATTTTTAAAGTTTATATTTAGGCTACATTTGGCCGCTCGGATTGGAGAGGAAGCTTTCCTGAATAGCTGGGCCTGCCGAGAGCATACAGTTGTATATGGCCACATTATTATTGGACGACTTGTGAGAATGATTATCTGCAACAGACAGCGCATCTCAGTATCAGAAGTAAAAATACAGCCAGACTGGTGCGCTACTGTGCAGATAAACACACAGCTGATCCAAATGGAATGAAACATTAAAATCACAGGGCTTTTACGTCATTATTCAAAGGACATTTTCACTGCAGCCTAGAGTAGAATTTTGTATTGCCCCTATACAAGATCATGTCTTCAATGTTATTTTATGCACAATGATGCACCTGGATTCTCGACTGCCTATCAGCTATTCCTATTTGTTCTTGTGGATTTATATTGAAAATGTATGCAGCTTTGAATGCTTTTATGTGAGGCATGATTGCCAGTTAGCCTCTTGCAGACCTTCACAAACGGTGCACCTACCACTGTTGTCACTATGAATGGTGGATAGAGGGCAGGATAGACTGGTAGACTACATTGAGTACACCAAACATTAGGAATACTTTCCTAATATTGAGCTACCTGCTATCCAGGCTCTGTCGCAGCCGGCCGCGATCGGGAGACTCATGGGGCAGCGCACAATTGGCCCAGCGTCGTCCAGGTTAGGGGAGGGTTTGGCCGGCAGGGATGTCCTTGTCCCAACGCGCACTAGCGACTCCTGTGGAGGGCCGGGCGCAGTGCACGGTGACACAGTCGCCAGGTGTACGGTGTTTCCGGGTTCCGGGTTAAGTAGGCATTGGGTCAAGAAGTAGTGCGGCTTGGTTGGGTTATGTTTCGGAGGACGCACGGCTCTCGACCTTCACCTCTCCTGAGTCCGTAAGGGAGTTGCAGCAATGAGACAAGACTGTAATTACCAACTGGATACCACAAAATTGGGGAGAAAAAGGGGTAAAAAAAATGTATATATAGTTATTTGAGACGTGGCCTACATCTCTCTTCACATAGAAACTGTAATCTCCATGAACCACTATCGATCGAACCGAGCCCCCCCCCGTTTTGCCCTCAGAACAGCCTCATTTCGTCAGGGCATGGACTTTACAAGGTGTTGAAAGTGTTCTACAGGGATGCTGGCCCATGTTGACTCCAATGCTTCCCACAGTTGTGTCAAGATGGCTGGATGTCCTTTGGGTGGTGGACCATACTTGATACACTCGGGAAACTGTTGAGTCTGAAAAACCAAGCAGCGTCGCAGTTCTTGCGCCTGTCACCCGTTCAAAGGCACTTAAATCTATTGTTTTGTCCATTCACCCTCTGAATGGCACACATACCCATTCCATGTCTCAATAGTCTCAAGGTTTAAAAATACTTTAATCTGTCTCCTACCCTTCATCTATACTGATTGAAGTGGATTTCACATGTGACATCAAGAAGGGATCATAGATTTCACCTGGATTCACCTGGTCAGTCGATGTCATGGAAAAAGTACGTGTTAATGTTTTGTATAATCAGTGTATATTGATCTGTGGTATAGTAAAAGTTAGCATGCAGAAAAGCGTAGTGCATAAGGGAAGGACCAAACAATCCTTGACTTTTTCCATATTTTGTTACGTTGTAGCCTTATTCTAAAATTGATTAAATAAAACAATTTCCTCAGCAATCTACACGCAATACCCCATAATGACAAAGCAAAAAACGTTTTATTATTTACATTTTTGCAAATGTATTTAAAACAAAAAACGGAAATACCTTATTTACATAAGTATTCAGACCCTTTGCTATACGACTCGAAATTGAGCTAAGGTGCATCCTGTTTCCATTGATCATCCTTGAGATGTTTTTACAACTTGATTGGAGTCCACCTGTGGTAAATTAAATTGACTAACATGATTTGAAAAGGCACACACCTGTCTTTATAAGGTCCCACTGTTGACAGTGCATGTCAGAGCAAAAACCTAGCCATGAGGTTGAAGGAATTTTCCGTAGAGTTCCGAGACATGATTTGGTCGAGGCACAGATCTGGGGAAGGGTACCAAAACATTTCTGCAGCATTGAAGGTCCCCAAGAACACAGCGGCCTCCATCATTCTTAAATGGAAGGAGTTTGGAACCACCAAGACTCTTCTTAGAGCTGGCCGCCCAGCCAAACTGAGCAATCGGGGGGAGAAAGTCCTTGGACAGGGAGGTGATTAAGACCCTATGGTCACTCCGACTGAGCTCTAGAGTTCCTCTGTGGAGATGGGAGAATCCACCAATTAGGCCTTTATGGTACAGTGGCCAGACAGAAGCCACTCCTCAGTAAAAGGCACATGACAGCCCGCTTGGAGTTTGCCAAAAGGCACCTAAAGACTCTCAGACCATGAAAAACAAGATTCTCTTGTCTGATGAAGCCAACATTGAACTCTCGTCACGTCCTTGAGGAAACCTGGCACCATCCCTATGGTGAAGCATGGTGGTGGCAGCATCATGCTGTTGGGATGTTTTTCAGCGGCAGGGACTGGGAGACTAGTCAGGATCGAGGCAAAGATGAACGGAGCCAAGTACAGAGAGATCTCAGACTGGGGCGAAGTTTCACCTTCCAACAGGACAACGACCCTAAGCACACAGCTAAGACAATGCAGGAGTGGCTTCGGGACAAGTCTCTGAATGTCCTTGAGTGGCCCAGCCAGAGCTCGGACTTGAACCCGATCAAACCTCTCTAGAGAGACCTGAAAATATCTGTGCATTGACACTCCCCATCCAACCTGACAGAGCTTGAGAGGATCTGTAGAGAAGAACGGGAGAAACTCCCCAAATACAGGTGTTCCAAGCTTGTAGCGTCATACCCAAGAAGACTCGAGGCTGTAATCGCTGCCAAAGGTGTTTCAACAAAGTACTGAGTAAAGGGTCTGTATACAGATGTAAATGTGATATTTCATTTTTTTTATTGCTTAGTCATTATGGGGTATTGTGTGTAGGTAGATTGATGAGGGGGAAAAACTATGTAATACCTTTTAGAAAAAGGCTGTAACTTAACAAAATGTGGAAAAAGTCAAGCTGTCTGAATACCTTCCGAAGGCACTGTAGGGGAGGCGCATGCAAACAGATGTGGAAATGTGGCTAGGATAGAATCAATGATATAATAAATCCTGCAAAAGGGCGAATGTAAACCAGGAACAAAACACACTACCCTCCCCTGTGCCCAATAAAATAAAATAAAAAACCCTTCCCAATTTTGATATGTCCCTAACAGTTCACCTTTCTTCTTGCTGCAGGATTATAATCTTTCTGTGTGAAACTGGCTCAAATTAAGATACGGCATCCGTAATAATAATCTTGTAGGCTGAGATTCGAGATTCCGAGATATCTTTGTCCGAGAATGTGGTTAAGTATCCTGTTGTAAACAAAAACGATAGACCCTGGACGTGCTGTCATACACTCCTAAAACCAATTTATGAAGCGCGCCAAAATTCTTAAGCGCACACATGTGCATGCAAATCCTCTCTCACACATACTTTACCTAAGATGACTGATGGGGTGTTATAGTGCAGTCTGTTCACTTCAGCTCTACGGAATAGCCGTAGGAAGCAGTGAATTACTGTGTACACACGAGAGGACTGTATCAGTATTAGGTCTATTTCTCTCTCTCACCCACTTTCCTCTGAGCAACCAGGAACAGGGTGTGAACATTCCCAGAGTGCCACATTTCAGCTGTGTCAGCTTCGTGTGATATACAACTCTAGAAATGAAAGATTTTATTCAACCCTAATCTTAATTCCCCTCTATCCCCTCCTCGCCTCCCCCTCCCCCCTTTCCAGATGGGCGTTCTCTCCTCCTGTCCCCCTGTTTGTCAGAGACCCCCGAGGCACGGGTTCTAGAGCGGGCAGTTCTGGAGTCGCGGGTGCGCGAGATGGAGGAGGAGAACCGGCAGATCCGCCTGCAGCTCAGCCAATTGCAGGGCACGGCCGGCCAGCCCGCCGACGGTGGTAACTACGGCAACGCGGCGTGGGGGGCGTCAGCTGACACTGGGCCCGAGGATGTGGAGAACACAGCGGAGGAGAGAGCCAATCACACAGAGTGTCCCCGTTCGCCCACCGTACTGAAGTGTGAGGTGAGCCAGGATCAAATACTCCTTTTAGCGCAGCTCTGTGTTTTACCTTCGTTTAGCTTCACTGTTTGGTCATTGGTGTTAAATTGATATGTCAAATCTACTGTCATTGGTGTTTATGTGTTTTGGATAAAATCACATAGACACAGTTAAATAATATGGTTGTAGTGCTAAAATCACAACAGTGTTGATGGCATAGCTTCTCCCTTTTCTGCGCAGCTGATCCATGTAGCGTGCGTGTGCGCCGGTCACAACGCCAGCAGAGATGTGGTCACCCTGGTCAAGTCCATCCTGTTCCACAGGTAACACAACAGAGCTTCACATACAACTACACCTGCTGCTTATAGCTACAGCTACACCTAATATGGCAACAGTAGAGCAAATGAGGATGAAGTCCATTCGAAGGCCACTTATACAAATGAGAATAATTTATTCATTAATTATTGGACGTTTAGGAAATGTTAGACATTTCATGATCAGAGAGATTAAGCACTTGAGTAGCTCTTGGCATATGTTTCTCTTTCTTTCTCTTTCTCTCTCTCTCTCTCTCTCTTGCTCTCTCAGGAAAAACCCTCTCCATTTCCACTTCATCACAGACGCAGTAGCCAATCAGATCCTGAGTTCTCTGTTCCAGTCCTGGATGGTTCCGTCTGTACAAGTTAGCTTCTACGACGCAGATGAACTCAAGGTAAATGCCAACGATGGTCCTCAGGAGCCTGAGTGTCTGCTCTACCTTTTTAAAATCAGTGTTTAGGAAAACAATGGTGTGCACTCTGTGAGCAACCACTGACATAAAAGGAGAATTCCACCCCTTTCCAATCAATCAGTTGGCAGGAGAAAGAGAAATCCAGTAGACACTTCACAAGGACTGGAGACCATACTTCCTCTCATTCAATTTTCCTTGTTCTACATGTTCTTTACTCCCTCCTTCTCTTTCCTTTCCCTACTCTTACAACAGTGATGTGTCACCTCAGTCCTTCTACTCCTCTGGCCTCTCCGCTCAGTCACTGTGTGTCTGTGTAAATCGGAAAAATGGTGCGTGTGTGTGTTGGAGGGGGTGTATGTATGCATGTACCGTGTCTTTGTGTGTGGTATGTGTGTGTTGCGTGCATGTACTGTTGGTGGATGGATGTGTGCGTCTAGCTTTGGCTCTTTGCTATTGACAAAGGGTTCATAGAGCAACATGTCGTTGCTCAACTCGCATAGCAACCTGCCTCGACCTGTAATATGACTTGGTTCCGTCTCATCCTCAAATTCTCTCTCATCCTCCATAAGCTTAGCAGGAACAAAAGCTCCTTGTGCTCTCAAACGTCTCAACCTGCTCACAGTTTTCATGAACTCAGTTCAAACAGAGACGGAAACACTGCATCTTCTGAGCTGATTATATTTGCACATGATTCACTACTGCAGATCCCGTTCTGTAGAATCAAGAGGAATGAATAAATGATCAGACATGGTTGCCCAGATGCATGCCAAGAGTTATGCAGGTTTCAGTATTCATTTGGGTATCCTGGGCATAAAAAGAGATGATATTTTTTAAAGATTGATGCTATTGAGTAAACGGTAGTAATGCCCCAATTGGTTCACCTCTGCTTTAAAGGGACTTTTATACTAAAGGGATCTTAGGAAACGGATGGGTGTCTGAGCATGTTAGCTATTTAAAGGAAGGAGAATACCCTTACACACCTGACAAAGATCCACAGTGGTGTTGCTTCTAATTACACAATTTTTCATACCTTGCAACTTTATGTTCCCTTTCTTTTTTTAAATCAATATTTGTGACGTCTAAAGTGGTTCAACCTCCCTCTTGCTTTCTCTCTCCATCCCCCCACCTTCTCTTCTCTTCCAGTCTGAGGTGTCATGGATACCCAACAAGCACTACTCGGGTATCTACGGCCTGATGAAGCTGACTCTAACCAAAGCGCTGCCCTCTGACCTCACGAAGGTCATAGTCCTGGATACGGACATCACCTTCGCCACCGACATCGCTGAGCTCTGGGCCATCTTCAGGAAGTTCACTGGTACGACCTTTGACCTTGATAAACATTTCTGGTTGATTGATTGAATAATGATTTCATTGGTTGAGTGATAAAGCAAATTAGTGAATTGTACCTTTTTTATGCTATAAAGCAAAAATGCCTTGAGGGCAAAAATGCCTAGAGAACAAAAATTATATTTGATAAACTAGTAGTTGAAAAGATTTCTATATGTTGAAGAATACACCTCATTACCAATGATAATCAGCATTTTAAAATCCGGATGAATGATGATTGGTGATGCTGTGATTGCAGACAAGCAGGTGATAGGTCTGGTGGAGAACCAGAGTGACTGGTGCCTGGGGAACCTGTGGAAGAACCACAAACCCTGGCCCGCCCTGGGACGAGGCTTCAACACTGGGGTCATCCTGCTCTACCTGGAGAGGCTGCGACGGATTGGCTGGGAGCAGATGTGGAGGCTGACCGCTGAGAGAGAGCTAATGAGCATGCTCAGTACCTCGCTGGCTGACCAGGTCTGTTTATTTACTTTTATTCTAGTCTATTATTTTTATTCTGAATATTATTAAATACTCTTTAGATCGTTACTTTTCTTAACATATTTTAATATAGGGCAGAGATCATCAACTAGATTCAGCCAATGTTTTTCTTGAACGGATGGTCAGAGGGCCGGAACATAATTGCAAATAATTTGTAGACTGCAAATTGACTGCAAGAAGCCCAAATAGATATAATGTTAGATTAAAACATAATCATTTCAAACCTTACTCACATTTGTATACAATCAAGTGACTCTCTATTATGCGTGGAAATAATTGGATTAATAAAAATGACTAAAAATTACTTGAAGCTGATTTCCTGATGTTTTTACAGTCTTCTATGTCCAACAATAAAAAATAAAAATAAATATATATACAGTTGAAGTCGGAAGTTTACATAACCCTTAGCCAAATATATTTAAACTCAGTTTTTCACAATTCCTGACATTTAATCCTAGTAAACATTCCCTGTTTTAGTTCAGTTAGGATTACCACTTTATTTTAAGAATGTGAAATGTCAGAATAATTGTAGAGAGAATGATTTATTTCAGCTTTTATTTCTTTCATCACATTCCCGATGGGTCAGAAGTTTACATACACTCAATTAGTATTTGGAAGCTTTGTGTTTAAATTGTTTAACTTGGGTCAAACATTTTGGGTAGCCTTCCACAAGCTTCCCACAATAAGTTGGGTACATTTTGGCCCATTCCTCCTGACAGAGCTGGTGTAACTGAGTCAGGTTTGTAAGCCTCCTTGCTCGCACACGCTTTTTCAGTTCTGCCCACACATTTTCTATGGGATTGAGGTCAGGGCTTTGTGATGGCCACTCAAATACCTTAACTTTGTTGTCCTTAAGCCATTTTGCCACAACTTTGGAAGTGTACTTGGGGTCATTGTCCATTTGGAAGACCCATTTGCGACCAAGCTTTAACTTCCTGACTGATGTCTTGAGATGTTGCTTCAATATATCTACATACTTTTCCTCCCTCATGATGCCATCTATTTCATGAAGTGCACCAGTCCCTCCTGCAGCAAAGCAACCTACAACATGATGCTGCCACCACTGTGCTTCACGGTTGGGATGGTGTTCTTCGGCTTACAAGCCCCCCCTTTTTCCTCCAAACATAATGATGGTCATTATGGCCAAACAGTTCTATTTTTGTTTCATCAGACCAGAGGACATTTCTCCAAAAAGTACAATCTTTGTCTCCATGTGCAGTTGCAAACCGTAGTCTGGCTTTTTTATGGCGGTTTTGGAGCAGTGGCTTCTTCCTTGCTGAGCGGCATTTCAGGTTATGTCGATATAGGACTCGTTTTACTGTGGATATAGATACTTTTGTACCTGTTTCCTCCAGCATCTTCACAAAGTCCTTTGGTGTTGTTCTGGGATTGATTTGCACTTTTCGCACCAAAGTACATTCGTTTCTAGGAGACAGAACGCATCTCTTTCCTGAGCGGTATGACAGCTGCGTGGTCCCATGGTGTTTATACTTGCGTACTATTGTTTGTACAGATGAACGTGGTACCTTCAGGTGTTTGGAAATTGCTCCCAAGGATGAACCAGACTTGTGGAGGTCTACAATTTTCTGAGGTCTTGGCTGATTTCTTTTGATTTTCCCATGATGTCAAGCAAAGAGGAAATGAGTTTGAAAGTAGGCCTTGAAATACATCCACAGGTACACCTCCGACTCAAATTATGTAAATTAGCCTATCAGAAGCCTCTAAAGCATGACATAATTTTGGGGAATTTTCCAAGCTGTTTAAAGGCACAGTCAACTTATTGTATGTATACTTCTGACCCACTGGAATTGTGATACAGTGAATTATACGCAAAATAATCTGTCTGTAAACAAATGTTGGAAAAATTACTTGTGTCATGCACAAAGTAGATGTCCTAACCGACTTGCCAAAACTATAGTTTGTTAACGAGACATTTTTGGAGTGGTTGAAAAACGAGTTTTAATGACTCCAACCTAAGTGTATGTAAACTTCCGACTTCAACTGTATATAAAAATGTTGGGGTACAAATAAAACCACCCTCGGCCAAAATTTGACCCACGGGCCGCCAGTTGGGGACCCTGATATAGGGTAATCTTATGCCTCAAAGCATACTGTGTATGAGGCAAATGGTAATTTAAGTGTGTAGGACATCTCTAATGAACATTTGGCGCATGTGTAAATGTGAATGTTTACGATTGTGTGCCAGAGTTCTATATGATCTTAATGTCAAAATGAGTGTGTATAATACACTCTTAGAAAAAAAGGTGCAATCTTGAACCTAAAAGGGTTCTTCGGCTGTCCCCATAGGAGAACCCTTTGAATAACCCTTTTTGGTTCTTGGTAGAACCCTTTTGAGTTCCATGTAGAACCCTTAAAACAGAGGGTTCTACATTGCATCCAAAAGAGTAAACATGGAACTAAAAAAGTTTATCCCATGGGGACACCGAAGAACCCTTTTGGAACCCTTTTTTCAAGGAGGGTATTACACAGGTGTTTAATGTAATCTTGTGTGCAGGACATCTTTAATGCGTTCATTAAGCAGAACCCAGTCCTAGTGCATCAGCTGCCCTGCTTCTGGAACGTTCAGCTGTCTGACCACACACGCTCCGAACAGTGCTACACAGAGGTGTCTGACCTCAAGGTAGGGCTATGCAGTGAAATACACACACACACAAGCACACACACACACACACACACTCAATATAGCAAAATCCCTCACTTATTTCCGAATGAATGTACCGCGTCTAGTCATATGGCAACAGGTCACCATAGTAACATGTTTATGTCCCGTGTCAGGTGATCCATTGGAACTCTCCTAAGAAGCTGAGAGTGAAGAACAAGCACGTCGAGTTCTTCCGGAACCTGTACTTAACCTTCCTGGAGTACGATGGGAACCTCCTGAGACGAGAACTCTTCGGCTGCCCCAGCCGTGCCACCTCAGAGAGTGTACAGGTGAGTAAAACATTACCGTAACGTTAACCCTAATTATGTGATCAATCAAAACAAATCAAGTCACAGTTTATTTGTCACATTGGCCGAATACAACAGCTGTAGACCTTACAGCGAAATGCTTACTTACAAGCCCTTTAACCAACAATGGAGTTTTAAGAAAATACCTTCAAAAAAGTAAGAGATAAGAATAACAAATAATTAAGAGCAGCAGTAAATAACAATAGCGGGGCTATATACAGGGGGTACCGGTACAGAGTCAATGTGCTGGGGCACCAGTGTCGAGGTAATTGAGGTATTACAGTATGTGCATGTAGGTAGAGTTATTAAAGTGACAATGCATAGATAACAACAGAGAACAGCAGCAGCGAAGAATGGGGGGGGGGGGGGGGGCAATGCAAATAGTCTTGGTAGCCATTTGATTAGCTGTTCAAGAGTCTTATGGCTTGGGGGTAGAAGCTGTTTAGAAGCCTCTTGGACCTAGACTTGGCTCTCCGGTACCGCTTGCCGTGCGGTAGCAGAGAGAACAGTCTATGACTAGGGTGGCTGGAGTCTTTGACATTTTTTAAGGCCTTCCTCTGACACCGCCTGGTATAGAAGTCCTGGATGGCAGGAAGCTTGCCCCCAGTGATGTACTGGGCCGTACGCACTACCCTCTGTCGTGCCTTGTGGTTGGAGGCCGAGCAGTTGCCGTACCAGGCAGTGATGCAGCCCGTCAGGATGCTCTCGATGGTGCAGTTGTAAATCCTTTTGAGGACCTGAGAACCCATGCCAAATATTTTAAGTCCCCTGAGGGAGAATAGGTTTTGTCGTGCCCTCTTCATGACTGTTTTGTTGTGCTTGGACCATGTACGTTTGTTGGTGAGGTGGACGCCAAGGAACTTGAAGCTCTCAACGTGCTCCACTACAGCCCCGTCGATGAGAATGGAGGCATGCTCGGTCCTCCTTTTCCTGTAGTCCACAATCATCTCCTTTGTCTTGATCACGTTGAGGGAGAGGTTGTTGTCCTGGCACCACAAGGCAAGGTCTCTGAACTCCTCCCTATAGGCTGTCTCATTGTTGTCGATGATCAGGCCTACCACTGTTGTGTCATCGGCAAATTTAATGATGGTGGTGGAGTTGGCTGTGCCTGGCCGTGCAGTCATGAGTGATCAGGGAGTACAGGAGGGGACTGAGCACGCACCCCTGAGGGGGCCCCCGTGTTGAGGATCAGCGTTGCAGAGGGAGGTGTTTAGTCCCAGTGTCCTTAGCTTAGTGATGAGCTTTAAGGGCACTATGGTGTTGAACGCTGAGCTGTAGTCAATGAATTGCATTCTCACATAGGTGTTCCTTTTGTCCAGGTGGGAAAGGACAGTGTGGAGTGCAATAGAGATTCATCTGTGGATCTGTTGGGGCGGTATGCAAATGGGAGTGGGATAATGGTGTTGATGTGAGCCATGACCAGTCTTTCAAAGCATTATCTACAGACGTGAGCGCTACGGGTTGGTAGTCATTTAGGGCAGGTTACCTTAGTGTTCTTGGGCACAGGGACTATGGTGGTCTACTTGAAACATGTTGGTATTACAGACTCAGACAGGGAGAGTTTGAAAATGTCAGTGAAGACACTTGCCAGTTAGCCAGCGCATGCTCGGAGTACACGTCCTGGTAATCCGTCTGGCCCTGCGGCCTTGTGAATGTTGACCTGTTTAAAGGTCTTCGGCTGCGGAGAGCGTGATCACACAGTCGTCCGGAACAGCTGATGCTCTCATGCATGTTTCAGTGATGCTTGCCTCGAAGCGAGCATAGAAATTATTTAGCTCGTCTGGTAGGCTCGTGTCACTGGGCTGCTCTCGGCTGTGCTTCCCTTTGTAGTCTGTAATAGTTTGCAAGCCCTGCCACATCCGACGAGCGTTGGAGCAAGTTTAATATGATTCGAACTTAGTCCCGTATTGATGCTTTGCCTTTTTGATGGTTCATCGGAGGGCATAGCGGGATTTCTTATAAGCTTCCGGGTTAGAGTCCCACTACTTGAAAGCAGCAACTCTACCCTTTCGCCCAGTGCAAATGTTACCTGTAATCCATGGCTTCTGGTTGGGGTGTGTATGTACAGTCACTGTGGGTATGACTTCCTCAATGCACTTATTGATAAAGCCCATGACTGATGTGGTGTACTCCTCAATGCCATCGGAAGAATCACGGAACATATTCCGTTGTGTGCTAGCAAAACAGTCCTGTAGTTTAGCGTCTGCTTCATCTGACCACTTTTTTATTGACCGCGTCACAGGTGCTTCCTGCTTTAATATTTGCTTGTAAGCAGGAATCAGGAGGATAGAATTATGGTCAGATTTTCCAAATGTAGGGCGAGGGAGGGCTTTGTATGTGTCTCTGTGTGTGTAAAATGCCCTTGAAGCTGGTGTTTGGAGGGTATATTGGCATGGGATTTGCGGGAAACCGTGTCAATATATCCTCCAAACACCGGCTTCAAGGGCATTAGCACTTTTATACAACAGGTTACCAACATGTTCAAATAATGATTGGCATATGTGACCGACTGCCTTGATTTCGGTCTTATGTAGCAACATTTGAAATGTTTTTTTTTTTTTTTACATTGGATTAAAGCAGAGACACAGAACTACAAAATTGTATATTATACACTGCATTTGTAAATTGATAAACTTGTATCCTCACTTTTGAGAAAATGGCCAATGTTTTGGTACCTACCGGCGAGCTCTTCTTTGTCTACAACCATTCAGCATCGATCACACCCTCTTAAGCTTTAGCCCCACCCGTCTCTTTAAGAGTTGACCCGAGCGTTCTGTCCTAACAACAACAGTCAAGCACCCAAGCTAACAGCTACTTCCAGACACAAATGAGAGAACAGCTCATCGACCATTTTACTCGCCCTAGCAGAGCTGGTTAGGCTGTTTTTATGTTGGTGACTGCAGATGTGCTGCTGGCAACAATTTACACTTTTAAAAAAACGTTTACTGACAATAGAACAGGTGTTGAGCGTGTTCAATGTTCAACAGGTGTTGAGCGTTCGTAAATTCGTCAGTTATTCTGCACTCTCGCACACTCAGACGAGAGTGCTCTGAAATCGGATTAGATAGCCAGAGCGAATTTACCAGCTAAGTCTATCAACAGTTGTCGCAGTGACATTCTATTGAAATGGTTACTTGCATAGTGGAGTCTTTTGTTAAGACATGTAGCTAGCTAGCTAGGTAACTAAACAATGAACCATAATCCCAACTCATGACATTACAACCCTGCATGAATCTGCAGGTAGCTAACCAACCAGGTCCAACGCTAGCTACTGTAGCTAACATTAGGCTATAACTAGCAAAGTAAATGCCTCTGAGATACGAATAATAAGATCATACACGTAACAGTAGCTAGTGAGCCAGCCAGTGAACTTTAGCTAGCTAGATAACAGTACAATGTAATTTGAAATGAAAACGACTTTCTGTCAAAATTTAAAACGTGTAATATCTGAAAATGTAGCTAGCTAGACTATCTTATCCGTATACATCATGGATGGATGCCTCTCCCTGTCACGGATTCCACGGTTGCCCTTAGTTTGAAGATGTAATCCAGAGACTGTTGTTTTCTCCATCTCTTTAGCTATCATACTCTAATTCCACTGATTCAAAACTCGGTCCTCCAGAAAGTGGAAAGCAACACTTATGCAGTTCTACTATGTGATACATAAAAAAAGCTCTGTTTGACAGGATTACCTTCACATACTGACCAGCTCAAAGCGTGCTATATGGCAGACCAATCCGAACGTATCTTTCGGCATGTCCAGCCCACTCATTATCTCAGCCAATCATGGCTAGCGGGAATGTTGCTCGCTTTTTCTGTGGCTAAACCAACTGGGCTCGTAATTTAACAATTGTATTAATATTTACAGATGGCATACAAGTCTGTTATTAACGCACATGAAAGTTCACGTTCCAACGCATTTTGATTAAAAAAGTTTACATTCAATTGGCTCTCCTGTGAAATAGTGACCCGTGACATTCACCTAGTTTCCTGAAACGAGTCTCATATTTTCATTAAAAACGTTATTTTGATGAATTTATTCATACTGTTTCATCCTTCCACAGGATATAGTCCCACACAAATCTAGGGTTGCTACCCAAGCCGCCTGGTCGTTTGTTCTATCAGTTCAGTTGCCAGAGATGCGACCCAGACATTCAGTCTTTTTGATTTGCATCTATGGACGCGACCCAGTTTTTCGTTCTAAATGTTCTATTGCCATACTGGCTTGCAACGTTCTTATCCTTTGCTTGCTAGCTAGACAACTAAGGCTAATTTATAGTCCGGTCAACCAGTGCAGCCAGAATAACAACAAAGTAGCTTCATTTGCGTGTGATAAAGCTGTTTTCTAGTGACATTTATTTGGGTACATCCATAACAATGAAACTTAAAGCAGGCATGATATACAAAGAGTAATATAATCATTTAGTAAAAAAATATATATAAAGATATTATAATACAAAAAGTAAAAAAATAAATAAAAATAATGATACAAATTCTAATTTGGGTTGGTTTATGGAGTTGTGAAATCAGCCGTGTCCTTGTCTTCTACAAAGGATAGGAAAGGTTGTCAGATATTATAAAATTTAATTGCAGATCCCCTAACGGAGTAGAGTATTTTCTCTAGCTCGAGATGTTGCATAACTTCCTTTATCCAATGGTTAAAAGTAGGATCCTTCCACTTAAATCGTATAAGACGTCTAGCTAGAAGAATAGTAAATGTCAGCATGTTGGCCATAGAACTGTTTAGAGGGGCCTCCTGTGGTGCCACTCCAAATAATGCAATGAAGGCAGAAGGTTCTGTAGGTCTCCCCAGTATCTTAGAAAACGTCTAAAAAATTGATATCCAGAAATCTGTCAATTTCGGGCATGTGTAATAAAGTAGCAGGAGGCTGCTTACATCGGTCACGAGTGGGATGTATTTCTGGTCTAATCTTGAATAATTTTGCCTTTGACCAATGCAGCCGATGAACTATTTTAAATTGAATTACAACATGTCTTAGACACACAGATGAAGAATGTATTCTCTGAAGCATACTATGCCAAGTTTCGTCTGTAAATTGTTCACATAAATCCTCTTCCCATTGGTTCTTAAGAGAGTACAGGGAATCCAGATTGTGCGAGTTTAATAACATATAGATCAAGATTATGCCCCCTTTGATATAAGGGTTCACTTTAAAAAGAGAATATAGAAGGGAGGTAGGTGGGCGTGAAGGGAAGTTACTGGAGTATGATGTCACGATCGTTTGTAGAATTAACGGACCAAGGCGCAGCGTGCCTTCCACATGTTCCACATGTTTAATTAATGAAACTCACCAAAACAATACAGAACAAACGAAACGTGAAATCAAATGCAGTGCTCACAGGCAACTACACACAAACAAACAAGATCCCACAAAAACCCAGTGGGGAAAGGCTGCTTAAATATGATCCCCAGTCAGAGACAACGATAAACAGCTGCCTCTGATTGGGAACCATACAAGGCCAACATAGACATATAATACCCTAGATAACACACCCTAGTCACACCCCGACCTAACCAACATAGAGAATAAAAGGCTCTCTATGGTCAGGGCGTGACATATGAAGATACAAAATTACACAATTGCAGGTATCTAAAGAAATGGGATCTAGGAATTAAACTTTTGTACTAATTGTTCCAAAGATGAAAAATCCTTACCAATATACAAGTCGTTCAGTGAGGAGATCCCTTTTCCAGACCAGAAATGAAACGCACGGTCTAATACTGATGGAGAGAATGTATGGTTCTTTAATATTGGGGCAGAAGTTGAAAATTCGTTGAGATCAAACGATCGCCTGAACTGTTTCCAGATTTCTAAAGAATGTTTCACAATAGTGTTTTTAGTGTATTTGGAAACGGGCTCAGCTAATGCAAGTCTTGAGAAAAGTAAGGCAGCTAAGTAGGCGGGGCCACAGGATAAGATCTCCAAGGTCAACCATTTCTGTCATCCAATATAGAACGATTCATATATGAGCTGACCAGTAATAATATTGAAAGTTCGGGAAGTGCTAGACCACCCTGGGGACGAGATCTCTGCAATATGCTCTTACGTATTCCGAGGGTTTTTCTTGCTCCAGATTAAAGCCTATAACAGTTTATCTATGGAGATTAAAAAAATATATTTTGTTAGAAAGATAGGAATACATTGAAGTAAGTATAAAAGCTTAAGTAATACATTCATTTTAACAATGCTAATTCTTCCGGCCAAAGAAAGAGAAAGTAAACCCCACCGTTCAGGATCCTGTTTCAGGCGGAATATCAAGGGAGGGAAATTAGCATTATAGAGATCTTTTAAATTGTGCGTGACCCAAATTCCCATATATTTCTGTGTAGTCACTCTGAAGGGCACATAACTAAAATAAGTTTGCATGGCAGAAGGATTAATAGGCACCAATTCACTTTTTTGTAGATTAACTTTATAATGAGGTGTGATTTCACATGGCATAGAAAATGTGCTCTCTCGTCAGGACACTATTGTTCAGAGTAGCTAGCCAACAACACAGCTAACACAATCACTTCAAACTGACGCTGGAAAGACTTTGTTTTACCTTCTTTCTATTGACATTTTTTTTGTATACACCCATAACAAATGATGCCAGCTGATTCATGATTTCGACTGGCTGAGAAACGCTGCCTGCCTGTCTGTCGCAGTCCCGACTCCCCAACGTTCATTACTCTGGGACAGCTGGAGATAGAATTTGAATATTGAAACAATGTTGCAAATGTCGGAGAGACAGACAGCAAGGTCTATACAAATCTCTGCTGTTGAAAACTCAATGTCAGTCTAGAAGAAATGTGAGATCATGTCTAGATGCTTTTATTGTGGAGATCAAGTTTATAAATTGCCTGGCTGGGCTGATGAGACAGTGGATTAGTCAGATGGAACTAGGTAAATAGGCATTTTAACATCATAGATTTAGCCGGTGGTAACTTGTGGAATAGACACCGGCTGGAATGCGGCTTTAACCAATCAGCATTCAGGATTTGCACCACCCGTTGTATAACATTTAACCAACCACTCCCTAACACCTCAAGTAGGTTTTAACATTCACCGTACCTTTATTCACTATACTATCATGGACATCCAGACAGAACACAACAGAGTGTACAGGTGTGCCGCATGCTCTCATGAAACCATGTTAGCCTATTAGAGGGTCTATTTACAATCTGAACATTGGTTTTGACCTCCCTCTGTCCATCCCTCTCCAGTTACAAGGAGCTCTGGAGGAGCTGGATGAAGACGACCAGTGTTATGACTTCCGGCGGGAGCGAATCACAGTGCACCGCGTGCACCTCTACTTTCTGCAGTACGAGTACACGCCCACCGGGGACGACACGGACGTCACGCTGGTCGCACAGCTCTCCATGGACAGGTAAACACTCACCTTATAGCGCTGACCCTACTGGCCTTTGGTTTACTAGTTGTTGGAGATGTGAGCTTGAATTCAGTATCACGTCATGGCTAATCAGGAGTGCACCTCTCCACAAATATGATTGTATTTTGCTTATTTCTCTACTTCTTCCTCTTCCCCCTCCTCCATCTTTTCTTCTCTACTTCCACCACTGCTTTCAGTATCATTATACATGTATGTGATACTATACTACTCTGTATGTATTTTATGTCGTCTCTATTTCTCTCAGGTTACAGATGCTGGAGGCCATATGTAAGCACTGGGAAGGCCCTATCAGCCTGGCCTTGTACATGTCAGACGCTGAGGCCCAACAGTTCCTGCGTTACGCCCAGGCCTCCGAGGTGCTGAAGAACCGTAAGAACGTGGGCTACCATATCGTTTACAAGGAGGGCCAGTTCTACCCCGTCAACCTGGTGAGAAATGTGGCCCTGAGGAACGCCAACACGCCCTATGTGTTCCTGGCAGACGTGGACTTCCTGCCCATGTACGGCCTCTATGATTACCTCAGGTGAGTTGTAGTTCTTCCCGAAGATGTTCCATCCTAAACATAGACAGAACACTGGCTGAGATTTTTGTTGTTGTTGTCATTTAGCAGCCATTTTAATCCAAAGAAATGTACAGACAACATATGTATGATGTTCATATATGGCCCATGTGGGAGTCAAACCCACAGCTAAGTTGTTGCCAGAAATGCATTCCAACCAACTAGTGGCAGCTGTGGCTCTAGCTGATGAAGAGGATTCATTGTAAATGAATGGTTTCTCTATCTTATCCCCGCAGAAAGTCTGTGGTCCAGTTAGACATGGCCCACACTAAGAAGGCTCTGGTGGTACCGGCCTTTGAGACGCTGCGCTACCGCCTCTCCTTTCCCAAATCCAAAGCTGAGCTGCTCTCCATGCTGGACATGGGGACCCTCTACACCTTCAGGTACACCAGCACTAACAGCTCACCCCCATTGGTCGATCTGGCTTGTAAGATCAGGAGGTTTGAATGGCCCTTCTGAAATAGACCCAGATGACATAACTTGGAACAGCCCTCCTGATGTTGATACTATGTTTATTACATTGATACATTGAAGTCATTTGATAATATATACGGTACCAGTCAAAAGTTTGGACACACCTACTCATTCAAGGGTTTTTCTTTATTTGTAATATTTTCTGCATTGTAGAATAATAGTGAGGACATCAAAATGATGAAATGACACATGGAATATTGTGGTAACCAAATTTTTATTGATTTGTTAAACAAATCAAAATATATTTTATATTTGAGATTCTTCAAAGTAGCCACCCTTTGCCTTGATGACATATTTGCACACTCTTGGCATTCTCTCATCCAGCTTCATGAGGTAATCACTTGGAATGCTTTTCAATTAACAGGTGTGCCTTGTTAAAGTTCATTTGTGCAATTTATTTCCTTCTTAATGCATTTCAGCCAATCAGTTGTGTTGTGACAAGGTTGGGGTGGTATACAGAAGATAGCTCTATTTGGTAAAAGACCAAGTCCATATTATGGCAAGAACAGCTCAAATAAGCAAAGAGAAATGACAGTCCATCATTACTTTAAGATATGAAGGTAGAAAGTACACTGTAGAAAATCCCTAGGTGTGTCCAAACTTTTGACTGGTACTGTATACAGTGCATACGGAAAGCATTCAAAACCCTTGACTTTTTACACATTTTGTTATGTTACAGCCTTATTTTAAAATGTATTATATAAATAAAATCCTCTTCAATTTACACACAATGCCCCAGAATGACAAAGAGAAAATAGGTTTTTATAAATGTTTGAAAATGTATCAAAATAGCAAACAGAAATACCTTATTTACATAAGTATTCAGACCCTTTGCTATGAGACATCCTGTTTCCATCGAGTCCACCTGTTTTAAATTCAATTGATTGAACATGATTTGGAAAGGCACACACACACACCTGTCTATATAAGGTCCTACAGTTGACAGTGCATGTCAGAGCAAAAACCAAGCCATTAGGTCGAAGGAAGTGTCCGTAGAGCTCCAAGACAGTATTGTGTCGAGGCACAGACCTGGGGAAGGGTACCAAAACACTTCTGCAGCATTGAAGGTCCCCAAGAACACAGTGGCCTCCATCCTTCTTAAATGGAAGAAGATTGGAACCCCTAACACTCTTCCTAGAGCTGGCCACCTGGCCAAACTGAGCAATCGGGTGAGAAGGGCCTTGGTCAGGGAGGTGACCAAGTACAATCTCTGTGGAGATTGGAGAACCTTCCAGAAGGACAACCATCTCTGCAGCACTCCACCATTCAGGCCTTTATGGTAGAGTGGCCAGACAGAAGCCACTCCTCAGTAAAAGCCACTTGACAGCCCACTTGGAGTTTGCCAAAAGGCAACTAAAGGACTCTCAGACCATGAGGAACAAGATTCTCTTGTCTGATGAAATCAAATTTGAACTCTTTTGCCCTGAATATCAAGCATCATGTCTGGAGGACACCTGGCACTATCCCTACGGTGAAGCATGGTGGTGGCAGCATCATGCTGTGGGGATGTTTTTCAGTGGCAGGGACTAGGAGACAAGTCAGGGTAAAAACCTGCTCCAGAGCGCTCAGGACCTTAGACTGGGGCAAAGGTTCACCTTCCAACAGAACAACGACTCTAAGCACACAGCCAAGACAACGCAGGAGTGGCTTCGGGACAAGTCTCTGAATGTCCTTGAGTGGCCCAGCAAGAGCCCAGACTTGAACCCGATCTAACATCTCTGGAGAGATCTGAAAATTGCTGTGCAGTGACGCTCCCCATACAACCTGACAGAGCTTGAGAGGATCTGCGGAGAACAATGGCAGATACTCCCCAAATACAGGTGTTCCAAGCTTGTAGCATCATACCCAAGAAGACTCGATGCTGTAATCGCTTCCAAAGGTGCTTCAACAAAGTACTTTTTAAAGGGTCTGATTACTTATGTAAATGACAAACATGTTTTTGCTTTGTCATTATGAGGTATTGTGTATAGATTGATGAAAAAAACTAAAGATTTAATCCATTTTAGAATAAGTTTGTAACGTAACAAAATGTGGAAAAGTCAAGGGGTCTGAATACTTTCCCGGATGCACTTAATGCAATCTTGTTCAAAACTATTATTAACAGACCTGTACACTTCTCTTTCTCCTTGCCTTCCCCAGGTATCATGTTTGGACCAAGGGCCATGCTCCTACCAACTACCCCAAGTGGCGGACAGCCACCACGCCCTATAAGGTGGAGTGGGAGGCAGACTTTGAGCCCTATGTGGTGGTGAAGCGGGACTGCCCTGAGTATGACCAGCGCTTTGTGGGCTTTGGCTGGAACAAGGTCTCCCATATCATGGAGCTGGATGCACAGGTACAGTATGGAGGATAATGGTGGGGAGTTAAAATATAATATATTTATTTTCCTCCAGGACACATTATCACACCACAGTACATTTGCACACATTGGGTAGACCAAAAAACCATAGCAGACAAGACGGGCAGATTAAGAGATGTAGTTAAAGTCTGCATATGCTCATCTGTTTATTGCTCGTTGAGAAGAAAAATGGTTGCTAAAGTTATTGTTCACATTTTATCCTCAGACTCTACTCCCAAATAATCTGCACATAATAACTCCTTTTAATTTAAATGTAATTCAAAACCTCAACTCATCTTTGGAATTCAGTTAAGGTTATGCTAATGATTAGAACAGATTTGATTCGCAGTAGACCTGTAACGGTCGTCGTAATCCTCCTCCTCGGACGAGGAGGAGAGGCGAGAAGGATCAGACCAATACGCGGAGTGATTTGTGTCCATGATTATTTAATGAATCGAAACTGAACACGAACCAAAAATAACATAAAACAACCGACAAACAGTCCCGTGTGGCACGAATGCAGACACGCGATACAACCACCCACAAAACACACGTGAAACCCCGGCTGCCTTAGTATGATTCTCAATCAGGGACAAACGATCTACAGCTGCCTCTGATTGAGAATCATACCAGGCCGAACACAAAACCCCAACATAGAAAAACACACATAGACCAACCCACCCAACTCACGCCCTGACCAACTAAATAAATACAAGAAAAAAGGAAAACAGGTCAGGAACGTGACAAGACCTCTGTTATTAGGTTTAATGCTTTCGCTAAGTCAGGAATAATAGCTATTGTAATGGCCCATAAATCAAAGTCAAGCCGTGACATTTCAGTGTTCAGCACCTCAGAGCCACGAACGTGACTTTGTTTCTCGAGTCTTAAATTATTCAGTCACAGCCTGGGACTGCAGATGAGTATTAGCTACGTAGCTCAAATGTGGTGCCTGTTGTACACGGACCGTGTCCAATAAACAAAAAAAATAAAACACGTTTTCACCCCTTTCCCACCCCCCAGGAGTACGACCTGATGGTTCTGCCCAATGCGTTCATGATCCACATGCCACACGCACCCAGCTTCGACATCTCCAAGTTTCGCTCCAGCCTGGGCTACCGCTACTGCCTGCAGACCCTGAAAGAAGAGTTCCACCAAGACCTGTCCCGGAAGTACGGCGCAGCCGCCCTCAAGTACCTCACTGCTCAGAGGAACATCTAAACCAGGACTCCCAAGGGCCACTGGGCTCCATATCTAGGGCCCCAACGGCCCCACTGGCCCCCATGCTGCTCCCTGGCAAGTCTGAAGGGGTTTGGGAATATTGGCAACTATCTTGGATATCAAGATGGAGCTTTAAAGTCTTGTAGAAATTTCTGGAGATGTCTTAAACTTTCTGGGGTGGTTTGGGCTGGGATGACCCACCCAACTCTGCTAAAATGGATTATGGCCCAAACTGGAATACAAACAATGAACCAAACAGAACAGACATGACAGTTGTCACACGATGTTGGGCTCACTGGGAAGACGTTCCTCTGAGAGGGATGAGTGGTTGACTGCTTTAAGTCTGGGAGTAAGTGACAATTATCATGATTTGTTCGGACAATCGGGGCCTTTTCTGAGGAAAATACATTTCAAACCAATACGTCCACATGGGATATCTGGACCTGGACCTCAAGGACAGGACGTTTGGGAAACACAGAATTGAAAGAAAGGGAAGTTGCATCTTCCCTGGTCTCTTCAAGGGGACGAATCGGAATCACTTCGGAGTGACCAATCGAACTGGAGAAACGTTTAAGCCTTATAATTTTCCATTATATTTAATAAGATATTTAATGATATCAGTTTTTTTCTCAATGTAAATGATTAGCAATTAATAACAAACAAATATGGCAAATATAGGTTTTGGTTATGATGTTGCATAATAATTATATTATTTTTCCTTTCTCTATTTTTGGGCCCCCTGAAAGGAAAGAGTATGTCCTTGTTTGAAAGCTTCTGAATGATTGAGCGGGGAGAATAGCCAGGCATCACGGTTAAGCTGGACATTGTGTATGTGTGTGCACTCACTGACTAAATGAGCTGCTCACTAAGTCACCATGCTATGTCATACTACATTCTTACCACTCAATGTCATATCATTTCCTCTTTCCTCTACATCATACTAATAACCTGCGTTTATCATCCTGCATCTAAAGAATACATATATACAGTATCAGTCAAAAGTTTGGCCACACCTACTCATTCAAGGGTTTTTCTTTATTTTGACTATATTCTACATACTATGAACTAGCGCATATGGAATCATGTAGTAACCAAAAAAGTGTTAAACAAATCAAAATATATTTGACATTTAAGATTATTCAAAGTAGCCACCCTTTACCTTGATGACAGCTTTGCACACTCTTGGCATTTTCTCAACCAGCTTCATGAGATGGAATGCACCTGGAATGCATTTCAAATAATTTAGCTGTACCTAATTTGTGGAATTTATTCTCTTCTTAATGCGTTTGAGCCAATCAGTTGTGTTGTGACAAGGTTGGGGTGGTATACAGAAGATAGCCCTATTTGGTAAAAGAAAAATACCATATTATGGCAAGAACAGCTCAAATAAGCAAAGAGAAAAAACAGTCCATCATTACTTTAAGATATGAAGGTCAGTCAATCGGGAATATGTCAAGAGATTTGAACGTTTCTTCAAGTGCAGTCGCAACAAACATCAAACGCTATGTTGAAACGGCACTCATGAGGACCGCCACAGGAAAGGAAGACTCAGAGTTACCTCTGCTGCAGAGGATAAGTTCATTAGAGTTAACAGCCTCAGAAATTGCAACCCAGATAAATGCCTCACAGAGTTCAAGTAATAGACACATCTCAACATTAACTTTTCAGAGGAGACTGCGTGAATCAGGCCTTCATGGTCGAATTTCTGCAAAGAAACCATTACCAAAGGACACCAATTAGAACATGAGACTTGCTTAGGCCAAGAAACACGAGCGAAGGACATTAGACCGGTGGAAATCTGTCCTTTGTTTTTTTGTTTTTTTTTGGTTCCAACGCTGTGTCTTTGAGACGCAGAGTAGGTGAACGGATGATCTCTGCATATGTGTCCCATCGTGAAGCATGGAGGAGGAGGTGTGATGGTGTGAGGGTGCTTTGCTACAACAGCATTTTATAGCAATACGCCATCCCATCTGGTTTGCGCTTTCATTTGTTTCGCAATAGGACAATGACCCAACACACCTCCAGACTGTGCAAGGGCTATTTAACCAAGAAGAAGAGTAATGGAGTGCTGCATCAGATGACGTGGCCTCCACAATCACCTGACCTCAACCCAATTGAGATGGTTTGGGACGAGTTTGATCGCAGAGTGAAGGAAAAGCAGCCAACAAGTGCTCAGCATATGTGGGAACTCCTTCAAGACTGTTGGAAAAGCATTCCAGGTGAAGCCGGTTGAGAGATTGCCAAGTGTGCAAAGCTGTCATCAAGCCAAATGGTGCCTACTTTGAAGATTCTAAAATCTATTTTGATGTGCTTAACACTTTTTTTGTTCACTTCATAATTTCATATGTGTTATTTCAAAGTTTTGATGTCTTCACTATCATTCTACAATGTAGAAAATAGTAAAATAAAGAAAAACCCTTGAATGAGTAGGTGTGTCCAATCTTTTGACTGGTACTGTATAGGTATTAATATTAAGATTCTTGTTTTTCCTTCTGCATATATTTATCCCCTCTAAGCCAAATATGCACCCGAATTCAGCCAAAAATACAAGCCACCACTGATTGGGACCACCGCAAACAGACCCCCAAAAAATCAAAATAGCAACAACAAAAAAGCATCTCGCTAGAAATGCAATGGCTGCAAATGAACGGCCTGTTGTTGAATCGTTAACAATCACTACTGAAATTCCATGAACGATTTACAGCGTTACCAGTGCCATGTCTAGATGAGTGATACGCTGTATGCTATGTGCCATCTACTGTAACAAACCTTTCTCCTTTTACGATGAACCTTTCGCCTTTTCTTTAAAACTTAATTCCTTTTTCTATTGACCCATTCCTTGATTTTTTTTTCGTATACCATCCTGAACCCCACTCCTGTTCTCACAAACCATCCCTTCTTTCTCTAATCCCGACCCCTTCCTAAATCTCTATATGCTACTACTACTGTTTTGAACTCTATAGTACACATAATCCATGGGACAACCCGGGCAGTAACAAATCAACCTTTCAACCCCAATGAACCTACCACTCCAAATGCCAAATAATAGGCATACGCCTAAAGTCACGAGAAACGGCACAAGTGTTCAAGCCTATTTGCTACTGTAATGACTTTGTAATGACTGAATGGTTACATATAATGCCACGATGGGGTCGGCACATACAACACAACTTATGGGATGGGCACATACCTTGCATTGTTACTATGGGTTAGGTACATACACAGCTGCCATTGAATTGGCTACCAAGGAATGGATCCAGACACCACCTCTCCCTGCCACCTTCCATGCCTCCCACAACCCCTGTCGACTGTTCTGATTGCAGTAAATGCTAGTGCCTTTGCTGTATTGTGAAACTGGATATTGATTGTACTGCTGTACGTTACCAATGGGGCCTGAGGATAGTCAGGCACTCTATTTATTATTGTCGACTCAAATCAATCATATTTTTCTATGTCGGGGACAAAGTGCTTTAAATAAATATGCCCTTTTTTCTACCAGTTTGTCTGAGGTTTGTCTCCATTGAAACATAAGCGGAACAGATTGAAGGATATGGTATCACCACTATAAGTGTGGAATTATACACGCATTATTTATTTTCCGAGTTAATTGGTTTTAAAACATCAAGGATTCTCCTCTCATTAATGTTTTTATATGAAGACATAATGTCTGCAGTGACTTCATGAAAGGAAACACACACACACACACACACACACACACACACACACACACACACACACACACACACACACACACACACACACACACACACACACACACACACACACACACACACACACACACCACCACCAAGGAGGGAAAACAAATTGTAATTCTCCGTCAGCTGTTTGTTATCTTCTGTGACATTTATTACCAGCCTGAAAATTGAATTGTCTCTTATAGATGTATTGCTTGTCCTAAGAAATAATCGGCCGCCAGGCAGGCAGTTTTCTTTCACAAAAAAATAGAATAAACATTGTTAAGCATTTCTTCATATCCACTTTGCCATCTCCAATATCTTCAGAAACAACTGTGGCATGATTATAGTAATCTATGGAAATTGTTTTGTGTCACTCCGCTGCATAAGCAATAAAAAGTCAGATATTTTCATATTACAAAAGGTAGAATGGATCACCGAGATGATCTATTAATGGGCGTTCACTCACAGAAGGCACAACTAATCTGCAAATCGTCATCACCTAAGTGTGACATGAATTGCTGAATACGGATCATTCAAAGATTAGTGGGAAAAAGTCAAATACAAATTATATACTTATACTAAACGTTTAAAAAACTTTGTAACAGGGGCCGTTGTCAAACAAAAAGACTAGACATAATGCAATAAATATCTGTATTCTCCTTACGAGAAAGGAAAAGAAGGATAGATTGGGCTGATCTAGCGTAGAGCTACAGTATTGTTAATGGCCTTTTCAAGGAGCCACATTAGTCCTATCAAACCATTAGACTGACACATTAGGTATTCAAAGATGAGCACAATTAAAAAATTAATTATCTTCAATGACATTTATTGACCTTTGAATGACCCTGGTAGTGGTAACCATCTAAAGACTTGTTTGACCTCTCAACATATACAGGGTCAAGTTGTTCTGAAGTTCTTCCAAGCCGGATGGAGGGAAGAGATTTAGGGTCCATCTTGAATGGATGCGATGCTTCTTTCAAATTGAATTAAACACTTTATGTAAACCCTCATGACACTTTGTAGGACAAATTTACACCACCCTCACTTTCTCCTTCCCTCCATCCGTCCCTCCTTTCCTTCCTCCCCCTCTCTTATCTGCTGGCTAGTAATGGACTAATTGCTGGATGAGGTCCTTTATGACGTTATGAATCATCTCGCCCACTGCACACATTAGACGGGCCTGACACAAGCACTCTTAATATAACAGGAGGTCACATAAGACCAACCACGTAGAGGCGTACTGGAAGCTTCTCAAGAGGAGAGCCAGCAACATAAAGCTTCAAAATCCAGCAGAGGAATATACTCTTGCTTTACATTGAATTTCAGATAGGTGTTTATGAAAATGCTGACTCTATTTTGTTGCTCAAGCCTTTTCTAATTTGTGATTCATGAATGGCTGGCAAAATTGGTTTGTTTCTAGTTATGAAATGCTCGACGTGGAAGCACGGAGGTGAGCTTGAGAGCTATTTTTACCCACTTTCGTTTTTGTTCCATTTGCTTTGCAGAAGCTTAAACCGTGTGCAAGGCTAGATATATTTAGAAAGAGTTGAACATTTGTGCTCCAAACAGACACAAAATCTGAGCTACACAACAGTTTCGAAGATCGCCTATCAATGTACAAAGAGAAGGAAATTATTCAAAGTGTTGCTAATGAGTTGGATGATGTGATCAATGATGTTCTGTTTTAGATATATTTTCCCCCCAGTTTCCAAAAAACAAAGGGGTCAACAATTATGTTAGCAAACTGTAAACTTGGAAAATCTAGAGGGTATGCAACAAGATGCAGCCGAGGGCAATTGTTTTCAGATGATGATCATTTTTACACTGCAAATTGATCTCAAATAAGCCCAAAATAGATTTGAAAAAAATAACGTCACACCTTGATTACATTGAGACACGATCATATATGTCTCTTTTTTTATTTGTGGGAATACTTGGGAACAGATTTCCTTAATTAAATGATTTTTTTGCTGTATTCCTGGTGATTTCATGGTATTTTTTATACAAAAAACTGCCTATATAGATAGGCCCAAGCAAGTCTCTAATTATTGACGTCCTTTAGTAGTAGTTTCTTTGCAGCAATTCGACAATGAAGGGCACACAGTCTCCTCTGAACAGTTGATGTTGAGATGTGTCTGTTACTTGAACTCTGGGAAGCATTTATTTGGGCTGGAGTTTCTGAGGCTGGTAACTTTAATGAACGTATCCTCTGCAGCAGAGGTAACTCTGGGTCTTCCTTTTCTGTGGCGGTCCTCATGAGAGCCAGTTTCATCATAGCGCTTGATGGTTTTTGCGACTGCACTTGAAGAAACTTTCAAAGTTCTTGAAATGTTCAGGATTGACTGAGCTTCATGTCTTAAAGTAATGACGGACTGTCAATTCTCTTTGCTTATTTGAGCTGTTCTTGCCATAATATGGACTAATATGGTATTTTCCCAAATAGGGATATCTTCTGTATACCACCCCTACCTTGTCACAACACAACTAATTGGCACAAACGCATTAAGAAGGAAATAAATTCCACAAATTAACTTTTAACAAGGCACACCTGTTAATTGAAATGCATTCCAGGTGACTACCTCATGAAGCTGGTTAAGAGAATGCCAAGAGTGTTTAACGCTGTCATCAAGGCCAAGGGTGGCAACTTTGAAGAATCTCAAATCTCAAATATATTTAGATTTGTTTAACATTTTTTTACCTCATGATTCCATATGTGTTATTTCACAGTTTTGATGTCTTCACTATTATTCTACAATGTAGAAAATAGCAAAAATAAAGAAAAACCCTGCAATGAGTAGGTGTGAACAATATTTTGACTGGTACTGTATATAAACTCAGCAAAAAAAGAAACATCCTCTCACTGTCAACTGCTTATATTTTCAGCAAACTTAACATGTGTAAATATTTGTATGAACAAAACAAGATTCAACAACTGAGACATAAACTGAACAAGTTCCACAGACATGTGACTAACAGAAATTGAATAATGTCCCTGAACAAAGGGGGGGTCAAAAGTAACAGTCAGTATCTGGTGTGGCCACCAGCTGTATTAAGTACTGCAGTGCATCCCCTAATGGACTGCACCAGATTTGCCAGTTCTTGCTGTGAGATGTTACCCAACTCTTCCACCAAGGCACCTGCAAGTTCCCGGACATTTCTGGGGGGGATGTCCCTAGCCCTCACCCTCCGATCCAACATGTCTCAGACGTGCTCAATGGGATTGAGATCTGGGCTCTTCGCTGGCCATGGCAGAACCCTGACATTCCTGTCTTGCATTAAATCACTCACAGAACAAGCAGTATGGCAGGTGGCATTTTCATGCTGGAGGGTCATGTCAGGATGAGCCTGCAGGAAGGGTACCACATGAGGGAAGAGGATGTCTTCCCTGTAACGCACAGTGTTGTGATTGCCTGCAATGACGATGACGATGATGCTGTGACACACCGCCCCAGACCATGACGTACCCTCCACCTTCAAATCGATCCCACTCCAGAGTACAGGCCTCGGCATAACGCTTATTCCTTCGACAATAAACGCGACTCCAACCATCAACCCTGGTAAGACAAAACCGCAACTCGTCAGTGAAGAGCACTTTTTGCCAATCCTGTCTGGTCCAGCGACTGTGGGTTTGTGCCCATAGGTGACGTTGTTGCCGGTGATGTCTGGTGAGGACCTGCCTTACAACAGGCCTACAAGCCCTCAGTCCAGCCTCTCTCAGCCTATTGCAGACAGTCTGAGCACTGATGGAGGGATTGTGCGTTCCTAGTGTAACTTTGGCAATTGTTGTTGCCATCCTGTACCTGTCCCGCAGATGTGATGTTCGGATGTACCGATCCTGTGCAGGTGTTGTTACATGTGGGCTGCCACTGCGAGGACGATCAGCTGTACGTCCTGTCTCCCTGTAGTGCTGTCTTAGGCATCTCACAGTACGGACATTGTAATTTATTGCCCTGGCCACCTCCTTGCAGCATGTCTAAGGCACGTTCACGCAGATGAGCAGGGACCTCGGGCATCTTTCTTTTGGTGTTTTTCAGAGTCAGTAGAAAGGCCTCTTTAGTGTCCTAAGTTTTCATAACTGTAACCTTAATTGCCTACCGTCTGTAAGCTGTTAGTGTCTTAACGACCGTTCCACAGGTGCATGCTCATTAATTGTTTATGGTTCATTGAACAAACATGGAAACAGTGTTTAAATCCTTTACAATGAAAATCTGTGAAGTTATTTGGATTTTTACGAATTAACTTTGAAAGACAGGGTCCTGAAAAAGGGACATTTCTTTTTTTGCTGAGTTTATATTATTTGAAAAAACACTTTGGGGGTTCAATCACTTGCGGGATGTTTTTTTCCCCGTGGGCCACCTGTTGTCAACCCCTGATACAGTATGATTACTCTCTCGGTGTCATTTTGTGCCACAGTGCTGGCAGACAGTCCCAGACAGGCGAGATGCCAAGGAGTGCTTGAGATAGACCCATCAGGGGACAGAGTGGGTGGCACCAGTCTCATTATTGGTGTCAGCTGTGGGATCGATGTCCTACCTCCAAGTCTCCAAATAAAAATGAACTCCCACGACCGCCCCCTCCACACCACTCTTCCACCGCTGCCTCCACTGAATCAATGGCAATAACCTCTCCCTCTCTTTATTTTCCCCTCCGTTTGGTCAATAAAGTGTCCCCTAACAATCCATCCCACTCTACTGTGATTGTGCCTCCCGGTTGGGGGAATGAAAATATACCTTTCATACTTTAAGGTCTTTATTGTCCTGCCCTATAGGGATACTCTTATGGAGCAGACTATTTGTTTACCGGAGGATCATTGTATTTGTTTAGCGTATTTCTGGAGGGTTTCGTTTGTTACTTGATACCTGTAATCCCAGGCAATTTCTCTCCACTAGGCTACATGGATCAATATGGAGCCGGGGTCAAAGGGCGCAGGTCGTGAGGGGTGGCGGTGGCATTTACAGTCATCAACAAGGGTCAGGAGAGCGTCTAGATCTATAGCGCCTTGTAATTGTTTTTCTCCAATTGGATTTTTGCAGCTAGAGCTGATTGTGGATACAATGACTTGTTTATTGTACTGAGGTTCAGTTCACTAATGCTTATGGACTCTGTCTTGTTTTGCACTCATCGTACAAAATAATAAAATGCAGTACAACAGGATATTTCTTAACGTAGCTCTTTATTAGCTAGCTATAACTGGCATGTTCACGTGTCTCATACCATGACCAACCGAAGATGACATCACCACCTGGTTGGTCTTAAGCAATCATAGCACAGTATGATGTGGCGGTAAAATGCATCCAATTACAATTCAGTATGTTTACACATATGAATAATACATCCCCCTTCTTTTAAAACAACAATATATGTTTTTTTTTTAATACATGCTCTGTAGTTTGAACTCAAGGTAAGTAACCATTTATACTCCATACTGCACCAACTAAATCAACATAACAGACTCTGAAACAATGATTCAGCATACTGTTACTTTTAGAATGAAGAATTCTCAGCAACTCAGCTTTCACTCTAGCAATGACATCTTAACATTTCAAACAAATACAATACCAAAGCATTTCAAGTCAACTTTTCAATAACAAGTTTACAATCCAGAACTCTTTTAGGGCAGCGATCCGCCTACAGCCTTTGACATTTCACAGGTCTAGGACAGCACTGGGCTTGACCTCTCTTCCTGACCTTGTGTGATATGATGCTGAGCATGCTTCTGTGTCAGTCAACAGTTCTTGTGGTGTTGCAGGTAAGTATGTGTGTGTGCTTAGTCCATCACATTCTCTTTCAGGGGAACGGTTCATCTCGACAGTGTATTGTTCTTTTGTGTTCAGTAGGTGACGACGATTGCGGCGGTACACCGCTCCTCTGCGGTGCGAACGTGATATGAACGTTCAGTGTCAGCTGGCTGGATGACGACTGCTGGCTTCCAGAGGCCATGCTCTTGGATTCTAACTGACTCTCCGTCGATCAGTGGTGGCAGTGGTCTAGCTGACCTGTCGTAGTATTGTTTTTGTTGTTGTTGTCACTGTGCACGTTTTTCATGCATTTCCTTGTAGCTGACGACCTCAGGTTGTAGCTGCTGGTTGGTGCTGGGAAGGATTGAGCGAAGTCTGCGGCTCATCAACAGCTGGGCTGGTGATTTGAAGTTGTCAACTGGAGTGTTGCGATATTCAAGGAGACTGAGGTAGGGGTCTCTCTTGTCTGCTTTTGCTTTGTCCATGCATGATTTAGCAATCTGCACAGATTTTTCAGCAAGGCCATTACTTTGAGGGTAATGTGGGCTTGTGGTGACATGTGTAAACTCCCATGCTTTTGTGAAGGATTGAAACTCATTTGATTTGTAACAGGGCCATTGTCAGACATTAAAGTCTCTACAATGCCATGCCTAGCAAAGATTGCTTCCAGGATTGTGTATCACAGCTGCAGATGTGGTGCTGTGAAGCTTGTCAAGTTCGAAGTATCTGCTGTAGTAGTCCACTGTTACGATGTAATCCTCGTTGTTCCAGGTGAACAGATCGGTTGCCACAACCTGCCAGGGTCGGTCTGGTATACAGTGAGGTAACATTGGCTCTTTGGTATTTGAGGGGCGTCGTTCAAGACAGGTGGGGCATTTACCAACAATGTCCTCTATTTGCTTGCACATTCTGGGCAAAAATAAAATGTCCTGTGCTCGCTGTTCGCAATTTTTCCATGCCCATGTGTCCAGCATGGATCTTTGTCAAAACCTCTTCTCTGAGACTGGTAGGAATGATGATTTTCTCTCCTTTGAAAATAATTCAGTTGATCTGTGATAGTTCATCACGATGGTTCCATAACTTTGAGACACTCGGAGGGGATTTCTCCTCTCCTCAGGCCATCCATCCTATATGACTTTCCTCAGCTGTGTGAGTTGTGTGTCCTTTTCTGTTTCTGCTATTTTTGTAGTTGAAGGATCATTCTCTGTAGCTTTGGCGAGGCTTGCAGCTAGTGGTTTCCTTATGATTGACTCGAGGGCCTTGTGGTCGGATTCCACAATGACTTGTCATCCATATACGTACTGATGGAAAAGCTTACATCCTTACAGAGGGGCGTACAGCTCCTTTTCGATTTGAGCATAGTTTATTTCACAGTCTGTGAGAGATTTGGAAGCGCTAGCCGATGGGCCTTCCTTCTTGCAGTAGCACTGCACCTACACCATACTTTGACGCATCCACTTGGAGTCTGAGCTCTTTTTTGGGGGTTGTATTAGGCAAGGATTGATCCTGGTTCTCTTGTGATCAAGTTTTTCACTCTCTGGAATACAATGTCTTGTTGCTTGTCCCAGAGGAACTCACTGGACTGCTTTAGCAGCTGACACAGGGGTGAATTAGCATTAGGGAGGCTGGGTGCGAACTTGGCTAAGTAGTTGACCATGCCAAGCACTTTTTCCAGCTCTGAATGGTTCTTTGGTGGCTCCATTTCTTTTATGGCTAAGATCTTCTGTGGATCTGGCTTGATTCCAGTCGCTGTAAGAAGATGTCCGAAGTAGCTGACCTCTGTAGTGCCGACTGTGCTCTTCTCGGGGTTGAGCCGGACTCCTCTCTCGCGGGACCTTTGCAGCATCGCGCGGAGGTTTCTGTTGTGTTCCTCTTTGGTTCGACCATAGACAAGGATGTCGTCCACAATTGCCACAACTCCGTAGAGGCCTTCGTACACTTCGTTGATCCTTTGCTGAAACTCGTCTTGGGCTGAGATAATCCCGAAAGTCAGGCGCCGAAACCTGTAGCGTCCAAACAGTGTGTTGAACGTTGTGAGCTTAGATTACTCTTCTGTGAGCTTGATAGCCCAGTAGCCTGATCTGGCGTCCATGACACTTAAGTAGCGTGCTCCCGCTAGCTTGTGTGTGATGCCATCTAGTGTCTGTAAAGGGTAATGGGGGTGTTTGATAGCCTTGTTCAAGTCTCTTGGGTCGAGACATACTCTGAGCTTGCCTGTGCGTGGTACTCTCCACCACCACTAATGCGTTTACCCAATCTATCGGTTCTGTAACCTTGGTGACTATGTCAGATTGCTCCATGCTATCCAGTTCTTTCTTCAGACGGACACGGAGAGCAAGGGGAATCTTTCTCGGTGGGTGGACCACAGGGGTTGCGTCTGGGTCAAGGGGAATGGTGCATTCTCCTGGGAATAGTCCTATTCCTGTAAAAACATCAGCAAACTCCCCCATTACATTTTCTATCTCTACTGGTGCTGTCACTAACAAAACTAGCTTGATGAGGTCCGTGTCTAAACATGCTTTAAGACCTAGCACTGCAGGTGTTCGAGTGTCAATTATGTAAAAGTCCAACACGTGCATGTGCCTTTTACTGGGAGCTGTTCACCACCATAACCAGTCAGTAAGTCTGCGCGTGGTGGGCTGTAGCTCGCACTCAGATGTCAAGCTGCGGTAGTTATTCAGAGGAATAATGCAATATCAGCATTTTACTCTTTGATTGACATTTTATCTTCACTCACTGCGTGTACTGTTTTTTCATGGTAAGTTCTGCACACCTTTGTAAAGTAATTCCATTTCCTACATTTAGTACACTGTTTGCCTTTAGCTGGGCAATTTCCCTGTTCGCCATGTACTTTGTATCCACAATATCCACATGTTTTGAGGCGTTTTGAATCTGTCTCGCTCTGTTTTGGAGTTCTGTCTCAGTTCTGAAGTGTGCTCTCTAGCCACCGGAGGTGTGCTTTGATGTCTGCCTGACTGCCTGCACTGCTTGTTCACGTGATGCGCTCGTGCTGCAGCCCAAAATGGTTTTCATCTGAACCTGTGCTAGCTCGTGAGATCTGGCTATTTCGATAGCTTTGTCCTGCGTTGGCTCAGACCCAACATTCAAAAGTGTCTCTCTCACTCGCGGTCCCTGACTCATCCTTGTTTGCATAATCACAGTCTTTCACAAGCAGACGCAGCTCAGTCACAAACTGTTCAAACGATTCGCTAGCTCCCTGTACTTTCTCATGGAATTTGTACCTAGCGAAAATCCTATTGGTCTTCGGCACAACATATGCTTCAAAACGATCGTAGTATGTTTTCAGTACCTTTGATTCAGTCTCGGTAAGTGTCATGTGTTATAAATATCTCTCCCTTTTTCACCAATCCAGAGGAGCAGGTGGCTGCGCTTTTCCTCTTTCCTTCAGAGGACCCGTGAACATTAGCTCCACATGCTGTTTGAACTTACGCCATGCATCGGGTAAGTTTGTATACTCCCAGTTCATTCGAGGTGAAGGAACTCCATCTTTTAGTCCTTTCACTCTGACACCATGTCTTGTTTTGCACGCTTTGTACAAAATGATCAAATCCAGTACGACAGGATATTTCTGAGCGTAGCTCTTTGTTAGTTAGCTATGACTGGCATGTTCACATGTCTCATACCATGATCAACAGTAGATGACCTCACCACCTGGGTGGTCTTAACCAATCATAGCGCAGTATGATGTGGCGGTAAAACGCATCCAATTACAATTCAGTACGTTTACACGTATGAAAATTACAGACTCCCATTGACATTGTGAACTTCTGTATCTTTTTCATGGTGGGTATGCAAATACATAAACCCAAGTTATGCATCTAATATGTGTTCTTCGTCTGGCCTTCCAACACCTTCTTGAACATCTAAACAGCACTTTAAACAAAGTGCAGGCTCTATCATCAGATAGGTCTTCCGTAGCTTAAACTGCTATAAAATCAAGTAGACCTGAGCATTATATTGATGTCTTCTGAGTTAAAGTTCTAAAGATGAATAGTTGTTTGGGGAAGGCAAAAGGGCGGGACCAGACAAAAAATGACAGCCAAGTTTTTCCATGATCTTCAATCAGTCTGGACTTGACTGATTACTGTATGTATGTAAAAAGGCTGTTATTGATATATTTTGAAAGGTGTGTTTGGCCTTGTCTGGGTGTTATTATGTCGAAAATTGGCATTTAGTTGCCGGGGAGAGTTTGGAGTGCGCCTGCCATCGAACAAACACACACACACACACACACACGCGATGGATAAAGATGATCTACATACACTTCAGAATCATGTGCTCTCATTTCAAAGTTTTGCACAGGGAACAACACTTGAAGTGTTTACCAATGTAAAAGCAATGAAGTGTGAATCATATTAACAGCAGTTTGAGGTGAGATCAGTAGTGTAGTTTAACCACTTTTTTTGTTTGCACAAGAGTTTGTTTTTCAGAAAAAATGCATTGAAAGTATAGGGAGCATTACTTTTTTTCACTGCAACCGGTGACCTATTTTTTTACAACTACAAAGCTGGGTGAGATTGATGTTCTGTTGTCACTTTGTCTCTTTCTCAATTCAGGAAAGCCTTGATTCCTCCACATCCTCTCTCATCGGCTCCTCAAAACACATTTGTGGAGAAGGTCTGAGGGGAGGGAACTTAGACCTTCTTCTCCAATACAGTTGAGAAGGAGGTGAGTACATAAGATGTTAGGAATTGAGGATGAATTGAGATAGGGCCATTAAGTACTATGTCATGGGCATCCCAATCTTTCAGATGGTTTATTAAGTCCATTCAAACTAAAGTCTTATAATCAAACGTATCTATTAGCAGCAAGCAGAAAATCGGATTATTGGGGAATAACTGGAATCTCCGGAGACGGTTATTGACTAGAACATGTAGAAAGATCTGCATTGTGTCACGAACCAGCTCGTAACCCGTAACAAAGAGGGAGACAATGTGGAGATAAGGAATAACAAAAATATATTGATTAACTGAGGTAACCTATATACAAATAAACAATGGTGTGTGTGTGTGTAGTCAGTAATCAGTAGTGTAATTGAGTGGTTGCGTGTATAGATGGGATAATGAGGAGTGTTGAACGATGCCAAAGCAAACAAACCGGCCACAAAAATGCCACAGCCAAATTAAAAAGGTGTCTGCATGGAGAGAGTCTCCTCAATGAATGGGGAAAACGTGTATTTATCCCGGAACACACCCGGGCCCAGGTGTGTCCCATTTCGCTGACGACCCTCCCGGCTCCGCCCACAGACATCCTATTAGGAGGGTCGTCACAATTGGCCCAGATAGCCCTCAGGCCCTTAATAGAAGAACATCTATCATCAACAAGTTACATATTATAACCAGTGGTGTGTATTCATGGATGCAAAGGGAAGCCAGGCTTCCCCAAGTATTTGACCAATAATTTTTTTTACATTATAAAATAATTTCTCTTTCGGCTCTCTCTGTGTTTTCATAATTGTACGTCAATGGAAACAGCGCCCCTCTATCTCAGTATGTGTAGCCCATGTCTCTGATGCTGTCTTGACCAAAAGAGTATAACATGTTGCCGCCTTAGCATTTTATTGATTGATGCCAGCAATCATTTGGCCTCCCTTGAATCAGTGTTGAGCTCAACTGTGGGTTGTCCTGGTGCATCAAAAGCCCCCCAAGAGAGGCCAGTTTGGATTTGGCTTCATACCAATCAAATCACTTCCTTTGAAAAACATAATTTTCAGAAAAACGTGTCTGTTTCTGGTCTGCTTGTGTTGACGTGCTGCGGTTGCTAGCGTGCTAAATGTAGCCTAGTAGGCTCACGTTAACTAGCTAGCTAGCTAGCTAGCTAAGTTGGTTCATTGTTGCCCATGCGAGGAAGTCAGGCTAGAAAGCAACCTAAACTAAAAGTGTACTGTATGACAGAGCCATAGACCGTTTTGCCAACATGAAAGAGAAGAGGACGGCATTGGCATTCAACTAGTCTATAAGTAGGGTGAGTAAAAAATGCGCACGCATGGATGCCCAAACATACATACATACACAGAAATGAATACCATGGACATCACATGACATTTAGCAACATTGATTGGACTAAATTGTTTTTGGTATCTTTAAGTGTATTTTCAGTGTATTAAAGTAAGCATATTTAGCCTTGTTGATTTGATGATGTTTAAATTGAAAATGGTGCAGGGATAGCAGTGCTCCTGTTGTCGTTGTACTGACTTGCAGTAACTCTGTGGCCCTAAATCAGTAGTTGTTTAGTAAACTGTTGAAAACATTAACTTGCTTGACCATGCTGTAGGTGCTAACTATTTGTATGCAATATTTGCTATGATGACTTCTCCAGACAGGTGTTGCTCTCTGGTTTTGTGATGAAACAAACGTCCGTGACGTTGAACTAACTCCGCCACTCTGTGACTGTTGTATTTTTGTTGTCACGGCCTTGTTGTATATCACGTGGCGTATGAATGAATTGGTTATAGAGCAAACAGCGCAATTATCATAACATAGGTTGTAGTACGGATTTTTACTGGATTGGCTTCCTCATTGATTTGACCCACACACCACTACTGATTGTAACATGCTGTAAAATGATTGGCCACCCAGTCCTGGCACTCAGTGTGTGTGTGTGTGTGTTGGTGTAGGGTCTCCCTGCTCCAGGCCTCCAATTACAAGCCAAACTCCTCATCTGGAACACAGGCCAAAACACCTGTTCACAACAGCTGCTGAGATCTCGAGGGAACATTTTTGTGTTTGTGTCCTGAAGACACATGTCTGAGGCCAGAGCTAATACCTAGACATACTGGATGCAGAGACATACAAATAATATCCATGCGTTCATCTGACTTTGGGTAAGTAGAAAAAGACAAACTGCCAAAATCTCGCACCATCCCTGAAAAGTCTGAAAGGTTGTATCACTAACTTGTCTGTGATCAGGCTTTTGTCGAGCCAGGTAAGATGAGGTGAAATGAGGATGACTTTGTTCTGACAAGCCCGTAAGAGATGAATTCTAGAGACTTTATTTTCAACTCACTACAGTTTATGATGTCAAAAATGCTTTTCTTAGAACTCTACCTTTCTAAAATACATTTCAAAATGTGACTCTTTGATTTTGTCTTTGTGTTCTGTTAATCAGAGGTATGAAGCAGAGAACAGAGAGTGTGCAGAGGAGAAAAAGAAAGAGAGATAGAGAGAGAGAGCAAACAGACCGTCAGAGAGCTAGGGCATTTAATAATAATCTGTCTCCGACGGCAACGTTGGACGGTGAAAAGCTGATTGATGTGCTATGAGATCATTACAATAATTAAACACTCAGATGCTCTTATCAAATGGTGTTTAATTTGACGCAGCGTTATGATGCGTAATGGGAGAGACAAAGCGTGTGTGTTAGCCAACCTTCATTAGACTAATTGAATAGCACACTGTCAAGCCAAACGCTGTTAAAATCAGCAAACAGGCTAACAGTTTAGCGAAGCGCTACAGAAAGCATCTCGCTTCCGCCCTCCAACACATCAATAACACTTCCGCTGTGTCAAACTTAACACTTACGGCAGCTGGAGTGTGTCTGTGTGTGTGTGTGTGTGTGTGTGTGTTTGTGTGTGTGTTACCTACCACAGCAGTAGCTGAGGCTTCCTGTCAAAACTCTTTTAACGTCATCTCGTATTTCTCTCTCTCTCTCTCTTTAACACATACATCCATCTCTTTATCCTGATCCCTCCATCTATCACCAAGCTGATAAATATGTGTCCACCGCTAATGGCAAACTGTCTCCCAGCCAAACCCCTCTGTGGGTGGCTACAGCACTTCCACATTGATTAAAGTATACAGGGGGTGTTCTATCTACATCCTCTTTGTAGTGATTTGTGTTATACCCGGATCCTTTCAGCTGAAAGTTTTTGTAGACGTTTACTTGGCATTTTTCCCTTTTTTTCTCCCAGTTGGTGTAGATATTCCCCAAAAATGTCCTAAATATTTCCTAAAAATATTTACCCTCATTCTATTCGGTGATAGGATGTAACAGACTAAAGATTTCAAATGTACTGTTTCACGCAGTTAGACACTTTGTGACCCACAAGGTTCTATGTATTTTTAATATGTGTAGGCCGTGGGCTCCGCCCCGGTCGCTGGCTAGCCCCACCCAGTCATTTCCTGGTAAAATAGAAATCTTTGGTAACTAGAAAACTGGTCATAATTTAAAAGCCCAGGGTCTACAGTGCATTCGGGAAAAGTATTCAGACCCCTTGAATTTTTCCACATTTTGTTACGTTACAGCCTTATTTCTTCCTCATCAATCTACACACGATACCTGGTCATGACATAACAAAAACAATTTTTTATAAATAAAAAACTGAAATATCACATTTATATAAGTATTCAGACCCTATACTCAGTACTTTGTTGAAGCACCTTTGGCAGCGATTACAGCCTTGAGTCTTCTTGGTTTTTCAACACACCACATTTGTTTTTCAACACATCTCCATTGTGTCTAAGGGGTATTTGACCAAGAAGGAGAGTGATGGAGTGCTGCATCAGATGACCTGGCCTCCACAATCACCCGACCTCAACCCAATTGAGATGTTTTGGGATGAGTTGGACCGCAGAGTGAGGGACACGCAACCAACAAGTGCTCAGCATATGTGGGAACTCCTTCAAGACTGTTGGAAAAGCATTCCAGGTGAAGCTGGTTGAGAGAATGCCAAGAGTGTTTATAGTTGTCATCAAGGCAAAGGGTGGCTACTTTGAAGAATATAAAATATAAAATATAGTTTGATTTGCTTAACACTTTTTTGATTACTACATGATTCCATATGTGTTATTTCATAGTGTTGATGTCTTCACTATTATTCTACATTGTAGAAAATAGTAAAAATGAAGAAAAATCCATGAATGAGTAGATGTGTCAAATTTTTGACTGGTACTCTAAATCTTCAGCCTTGTAGACGAACACACTACAAGGGCCTAAAATGTATATTACATTACATGGATATGTACACCTAAATAAAGTCCTACAACGATTTATGTGTATTTTTATAATGATCTACTTTGTGTCATATGCGTTATTTGACATGAGGAACACTGCCCAGATTCACAAAACCTTCTTAAGAAGTAATTTCTTCTTAACTGCCAATATTTCCTTAACTATAGACTTAAGAAGAAAGTGAAGCAAAGTTGCTTTTCCTCCAAAAAGGTTTTTGGAAATGTTTTTGCAGTATTTCTCATGTTTCTCCTTAAGCAAAAAGTTAAGCAGAAATTAAATTCTTGAAAATCAAGTTATTGAAAATGTTATTGCGCTATTTCTTATGTTTCTCCTTACGCAAAAAGTTAAAACAAAATTTGATTTTTGAAAATACATTTATTGGAAATGTTCTTAATTCTAAGACAGCTAAACCCTTGCCTTAAACTCAGGACAGTGAGAGAAAAAGCTCATGAAAGCAATAGATTTTTTTTTTATTCACTCACAAACTTAATCTGAAAGTTTCAGTATTGATTATTTTAAACCCAAGAACATGTTTCAGAACAGTAATTTCAGTAAGAAACATGATTGCCATTGCTAGCTAAATAGCTAGCTAAAACGGTTTCCTAGCAACAAACATCTTATGAAGATATTTGAGAAGTTCGTAAGAAAATCATAAAATCTTTAGATATTGTTTAGGAATTGCACTTACAAACTATCTTATGAACACTCTTATTTTTTATCTTGAGAAGTTTCTTAAGTTTTTGTGTAAGAAGTGTTTTGTGAATCTTTGCCCAGCAGTGGAGCGTTATTTCCTTAAAAAAATCTTTGGCCAAAATGGTATTTGAACTCACAGCTGTCACATCCCACAAACGTCAAACCTAATAAAATACAGCTATTTAACAAGACCACCATCATCTTCATCTTTTTTAATGACGTAGCTATGAATGTAAACATATAATCCCTCTACATGTTTGACTTGTGGTAGCCAGACGGCTAATTGAGCCAGGTTTGCCCATGAGAAAAGTAAGCAGCTAGACATTTTAAACCAAAGGTCTAAACCTCAGGTAGGACCCAGTATAGACCCAGTGTTTCCTCACGCCATACAGGACGAGAACATTCCATAAAATTAGATAGACGACTCATCTTTGTATCTGTCCTATTAAGGCGTCTGTGAGATTGGACATTGCCATTGAGGCCATCCCACCCAGTTGACTATACTTCAAAATGGCGATCGTCCTCAATGGCGCCACCCATTAACTTTTGTGGACTACTTTCCTTTGGATTATTACACAGAGGAACAGCGGAACTGATAAGATCAACCCTTATTTCATTTCTTGCACCTGGATTTTTTGGGGAGGGGGATTTTGGGACTGAACTCAATAGAACATTTACTTTTATTGTAAGATAAAGGCATTGTTGTTGCTCAACTACTAAAACAGAGACAGAGTTTTCTTATACATTTGAGTTAATTATTAAATTAAATAACATTTAGATGAGATTTTTATTCATTTTAGGGAATTTTGGTTTGATGTCTTTATGCCAGCTGATTTATTTGTGAATACACAATTCTTTGCATGACATTCCCTTGTTTTTCTACTACCGACGAGAGCATATTTTTTACAGGGTTTCTCAGAGTTAACCTTGGTGGTGTTGTCAGCAGATGTCTGTGAAGAAGCAGAGTGGAGGGCAATTTCCCCGGGGCTCCAAACTCTTCTGTGTTGGGCTGGGATGGTCTCGGCTGGACTAGGCTGGGGAGAGAGGCAATGAGGTGGGCAGAGGGACAGTAATGATGTGCAATATTCTTTCCAGTTGTTGACAGTATGAGGACATGTTCTCTGAAATACACTAACATACAGTACATTTTTGACAGAATGGGTTTCAATAATATGGATCGGAGGATGAGGTATACTCCCTGGGAAACAGTGACAAGTGTTAGTCCTGGCTAAAATAAATAAAGTGTTACAATTAGGTAATGGGAGTATACTATTTGTATTTATTATGAATCCCCACCCCCAGCTACACTTCCTGTGGTCCGGCAAAATGAAGGCAGTTATACAATTTCAAAAACATTACAATACATTCACAAAAGATTTCACAACATATTAAGTGTGTGCCCTCAGGCCCCTACTCTACTACCACATATCTACATCACAAAATCCATGTGTATGTGTGTGTATATAGTGCATATGTTATCATCTGTTTGTGTTGGTTCATAGTCCCCACTGTTCCATAAGGTGTATTTTTATCTGTTTTTTTTAATCTAATTTTACTGGTTGCATGAGTTACTTGATGTGGAATAGAGTTCCATATAGTCAGGGCTCTATGTAGTACTGTGCCATAGTCTGTTCTGGACTTGGGGACAGTAAAGAGACCTCTGGTGGCATGTCTTGTGGGGTATGCATGGGTGTCCGAGCTGTGTGCCAGTAGTTAAAACAGACAGCTTGGTGCATTCAACATGTCAATACCTCTCACAAATACAAGTAGTGATGAAGTCAATCTCTCCTCCACTTTGAGCCAGGAGAGATTGACATGCATATTATTAATGTTAGCTCTGTGTACAGTGCCTTGCAAAAGTATTCATCCCCCTTATTTGGACTTCATGTAATGGACATACACAAAATAGTCCAAATTGGTGAAGTGAAAAAAAAAAAAATACTTATTTAAAAAAAATATAAAAAAGAATAATCGGAAAAGTGGTGCGTGTAAAGGTATTCACCCCCTTTGCTCTGAAGCCCCTAATTAAGATCTGGTGCTACCAATTACCTTCAAAGTCACATCTATTGTTATATAAAGTACACCTGTGTGCAATCTAAGTGTCACATGATCTGTCACATGATCTCAGTATATATACACCTGTTCTGAAAGGCCCCAGAGTCTGCAACATCACTATGCAAGCGGCACCACCAAGCAAGCTGCACCATTAAGACCAAGGAGCTCTCCAAACAGGTCAGGCACAAAGTTGTGGAGAAGTACAGATCAGGGTTGAGTTATAAAAAATATCCAAAATGTTGAACATTCCACGGAGCACCATTAAATCCATAATTAAAAAATAGAAAGGATATGGCACCACAGCAAACCTGCCAAGAGAGGGCCTCCCACCAAAACTAATGGACCAGGCAAGGAGGGCATTAATCAAAGAGACCAAAGATAACCCTGAAGGAGCTGCAAAGCTCCACAGCGGAGATTGGAGTATCTGTCCATAGGACAACTTTAAGCCATACACTCCACAGAGCTGGGCTTTACGGAAGAGTGGCCAGAAAAAAGCCATTGCTTAACTTCTCTAGGATAGGGGGCAGCATTTTCACTTTTGGATAAATAGCGTGCCCAATTTCAACTTCCTTCTACTCATCCCCAGAATATAAGATATGCATATTATTAGTAGATTTGGATAGAAAACACTCTGAAGTTTCTAAAACTGTTTTAATCCTGTCTGTGAGTATCACAGAACTTATGTAGCAGGCAAAACCCCGAGGACTAACCGTTCAGATTCTTTTTTTTTTGAGGTCACCGTCTGTTCAATGAGTTTTCATTGGGATACTAGATTTCTAATCAACCTGTTTGCAGTTCCTATCGCTTCCACTGGATGTCACCAGTCTTTGGAAATATATTTATTAAAGGTTAAAGGTTATTCCTTTGTGCAATGAAGAAGAACGGCCATCTGGAATCAGTGTAACGTTATGTGTACTGTTTGAGAGTTGCGCAAGACTAGAAAAGTATTGTTCGTTTGTTGTCCTCCTGTATTGAAAACAGATAGACCCGTCTTCAATTTGATCGATTATTAACGTTTACAAATACCTTAAGTTGTATTACAAAAGTAGTTTGAAATGTTTTGGCAAAGTTTAGAGATAATTTTTGAGATATTTTGTAGTGACGTTGCGCAAATTGGAAGCTGTTTTTTTCTGGATCAAACGCGCCAAATAAATGGACATTTTGGACATATATGGACGGAATTAATCGAACAAAGTACCATTTGTGATGTTTATGGGACATATTGGAGTGCCAACAAAAGAAATTCGTCAAAGGTAAGGCATGATTTATATTTTATTTCTGCGTTTTGTGTTGCGCCTGCAGGGTTGAAATATGATACACTCTCTTTGTTTACTGTTGTGCTATCATCAGATAATAGCATCTTATGCTTTCGCCGAAAAGCCTTTTTGAAATCTGACATGTTGGCTGGATTCACAACGAGTGTAGCTTTAATTTGGTGTCTTATATGTGGGATTTAATGAAAGTTTGATTTTATATAATTTTTTTAAATTTGGCGCTCTACATTTTCCCTGGCTATTGGCCAAGTGGGACGCAAGCGTCCCGCCTATCCCAGAGAGGTTAAAGAAAAAAATAAGAAAACACGTTTGGTGTTCGCCAAAAGGCATGTGGGAGACTCCCCAAACATATGGAAGAAAGTACTCTGGTCAGATGAGACTAAAATTGAGCTTTTTGGCCATCAAGGAAAATGCTATATCTTGCGCAAACCCAACAACTCTCATCACCCCGAGAACACCATCCCCACAGTGACGCCTGGTGGTGGCAGCATCATGCTGTGGGAATGTTTTTCATTGGCAGGGACTGGGAAACTGGTCAGAATTGAAGGAATGATGGATGGCGCTAAATACAGGGAAATTCTTGAGGGAACACTGTTTCAGTCTTCCAGAGATTTGAGACTGGGACGGAGGTTCACCTTCCAGCAGGACAATGACCCTAAGCATACTGCTAAAGCAACACTCGAGTGGTTTAAGGGGAAACATTTAAATGTCTTGAAATGGTCTAGTCAAAGCACAGACCTCAATCCATTTGAGAAGGTCAACATGTTGTGTAAATCAAATGATACGAACACCCCAAACATCTATTTTAATTCCAGGTTATAAGGCAACAAAATAGGAAAAATGCCAAGGGTGTGAATACTTTCGCAAGCCACTGTCCATCCAAGGACCACCCGTGCTTCCCTGTTCTGAGCCAATTGCAATTTTCCTAAGTCCCTCTTTGTGGCAGCTGACCACACGACTGAACAGTAGTCCAGGTGTGACAAAACTAGGGCCTGTAGGACCTGCCTTGTTGATAGTGCTGTTAAGAATGCAAAGCAGTGCTTTATTATGGACAGACTTCTCCCCATCCTAGCTACTGTTGTATCAATATGTTTTGACCATGACAGTTTTCAAACCAGGGTTACTCCAAGCAGTTTAGTCTCCTAAACTTGCTCAATTTCCACATTATTCATTACAAGATTTAGTTGAGGTTTAGGATTTAGTGAATGATTTGTAACAAATACAATGCTTTAGTTTTGAAATATTTAGGACTAACTTATTCCTTGCCATCCATTCTGAAACTAACTGCAGCTCTTTGTTAAGTGTTGCAGTTATTTCAGTCGTTGTGGTATCTGACGTGTATATTGTTGAGTCATCCACATACATAGACACACTGGCCAGTAGCATGTTGTTAGTAAAGATTGAAAAAAGTAAGTGGCCTAGACAGCTGCCCTGGGAATTCCTGATTCTACCTGGATTTTGTTGGAGATTCTTCCATTAAAGAACACCCTCTGTGTTCTGTTAGACAGGTAACTCTTTATCCACAATATAGCAGGCGGTATAAAGCCATAACACATTTTTCCAGCAACGTTTGTCGTCGGAAGGAGACCAAGGTGCAGCGTGGTAGTCATACATTATTTTATTTAAATGTTCCACCAAGAAAAAACAATAAACAATACAACGAACGAAAAGCTTCATCGTGCAAACTACATGCACTTAAACAATGTTCAGGGCGTGACAGTACCCCCCCCCCCAAAGGTGCGGACTCCGACCGCAAAACCTGACTCAATAGGGGAGGGTCCGGGTGGGCATCTAGGATGGATGACGCAGGGCGTCGGGGACGGCTCCGGTGTGGGGCGCATCGCCAGAAACTCTGGAACGTGGGTCGTCGCCGGAGAAACCGGACCGTGGATCGTCGCAGGAGGCTCCGGACTGAGAACCCCTGCTGGAGGCTCCGGACCGGGGACCGTCGCTGGAGGCTCCGGACCGGGGACCGTCGCTGGAGGCTCCGGACCGGGGACCGTCGCTGGAGGCTCCGGACCGGGGACCGTCGCTGGAGGCTCCGGACCGGGGACCGTCGCAGGAGTCTCCGGACCGGGGACCGTCGGAGGAGGTTCGGGTCTGTGAAACGTCACCGGAAGCTCCGGACTGGGAACTGTCGCCGGAAGCTCCGGACTGGGAACTGTCGCCGGAAGCTCTGGACTGGGAACTGTCGCCGGAAGCTCTGGACTGTGGAGACGCACTGGAGGCATGAAGCGTGGGACCGGTACAGGTGGCACCGGGCTGATGACACGCACCTCAGGGCGAGTGCAGGGAAGAGGAACAGGACGGACCTGACTGGGGACACGCACTTGAGGGAGAGTGCGAGGAGCAGGAACAGGACACACCTGACTGGGAAAGCGCACTTGAGGGAGAGTGTGAGTAGTTGGCACAGGACACACTGGGTTGTGAAGGTATACTGGAGACCTGGTGTGTATAGCCGGCATCAATTGTTCCGGAACTTTAACACACGTTTCAGGACGAGTACGGGGAGCTTATTCAGGTGGCACCAAACTGACAACACGCTCCTTTATTCCAAATCCGTGCGTCCTCCACCAACTCAACAACTCCCCCATTTCTCTCTCCTCCGAATTCTCCTTCTTCTCCCAGACTGGCTCTGGTTCACTCCTCGGCTCCGCCAACTCCTCCATGTGCCCCCCCCCCCCCCCAAATTAAATTATTGGGGTTTCTGTGGCCTACCTCCCCACTTCGTCAATGACCCTCCTTCGCTGCTTCCACCTGCCTCCATGGCAGTCTCTTCTCTCCTGCTATATTGTCTTCCCAAGTCCAAGATGTTCTCTCCCTAATCTCCTCTATCGACCAGGATGCCATTATCTCCAGGACACGCTGCTTGGTCCATTTTTGGTGGGAACTTCTGTCACTATCGTCGTAAGGAATGGACCAAGGCGCAGCGTGGTATGCGTACATACTCTTTTAATGAATGAAACCCTGAACAAAACAACAAAATCAACGAACGAAACGTGAAGCTATACAAATAGTGCAGACAGGCAACTAAACATAGACAAGATCCCACAAACACAAAAGAGAAATGGCTGCCTAAATATGATCCCCAATCAGAGACAACGATAAACAGCTGCCTCTGATTGGGAACCATATCAGGCCACCATAGACATACAAATACACCTAGATAACCCACCCAAGTCACCATCACGCCCCAACCAACACAGAGAAAAAACAGCTTACTATGTTCAGGACGTGACAGCAACAGACTATGATCGATAATGTCAAAAGCCGCACTGAAGTCTAACAAAACAGCCCCACAATTGTTTTATCATCAATTTCTCTCAGCAATCAACAGTCATTTGTGTAAGTGCTGTGCTTGTTACATGTCCTTCACTATAAGTGTGGTGAAAGTCTGTTGTCAATTTGTTTACTGTAAAAATACATTTAATTAAAAAAAGTTTACAAAGGGTTGGTAACAGGCTTGGTCGGCTATTTGAGCCAGTAAAGGGGGCTTTACTATCCTTCCCTCCAGGCCTGAGGGCACACACGTTCTAGTTGGCTTAAATTGAAGATATGGAGTGGCAATATCGTCCGCAATTATCCTCAGTCATTTTCCATCCAAGTTGTTAGACCCCGGTGGTTTTTCATTGTTGATAGGTGTGAGGTTGTGAATTTCAGTTCTATAAATGATGGAAGTAGCGCAGTGAATGCTGCTCCACTGTATCTGGTACAATGCTCACTCATTTTCTCCCTCTTGTTCTCTCTTCCTCCTCTCCTTCTCTTTCAAAAACCATGGTAATGCAGTATATGATGTGTTGACCTCATTCCATCCTAACCCCCCTCCCCTCTCTCTGTGTTTCTCTCCACCTCTCTCCCTGTGCTATTCTTGGCTCTGTGGTCCAAAGCTAGGGGCTCTAAATGGGTCCTGTCCTGCTTCTGTCCTCGCCCTCTGGGTGACCATGGAGACAGATGGTCCTGCCCTGGGTGGAGATGTAGGATAATGGGGAGACTGGTGATGTCACTGGGGCTCTAATGCACATCTTAAACGTACGATGTGACTTGTTATGTGTCTTTTTTGCTTTCATGTAAGCGGTTGGCTAGCTGGGCCAAACAAATGTCGTTTGTCGGAAATAGTTTGAACAGAATGCCCCAGAGGCACAGTGAAAGGATTTGGTTCTGTTTGAAAGTTTTTAGATTATGTCTGAACTCGATTGTCCTGCCATGCGTGACTCAGCTGAGGCCATGCAGATGTCTGCTAAGGATGTGTGTGTAGTCAGCAGTGGATCTCACACACACAAACACAGATGCACACGAGTAGGCATGCAAGCAAGCACGCACACACACACACACACACACACACACACACACACACACACACACACACACACACACACACACACACACACACACACACACACACACACACAGCCCCCAACCCCCCCCCCCCCCCCACACACACTCAAGCTGTGACATTTAAACTCATGTCATGACCGAGACTTCATGAGATATCTCATCCCGTCCCTTACAATAGCTGACCTTTTAGATGAGGCTCTGGGTCACCATGTCAACCCAAACAAAAATCATATTAAACACAAAAGCTAAAAAGGGCATTCCGTGAATGGATTGGGAGGATTTGGCAAAGAGCAAAATTGGCAAATTTTCCATCCCCGTGTCGAGCATGGGAGATTAGAAAATCATTAAGGCCTGTGATCATTGGGAATCCTGTTATCTGCGGATTAAGAGAGGGATACGGAGGGATGAAAAGAGGGATACAGGGATGAATAGAGGGATATGATAGCTGGGGACTGGTTGTCAGTGGGCAGACGTTTGGAACAGAATCACAACTGTTGTTGGAGAGCGATTCTGTAGCCAATCTACAATTTCACCGGTTTCTGTCTCGTTTCAATACTTTTCCAGGCTGTTCATCTAGGAATGACATTTACATAACAATACAGATTAACAATGTTGCTACCAAATTACCACAGAGAAATTCGGCCTGAAGTATCATAGGTGGTTTCTAACCATTTCTTAGGATTTTTCTCCATAATAGGAATGTCTTGAGTTTGCCTTAAATGATACAGGCTTGGGCAAAACTGTTCTCTGTTGAATATGAGCCTTTGAAAAACCCACTCTGGAAATGCATTTTAATCATATAATAATTGAAAAGATGGAGGCTTGGATGAGGAATGTCACTGTTCTGATAACGATGCAGCAATCATTGTTGGTTTTCCGAGAAGTAGCAGTAAGGATTCCATTTGCGCCCATGGGAGAATTCCATTGTAGCCATGACAGTAAGCAGGAAGGATCTCGCTGGTGAATGGGGCAACGGCAGACGGCACTCGCACCCATAATTAATCTTTCTCCACCTCTATGTCCCTTCGTCTCCACATCCCACTGTTCCTCCCTCTATCCACCCACCCACCATTGTCTCTCTATCTTTCGAGCTCCATCGTTTCCGAGGTGAAAGTGTATCATTTTGAGCGTGGGTTCTGAATGCTGAATGGCACCTCTCGACGGGAGAAATAGTTGTTCAACCAAGCTTTTATGACTTGAAGATAAGCATAAATGTAAGTATGGAGACAGAATAGACATTTTATTACTGGTTAGTTCATCCATCTTTTGTGTTCAAACCTCCCCGCTGCGCTCCATCCCTGTAGGGAGTCTCCCATTGTTAGGTAGAAGATAGGCCTTCTGTGTGACTATTTCAGGTTGTTGGAGAAGAATAGACTGTCACGGTATCCTCAATACTCATCTCCTCAGTTCGTTAATCGCCCGTCAGTGAGGGAGGCTGTAGATTCATTTCAAATAGGAACCTCTCACTGAGCCTCTCTGAGGAGCTCCAATAACAGATTCGATCATTGTTCAAGTCAAACGGGATTAATTCAATGGGTTCAGTTTAACGTAGAGTTGTTTTTTTGTTTCCTCTTGTAACATGTGTTACCATGAAAGCTTTAAGTGAATATTTTATTCAATATTGCCCCATACTAAAAGGAATCTTGCTATATGAGCCACGTTACAATTCCCACCAAATGGGTGTTAGAAGTGGGATGACAGCACGAGGCCATCGGCACGCACGGCCGGATGTGTGAGGGGGGCCATGAGGACGTGCCTTACCGTTCAGAGAGAGCAGTGTATCAGTCCTCTCTATATACTGTAAGCCATGTTACAATTCCCACCAATTGGGTTAACCCAATTGGCACGATGCATGGTATGTTTGCTTTTCACGCCAACGACCCAAGTTTGTTTAAACCCAATGTTTAAATTGTTCTTAGTAAATCTAAATCATGTTTCTGTATCAATATGGATTTATTTCCTTTTTTTTTCAAGCAAAAATCACCTAAATCCGTCTGTAGTAATTTGATAGATGAGACCTTTATTTGAATGCAGGTTTCTCTATACAAAATAACAAGTTATCCAAACATACCATCAGAAGGTGGGGGGGACCTGTATCAGTGACTTTGACCAGATAGACAGATCATCTGCAGAGATATACAATACCAGTCAAAAGTTTGGACACATCTACTCATTCAAGGGTTTTTCTTTATTTATACTATGTTCTACACCGTAGAATAACAGTGAAAACATCAAAACTACGAAATAACACATATGGAATCCTGTAGTAACCCAAAAATGTTTTCGATTCTTCAAAGTAGTTCACTCCGCGGTCCAACTCATCCCAAACCATCTCAATTGGGTTGAGGTCGGGTGATTGTGGAGAACAGGTCATCTGATACAGCACTCCATCACTCTCCTTCTTGGTCAAATAGCCCTTACACAGCCTGGAGGTGTGTTGGGTCATTGTCCTGTTGAAAACCAAATGATAACCCCACTAAACGCAAACCAGATGGGATGGCGTATCGCTGCAGAATGCTGTGGTAGCCATGCTGGTTAAGTGTACCTTGAATTCTAAATAAATCACTGACAGTGTCACCAGAAAAGCACCATCACACCTCCTCCTCCATGCTTCATGGTGGGAACCACATGTGGAGAGATCATCCGTTCACCTACTCTGTGTCTCACAAAGACACGGCGGTTGGAACCAAACATCTCAAATTTGGACTCATCAGACCAAAGGACAGATTTCCACCGGTCTAATGTCCATTGCTCGTGTTTCTTGACCCAAGCAAGTGTCTTCTTCTTATTGATGTCCTTTAGAAGTGGTTTATTTGCAGCAATTCATCTATGAAGGCCTGATTCACACAGTCTCCTCTGAACTGTTGATGTTGAGATGTGTCTGTTACTTGAACTCTGTGAAGCATTTATTTGGGCTGCAATTTCTGAGGCTGGTAATGAACTTCCCCATAATATCTAATGAACTTATCCTCTGCAACAGAGGTAACTCTGGGTCATCCTTTCCTGTGGCGGTCCTCAAGAGAGCCAGTTTCATCATAAGTCGCTCTGGATAAGAGCGTCTGCTAAATGACTTAAATGTAAATGTAAATGTAAATAGCGCTTGATGGTTTTTGCAAACTGCACTTGAAGAAACTTTCAAAGTTCTTGAAATTATGCGCACTGACTGACCTCCATGTCTTAAAGTAATGATGGACTGTCGTTTCTCTTTGCTTATTTGAGCTGTTCTTGCCATAATATGGACTTGGTCTTTTACCAAATAGGGCTATCTTCTGTTTACCACCCCTACCTTGTCACAACACAACTGATTGGCTCAAACGCATTAAGAAGGAAAGAAATTCCACAAATGAACTTTTAAGAAGGCACAACTGTTAACTGAAATGCATTCCAGGTGACTAACCCATGAAGCTGGTTGAGAGAATGCCAAGAGGGGGCAGCAGGTAACCTAGTGGTTAGAGCGTTGGACTAGTAACAGAAAGGTTGCAGGGTGGAATCCCCGAGCTGACAATGTAAAAATCTGTCGTTCGGCCTCTGAACAAGGCAGTTAACCCACTAGGCAAGTCAGTTATGAATTTGTTCATAACTGATTTGCCTAGTTAAATAAAGGTAAAGAAAAAAAAGAAAAAAAAAGAGTATGCAAAGCTGTCATCAAGGCAAATGGTCGATACTTTGGCTCCAGGTCATCTATAAGTCTTTGCTAGGTAAAGCTCTGCCTTATCTCCGATCACTGGTCACCATAGCAACACCCACCCGTAGCACGTGCTCCAGCAGGTATATCTCACTGGTCATCCCCAAAGCCAACACCTCCTTTGGCCACCTTTCCTTCCAGTTCTCTGCTGCCAGTGACCGTATCGAATTGCATAAACCACTGAAGTTGGAGACTTATATCTCCCTCACTAGCTTTAAGCATCAGCTGTTAGAGCAGCTCACCGATCGCTGCAGCTGTACACAGCCCATCTGTAAATAGCCCATCCAACCAACTACCTACCTCATCCCCATATTTGGTTTTGTTTTTCTGCTCTTTTGCACAACAGTATTTCTACTTGCACATCCTCATCTGCACGTATATCGCTCCTGTTTAAATTGCTAAATTGTAATTACTTCACCACTATTGGCCTATTTATTGCCTTACCTCCCCACCTCATTTGCACACACTGTATACAGATTTTTCTATTGTGTTATTGACTGTACGATTGTTTATCCCATGTATAACTCTGTTGTATTTGTCGCACTGCTTTACTTTATCTTGGCCAGGTCGCAGTTGTAAATGAGAACTTGTTCTCAACTGGCCTACCTGGTTAAATAAAGGTGAAATAAATAAAATACACTTTGAAGAATCTCAAATATAAAATATATTTAAAAAATGTAACACTTTTTTCATTCCAACATGATTCCATATGTGTGATTTCAAAGTTTTGTTGTCTTCACTATTATTCTACAATGTAGAAAATAGTCAAAAGAAAGGAAAACCCTTGAATGAGTAGGTGTGTCCAAACTTTTGACTGGTACTGTAGGCCCCCATGTATTCGTTTAAGATTGGATTTTTCTATACAACGTATCAGATGACTGTGTACAAAACGGAAACCACCTTCTTTTTTTGCATATAAAATTATGCCAAAGGTATACAAAGTCTTCCACCGGTATAAATACTTGATAGAACTGCAATACAGAATTTTGATTCGCTCTGAATCTACACAGAGAGCTGGATTGGTGTGTATTCCCCCGAAAGTAATTATTTGAATACAGTTTTCTGTGGATACATAATATTAAGTTATGCATGATTTTGACCAGATAGACAGATTACCTGCAGAAATGGAGCACCTTGTGTAGTCACGTATGGTTATAACTGGTTATAGATAGGTATGAATGTGTTCAGAATCGTAATTACCTTACATACTGTATATGCTAAGTTGCAGTCAAAACAGCTCATAGAAGTCTATCAGTGTTATGAATACTTGGTATAACTGTAATACAAAAAACAGCTACCCTCTGAATTTACACTTTGTGCTGTAGTCATGTGTATAATCCTAAAAACTCTGTATTCTACAGGAAATGTTACAGAAATACCAGAATTCCTATAATATCCTACAATATTCAATATGTGCAAATTGTTATGGTATTTGGGTTGCTCTAACATTTGATTTACAGTGACATTAAGGATTTGACCATGCTTTTTGAAGTATCATGCCACAGGCCCTACCACTCTCATTGTTTCACTAGCAGCGATGCTAATGCCGGCTGTGGGGTCAGTAAATAAAGAAACTTACGCCATATTGTTGGTCATTGTCTCTCAGGATCAATGGATGAATCAATTTATGTCAATTTAAGAATATTCCACATGTTGGTGTATAACCACTTTTATTTCTCTAAAATGTTGTTTGCTTACATCCCTGTTAGTGAGCCTTTCTCCATTGCCAAGAGAATCCATCCACCTGAAAGGTGTGGCATATCAAGAAGCTGATTAAACAGCATGATCATTACACTGGTTTACCATGTGCTGGGAACAATAAAATGCCACTAGAAGGTGCAGTTTTGTCACACAACACAATTCCACAGATGTCTCAAGTTTTGAAGGAGCGTGCAATTGGCATGCTGACGGCAGGAATGTCCACCAGAGCTGTTGCCAGAGAATTTAATGTTAATTTCTCTACCAACGTTGTTTTAGAGAATTTGGCAGTACGTCCAACCGGTCTCACAACTACAGACCAATTGTAATCCCGTCAGTCCCTGTCACGTTCCTGACCTGTTTTCTGTTGTTTGGTATGTGTTTATTGGTCAGGGCGTGAGTTTTGGGTGGGCAGTCTATGTTTTCTGTTTCTATGTTGGTTTTGGGTTGCCTGGTATGGCTCTCAATTAGAGGCAGGTGTTTGACGTTTCCTCTGATTGAGAGTCATATTAAGGTAGGTTGTTCTCACTGTTTGTTTGTGGGTGATTGTCTTCCGTGTCTGTGTCTGCGCACCACACGGGACTGTAGCGTTTGTTCGTTCGTTTGTTATAGTCTGTACCTGTTCCTACGTGCTTCGTGTTATATGTAAGTTCTCATGGTTTAGGTCAGTCTACATTCGTTTTTGTTATTTTGTAATCCTTCCAAGTGTTTGTTTTCGTGTTTCGTCGTTTGTTTTAATAAATCATTATGTATTCACAACCCGCTGCACTTTGGTCGAATCACTACTCCTCCTCTTCGTATGAAGAGGAGGAGGAATGCCGTTACAGAATCACCCACCAAACCCAGATCAAGCAGCGGGTTAACGGACAGCAACGACAGCAGCAGTGGGTCAAGGAGGATTGGACATGGGAAGAGATTCTGGACGGAGAAGGACCCTGGGCAGAGCCAGAGGAGTGTCGCCGTCCCAAGGCGGAGCTGGAGGCATCTAAAGCGGAGAGGCGACGATATGAGGAGGCAGCACGGAAGCAAGGCTGGAAGCCCGCAAGTACAACCCAAAAATTTCTTGGGGGGGGGCTAAAGGGTAGTGTGGCGAAGTCAGGTAGGAGACCTGCGCCAACTTCCCGGGCTTACCGTGGAGAGCGAGAGTACGGGCAGACACCGTGTTACGCAGTAGAGCGCATGGTGTCTCCTGTACGTGCTCATAGCCCGGTGCGGGTTATTCCACCTCCCCGCACTAGCCGGGCTAGAGTGAGCATTGAGCCAAGTGCCATGAAGCCGGCTCAACATATCTGGCCTCCAGTACGTCTCCTCGGGCCGGTGTACATGGCACCAGCCTTACGCATGGTGTCCCCGGTTCGCCAACACAGCCCAGTGCGGGTTATTCCACCTCCCCGCACTGGACGGGCTACGGGGAGCATGCAACCAGGTAAGGTTGGGCAGGCTCAGTGCTCAAAGGAGCCAGTACGCCTGCACGGTCCGGTATATCCGGCGCCACCTTCCCGCCCCAGCTCAGTACCACCAGTGCCTACACCACGCACCAGGCTTCCAGGGCGTCTCCAGAGCCCTGTTCCTCCTCCACGCACTCTCCCTGTGGTGCGTGTCTCAAGCTCAGTGCCTCCAGTTTCGGCACCACGCACCAGGCCTACTGTGCGCCTCAGCAGGTCAGAGTCGGCTGTCTGCCCAACGCCGCCTGCACTGCTCGTCTGCCCAGCACCGTCTGAGCCATCCGTCTGTCCAGCGCCGTCTGAGCCATCCGTCTGCCCAGCGCCTTCTGAGCCATCCGTCTGCCCAGCGCCTTCTGAGCCATCCGTCTGCCCAGCGCCTTCTGAGCCATCCGTCTGCCCAGCGCCTTCTGAGCCATCCGTCTGCCACGAGCCATTAGAGCCGCCCGTCTGTCCCGAGCCATTAGAGCCGTCCGTCAGTCAGGAGCCGCTAGAGCCGTCCGTCAGTCAGGAGCTGCCAGAGCCGCCAGCCAGTCAGAAGCTGCCAGAGCCGCCAGCCAGTCAGGAGCTGCCAGAGCCGCCAGCCAGTCAGGAGCTGCCAGAGCCGCCAGACAGTCATGAGCCGCCAGACAGTCATGAGCCGCCCTACAGTCATGAGCTGCCCTACAGTCATGAGCTGCCCTACAGTCATGAGCTGCCCTACAGTCATGAGCTGCCCTTCAGTCATGAGCTGCCCTCCAGTCATGAGCTGCCCTCCAGTCATGAGCTGCCCTCCAGTCATGAGCTGCCCTCCAGTCATGAGCTGCCCTCCAGTCATGAGCTGCCACTCAGTCCGGAGCTGCCACTCAGTCCGGAGCTGCCACTCAGTCCGGAGCTGCCACTCAGTCCGGAGCTGCCACCCAGTCCGGAGCTGCCATTAGTACAGAGTTGTCCCTCTGTCCTAAGCTACCTCTCTGTCCGGAGCTACCTCTCTGTCCGGAGCTACCTCTCTGTCCTGAGCTACCTCTCTGTCCTGAGCTACCTCTCTGTCCTGAGCTACCTCTCTGTCCTGAGCTACCTCTCTGTCCTGAGCTGTCTCCTCTATGTAGGAGGGGCCTTAGTGAAGGTTCCTGGACCATGGTCGGGGGCGAGGGTCGCCACTCAAAGGACGCGAAGGAGAGGGACAAAGACAGTGGTGGAGTGGTGTCCTCGTCCACCGCCGGAGCCGCCACCGCGGACAGATGCCCACCCAGACCCTCCCCTTGAGTTGTAGGGGTGCGCCCGGAGTTCGCACCTTGAGGGGGGGGTTCTGTCACGTTCCTGACCTGTTTTCTGTTGTTTGGTATGTGTTTATTGGTCAGGGCGTGAGTTTTGGGTGGGCAGTCTATGTTTTCTGTTTCTATGTTGGTTTTGGGTTGCCTGGTATGGCTCTCAATTAGAGGCAGGTGTTTGACGTTTCCTCTGATTGAGAGTCATATTAAGGTAGGTTGTTCTCACTGTTTGTTTGTGGGTGATTGTCTTCCGTGTCTGTGTCTGCGCACCACACGGGACTGTAGCGTTTGTTCGTTCGTTTGTTATAGTCTGTACCTGTTCCTACGTGCTTCGTGTTATATGTAAGTTCTCATGGTTTAGGTCAGTCTACATTCGTTTTTGTTATTTTGTAATCCTTCCAAGTGTTTGTTTTCGTGTTTCGTCGTTTGTTTTAATAAATCATTTTGTATTCACAACCCGCTGCACTTTGGTCGAATCACTACTCCTCCTCTTCGTATGAAGAGGAGGAGGAATGCCGTTACAGTCCCTCCACATCCGGCATCTTCAACTGCAGGATCGTCTGAAACCAGCCACCCAGACAGCTGATGAAACAGTGGGTTTGCAAAACTGAAGAATTTTTGCACAAGCTGTCAGAAGCTGACTCAGGGAAGCTTATCTGCGTGCTCGTCGTCCTCACCAGGGTCTTGACCTGACTTCAGTTTGGTGTCGTAAACGACTTCAGTGGGCAAAATGCTCATCTTCGATGGCCACTGGCACGCTGGAGATGTGTGCTCTTCACGGATCAATCCTGGTTTCAACTGTACCGGGAAGATATCAGACAGCGTGTATGGTGTTGTGTGGGCGAGCGGTTTGCTGAGTGCCCCATGGTGGCGGTGGGGTTATGGTTTGGGCAGGCATAAGCTATGGACAATGAACACAATTGCATTTTATTGATGGCAATTTGAATGCACAGAGATACCGTGACGAGATCCTGAGGCCCATTGATGTGCCATTCATCTTCCGCCATCACCTCATGTTTCAGCACGATGTGGCAAGGTTCTGTACACAATTCCTGGAAGCTGAAAATGTCCCAGTTCTTCCATGGCCTGCATACACATCAGACATGTCACCCATTGAGCATGTTTGGGATGCTTTGGATCAGCGTGTGCAACTGAGTATTCTAGTTCCCACCAATATCCAGCAACTTTGCACAGAAGGCAGAGGAGTGGGACAACTTTCCACAAGCCACAATCAACAGCCCGGAATACTCTATGCAAAGGAGGTGCCACACTGCATGAGGCAAATGGTGGTCATTCCAGATACTGACTGATCCACAACCCTACCTTTTTTAAAAAGGTATCTGTGACCAACAGATGCATATCTGTATTCCCAGTCATGTGAAATCTATAGATTAGGGCCTAATGCATGTATTTATATTGGCACATTTTCTTATATGAACTGTAACTCAGTAAAATCTTTGTAATTGTTGCATGTTGCATTTATATTTTTGTTAAGTGTACTTCAACATTCTCAAAAACGAAATTATACCACAATCAAATAATGATAAATCAGCATTTTAGTAATAATGTGGATTATATTAGTTTTACAGAATATGCTAATTAAGTGTAATTTTGCAAAAATAACTGTGATTTGGTTATCATTTAATTCAGATAACATTATTTACATGTGTAATGATGTTTTGCTAAGAATTGAGTCGATATTTTGCTATGATTGTTGCTTTTCTAATAGTTTCTTCTTGGGGTCAAAATGACCCTAGTTCTAGTCCTAATCCATGTATATAAAATATGTTGGTAGTATGAGGATGCCGGTATGGGTGTGGTTGGAGGCGTGGCCAAACCTACAGGTGCCAAACCTACAGGTGCCAAGCCTACAGGTGCCAAACCTACAGGTGCCAAAACTGCAGGTGGCATCCGGGGTAGGCTGTCATTTTAAATAAGAACTTGTTCTTAACTGACTTGCCTAGTTAAATAAAATAAAAAATAAATAAATACATTTAGGCTGAAAAAATAGAAATTTAAGTCCTCTTCTCCTATATTGCACACTTTTTTTTGTTGGAAAATATACATGAAATAGTTCAGAGCCACCTTGAATTTATATTGAATTTATGTTGGATTATGGACTTTATTACCTTTTGTGTTTTTAGAGGGTTTTTCAATTATATGTTTTATATCAATCTTTTGTTGATTTGCCTATCAATTTACGAGATGGTCAGTTTGGAATATCTGCAAGTCTGGCAGTATAGGAGTGTTTGGGAAATGTACAGTGCCTGCGGAAAGTATTGAGACTCCTTGACTTTTTCCACATTTTGTTAAATTATGGATCTTATTCTAAAATGGATTTCTTTTTAATCCCTGAAGAAATCTACACGCAATACTAATTTGATTTGCTATGAGACTCGAAATTGAGCTCAGGTGCATCCTGTTTCTGTCTGCTTGAGATGTTTCTACTACTTGATTGGAGTCCACCTAAAATGGACTAAATTCAATTGATTGGACATGATTTGGAAAGGCCTATCTATAAAAGGTCCCACAGTTGGCAGTGTATGTCAGAGCAAAAACCAAGCCATGGGGTTGAAGGAATTGTCCGTAGAGCTCCGAGACAGTGTTGAGGCACAGATCTGGGGAAGGGTACCAACAAATGTCTGCGGCATTGAAGGTCCCCAAGAACACAGTGGCCTCCATCATTCTGAAATGGAAGAAGTTTGGAAGCACCAAGACTCTTCCTAGAGCTGGCTGCCTGGCCAAACTGAACAATCAGGGGAGAAGGGCCTTGGTCAGGGAGGTGACCAAGAACCTGATGGTCACTCTGACAGAGCTCCAGAGTTCCTCTGTGGAGATGGGAGAACCTTCCAGAAGGACAACTAGAGTTGTCCAATCAGGCCTTTATGGTCGAGTGGCCAGACGGAAGCCATTCCTCAGTAAAAGGAACATGAAAGCCCGCTTGGAGTTTGCCAAAAGGCACCTAAACACTCAATATTCTCTAGTCTGATGAAAACAAGATTGAACTCTTTGGCCTGAATGCCAAGCGTCATCTCTGGAGGAAACCTGGCACCATCCCTACAGTGAAGCATGGTGGTGGCAGCATCATGCTGTGGGGAGGTTTTTCAGTGGCAGGGACTGGGAGACTAGACAGGATCGAGGCAAAGATGAACGGAGCAAAGTACAGAAAGATCCATGATGAAAACCTGCATCAGAGTGCTCAGGACCTCCGACTGGTGGTGAAAGTTCACCTTCCAACAGGACAAAGACCTTGTGCACACAGCCAAGACAATGATGGAGGTGTTTCGGGACAAGTTTCAATGTCCTTGAGTGGCCCAGACAGATTCCAGACTTGAACCCAATCGAATATCACTGGAGAGACCTGAAAATAGCTGTGCAACTCTCACCATATATCCTGACATAGCTGGAAAGGATCTTCAGAGAAGAATGGGAGAAACTCCCCAAATACAGGTGTGCCAAGCTTGTAGCGTCCTACTCAAGTCTGAATACTTATGTAAATGTGATATTTCAGTTAAAAATGTTCTATAAATTAGCAAAAAATAAATAATTAAAAACTGTTCTTTGTCAGTATGGGATATTGTGTGTTGATTGATAAAGAAAAACCAAAGAATTGAAACAATTTCAGAAGAAGGCTGTAACTCAACAAAATGTGAGAAAAGTCAAGGGGTCTGAATACTTTCCAAAGGTACTATGTGTGAAACACTGTATCTGTCTAGCCCACCACTCTTCGCTAGGTTGTGGGTTCACGGTGGGCACATGTGTGGTGTTTCGTTTAGTTTATTTGATCATTTTAAACAAGGTACACATTACAAAAGTATGCACTTGATTCAGAATCATAGAGGAAAAATACAAAAACGTCAACAACTTATTTCCATTGTGGTCCTCGTTCACAATAGCATTTGGCATGTGTGGCAGGATAAAAAAACAGAAGCTAAAATGGCAGGTCAATTTTGTTATATAATGACATAAAAACACAACAACATATACATACTATCCACAAAGGAACACTATTTGGTCATCATCAATGGGCTAGAAGGGATTGCTCACAGAGGCACACTATCCATTAAGCAGGATTTCACCCTTCTTTCTAAAGCTACTCAGAGTGGGAATTGTTTTGACAGAGGCAGACTATTCCACTCAGAGGCTCCTGAATATAAACAAATACCATTCCCTGTCAGGCTTCTGAATCTATACTCACTCACATTTGCTATCCTAGCTCTAGTGTTGCGGTTGTGTGAATTTCTAACATGGGGAAAGTAGTCAGACAAATCCTGGCTGCCCCATGGATTAAAAACGGACTCCTACCAATATGAGTACATGAGATTCAATGCCACCCTAATCAGCTTGATCTGGGCTATCTGAGGGGTATACTACGAAGCAGGTTCAATGAGTTAGCCAGCTAACTTGTCTAAATATTCTTACGTAACTTTTATTTTTAAGAAAGATAAGCTTGAAATGGAAATGATCTAGTTGCGTTAACAACCAAAACACATATCTGAGTTTAGCTTTCTTAATGAACCAGAAAAAGTGTGGTTATTTCTGGTTGTTTATCAGCTACTTGGCTAACTCGTTGATCCTATTTTGTATGTGGGAGGGTCTACAGACAATCAAGGACTACAAAGGGAAAACCAGCCACATCGTGGACGTGTCTACTGTTGTGAATTTTTATTAAAAAAATATTTAGATTTTACCCCTTTTTCGTGGTATCCAATTGGTAGTTACAGTCTTGTCCCATTGCTTCAACTCCCATAGGGACTCAGGAGAGGGAAAGGTGTGCGTCCTCCGAAACACAACCCAGCCAAGCCTCACTGCTTCTTGACACATAACCCAGGACCCGCATAACCCAGAACTCAGTCACACCAACATGTCGGAGGAAACACTGTACACCTGGCGACCATGTCAGCGTGCAATGCACCCGGCCTGTCACAGGAGTCGCTAGAGCGCGATGGGACAAGAACATCCCTGCCAGCCAACCTCTCCCCTAACCCAGATGACGCTGGGCCAATTGTGCGCCGCCTCATGGGTCTCCCGGTCGCGGCCAGCTGCAACAGAGCCTTGACTCGAACCATGATCTCTAGCACTGCGATGCAGTGCCTTAGAACACTGCGCCACTCGGGAGGCCCCATTGTTGTGAATTGTTAGATACTACTGCACTGTTGGAGCGAGGAACACAAGCATTTCGCTACACCCGCAACAACATCTGCTAAATATGTCTATGTGACCAATACAATTTGACTTGATTTGATTTAGTATACCCCTCTGAAACTTGCTTTTTAGTAGATTAGTTAAGCCTTCAAACCAGGAAGTACTAGCATAGTCAAAATGACATTGGATTAGCGCATTAGCTGGCACTTTCTTTGAATCTTTGCCCAACAGCTTAGAATTCCTAGCCAAGAGCTTGGTCCTGGCAGTGACCTTACCTTAGCGGCCATTTTCCCCCAGGTTGCTCAAGTTGCCATCTACTGTACATCTAGTGTACAAGTATTTAACTGCTGTTTTGGCTGTGAGTACCTATCCTGCTAGCTGTACCCTGAGGTGCAGAGAGATAACTCGTTGTCTATGAGCCATGCAATGACGTTTAGTGAGCTTCGCACTCAGTATACTCTCCAGTGTGGTTTGGTTTTTGTGAAACACCAGAAGTGCCAAATCATCTGCATAACAAAACGGGTGACATGAGCAAGCATCCTTCAGACCATTTAGAAAACATAGCATTGATCAAAGAGCTCACTGGTCTCAGGCTATCACCAATGTATGCTGAAGTGTAGGAGGTCGAGAAAGCAGAGGAAGGTGTGTGCATTTTAAACTGCTTGCCTGCTGTAAAAGACAGAGCTGATGAGCCCCTAGTGTCCCCCCCTACCCCTATACCTCTCATTTCCACTCCTCCTTTTCCCCCCCCTCTCATTCTGTCCTTCCCCAGCAATCTCACACTGACAACTCTCTGCTGACATGGGCAAGTTTGCAGAGAAAGGCTGTGTGTGTGTGTGTGTGCATGTTGTTACTGATGTCTTGTTGTGGTTTCCTGGATGCTATCTGGCCCTGAATACACAAAGGGAGACTGTTTTTCATTGTGAATACTAAGTAGGTCTTTTTGGGAGGTGGAGAGAGTAACATATTTATAGTATCACCAACCTCTGCTATGTTCAGACCCAACCAACACATACACCATTACCCTAGCCAGCGCTGATTTGGTTTTCGAACATATGTTTCATTCAAGAGACGCCACTACATTAGAAGTAGGCTATGTTCAGTATGTAAGTAGCACGTTTTGTTTTGCATATCTCTTATTGAATTAGAGACACTACTGTAACTTCAATTCTTAATCTCCTCTGTTCTTTGTGTCTTTTTAAACATTCGAGAGTAGGCTAGGCTGTGTTCGGTATATAAGTAACATCGCCACATCTCTCTGCTCCTTCTCTGAACCCTCATTAGTGAGCAATAAAATCCAACCATCCTTGGCCCATTATAGTAGTAGTATCACAGATGAAACATTGATCTCCTTTAGGACTTTGTTTCTGCTGGTACACATTTATTGATCTGTCTCTCTTCATAGCACAGCAATGATTACAAGGTAAACAAGCAGCTCCGCGGCACTGTAATGATGGAAGTGTTGTTGTTTGGAGGATAACGAAGGCAGATGTCCCACTGAGCCACATTTGGCTGGTTGAGGCGAGAGGTCTCACTCTTACACATAGAAAGGGGTTACCTAGTAAGTTGCATACCTGAAAGCATTCAACTGAAATATGTTTAAGCCAACCCCCATGAATTAGAGAGGTCCGGGGGGCTGCCTTAAACAACGTCATCGGCGCCCGGGGAGCAGTTGTTATTGGGGGTTAACTGCCTTTCTCAAGGGCGGAACGGACCTTTCAGAATGGACCTTTCGACCCAGCGACCTTTCAGTTACTGGCTCAATGCTCTTAGCCGCTAGGCTAACTGCTGCACTTTCTAAGCGTGCATATGCTCTAAATACTGTTCTCCATTCTTTCTCTATCTCTCTCTCACCCTCCTTTCCTCTCTCTGAGGATGCTGGTATATTTACCAGAGGACCTGATCAAAGACAGAGGCCTCAGCCATGAAGGGTTCCCAATTAGCCTGAGCATGACTCGGAATATTCTCTTTCTCTCTCTCTCTCGCTCTCTCTCTCTCTCGCTCTCTCTCCTGAGCGATCATTTGTTTTCTAGTTATTCAAGTCATATGCTCGGTTGAACACTAAAAAGACTGAGGATGTGGCAAATTGGAGGAGGGAACGCATAAGAAAGAAACATGAAGGGAAATTATGTTTATTCACAACAAGATGGAAGAGACAGGAGAAAGAAGGAACACAGCTTTCAGTTGCGTTGCTGTGCCTGTTTCGTTTGTAGAGTGATCTAAAAATGTTTTAGTTTGAACTGAGAGTTGATGTTGAATGAGATTCAAAGTCAAAGTTTGGGGAGAGGATATTTGTACAGCTAATAACTTCACTGACCACGTTTACATTATTCAGGATACTCAAGTATTCTGTTTTTTGAGTTGACGCATATAAACATCATATCCCGTTTACATTAACCCAGTTATGAGAAACCCAGATAAGATGCCTGGGATATGGTGGTCTAAAATGGGATACTGTGGCATGTAAACATCTTGCCCCATTTCCTGTTGTTTTTACGGTCTGCGCAGGCTCAGTTTCACATATCATGGGTGTTGTGTGAGGATGTTTTCTTCTGATTGTCAAACAAATCACTTCAAAAAGTGCACTTCCTGTGCCGTTCGATCCACCATAATAATTCCATCATAATTTCACAAACTATAATTAATTTACTATAATTTAATACTGGCTTTTTTCACCCCTAATTTAGAGAAGTTTCTGCTTGTAATTTCCGACATTTGGTAGGCCATTTGTTTGTCAACTATAGTTTGATACATGCAACTTCTCTTCTGTCATAACTTGTTGCCCCAGAACACTAAATAAAGTAGTGCTCACCAGAATAATGCCTTACATCGATAGAATGAATGCATTAGTAATCTAGTTAACACCGGTAAAGTTTTCTGTTTCGTTTAGGGACCGGGGAGAAAATGCAATCACTCCAAAACAGTGGAAAGATTGGTCCTGTGCAAAATGTCATGGTTTTAAGGAAATGGAAAGCTGAGAAAACAACGAAACACATTTCTGATACGACTTCAGTTCTTCTTGGGTACATATTGTATGTGGTTGAAATACTGTCTGCTTGCATAGCAGTGTCAAAGATAACACATTACACGCCCATTCGCATTATCTCAAGAGATGCTGTAAGATATCATGTTCATCCACTCCTGTTCCAGAGACAAAATGAACATTTGCTGTATAAGTTCACTGCAAGAAATGCATAATTCTGCAGGAGTTAATATTCCGTGTCCATATTTCAGTTACTATTCCATTTAACCCATACAGTATCATTCAATGAGGGATTTCCTGCATACAGGGATACTCAAGAGCGGGATATTAAAGTTGCATGTAAACAGCTTTTCCCAAATAACACCTTAAGCGGGATATGAGCTACTTTCTGGAATACTGTGTTAATGTAAACGTGGCCATTGACTGAGGCTTTAGAGAAATACACTCTGCTTCCACTGTACCTCCTCCCACCATGCAGCCACGGCCACCTATTGCTTCTTCTATTACATATGCTACAAGATCCTCTAACCGACGGTCAACTCCATCATCTTGTTTCCCCTTCTACTGTTCCCTCGGAAGGGTCCACCTACGATCATCAATCTCCCGTGCACCCCCTCCTTTCCTACTTCATGAATTGTCAGTCGAAAAGTATTTGTGTGGTATTTAGTTCACCAGCACACATCTACATAATGGAGGCTTGTCCGCGTTCTAGGTGTGTTTTGTGTTCTAGGTTTATCTTCTAGTACCATAGTTCTGCCTCGATTCCTTTTTTCTAACAGGAGTCACATGTTCAGGTTCTAGATCTATTCATGTTCTAGGACCGTTTATGTTCTAGTAGTGTTCATGTCCTAGGTTTGTTGTTCTAGGTGCCAGAGTTCTAGGTCTGTTCTCTCTCTGAGCCAGTTGTATTTTTTATTATTACTATTGTTTTATTTACCTTTGTTTCAACAGGGAAATCATATTGAAACTAAGGTCTCTTTTGCAAATGAGCCCTGCACAATGCAAAATGAACACATCAATAGGCAGGTATAGATAAACCCACAAGTTAAATAAAGGTTAAATAAAATATTTTAGAGATGATTCTAAAATATAATCTCTCTTGCACCCTAACGGCTGATTTACTTACATCTGTAGACACCAAAGGAGTCTCCAGAGTGAACCAACCATGTGAGTGGATTTGACAACTAATCTTAACGGTGAAGCTAGGTAAATTGGAAGCTTGTGGAGCAGGACTTTGTCAACAAAAAGAGCGCAATCGTGTGATCTACGTGACATTAGAGATCACTTTAAAGATGTATACTGTAGATCACTATCTGAGTGCGAGGGTAATGATGCGCCGCAAATGGGACTCGTCCCAAACTCATTCTCTCCCCCTGTCTCCTGGAACAACCCCATGGACATTCTCACACACAGAGATGCCAGGCAATACAAACACGGTCTCAATAACCAGCTACTGACCATTGGAAACATCAATACTGTTATTTTGTTTTCCATCAGTAGGTCATAGGATGAGTCAGAAAGAGTGCCCTATTCCTTAAGACCAGACCCAAAAGTAGTGCACTAAAATATAGGGAAGAGGGGTTCATTTCAGAATTAAAAAATAAAGATCAAATAGACCTGTTTGTTTTTCTATTCGTGTAGCAAACAGCTGGAGGCAGGGCTTTCTCCTATAGATCTCCATTTTTATGGAATGGTCTGCCTACCCATGTGAGAGACGCAGACTCGGTCTCAACCTTTAAGTCTTTACTGAAGACTTATCTCTTCAGTAGGTCATATGATTGAGTGTAGTCTGGCCCAGGAGTGTGAAGGTGAACGGAAAGGCTCTGGAGCAACGAACCGCCCTTGCTGTCTCTGCCTGGCCGGTTCCCCTCTCTCCACTGGGATTCTCTACCTCTAACCCTATTACAGGGGCTGAGTCACTGGCTTATTGGTGCTCTTTCATGCCGTCCCTAGGAGGGGTGCGTCACTTGAGTGGGTTGAGTTACTGACGTGATCTTCCTGTCTGGGTTGGCGCCCCCCCTTGGTTTGTGCTGTGGTGGAGATTTTTGTGGGCTATACTCGGCCTTGTCTCAGGATTGTAAGTTGGTGGTTGAAGATATCCCTCTAGTGGTGCGGGGGCTGTGCTTTGGCAAAGTGGGTGGGGTTATATCCTTCCTGTTTGGCCCTGTCCGGGGGTATCATCGGATGGGGCCACAGTGTCTCCTGACCCCTGCTGTCTCAGCCTCCAGTATTTATGCTGCAGTAGTTTGTGTCGGGGGGCTAGGGTCAGTTGGTTATATCTGGAGTACTTCTCCTGTCTTATCCAGTGTCCTGTGTGAATTTAAGTATGCTCTCTCTAATTCTCTCCTTCTCTCTTTCTTTCTCTCTCTCGGAGGACCTGAGCCCTAGAACCATACGTCAGGACTACCGGGCATGATGACTCCTTGCTGTCCCCAGTCCACCTGGCCTTGCTGCTGTTCCAGTTTCAACTGTTCTGCCTGCGGTTATGGAACCCCTACCTGTCCCAGACCTGCTGTTTTCAACTCTTAATGATCGGCTATGAAAAGCCAACTGACATTTATTCCTGATTATTATTTGACCATGCTTGTCATTTATGAACATTTTGAACATGTTGGCTCTCTCTAATTCTCTCCTTCTCTCTTTCTTTCTCTCTCTCGGAGGACCTGAGCCCTAGGACCATACGTCAGGACTACCGGGCATGATGACTCCTTGCTGTCCCCAGTCCACCTGGCCTTGCTGCTGTTCCAGTTTCAACTGTTCTGCCTGCAGTTATGGAACCCCTACCTGTCCCAGACCTGCTGTTTTCAACTCTTAATGATCGGCTATGAAAAGCCAACTGACATTTATTCCTGATTATTATTTGACCATGCTTGTCATTTATGAACATTTTGAACATCTTGGCCATGTTCTGTTATAATCTCCACCCGGCACAGCCAGAAGAGGACTGGCCACCCCTCATAGCCTGGTTCCTCTCTAGGTTTCTTCCTAGGTTTTGGCCTTTCTAGGGAGTTTTTCCTAGCCACCGTGCTTCTACACCTGCATTGCTTGCTGTTTGGTGTTTTAGGCTGGGTTTCTGTACAGCACTTCGAGATATTAGCTGATGTACGAAGGGCTATATAAAATAAACTTGATTGATTGATTGATAGACCAGGGATGGGCAACTTTGGTGGGGGTGGGGGCCACAGAAAATCTGAAGTCATCTTGAGGGGCGACGGTGACTCACGGTTCTGCATACCCTCATCCATACTGTACCTACACATGCAGTCAGAGCCGGCCTTAGCCTTTTGGGGGGCCCTAAGTGACATTTTGTTGCTGTCCCCATCTTGACAGCAGCGATAAACATTACGTTTTTTTTTGTTAATCTCCGCAGCTCTACAGATTTTGCCATGGCGCGTAAAGAAAATGTTGAAATGTTATGACTCATTTCATGCAATTCTTAAAAAACAAAGATATTCTTCAGTAAAAAGGTTCTATATCAGTTTTAGAGAGTTTTGGAGATTATAACACAAGTAAGGGTGACATTTAACTCACGTAACTCAGTGGAGATTGAAGCAATATCCAGAGTTAACCATCCCTGAGACCGGGTCTCGTATGTCTATAAGTTAACAATGAAGTAAGGTACGCCGGAAGTTTATGCAGGAAGGCTTTATAAACAAAAAGAGTGCAATGCATCGATCTATGAAATTTCAAAGAAGGCCAGGCTACTATCCGATGCAGAATGCAGTGATGTGTACTGAATCTATCATCCGTAATAAAGCATAGTGTGTCTAATGGCTTCAATACAGTGGCAGTTGCATTCATATAGACAATACCCCCATAGTCTATAACCGGTATGAATGTCGACTGAATTATTTGTTTTCTGCTATTTAATGAAAGGTGTGACATATTCCTGTAAAATAAGCCCATTTTAATTATTAATTTCTTAACTAATCAACATTATTTTTGAAAGAGTTTTTTGTCAATCCAGATGCCCAGATATTTATAACTGGGGCCATGATCAATGAGGGCACCATCCAATATACATATGTATAATTCATCAGATACATTTTCAGTTCAGCAAAGGCTTTCTGCAAAGCAATGAAAGCATACTGAAGCACCAAAAAGAGCTTGGTCAACCATGCATACACAACAGTGTCATCTGCATACAGGTGTATGTAAAAAAAAAAAATGCAGATAGACCAACATTGTTTATATAGACAGTAAAGAGTACAGAACCTAAAATCGATTCCTGTGGGACACCTTTCTTAATATAAAGGAAACCTGACCTAACACCACTAGAGGAAAACAGTAGTTAGAAAGTATCCAAGCTGCCATTTGATTAATGATTTTACCATTTGTGGAGAGGGAGCACATGGGCCACCTTCCAAATCCTATAGCACCCAAGATGATTGTCAGTGTCACACCCTGATTAGTTTCACCTGCCCTCATTATTGTCTCCACCCCCTCCAGCTGTCTCTTATTTCCCAAGTGTATTTATCCCTGTGTTTCCTGTCTCCCTGTGCCAGTTCGTCTTGTATGTTAGTCAAGTCTACCAGCGTGTTTTTCCATACTCCTTTTGCTATTCTCTTTTTGATAGTCCTCCCGGTTTTGACCCCTGCCTGACTCTGGACTACTTTCCCACCTGCCTGATCATCCCGCCTGGCCAGACCTTGATTCTGCCTGCCCTTCGGTACCTTTTGAACTCTGAACTGGTTTTGACCCGTTTGCCTGTCCACGACCATTCTCTTGTCTTCCCCTATTGGATTAATACATATTGTGACTCCAACCCATCTGCCTCCTGTGTCTGCATCTGGGTCTCGCCTTGTGTCATGAGTCAGATTACGAATGTGTCAATGACTCCGCAATCAGGGGAGCAGAAAGCTGCAGCAAGAAAGGATCAAGCAAATAATTTTGTTTTAGCGTCTCTCTCTCCCCATCTCTGTCTCTCTCTCTTAATGTCCCTCTCATTCTCTCTCACTCTCTTTATTTCTTTCTCTCTGTCCTGCTCCCAAGGAGAAAGTTGTTGAAATGAAAACAAAGATGAACTAGAATTTGACTGATTTTCCAAACAAGCCAACTTGAGGCTGGGAGAGGGAAGAGCATTTAACTGATTGACCAGTGTCAATTATACCACAGTTTATTTCAAATAAAAACCTTGCAGAGATAAAATGCTAATTAAAAGCATCAGCAATCAGCTACCGCCATCAGATTGGTTAGTTGTGTGACTGACAGCAGGTAAGAATTGGCAAATCAACACAGTCTGAATCAACTGTTGTATAATAGAGGTATAGAACTAAAGATTCCTTTATTGGCCCATACTGTTCAACACTCCAAACGTTGTCTGTAAGTGATGGACATGCTGTGCGGCGTTCTATTCCTCTGTAATTGAATACATCTGCTCTGCCTGTCCGATGACAGAGAGCTGAAGAAAAGAGATGGAGTGAATTAAAGGATAGAGATTAGGAGAGAGGGGAGCCTTCCCTTCATCTGGGTATAGGTGTAGTGAAATGATATCAGAGAGCTGTGGTAATGAGATGGACCAAAGCCATTCATCTCCTAAATTAAATGTATCCCTGACATCCTGAGGCTGGTATAGGAAAGAGCTGAGGTCCAGGAGAGAATTGTTATTTTTATCCATCTCTCTCTTTCTCTCTTCCCCCCCCCCCCTCTCTCTCTCTCTTTCTTTCTCTTTGTCCATCTCGCAATGTCACTCTTTCACTCTCTCTCCATCCCTCTGTCCCGCTCTCTCTTTTTCTCTCTCTCTCTCGCTCCCTCTCTGTGTACATGTTCATACACTTGTCGTGACGTGACTATCGTTAATGTGATGACTGCTATTCATCAAATAATTACCTACTATGTTTAATTATTATTCTATTAAATGAATCATATAACAATTCATTAGTAATTTGGGGCACCACGGGAAAAGTTTATTTAATGAGTTACCGTCTCCCGAATTAACTCAAGACTATATAGACATCATACCATTCACCAATTAATAATTTCCTCATATCAGTCTCATTCCGAACGTCGTTGACTTTGTAAATCTACACGAACCCTAACTTAAGTGATGAATCAGCAAAACACAAATTGGTTTAATTATTTATTTACTAACTAACTAAATAATCACACAGAAATACATAAACACACATACATACACACAGTATAGGTTATGGATTACTAACATAATACAATGAAAACAGTCCCTAGTGGACTAACCCGATATGACGGAGGGTGGGGAAAGATAAAGAGCGGGAGAGACACTCGGGAGAACCACTCGATCCGTCTATGGGGAGTAGTTCCCGACTATGGAGTGTAGTTCGATGTAAGTCTCTGGTTGTCAACCAGAGGTCATAATGTCCTTCTTACTTGTAAGCTTCTTTGTCTCAGAATGTTCTTTGAATGGATACCTCAGAGGTGTACCATCCAGTGGTGAGAGGGATCTGTTCTTCCCTCCCATCTTTGGTCAATTTTCCTAGACTACTTTACATGCAGAGGTGCAGACGGTGCATGTTTTGGTCTCGTCTTCACCTTCTTCACGCGTCGAGAGTTTCAGAGGGTCTTACCATTTTCTGGTCTTGTAGTTTTAACCATTTCAACGTGTGGACCACGTCCTCACGTTCTCTGGTCTGTATTTAAATTCTCAGTGAGTCCTTTAAAGCACTCTGGCCTTGGAAGGCAGTTACATCATGCTGACACGAACTCTGACCTAATTAGGGGCGTGGCTTAGTGAGTGTGCAACAGACATGAAAAAACATTATCATTAGAAGACTAAAATCACATTTCTATCTTTAAAAAATTTGTTTCATATTTAATCATATAAGCTTTACAACATTTAGATGTAAATCTGATATATACTGTGTGAAAGCTCTTAACTTCTCTAGGGTAGGGGGCAGCATTCGGAATTTTGGATGAAAAGCATGCCCAAATTAAACTGCCTGCTTCTCGGGCCCAGAAGATACGATATGCATATGACTGGTAGATTCGGATAGAAAACACTCTAAAGTTCCCAAAACTGTTAAAATAGTGTCTGTGAGTATAACATAACTGATTTGGCAGGCGAAAACCTGAGAAAAATCCATTCGGGAAGTAGTTTTTTTTTTGGTTTTGTAGTTTTCTATTCAATGCCATTACAGTATCCATTGACTTAGGACTCAAATTGCAGTTCCTATGCCTTCCACTAGATGTCAACAGTCTTTAGAAATTGTTTCAGGCTTGTATTCTGAAAAATGAGGAAGTAAGAGCAGTCTGAATGAGTGGACCCTAAAGTGTCACAGAGCTTTTTCATACGCGAGACCGAGAGAGTGCCTTTCTTGTTTACATTTTATATTGCCGACGTTATTGTCCGGTTGAAATATTATCTATTATTTAGGCTAAAAACAACCTGAGGATTGAATATAAACATCGTTTGACATGTTTCTATGAACTTTACAGATACAATTTGAATTTTTTGTCTGCCTGTTTTGACTGCGTTTGAGACTGTGGATTACTGAAGAAAACGCGCGAACAAAACTGAGGTTTTTGGATATAAAGAGACTTTATCGAACAAAAGGAAAATTTATTGAGTAAATGAATGTCTGCTGAGTGCAACCATATGATGATCATCAAAGGTAAGGGATTCATTTGATCTCTATTTCTGACTTGTGTAACTCTTCTACTTGGCTGGTTACTGTTTGTAATGATTTGTCTGCTGGGCTATGTTCTCAAATAATCGTAAGGTATGCTTTCGCCGTAAAGCATTTTTTAAATCTGACACTGTGGTTGGATTCACAAGAAGTTAATCTTTAAACCTATGTAAAATATGTTTTGTTTTCATACTCATTTTTATAATGAGTATTTCTGTATTTGAACTTGGCGCCCAGCAGTTTCACTGGCTGTTGAAGAGGTGGGACACTAACGTCCCACGTACCCAAGAGAGGTTAATGTTACATTGTTCCCATTATATGATAATTTTAATAACATCAAAAAATAGACATTAATTTCCCATATTCCATCTGTCATCATTCCCAACATTCTTTATGTTAGAAATATTGTTTTAATGTCCATTGTTTGAAGTTCTTAGGCAAGAGTCTCTCTCTACACACAGCACATTCCTTTGTTCAATACCGCAAGGCAAGAGAGAGGAAGTTCACGACTGGCGTTAAGTCATAAAACCGGCCCAACTCCATCCCTGTTCCCCTCTGCAGGAGAGAGAGAGCTCTGTAGAGCTGATCCACTGTAACCTGACCTTTTGGATCCTCACAGGAGAGTCATGGCACATTATATATACAAAAGTATGTGGACACCCCTTCAAATGAGTGGATTTGGGTATTTCAGCCACACCAGTTGCTGACAGTTGTATAAAATCAAGCACACAGTCATGCAATCTCCAAAGCCAAACATTGGCAGTAGAATGGTCTTATTGTATTGAACAGGCATATGATTCCACCTTTTCAACAAGTCAGTTCATCCAATTTCTGCCCTGCTAGAGCTACTCCAGTCAACTGTAAGTACCGTTATTGTGAAATGGATATGTCTAGGAGCAACAACGGCTCAGCCGTGAAGTGGTAGGCCCCACAAGTTCACAGAACGGGACTGCCGAGTGCTGAAGTGCGTAACGTGTAAAAATCGTCTGTCCTCGGTTGCAACACTCATTACTGAGTTCCAAACTGCCTCCGGAAGCAACGTCAGCACAATCATTTTTCATCAGGAGCGTCATGAAATGGGTTTAAATGGCCCAGCAGCCGCACACAAGCCTAAGATCACCATATGTAATGCCAAGCATCTAAGCCAGATTCGTCCATCAGACTGCCAGATGGTGAAACGTGATTCATCAATCCAGAGAACACTTTTCCACTGCTCCAGAGTCCAATGACGGCGAGCTTTACAGCACTACAGCACTACTGTAGTGCTGTAAAGCTCGCCGCCATTGGACTCTGGAGCAGTGGAAAAGTGTTCTCTGGATTGATGAATCACGTTTCACCATCTGGCAGTCTGATGGACGAATCTGGCTTAGATGGTTGCCAGGAGAACGCTACCTGTCCCAATGCATAGTACCAACTGTAAAGTTTGGTGGATGTGAAATAATGGTCTGGGGCTGTTTTCACAGTTCGGGCCAGGTGCCTTATTTCCAGTGAAGGGAAATCTTAACGCTACAGCATACAATGACATTCTAGACAATTCTGTGCTTCAAACTTTGTGGCAACAGTTAGGGGAAGGCCCTTTCCTGTTTTAGCATGACAATGCCCCGTGCACAAAGCGAGGTCCATACAGAAATGGTTTGTTGAGATCAGTGTGGAAGAACTTGACTGGCCTGCACAGAGCACAGACCTCAACTCCATCGAACACCTCTGGGATTCATTGGAACGCCGACTGAGAGCCAGGCCTTATCGCCCAACATCAATGCCCGACCTCACTAATGCTCTTATGGCTGAATGAAAGCAAGTCCCCGCAGCAATGTTCCAACATCTAGTGGAAAGCCTTCCCAGAAAAGTGGAGGCTGTTATAGCAGCAAAGGGGGGACCAACATATTAATGCTAATCATTTTGCAATGAGATGTTCGACAAGCAGTTGTCCACATACTTTTGGTCATGTAGTGTACCTCATTCTCAGCCCCCAGAAACTGGGTTTCATCCATCGCTGTCTCCCAGAAAGCCTGGCCTTTCCCCGCGGTTGCCATGGAAATATTAGACTCGGAGACGAAGTTGAGCCTTGTTAGCAACGCTAACCACATACACACACACACTAATGCTCATGTGAAAACTTCAAAGAATTTGGTTGTCTTCCAGGAAGGCAGGATGAGGGGATTAGTATTCCGAAGATACCTTGCTTCCCGCTCACACAGACACAGACACGCACACACACACACACAAACACACCATGTTTCGCCTCCCACTGCATTAAATGGTGCCAAAAGAGACCTCCACCTGTATGTATGTGTTCCTACTAAAATGCTGAGACCATTATTTATGTAGCTTTTAATGTGCTCTCGATTTGATATTCAGAGTGCTTCTGGACCTCCATCACAGGCTCTGCCACTGCTTCCCTGCGACCCCATTTTGGATCTATCCCAAGACCCTTGCGGCTCCCAATACCGGTCAGTTGCAGGCACCCGGCTCCGTCTGGCACTCTGTTGCTTGGTTGAGCCAGTTAAGCACTAAGCTAATGCCATCCTACTTTTCTTACGCAAATGACCTGCTAATATGATGATCAGTTTGCTGCGCTGCCTCGTTGACTTTGAAGTGGAGTAGCACTGGGTATCTTAATTAAGGATCCGCCCCTTTTTTAAATTTTCACCTAAAATGACATACCCAACCTAACTACCTGAAGCTCAGGCCATGAAGCAAGGATATGCATATATTTGGTGCCATTTGAAAGGAAACACTTTGAAGTTTGTGGAAATGTGAATGGAAGGCAGGAGAATATAACACAATAGATCTGGTAAAAGATAATACAAAGAAAAAAACAAATGTTATTTTGTATTTTTTTTGTGCCACCATCTTTGAAATGCAAGAGAAAGAGTATTATGTATTATTCTAGCCCAGGTGCATTTTAGATTTTGGAATGTTTTTGACCAATCCAATGAACCATTGCATTTCTGTAAAAAATGTTGTATCAAGACTGCCCAAATGTGCTTAATTTGTTTATTAACTTCTTATGGCTGCAAGGGGCAGTATTGAGTAGCCAGTTAAATCGTGCCCATTTCAAACGGCCTCGTACTCAATTCTTGCTCGTACAATATGCATATTATTATTACTATTGGATAGAAAACACTCTCTAGTTTCTAAAACCGTTTGAATTATTTCTCTGAGTGAAACAGAACTCATTCTGCAGCACATTTCCTGACCAGGAAGTGGAATGTCAGAAATCGATGCTCTGTTCAACTTCCTGCCTATACATGGGCATGATACGTAAGAGTCTACGTACACTTCATACACCTTCCCCTGGTTGTCAAGAGGCGGTGAGAGAAGAAATTTCGTGTTTATCTTGGTCTGAGGTGGAATTAAAGCTCTTTGTATGACGTGACCGTCCATTTCCTGTTTCTGGAGCGCGCGAAAGGGGACATGGATTTGCCTTCTGTTTAGCTGTCGTTATGGACGACTAACATCTCCGGTTTAGATTTTATTTGATACATGTGACCATATCATCGTAAAGTATGTTTTTTCAATATAGTTTAATCAGATTATTGAAATTTTTTCGGGAGTTTTGCCGTGTTCCGTTCTCTGACTTTGTTGACGTTGGAGAGATCCGTGCCACTTGGCAAGTGCCCATGCTAAATCAAGAGGGAAATTTGCCGTTCCAGATCCAAACAACGACTGTTCTGGACAAAGGACACCTTGTCCAACATTCTGACGGAAGATCACCAAAAGTAAGAAACATTTTATGATGCTATTTCTAATATCTGTCGTGCATGTGAACTGGTCGTCGGCGCCCAAGTGTTTCTGGCTATTGTGGCTACGCTAATATAACGCTATATTGTGTTTTCGCTGTAAAACACTTGATAAATCGGAAATATTGTCTGGAATCACAAGATGCCTGTCTTTCAATTGCTGTACACTATGTATTTTTCAGAAATGTTTTATGATGAGTATTTAGGTATTTGGCGTTGGTGTCTGTAATTTTTCTGTCTGCTTTCGGTGCAATTTCTGACTGTAGCTGCAATGTAAACTATGATTTATACCTGAAATATGCACATTTTTCTAACAAAACATATGCTATACAATAAATATGTTATCAGACTGTCATCTGATGAAGTTGTTTCTTGGTTAGTGGCTATTTATATCTTTATTTGGTCGAATTTGTGATAGCTACTGATGGAGTAAAAAACGGATGGAGTAAAAATAGTGGTGTCTTTTGCTAACGTGGTTAGCTAATAGATTTACATATTGTGTCTTCCCTGTAAAACATTTTAAAAATCGGACATGTTGGCTTGATTCACAAGATGTGTACCTTTCATCTGGTGTCTTGGACTTGTTAATGTGTGAAAGTTAAATATTTTAAAAAAATATCTTTTGAATTTCGCACCCTGCACTTTGAGCTGGCTGTTGTCATAAGTGTACCGACGTCGGGCTTGCACGCCAAACAGGTTAATAACTTTTCATGTTCAAAATGGTGCACTCTCCTCAAACAATAGCATGGCATTCTTTCACTGTAATAGCTACTGTAAATTGGACAGTGCAGTTAGATTAACAAGAATTTAAGATTTCTGCCAATATCAGATATGTCTATGCCCTGGGAAATGTACTTGCTATTTACAACCTCATGCTAATCGCATTAGCCTACATCAGCTCAACCGTCCCGTGAATGGGTCACCGATCTCGAAGAAGATCTCAATAGGGGGTGCTGTTTTCACTTTGTAAAAATTTAGTTCCCAAATTAAACTGCCTCGTACTCAATTCTTGCTCGTACAATATGCATATTATTATTACTATTGGATAGAAAACACTCTAGTTTCTAAAACCGTTTGAATTATATCTGTGAGTAAAACAGAACTCAAGTTGGAGCAATCTTCCTGTCAGCAAGTGAGAAATCTGAAATCAGGCAGTCTGTTCTAGGGTCAGTTTATTAATTTGCATGTCTTCTATTGGTCGACATGCACTGCATACGCCTTCCCCTAGATGTCAGCAAGTAGTGAGAATTAGAATGGTGTTGCTAGGCAGATCTGAGGCCATATAAAGGGTTTTGGAACGTGGGGTACACTCTTTTCAACATTCGCCATGACGCAAGACAGACCTCAGGATGGCGTTCTGGAAAGCTCTCGTTATAGGCCTTAGATATATCCGGCTCCGATTTTATTCGATATAGGTGTTAAAGACATCATAATGTAGTTATTTTAAACCGAGTTATATCAGTTTATATCAGTATATTGCGATTTTCGGATATTTCTTTGTGCTGCGTTATAGTGAGTTGGGCACGTCTTAGCCACATGGCTAATGTTTACTGCTAATTCCAAAGTTGAAGGCGACAATCTACAACCGAGCAACGATTCTCCTGGACAAAGGACAACTTGCCCAAGATTCTGATGGAAGCTCATCAAAAAGTAAGAACTATTTATGATGTTAATTCGTTGTTCTGATTTGTGATAGCTAATTTGTGATAGCTACCTATGCAGTAAAAAAATGGTGGGAAAAAAAAGTTGTGTCTTTTGCTATCGTGGTTAGCTAATAGAAATACATATTGTGTCTTCCCTGTAAAACATTTTAAAAATCAGAAACGATGGCTGGATTCACAAGATGTGTATCTTTCATCTGGTGTCTTGGACTTGTGATTTCATGATATTTAGATGCTAGTATTTACTTGTGGCGCTATGCTAGGCTATGCTAGTCAGCTTTTTTACTGATGAGGGTGCTCCCGGATCCGGGATTGTGTGCAAGTAGAAGTTAAAAGGACTATTGTAGCAGAGAGGTACATAGCAGAGAGGAGAGGTGTGTGTATAGAGCTGCACGTGGGAGGATTAACCTGACGTGGGACAAGTGTTTCTCCTCCTTCTAATCTACCTCTGCTTTTTAACACTGTTTTGCATATTTCATCTCGCTCTCTCTCTCTACATTTCTCTCTTTCTCTCTTTCTCTGTTTCTCTCTCCCTCTCTAGACAACCTCTGGGTTGCCTAATAATCCAGTGACTGCAGTCTCTCTGTCTACCTTTCTCTCTGTCTTTTTCTCTCACTTTTTTTTCTCTCTGTCCCTCTCCCTTCTATGGTTGCTACTACAGACCTTATCAAAGACAAACACTTTAATCCAGCCCGACCTGGTAATCCCTGTGGGGTAGGCATCACCTAATCCCTGTCAACATGACAGCCAACACACATGAATTTAGGCCTCAATCTATATCACTGATTGCACAATAGAAATGTGAAGGTCATTTCAGACTGAGCCGACATATACAGCATTTACTGTGAATGCAGTCTCTGCCAACACGGGAACGTTGCCTTTCAATTTCAATCACGGTGTAACGCTGAACCTCTGCTGTACGGATTGTCACACATACGGTAGGCACACACGCAGACAAACGTAATCAAACGAAACACGTATGTACAAACATATAATACACGCACTTAAACAAACAAAAGATGTGTGTACAAACGTTTAACACACGCACACATGCAGAAACACCCACACAGACCCACAGAATTAAACACACAGAATATGCATACACAAACACATTTCACATGCAGAAACACAGCATGACTAAAGTGGCTGTTAGATTAGTTGAATAATTCCAGGCGTGATCCATGCGGAAATCAGACAAACTGTGAGACAGTAGAGGACACACATGCTTCACCGTCTCCCCTACATTATCGATCAATCAATCAAATGTATTTCTAAAGCCCTTCTTACATCAGCTGATGTCACAAAGTGCTGTACAGAAACCCAGACTAAAACCCCAAACAGCAAGCAATGCAGGTGTAAAAGCACGGTGGCTAGGAAAAACTCCCTAGAAAGGCCAGAACCTAGGAAGAAACCTAGAGAGGAACCAGGATATGAGGGGAGGCCAGTCCTCTTCTGGCTGTGCCGGGTGGAGATTACCAACCATAAGAGCGATGATGGCCTTCTGCTGCACAGCATTCTGATTAATATTACCTTAACTAATAATATTACTTCTGTTCTATCTAAGCCTCCAGTAATTATGCTGCAATAGTTTGTGTCAGGGAGCTAGGGTCAGTCTGTTATATCTGGAGTATTTCTCCTGTCTTATCCGGTGCCCGGTGTGAATTTTAAGTATGCTCCCTCTAATTCGCTCTCTCTCTTTCTATCTTTCTCTCTCTCTTTCTCTTCTTTCGGAGGACCTGAGCCCTAGGACCATGCCTCAGGACTACCTTGCCTGATGACTCCTTGCTGTCCCCAGTCCACCTGGTCCTCCTGCTGCTCCAGTTTCAACTGTTCTGCCTGCGGCTATAGAACCCTGACCTCTTCACCGGACGTGCTACCTTGTCCCGGACCTGCTGTTTTCGACTCTCTCTCTCTACCGCACCTGCTGTCTCTAACTCTGAATGACCGGCTATGAAAAGCCAACTGACGTTTACTCCTGAGGTGCTGACCTGTTGCACCCTCGGCATCCACTGTGATTATTATTATTTGACCCTGCTGGTCCCCTATGAACTTTTGAACATCTTGGCCATGTACTGTTATAATCTCCACCTGGCACAGCCAGCAGAGCCTGGTTCCTCTCTAGGTTTCTTCTTAGGCTCCTGCCTTTCTAGGGAGTTTTTCCTAGCCACCGTGCTACTACATCTGCTTTGCTTGCTGTTTGGGGTTTTAGGCTGGGTTTCTGTATAGCACTTTGTGACATCGGCTGATGTAAAAAGGGCTTGATAAATACATTTGATTGAAATAACCGGTATTGTTCATGTTAACCTCATGGTATGGAAGACAGGATTAATATTGGAAGAACGTAGTGCACTGTGCATGCAGTGTCCGTTATAGTGTTCCTTTATCATAATGCCATTGCTCTGTGCTGTTCATGGTCATATTAGAGATACAATGTTACTTCAAGGTGCCGATATGACAAGATATTTACATTCAAATCACAAGATGAAACCACTGGACGTGATGTTATCAATCCCTGGTGCCAGTAGTAGATGTTGACCTGAAATCTCATTTGGCACCATGTTGTTAGACATTGATTAAACCTCATTTTCATTGTAAATACCAAATGGAAACAGCAAATAAGCACTTCCTCATTTTCTGTATACCCCGACTTTAAATGTGGAGTGTAGTGGTGGAAAGGTACCACACTATATCCACTCCAGAACAGTTATTCACCCACACCTCCAGGGAGTGGTTATTGGCAGTGTGTGGATAATGAGCTCTCTGCCTGCCACTGAGGAGCTAATATGACTTATTGACCATGAGGACTGAGGACGACCGGCTGATTTAGGGGTTGTCATGGCGATGTTTCCTGCATAGCCTCACAGAGACGGGCGGGGCTAGGACCAGAAAAGGGCGCGGGCATGCAAACAAGGTTGTGTGTCAGGGGATTAACCGTGTGTGTGCAATCGTGCGTGTGATTTAACGGGATGTGTGTGTGTGTTGGCGTGACCACCAGGACTTTATCATGGGAGTAATCAATCGTCGAACATTACTGTGAGGGAGGGCTGGAAAATATGCTACTGCACTGTGAGAGGGTGAACATGTTATATGTTGGGGAGGACATGGAAACACCTATAGAAAAAGGGCAAGCGTCAGATGGAAGGAGATCCATGGAACCTGCTATTGCCCTGAGAGAACATGTCATGTTACATGTCCCGTTGACACGTTTGCCCTTTCTCTATGGGTATTTCCATGTCCTCCCCAACATGCTACTCCACTGGGAGGTGGGGGAACATGCTAAGGACGTGTTAGTTTCATGTATGATACATGCTTTCATCATGTTACATATCCGTTAATCTCTTGTGGACAGACTGGTAACTGGTACAAGTAGAATCTGTCAGGAAGGGATGGGATGTGTGGGATAACTAGCAGAAGTAGTTCCGGTGTTTGGGTTTTTCATCACTAGTTATTTGGACAAATCACGATTTTGCAGGTGTTAGCATCTTACGAATTTCGGAAGGGGACATTTGGCCCATAAACTCGCCCATAACTTGCAAAGAGCTCCTCGTTCCAGTTCCACTCCTCTTTCTAGCTTCTCTTAATCCCTTCTCTTAACATGTATGGACCCAGAACTTAAATCGAGCAACTGACCAATTACACACGACTTTAGTTCTGGGTTAACTGAGACTACATATTTGTGCAAACTGTAATGGCTGATTTCCTCCTCTTCGTCTGAAGAGGAGGTGTAGGGATCGGACCAAGACGCAGAGTGGAAAGTGTCCATGTTTTATTAACAATAAACTGAACACTACACGAAACAAAATAACAAAAGAGAATCTAACCGACAAACAGTCCCGTGTGGCACAACTACTGACACGGAAAACAAACACCCACAAAACACACGTGAAACCCCGGCTGCCTAAGTATGATTCTCAATCAGGGACAACGATTGACAGCTGCCTCTGATTGAGAATCATACCAGGCCGAACAAAAAATCCCAACATAGAAAATCACACATAGACAACCCACCCAACTCACGCCCTGACCATACTAAATAAATACAAAACAAGGGAAAACAGGTCAGGAACGTGACACAAACAAACTCAGAGGAACACGCCTTTGAACAAATCTAAGAGTGGCATATACATAATCATATCCATTGGCGCTTAGGGTTCATGGCATAAAATACGGAATTTTCTGTTGCCGTTCGGGCAATTTAAAGTGGAACTGACAACGTTTTAACGGTTTTGCAGATATGAAACAGACACACAATCACAATATCAGTAAAAAAAAGTACAAATTCCAGTTTATGCTACAATACTAACTTTATAAGATGTTTTAGAAATAGGTTCAATTTGACTCAACATTCCATGACGTCCCCTAAGGCATTGTTGGCAGAATAGATGGATGCAGTTCAATGCGTGATTCATATAATTCACCGATAGATTTAGTACAAAAATATTGCTAGCAGGTTGTACATCACAGCTGGCCTGGTACATTGTTTGCTGCCTCCATTCGGGATGCACTGTTTCAGCTTCAATGTAAATGTCAATACAATCAAACTAGCAAGTGCAATGATCACAGGTCAGTCATAACGTGGCTAATAGACTATAGCGTATCTATTTATGTAGCTAAGAACACTGAGCCTAACGTTAGCTAGCTAGCTGCTAGGAGAATGGCATGTTAGTGGAGGAGTGGGCGAGAGAGTGACTGACTTTTTACCCCCCCCCCCCATATTGTTTTTCGGTTGCTATACACATCTAGAGATGCAGGTGTCATTTGGTTAGCTAGCACGAACTTGAATGACTGTTAACCAGTTAGCATAAATCTTGCTTTTGCAAATTCATTCTGGATATCTACTCCAATTTCAGAGCACTCTCGATAAATTTAGCAACGCGCACCACCCGCTGAATGAACTCAGCAAAAAAGAAACGTCCTCTAACTGTCAACTGTGTTTATTTTCAGCAAATGTAACATGTGTAAGTATTTCTATGAACATAAGATTCAACAACTGAGACATGAACTGAACAAGTTCCACAGACATGTGACTAACAGAAATGGAATAATGTGTCGCTGAACAAAGGGGGGGTCAAAATCAAAAGTAACAGTCAGTATCTGGTGTGGCCTCTCTTCCTCATGGATTGCACCAGCTTTGCCAGTTCTTGCTGTGAGATGTTACCCCATTCTTCCACCAAGGCACCTGCAAATTCCCAGACATTTCTGGGGGGTGGGGGGGTGGCCCTAGCCCCCACCCTCCGATCCAACAGTTCCCAGACGTGCTCAATGGGATTGAGATCCAGGCTCTTCGCTGGCCATGGCAGAACACTGACATTCCTGTCTTGCAGGAAATCACGCACAGAACGAGCAGTATGGCTGGTGGCATTGTCATGCTGGAGGGTCATGTCAGGATGAGCCTGCAGGAAGGGTACAACATGAGGGAGGAGGATGTCTTCCCTGTAACGCACAGCATTGAGATTGCCTGCAATGACAACAAGCTCAGTCCGATGATGCTTTGACACACCACCCCAGACCATGATGGACCCCCCACCTCCAAATCGATCCCGCTCCAGAGTACAGGCCTCGGTGTAATGCTCATTCCTTGGACGATAAACGCGAATCCGACATTCACCCCTGGTGAGACAAAACCGCGACTCATCAGTGAAGAGCACTTTTTGCCACTCCTGTCTGGTCCAACGACGGTGGGTTTATGCCCATAAGCGAAGTTGTTTCCGGTGATGTCTGGTGAGGACCTGCCTTACAACAGGCCTAGAAGCCCTCAGTCCAGCCTCTCTCAGCCTATTGCAGACAGTCTGAGCACTGATGGAGGGATTGTACATTCCTGCTGTAACTCGGGCAGATGTTGTTGCCATCCTGTACCTGTCCCGCAGGTGTGATGTTCGGATGTACCGATATTGTGCAGGTGTAGTTACACGTGGTCTGCCACGTGGTCTGCCACTGACATTGCAATATTTTGCCCTGGCCACCTCTGCAGTCCTCATGCCTCCTTGCAGCATGCCTAAGGCATGTTCACGCAGATAATCAGGGACCCTGGGCATCATTCTTTTGGTGTTTTTCAGAGTTAGTAGAAAGGCCTCTTTAGTGTCCTAAGTTTTCATAACTGTGACCTTAATTGCCTACCGTTTATAAGCTGTTAGTGTCTTAACGACCGTTCCACAGGTGCATGTTCGTTAATTGTTCATGGTTCATTGAACAAGCATGGGAAACACTGTTTAAAACCTGTTATGGCTGCAAGGGAAAGTATTGAGTAGCCAGATAAAAGATGCCCATTTCAAACGGCCTCGTACTCAATTCTTGCTCGTACAATATGCATATTATTATTACTATTGGATAGAAAACACTCTCTAGTTTCTAAAACCGTTTTAATTATTTCTCTGAGTGAAACAGAACTCATTTGGCAGCACTTTCCCTGACCAGGAAGTGGAATGTCAGAAATATATGCTCTGTTCAACTTCCTGCCTATACATGGTCATGACACGTAGGAGTCTACGTACACTTCATACGCCTTCCTCTGGGTGTCAAGAGGATGTGAGAGAAGAAATTTTGTGTTTATCTTGGTCTGAGGTGGAATAAAAGCTATTTCTTTGACGTGACCGTCCACTTCCGGTACTCTGAAGCGCGCGACTTGGACATGGATATGCGTTCTGTTTTGCTCCCGTTATGGACGACTAACATCTCCGTCTTAGATTTTATTTGATACATGTCACCATATCATCGTAACGTATGTTTTTTCAATATAGTTTCATCAGATTATTGAAATTTTTTCGGGAGTTTTGCCGTGTTCCGTTCTCTTCCATTTGTTTACATGGAGAGATCCGTGCAACCCGGCTAGCACGCTTGCTAAATGGAGAGAGAAAGTTGCCATTCTGAATCCAAACAACGACTCATCTGGACAAAGGACACCTTGTTCAACATTCTGATGAAAGATCAGCAAAAGTAAGACCCAATTTATGATGTTATTTCATATATCTGTCGTGCATGTGAACTGGTCGTGGGCGCCCAAGTGTTTCTGGCTATTGTGGCTACGCTAATATAGCGCTACATTTTGTTTTCGCTGTAAAACATTTAATAAATCGGAAATATTGTCTGGAATCACAAGATGCCTGTCTTTCAATTGCTGCACACTATGTATTTTTCAGAAATGTTTTATGATGAGTAATTAGGTATTTGACGTTGGTGTCTGTAAATATTATGGCTGCTTTCGGTGCAATTTCTGATTGTAGCTGCAATGTAAACTATGATTTATACCTGAAATATGCACATTTTTCGAAAAAAACATATGCTATACAATAAATATGTTATCAGACTGTCATCTGATGAGGTTGTTTCTTGGTTAGTGGCTATTTATTTCTTTATTTGGCCGAATTTGTGATAGCTAGTGATGGAGTAAGAAACTGATGGAGTAAGAATAGTGGTGTCTTTTGCTAACGTGGTTAGCTAATAGATTTACATATTGTGTCTTCCCTGTAAAACTTTTTAAAAATCGGACATGTTGGCTTGATTCACAAGATGTGCACCTTTCATCTGGTGTCTTGGACTTGTTAATGTGTGAAAGTTAAATATTTAAAAAAAATATCTTTTGAATTTCGCGCCCTGCACTTGAGCTGGATGTTGTCATAAGTGTACCGGTGTCGGGCTGCAGCCCAAACAGGTTAAAGCCTTTACAATGAAGATCTGTGAAGTTATTTGGATTTTTACGAATTATCTTTGAAAGACAGTGTCCTGAAAAAGGGACGTTTCTTTTTTTGCTGAGTTTATTTATTTAGCAAGCTAAAAACATATAGTCTAATGTTAGCTACCTCGCTGCTGGGAGGATGTCATGTCATTGGAGGAGTGGGTGAGTGACCGACTATTTCCCCTCAACGGTTTTCGGTGACAACAGCTAGAGTTGCAGGTGTCATTTGGTTAGATGGAATGAAATATGAATCGCTTTGCTCGTTAGCTATGCTGAACTTGACCATCTGTTATCCAGTTGGCATATCTCTTGCGTTTGTAAATTCACTCTGGCTATCTACTCGACTTCATAGCACTCTTGTCTGACTGTGCCAGAGCGCAGAATATTTGATGAATTTATGAATGCGCAACACCCACTGAATATGACCGGTGTCAGTAAATGTCTGCAAACAAAGTAATTCAATTGTTGACAGCAGCACAGTTAGTCACTAACGCTCTAGATCACTGTTTCCTAATCCTGGGAACCCAAAAGGGGTGGACATTTCTGTATTTGTCCTAGTACCAAACAGCTGATTCAAATGATCAACTCATCATCATCTTTGATGAATTGAATCAGGTGTGTAGTGCAAAAACAAAAATAGAATAGGATTAAGACACACTGCACAGCCTAACCAGCTCTGCTAGGGTGAGTAAAATGGTCAGAGTGAGGTGTTCTCTCATTTGTGTCTGGAAGTAGCTAGCAAGCTAGTTGAAGTTAGCCAGTTAGCTTGGGCGCATGTCTGCCATTCTCAGGAACCCTAATCCTCAGCCAGTGTCCAGAGTCAATTGTACAGTGCGCACTCTGACAACGCTCTGAATTTATGAACGACCCAGAGTGCACTCTGACACACTGGAGGCAGTTTAACAATGCACCCTTAGTTGTCAATCAAATGTATTTGGTGTCGATCAAATGGGCGGGCAGACAAGTTCCCATTCAGTTGTCAAAACATTGGTTGGGACAAGCATGCATCGGCAGACAAGCTGCAGAAGGACGAGGAGGCTACTATTTCCCATTGTTTGTCAGTGCAATTTTGACGGCCAACAGCTGAAAACATTTGAGAGGGTATATTTAATGTTCCCTCGTAAGATTTCAGGTCATCTCATTGTTGATGAGAAAGTTGACTGTAAAGTTCCAAAATACCACTCCCGTGGTATTTAAATATATGCAAAAATCTATTCAGGTGTATTTCGTGGCATTTGAGTGAATGTGTTTTAATGATCTAAAATTTCACTGTTGCTCCTGCCTGTAAACACACAATCCAGTTCAAAGTGAATGACGGCAGGCCCATGTAGCAAATGACTTATTTGCATAAAGGCCTACTGTAGCGCTGATTGGTATGGTGCCCCGGTCTGAGTAGACTCCTGTCCTGGACAAGACAATAGTTTTTATTAGGTTTTATTTACTGCAGTGTCTATTAATTGTCTAAACGCACGGCCGCATTCCCTCACTATATTCCTATAGATTTTTCACAAATGCCTTACTCTACGTCATTCCCAAACAATCTATGAAATTACGAAAGTGTGAAAATGACCATATATACAGTATCTATGTCACGTTCTGACCATAGTTCTTGTGTGTTTTGCTTGTTTTAGTGTTGGTCAGGACGTGAGCTGGGTGGGCATTCTATGTTGTGTGTCTAGTTTGTCTGTTTCTATGTTTGGCCTAATATGGTTCTCAATCAGAGGCAGATGTTTTGTGTTGTCTCTGATTGGGAATCATATATAGGTGGCTTGTTTTGTGTTGGGGTTTGTGGGTGGTTGTTTCCTGTCTCTGTGTTTTCTCTGCACCAGCTAGGACTGTAGCGGTTTGCCACATTTTGTTATTTTTGTAATTGTTAAGTGTTCACTGTTTATCATTATTAAATATGTTGAGCACCAACTACGCTGCGCCTTGGTCCGATCCCTGCTACACCTCCTCTTCTCTTGAAGAGAAGGAAGGCTGCCGTTACAATCTAAGTGCTCGCTTGTCAGAAAATGTTTTAAAAAAGGTATCATATCCTTCCTAGGGGTGTACAGTATATGAACAGAGTTTAATACGATTTCATGTTGCTAAAATTCTGTCCATTTTTTTCAAAGCTCTCCAGTTTTCCTCCATAAATCAAAACGATGTGAGCTTCACTACTGTAGGTACAGTACATGTGGGAACAACACACACACACTCATGCATGCACTCATGGTAGTGTATGTACGCACACATACACGTAACGAGTATTAATATTATATTGTGTGTATTTCACATAAAACCTAAATCCTTCCATTAGTTTTTATAATTTTCCATATCCATATGGATTGTGAGCATTGATTGAGCTGTGGTGTATTACCCTGGCCTGTAGTACCATCCCGTCAGCAGTAGGAATTCTCCCTCCTCTGTTTTGAGTCTACTGAGGAGAGGTATGTATTTATGTGCACGCCATTGCACATAGTTTAAACATTTAGAACAAGTCAATGTCAAGTACATTTGTTAGAATGTATTTCAACATTGTTGTGTTTTTTTCCGGAAAAAAACAACGTTTTATTCTGTTAAAATCGTTTTTTTTTACAGAGTGGTGCAATGTTAGGCTAGCTAGCTACAGTACGTGCTAGCAGGGATTCCGCAGCCTCCCTCATGCAGGCACTCGCTCACTTTATTTTCCCTCACGATAGGTTTGCACTGTGTAGCATTGAGGCTCACCATTCATTTCATTGCAAGATTGCGTTCATTACATTTCAGGGATTCTTGAAAAAAAATGTTTTAACAAATATTTGTATTAATATTAACAAAATTTGAAATGTATATTTCAATAGACTGAAGGATCAGCTATCAATGTACAATGAGGTATACAATGAGCAGGAACGGTGGCTACCATGGTAAAGGTCAGATAAATATCAAAGCCCCCCCCAGAGGGAGAATAAACCAGTGTACAGGGTCAGCTAGAGGTCAACCATCACTGTTTGTTTTGATTTGTTTGTGGTGAGACGGAAAATGCCTCGTGTGGACGTCTACAGCAGGTTCGGTCATTGTTGCTTTAGATCAGTGCACAGCAGATTTATTCTGGTTGTGTCTGTTTTTCCCCTCATTTTAAAACCTCTTAGATGTAAAGTCCCCTGTTTTGGGGACCTGCATGGTTCTGGTACCGGTTCCGACCAACATTTTCTCTTATAAATCTAAATGTGGACACCATAGATCGAAAAGGGTTGCATTAAGCGATAACCCTTATTCTCACAAACACAGGAGTTTGTCTCTTCTGCCTGTGTGAAGTAGGGTGTGAAATCTGACACCACTTGAAGCTGGGATGTCCGTCCTACCATTTAATTCTCTCTTCCGACTGTCTGTCAACTCCTGGCTGAAGCCTACATCACAACCACCAACAACACCTTTATTTTCGTGCTGTAGCACATTCAGAGACTGATTTATAGCCAGTAATCTAAAATAATTCATAGATTTTAAACAATAACCACTGTTTGTCATAGACGGATATGATTAAAATCAGATGAAAGGTGAGTTCCTAACGAGTTCAGGAAGCCAAACTAGAGCTCTTGTGATCGAGAGAGACCTTTAGAAAATATGCACACAATCTCTAACAGGCAAAATCTTAGTTAGTCATTATATGAATTGATTATGCTATATTTCAAGCCTTACTCCTACAGTTTTGTTGCATAGGAGCTTGTGTCCTCAAAAGTGACTATACCTCAGCAATTTATAAATATTTTTACCAGAAAGGTGAGATTTTAACCTCTTGGAGTAGCCCTATGCAGAATTACTAGTTATTGTTTATGGCCCTCATGATAAATAATTACTTTTGGGGATTATGTGGATTACATTTTTGATTACATTTAGTTACATTTAAGAAGTCCTGGAGATGATCATAGAAAATCTCATTTGAACTCACATACTGTTCAGGGATATAAATAGAAAGTAGCATTGTAACTGTTGGATTATTCATAGGGTTAGGTAACGTTTCCTGCCATGTATTGTGGATTTTGTTCTGAGAAATGCCCTGGAATTGTTTCCTAACAGGAATCACCAAGGACGGTTTGACATTTGTGCGTGTGTGAATGTGTGTGTGTGTGTGTGACTGGGAACAGATGCATCTCCAAGCAGAGAGAGACATTTCAAACTGAGATATATTTCTAAGTGTTATTTCTACATAATGTCAAAGGCTCTGGATGGATCAAAAGATCAACATTGACTCACTGAAGAGTACATACTCTACTGATTTCCTCTTGTCTGAACAACAAAAATAAACATGCCATGTTTGCAGCGAGAAAATATTTTTACCCATCTGAGCTTGTTTGTGTGTTTGCGCGTGCTTGCATGCATGCACTTGCATGTGTGTGTGTACGTGGGTGTGTGTCGGATGCCTCAAGTTCCATTATTGCATGATTGACAGATCATCTCTAAGATCTTATCCCCCAGAATCCTTTTGCTCACTTTCCAGATGGCCAGGGTCTGTCCGTCCAGCTTGAGGGGAGCTGAGTGACTCTGACAGCTGCTTGCAGTTTCCAACCTTTCTTTTATTGTGCCGTGTGGTGCTATATGTCTTCATCTGCTTTTACTGTGCCCCCTAGTCTCTCTTATATCTTTCTCCATCTCTGTGTGAATCCTTTTCTCTCCTCTCTCTCTCTCGGTCTTATCTCTCATACTCTTCCCATTCAAACCTTCTGTCTCTGTTATCTCTCTCCTTCTCTCTCTGCCTCTTCCTCTTTTGTCTCTCCTGCTCTCTCCTCCTTCCACAATCTCTCTCTCTCTGACTCTTTTTTTCCTCCCTCTCCTCTCCTCTCCTCTCCTCTCCTCTCCTCTCCTCTCCTCTCCTCTCCTCTCCTCTCCTCTCCTCTCCTCTCCTCGGTCTGCCCGTGGGGTAGTTGTCAGACATCTCCCCTTCAGTCACCGTCAGTCCTTGGTGGGCAGAGACAGAGATTGCTGCGGGGGCCAACTCATGACTAGCTAATTATGACACGGAAGCTCTGATCCACTATTAGAACTGTCAATCGAAACCTGGTCGTTCGGTGATGAAGGCTGTTCCGTCTCCCTAGGCAACAGTAATATCTGTAGAGGAGGAAGTATGAGAGTGTGAATCTGATCTTTGCTGTTGATGGAAAACGTAAGCTTTCAACTTTAAAGGGGGAAGAATGAAGAAAGTTAGTTTTGTTTTAGTTCAGGAGATGTTTTTTGTCTCTTGTTTGCAGTCCTTGAGGTGTATACCAGGACTGTTAGGGCCCGTAGTAAACCTTGCAAAGTTGTAAATTATTTTTGCTATAAAATGCATGAAGTAAGGCAAAAGTATCACTTTTCAAGGCAGAAAGCGCGCCGTGAGCAAAGAGCTGAGAGCAGGGGGTATAGAACACTCAGCATCATTTCAGATCCAGAGAGAGGTTGAAAAGCCAATTATACAAGAAGCTGGTTGATTACGATCATTAACAGATCCATATGGTCTAATCCACAGAGACTGTCTCGTTTACTAATTAATTCAGCATGGCTGTTTCAGCTTTTGCCGTCTTCGTATCCTATAGGTACAGTTCTGAGTAGCTATGCTGGGATGGATGGGATGCTGAGCACCAAGGTAACATAGACAGCATTTATTGTATGTTGGGCCTTTTTTTCAGAGGATCCCAATGTATTTTAAGTGTGTGTGTGTGTGTATGAGTGTGTTGGTGGGGGGAGGGCTGGTCCAACTCAAGAACAAAAATGCACCCCCCCCCTCCCCAAAGTAACACATATTTTCACATGACCCTCTCCTTGTACTGTAAAATCAATTGAAGACCCTTCCCCCCTCATTGAATTAACTCAAAATAACATTTACGACCACAGATAACAATAACTGTAGCAACCCAGTGTTTATGAACGTGGATATCAACTTGCCACTTCAGCATGCTTTTTTGACACAGTCGATGCCAAGCAGGGCTACGGGCCAGAAGATTGAGGGTTCGCTGACCACCACAGACGAGCTCACTCTCCTTGCCTATTTCATTACACTACGATCAGATCTGGCTGCAGACAATGATCAGCAAGGGGGAAATCAGATTTTCAAGATTTTGATGCCATATTTATTTATATAAAATATATGCAACATATTTTCCCACCAACAGGTTTCTGTGCCAATGCACCACACAACCAATAAACAAAGCATATCAACTTCGGGCACTTAATATCATGGTTTGTGTTTTCAACACCACAATAAATAGACTATGTCAATCTCGACAAACAGAAAATACATCCCTCCCTACCTTGTAGGCTTACCCAGTATCAAAAGTGTCACACCTGTCCCCACTCCCCCTCCCTGGCTCTCAAAGGCGCCAGGCTCGCCAGCATTTTTGTTTCAGATTCCGTCTCTCACAGTTGAAGTGTACCTATGATAAAAAATTACAGACCTCTACATGCTTTGTAAGTAGGAAAACTTGCAAAATCGGCAGTGTATCCAATACCTGTTCTCCCCACTGTATATAGTAGACAAATATTTTTGAAGTGACCGGGATTGCACAATACAGTCAGGGACTTATTTCCATTGTTGTCCCTATTATTATTTTTTTTACGTAAATAGATAAACATATACATAGACACAATACAGAGATAGAGATGAAAAAATGCACAACCGCCAGATGAGTGTGAGGGGGGGTGTTTAAGTACATTTCTTACAAGCTTGTTTGGCTGGTAGCTTAGATGTTTGGGGCTGCTGGTGAACCATGAAGTGCAGGCATAATCAAAGTGACACTGGACTTGCACACTTACCAGAGTCTTCAGGGTGTCTATAGCTAGGTTTCCATCCAATTAGCGACCGACTTTAATGTGAACATTCCAAAATCTTCATAAGAATAATATGCCAATTTTGAGTTTCCTTTAGAACATTTTGGCACAAAGAAGATTTTAATTTACCAGACATTTTAGAAAATGTATGGACATCCATATGCTTCCGGTCCAACCTGGCACAGCCATCGCCATCAATAAACAGAGGATGTTGGCCAAATGAGCCATATTTGTGTGTCCTTAAAAACAGCCTATAACAAATTACATAAACACTATTCCTTGTGTTTCGAGGTGTAGCATATGCAAAATTTTATAGCCTATTTTTTGGGGTGTATTTTTAGGCTACTTTCCTAAAACAATAATTGTCCACCTCACGGTTCAGCTGTCAGAGATTTGAGCACTAAATGTATCGGGGCATTGCATGCAAAGGCCTATAGGCTTATAAATCAGTCTGGCTTTAGACCTAAATATAGCTCTACTACCGCCACAATGCTTGTTGTGAATGATATTGCAATCGCCTTGGATGATAGAAAAAGTTGTGCTGCCATGTTTATTGACCTATCCAAAGCCTTTGACACTGTTGATTATGGAACTCTGTTAAATAAGCTGTCTTCGATTTGGACTGGGCTCTGATGTTTGCTTACGTTTCAATAATTATCTCCATGAAAACCCAAGCTATCATGGCAGATGGTATCAAATCTGAGTTTCTAGAGCTTCAAAAAGGTGTCCCACAAGGCTCGGTACTAGCGCCACTATTGTTTACTATCTATCTTAATAACATCAATGATAATATGAGACATTTTTAAATTCATTTATACACTGATGATACTGTGTTATACTCCATTGCACCTACTATTGGCCAAGCATTTTCAAATTTGAAATCTGACTTTCTGATACGGCAGATGACACTTTCGGATTTTAAGTTGGTGCTGAATCCTAATAAAACAAAATATATGCTCTTCTCTAGACTACATCATTTAAATCTCAATGACTATAAAATTACTAGCCTAAATTGTATAGAAGTTTAACTTGTTCCTTATGATAAATATCTTGGTATATGGCTAGATGACAAGTTGTCTTTCAAAACACATATCTGAGCTGGTAAGAAAGTTGAAATTTAAGATTGGTTTATTTTACAGAAACAATGCCTGTTAATAGAAAGAAAATGGTTCAGGCCATCTTTATGTGCGTATTGGATTATGGGGATGTTATTTACATGCATGCTGCAGCGTCCACACTTAAACCCTTGGATGCTGTATGTCATTGTGCTCCGAGGTTCATCACTGGCTCTGGTTTTAAAACTCACCACTGTTCCTTATGTCTAGAAGTAGGTTGGGCCTCTTTAACCGCCAGAAGAGAGCAGCAGTTTATGTTATTTATCTATGAAGCGTTAATGCAAAAAACATCCAAAGTAGCTGACCTCTAATCTCTTATAGAATTACTAATTATAAAAACTAGGTCAATTAATTACATTACACTTCAGATCCCCCCCCACTTTCTACACAGATTGGAAAATACACCTTCAGTTATGCTGCACTTCACATGCGGAACAATTTACAAAAAACTCTTAGAATGGATGTTCTGGTCCCTCGGGCAATTCAAAATAATCTATTTATGATCTTTTAAATGTTAATTTTGATTGTTTTTCTTATTGCGTATATGTCTTAAGTCTGTGTATTTGTGCATATATGTTTCTCTCCTTTCTTTCTATTGAAAACAGTGCTGTACTGCAAATTGAGACCTTGGTCTCAGTTGATCCCCTGTATAAATAAAAAGCTTTTCCCACACTTCACTACTGGTGCTCTTTAAAGACCTCTCACTGCAAGAGGACAGCAGCAGTAGACCACAGAGCCTCTCTTTAATGATCACACATCTGCAGAGAGAGCGGGAGAGAGCGAGAGTGAGAACAAGAGAGAGAAAAATGAAAGAGGTTTCTTTTTTCTCTCTCACTCTGACAGGGTGTTTAGCATCCAGATAAAGAATGGATGAAGTGGAAAGAATATAGCGGCCAGGGGGAAGCAGGGGAAGACAGGTCTGAATAAATGACTAGGGGAGAGAACAGTAATTGGATATGATAAACCATTGGTGGATGTAGATTTGTTAAATTATTAGTAGTGTGTGTTGGGGGGGGGGGGCGTGTGCAGCGTGCTCTACTGTCTGTGACAGGCGTGTAGACATAAGTAATTGCTTTATCAAGGTGTGTGTGTGTGTGGTATTTGACAGCCGTGTAGACAAAGAAGCAATTGGTCTTTCTTGATGTGGAAACCACGTGTGAGTATGTGCATTGGTGCACTTGTGTGTGTATGTGTCACATTGTTTTCCATGCCTATACTTTATGTGCACCGGTGAATTTATGTGAGTGTTCAAATCAAGCTTCTGACTATCCAGTCAACAAGGTATCACAGTCTCACTTCAGAATCAGACTTTACAGAAAGGGGATAAACGTCTATGTATGAAGTGAAAGTAAACATACATGTTTTACAATTAAGTTTAGGCATTAACTTCCGAGTGGTTAAGGGTTAAGGTTTGGGAAAGTCTTAAAACAAAAAAAACAAAAAAACCTGTATACGACAGTATTTCTCCCGAGGTCTTTTTAAATATTTGGGAGCAGATGTATTTCCTTCCCTTGATGATACTATAAATAACGGAACGCTCAAATCAATTCCATCTGACCTCAGTAGATGAAATAATATCCCAGTTGCTTTAACCGGGCAGAAAATCTCATGTCAAAATGAACATATTGCCACGGCTGAATTTCTACAGTTCAATGCTTCCCATGGCTCCCCCTTGTGGCTATTGGGATAAAATTCATAGTGCAGTTTCAAAATGTATATGGCAAGCTAAACAATCCCGGATAAAATTAACACATTTACAAAAAGGAAATTATTTCCAGGCTCTAGCATTTCGCCCTATCCTAAATTGGTTTAGACATGATTCTTCTGCCCCCTGGCTGAGTATAGGGAGAAATGGCTACTCCTATTGCCCTGGAAGAGGTGGTCTTTACTGATATACAGTGCCTTCAGAAAGTATTCTCACCCTTTGACTTTTTCCACATTTTGTTGTTGCAGCCTGAAAATAAAATTGATTAAATTGAGATTTTTTGGGGGGTCACTGGCATACACACAATAACCCATATTGTGAAAGTGGAATTATCTTTTTCTTAATTCTTTACAAATTAATAAAAAATGAAAAGCTGAACTGTCCGAAGTCAATAAGTATTCAACACTTTTATGGAAAGCCTGAATAAGTTCAGTAGTAAAAATGTGCTTAAGGAGAAGTGCATCTAAAATTCCATGCATAACAGTTGTATCTTTTAGCAATGTTTATTATGAGTATTCCTGTAAATTGATGTGGCTCTCTGCAAAATCAAAGGATGTTTTGGAACTTCTGAACGTAAGGCGCCAATGTAAACTCAGATTTTTGGATATAAATATGAACTTTACCGAACAAAACATACATGTATTGTGCAACATGAAGTCCTATGAGTGTCATCTGATGAAGATCATCAAAGGTTGGTGATTAATTTTATCTATATTTCTGCTTTTTGTGAATCCTTCTTTGGCTGGAAAAATGTCTGTGTTATTCTGTGAATAGGCATAATCGTTTGGTTTGCTTTCGTCGTAAAGCCTTTTTGAAATCGTACACTGTGGCTGGATTTAGAACAAGTGAATCTTTAAAATAGTGTAAAATACATGTATGTTTGAGGAATTTTAATTATGGGATTTCTGTCGTTTTGAATTTGGCGCCCTACAGTTTCACTGGCTGTTGAAGAGGTGGGACGCTACCGTCTCACGTACCCTAGGGAGGTTAAAGACAGATTATTTCACTTATAATTCACTGTATCACAATTCCAGTGGGTCAGAAGTTTACATGCACTAAGTTGACTGTGCCTTTATGTTAGGTTTTGGTTTTGTGCAGCTGTGATGAAGCTCCTTAGCTGTAAATATATATTTTTTAAATGATAGGAATGTCAGTTCTTCAAATGACAGAAAAATACCTTCTTTATACAGGTCTCGAACTTTCCTTAAACCCTTGCTGGCCCATAGTTAGAAACCTGGATCAGCTCTGCCAGGAGTGAAACTGGTTTCCCCAGATAGGACTAAAACATGACAAAGAATGCGTTTCACCAAGGAACTTCCGCACTTAATACCAAATGTTGATCGTATTAAAAACAAAGGGTTTATTTTTTTGTGTCTTGGTATCAGCTGAGTAAATGTAAAGGGGTAATTTGGGTACAACTGAAGACATTTCAATCTCTACTTTCAAAGGGAGAGACTCGGAGGTAAAATAGTACATAGCGGTGCAAAGCTGAGCTGCCCAGTAGTTCCACTGGATATGAATGCAAATGGAGCCATCCTCTGTCATACGGTAGGTACAATAAGGACAAGCGAACTCTGACATGTCTGTTATTCCAGATAAATATAGTGAACATCTTTTAAGCCTTGTAAAGATGGATGGTGGCGGCGGCAAGGTAATATTCTGAAATAGATACAACTGTTTTGGGAGGACATTCATTCTCAGAATGTTAATCCGGCCAATTAAAGATATAGGTAAAGATGACCATCTATCTATCGATTGAGTTATTGAATCTACGACAGGGTCATAGTTTGTTGAGACTATGCGGTCAATCTCTGGCACAATATGAATGCCGAGATATGTAAAGCATTCTGTTGCATTAAAAAAATAAGTTGGAGGTGTAGGTCTATTTTCTATCCCGAGAACACCCCAATCTCTTTGATTAGGTCCAGAAGTGCGAGTATGGAATTGCACAAGTCTGTAGAAACAAAATTCCATTGTCTGCATAAAGGGCAATTAGATGTTCCATCTGATCTATTCTCATACCTGAAATATTGGGGTGGGACCTAACAGCTATGCCTAGAGGCTCAATGGCTAGTATAAACAAGAGAGGAGAAAGAGGGCAGCTCTGCCTAGAACCCCTGCAGATGTCAAAGGATTAGATGCCATATTAGTAGTAAGAATCTCTGAAGTGAGATTTGTATATTGTATCTTTATCCATTTACAAAAGCTCTCACCACAACCAAAACGAGTTAACACTTCAAAGAGGTAGGGCCACTCAACCCCGTCGAAGGCGTTCTCTGCGTCTAACGACAGGATTGCAGTGTCTGACGACCCAATTCTAGCATGTAGTACATTTAGCACTGAATAAGAATAATAACTCCACTTGCATGGGAACTAAATGAGGCTGCAATGACCTGCCCAGGCCACCTTTTGCGTATCTTAGGAATGTCGCCAGAAGATAGATGTGATTCTTGCAAAAATATGATCTTCGCCTGAAGTGGTTTTAATCTACTTATTACCTGTTTCATTTCGGCAATTTTATTTAATACCCTACAGTTCCAGGATGTAAATTTAACCTTAACACCATGAGTCACCGAATTTACCAGGGACACTTGAACTAAAACATTGCCTCATAAGAGCACATTGGATCAGCAATAATATACCAACAGACCTCTGTTACCACCATAAACAAAAACACAAAGGACGCTTTAAGGCACGTCATTGTACAAAAACACATGCCCAACAATCAACCACGAACGTGTGATTAACACTCTTACCCCAAAGTATCTAACAGACCTCCCCTCCCCCTCTCATTGACACTCCGTATAAAGTGCTCAACAGATCCACACACGTGAGGATCTGCCACTGCCTCTGTGTTTTTCCCCTCTGTACACCTTCTGCCCTGATACTTGTCATTACACTATATTGTGTTCACCATTTAACAAAGAACCAAACAAAATACCAGGAGTGAGCCAGAATATAAGACCACCGTGATCTAGCCTCAAATATAAATATAAATATAACAAACCCACAACAGGATGCTCCGATGAATAAAAGCAAAGTTTCATGGTACATACAATTATAATAAGGCTTACTTGTAAACTGGCCATGTTATTATAGTTCAATAGACAGTGCTACTATGTTATTAGATACATTATAATAGAGTGAACCGGCTCAAACTTTAAATATCTGTTTAGACAAAACCGAAAGCAACAGTTTGAAAAAGGTCCAAAAAATAGGTCAAAGCTGAACTTTGCGTTGATATTGCCTCTTCTTCAGCGTTGCTCCGCTTCCACACCTCTGCCTAGCTTCTCAAGAAACTGCTCTGCCTCGGCTGGTGTTTCAAAAAATGTAGGAACGATCGCCGTGGGAGACCCTCTGGCGCGCTGGAAAGAGGATTCCATACCGGATAGCCTTAGCCCATAGCCGCTGCTTGACACTGTCGAAGCGTTTCTGCTGCTTGTGGACTTCTACGGAGAGATCTGGGAAGAACATAACTTGCCGATTGTTGTAGAGTACTCTCCCTTTCGCCCTGTCTGCATTCCCCACACGCATCGTATCTTTTATAGTTCAAGAACTTCATTATCAGAGCCCTCGGGGGTGCTTTGGTGTCGGACCGTGGGCCAGAAATCCGATGAGCTCTCTCAATGATCAAAGGAGAGCAGAGTGGCTCCATCTCCAGAGCCTCGGGAAGCCACCGCTCTAGAAATGAGCAAGCATCGCTCCCCTCAGCGCCTTCGGGGAGATGTACTAGTCTCAAGATCGATCTCCTTATGCGGCCCTCCAAATCAACTAGTTTGAGGTAAGCAATTCAACCTTTTCCTCAAGAGCGGTGGTCGTTGCCTGCAGGGCTATAATGTTGTCTTTGTTTGCAGAGATACGTACCTCAGCCTGAGATTTGACATTCTTTGACTTCCTTTTTAACGTTGTCCACTGCAGACAGTACATTTTTGAATTTGATAGAGTTCTGCATTCATATCTTTGACGGCCTTGAGGATATCTTCGGAGCTAATGTCACTACACGTGTTTATCGCTTCAGTCCTGCTTCCACCACTAGCACATGAAGGTAGCACAGCACCTTCATCCTCAGACTCTAAACTTTAATTTGTTAAGTCTGGCTTTTTGGTGTGACTTTTCTTTGTTGGCATTGTGGGTTTCAGAAGCTAATACACTATTACTGCCTTTCCTGGTACATTAAACTTAAGGGTGAACTTATTTCAGAATTTATGCCAAATTTGTAGCAGAGCTAAAAAAGATGTGACCGATCAGCTCTGCGCCATACCGGAAGCCTCTGGCTATTTGTCCACTTAACCAGCATGTCTACCTCAGCATTCTGCAGCGATACGCTATCCCATCTGGTTTGCGCTAAAATTTGTTTTTCAACAGGACAATGACCCAAAACACACCTCCAGTCTGTGCAAATGCTATTTGACCAAGAAGGAGAGTGATGGAGTGCTGCATCAGATGACCTGGCCTCCACAATCCCCCGACCTCAGCCAAATTGAGATGGTTTGGGATGAGTCGGACTGCAGAGTGAAGGAAAAGCAGCCAACAAGTGCTCAGCATTTGTGGGAGCTCCTTCACGACTGTTGGAAAAGCATTCAAGGTGGTTGAGAGAATGCCAAGAGTGTGCAAATGCAAAGTGTGGCTATTTGAAAATATCTGTTTGTTTAACGCTTTTGGTTACTAAATGATTCCATGTGTGTTATTTCATAGTTTTGATGTCTCCACTACTGTTCTGCAATGTAGAAAATCGTAAAAATAAAGAAAAACCCTTGAATGAGTAGGTGTTCTAAAACATTTGACCGGTAGTGTATATCTACTTGAAAACCTATGGCAAGACCTGTAAATGGTTGTCTAGCAATGGTCAGTTTTGAATTCAGGCTGTAACACAACAAAATGTGGAATAAGTCAAGGGGTATGAATACTTTCTGAAGGCACTGTATCCCTTAAACAATGTAAACTACGCTTTGGTCCTATTATTGCTCACACAATTTCTATTTGGCGCAACATTAAAAAACAATGTAACTGGAAATCAAAATGGCATGCCCATGCTCCAATATTTCACAATAATACACTGCGATGTGGAGGGGGGACTTTTGCATCTCCCAATGGTCCAGATGTGGAATCTGTACCCTTAGCGATATCATGGACAGTAATGGTTTGAGAACAGATTTGAAAGATACATACACATTACCAAGCAACTCCTTTTTTATAAGTAGAACTTACGTTTTACGATGAAATTGGCCGCAACATCCAACTGTTCGCTGTCCCGCTAAATCAGGAATTTCGAAATACATTAATTAAAATATCCTATTATGTTACTTATCGATGATAGCCCCTTGAATCTCTCAGTCAATCAGAGAAGATTACTAGGGGGAGACTCGGGGGGGATGGATGAGATGGGGTGGGAGGGCTAGCTTTCTTTGGGTCAGGGAGATGGGGGGGGCTGAAGGGGAATGGGTTGGGGGTATCTTTGTATGCATTTTTTTGATTGTTTTTATGTATCTATAACCCACTCCTCCCCCCAAAAAAGGTCAAAACTAAATTGAAAGTTGGTCTGCTTTTTCTCCACTCTCATTGTGCCTTAGTTTATTTTACCTTCGACACTCACCAAGTCTCTCTATTGATCTCTGAGTGTATTTGTGTGTCCCACTCTCTACCCCTCTCTTTCTATCTCTCCCCACAACCCCCCCCCCCCCCTCTCCCATTCCTATCTATAGCTGCAACAGTCGGCGTATCTTGACACATTTGGCTCCAGTGACAAGATGGATTCCCTCATCAGCCTCTATAATTTAATGAATCAACCAATCAAATATGAATAAGGACACACTCACTTCCCCCGTGACACGAAAAACACGGCCACTGAAACACACAGAGGAATCAGAGAGCGAGAGAGAGATGAACACAGCCACTGAAATGCACAGAGGAATCAGAGAGAGAGAGAGAGAGGAAATTAATGGATTACAGAACACAGTACAAATTTACAGAAACCAAGGCCAGTGGGACTTTAATTGTGTAACTTGTTGGAGAAAATCAATGGTAAAACTTTGCATGGTAAAAGAACATCATAATCTACGATAAACCAACCAACAGAAGTTTAAAACTAGCTCCTGAAAAGTCTCTCATCATTTTCCCTGCGCTGTTGTGACAAGTAAAAACATGTCTGCAATTATATTATCTCGCTTCCCGTCATGAAGCTGCCTGTGTTTCTAAACTGAAACCTATTATCATCTGTATTTTCTATATGATCGAAAGGCTAAATAAGGAAAAATAATTATGTCCCTACTTTGCTTTTCAACCAAGTTCTGTGATTAAAGGAGAAAAAATGAAAAATGAAATCAACTCAGAGGACAATGAAAGTTTATGAAAAAGCATATTTCCTGTACTATCAAAACTTGGTTAAAAACACATCAACTTCCATTATCCTCTACAAGAGTTGCTGAATACTTTTCACCGGTAATTACATACTGACTAAACTGACTAAAACCTTGAAAAATCTGACCATTGAATCCATACCAGAATGTGTTCTAGTTTCCCATTGTGTTCGGCTATCGCAATGCCCAGTGAACTCGTAATGTGGGGATGTCTGTCTTTGTCACTCTCCAAACCAATGTAAAGTTGGCTTCTATCGCTCTCAGAGGTCTGATAGGTGACCCAACATCTGAGTGGACACACACACGCTCACATGAGCGTACGCACACGCATGCAGGCATGCACACACACACCATTAGTAATGTCACAGTTTAGAGGAGGAGAGAGCTACTGTATAATTCAGTTTACTCAAAAGAACTTGAACTCTTTCTTATAGTCTGAGATTCCCATAGATTGGAAAGCTGCCGGGTTCATCCCCCTCTTCAAAGGGGGAGACACTCTAGACCCAAACTGCTACAGACCTATATCTATCCTACCCTGCCTTTCTAAGGTCTTCGAAAGCTAAGTTAACAAACAGATTACCGACCATTTCGAATCCCACCGTACCTTCTCCGCTATGCAATCTGGTTTCAGAGCTGGTCATGGGTGCACCTCAGCCACACTGAAGGTCCTAAACGATATCATAACCGCCATCGATAAGAGCCATTACTGTGCAGCCGTATTCATCGACCTGGCTAAGGCTTTCATCTCTGTCAATCACAACATTCTTATTGGCAGACTCAACAGCCTTGGTTTCTCTAATGACTGCCTCGCCTGGTTCACCAACTACTTCTCTGATAGAGTTCAGTGTGTCAAAACAGAGGGCCTGTTGTCCGGACCTCTGGCAGTCTCTATGGGGGTGCCACAGGGTTCAATTCTCAGGCCGACTCTCTTCTCTGTATACATCAATGATGTCACTCTTGCTGCTGGTGATTCTTTGATCCACCTCTACGCAGACGACACCATTCTGTATACCTCTGGCCCTCCTTTGGACACTGTGTTAACTAACCTCCAGACGAGCTTTAATGCCATACAACACTCCTTCCGTGGCCTTAAACTGCTCTTAAATGCAAGTAAAACTAAATGCATGCTCTTCAACCGATCGCTGCCCGCACCCACCCGCCCGTCCAGCATCCCTACTCTGGACGGTTCTGACTTACAATATGTGGACAACTACAAATACCTAGGTGTCTGGTTAGACTGTAAACTCTCCTTCCAGACTCACATTAAACATCTCCAATCCAAATATATACCCTCGTAAAACTGACCATCCTACCGATCCTTGACTTTGGCGATATCATTTACAAAATAGCCTCCAACACTCTACTCAACAAATTGGATGCAGTCTATCACAGTGCCATCCGTTTTGTCACCAAAGCCCCATATACTACCCAACACTGCGACCTGTATGCTCTCATTGGCTGGCCCTCGCTTCATACTCGTCGCCAAACTCACTGGCTCCAGGTCATCTACAAGTCTCTGCTAGGTAAAGCCCCGCCTTATCTCAGCTCACTGGTCACCATTGCAGCACCCACCCGTAGCACGCGCTCCAGCAGGTACATCTCACTGGTCACCCCCAAAGCCAATTCTTCCTTTGGCCGCCTCTCCTTCCAGTTCTCTGCTGCCAATGACTGGAACAAACTGCAAAAATCACTAAAGCTGGAGACTTATCTCTTAAGCACCAGCTGTCAGAGCAGCTCACAGATCACTGCACCTGTACAGATCACTGCCCATCTGTAAATAGCCCATCCAACTACCTCATCCTGTCACGTTCCTGACCTGTTTTCTCTTGTTTTGTATGTGTTTATTGGTCAGGGCGTGAGTTTTGGGTGGGCAGTCTATGTTTTCTATTTCTATGTTGGGATTTTGTGTTCGGCCTGGTATGATTCTCAATCAGAGACAGGTGTCTATCGTTGTCCCTGATTGAGAATCATACTAAGGCAGCCTGGGTTTCACTTGTGTTTTGTGGGTGTTTGTTCCTGTGTCAGCGTTTGGGCCACACAGGACTGTGTCAGGTTAGTCACGTTTGTTGTTTTGTTAATTTGTAGTGTTTGTTGGTTTGCCATTAAATCATGAATACTTACCAATCCGCATCTTGGTCCGATCCATGCTCCTCCTCGTCTGAGGAGGAGAACGACATTGACAGCCGTTACACATCCACATACTGTATTTATTTATCTTTCTCCTTTGCACCCCAGTATCTCTACTTGCACAGTCATCTTCTCCACATTCTACCATTCCAGTGTTTAATTGCTATATTGTAACTACTTCGCCACCATGGACTCTTTATTGCCTTACCTCCCTTATCCTACCTCATTTGCACATGCTGTATATAGACTTTTTCTACTGTATTATTGATTGTATGTTTGTTTATTCCATGTGGAACTCTGTGTTGTTGTATGTGTCGAACTGCTTTGCTTTATCTTGGCCAGGTCGCAGTTGCAAATGAGAACTTGTTCTCAACTAGCCTACCTGGTTAAATAAAGGTGAAATAAAAAAATTGTCCTACCATTCAGGGATTTTCTCCTCTCTTCTCCTTTCTGTACCCAGCATGCTCTCTGCTACAGTCTGCAGTGTTTCCACAGGGAGTCGGGCAAAAGTCACCCACATCCATTGGGCCATAGTTAGCGGAGTTGTACTGGGGGTGACTGAGGAAGGCAATGATCTGTATAATATTTGTGTTTGTAGAAAGAGAGAGAAAAAGAGTGTGTGTGTGTGTGTCCTTGCCACATGTGTGTATGTATGCATGTAAAATACTTTTCCTACCCAGATGGAGGTTCGCAGGGACTCAGCGAGACCTTGGTTCTACACAGCAGTGCAGGCAAAACAGATGAAGATGGATTGGAGGGGCTCTCTGACACTGTAGGGAAGGAGAACCAAGACAGAGGTATAGGAACACACTCACACACTGAGAGCACATTACTCCGCCCCGCCGCCAAGGTTCTCAGCAGAACGGTTCAGTGCTTTCCTTGGCTGGTTATCAAAACCAAGACACAGCAGTTTCCTCTCTTCCTCTTTTTCTTCCCTCAATTTTTTTGTATTTTTCTTCTGGCTGACCACTGTGCTGAGTCAGCTGATGAGTTGCTTTGCTTTCTGTGTTTGATGATCCCTCCCTCTCGTCTGGGGTGTGTGCGTGTGTGTGCAAGCGTGCGTGCCTGCCAGCTTTGTCTGTCCGTCCGTCCATCCATCCATGCATACAGTAGGAGGGATCAGTCAATCTGACACATCATTAGCCACACTGACTGAAGGGGCACAGCTTAAAGTCCTAGAGGCAGAGGAGAGGTCAAATCCATACACCCTTCTAACCTTCACCCCCGTTCCCCTACTCTCCTAACCACACTCTCCTTTTCGATCCTACCCCACAGCCTCAGGCACTCACCTCCTTCTTTATCCCCCTCCTCCCATCCTCTTCCAATGTCTATGTAACAGTAAAAACAGTTGAGACTTAATAATACCCCGTCTTAGGGATAAGAGTCCCGCTAGTGGGACAACTTCCGGTGAAACTGGATGGCGCACAATTCAAATAAATAATCATAAATATTATGGATTTTTAACATTTATGTACATATGAGTGTCTTATATTGGCTGGAAGCTTAAATTCTTGTTAATCTAACTGCACTGTTTGATTTACAGTAGCTATTACAGCAAAAACATGCCATGCGATTGTTTGAGGGCGACGCCCCACATCAAAATATTTTTCCACCGGCACAGGTTTCATACATTCACAAATAACAATTAAATATTCACTTACCTTTTGAAAATCGTCCTCTGATTTGTCATCCAAAGGGTCCCAGCTATAACATGTAGTGTCGTTTTGTTAGATAAAATCCTTATTTATGTCCCAAAAAGTCAGTTTAGTTGGCGCCTTCGATTTGAGTAATCCACTCGTTCAACTTGCAGAGAAAGGAATCCGAAAATCTACCCCTAAACTTTGTTTCAGCAAGTCAAAATAAGTTTCTATTCACTCCTCAGATACCCTAAATTGTAATCAAACTATAATATTTCTTACAGAAAGAAGTATGTTCAATAGGAAACTGATTTTAGCAGGTGCGTAATGTCTTCATGCGCGCGCAAACACGAATTTCCAAGACTGTGTCCTTCTGCTAAAACTGATATTTCTCATTAGTTTTTGAAATTACATGCATGAAACCTTGAACATAGACTGCTGTCACACTGTGGAAGCCATAGGAAATGCATCCAGGGAGGTAATTTTCAATATGACCTTTCTCTTGCCTTTCTAATAGGATGGTCTCTCTCTCAAAAAATATTCCAGTTGGTTTTTCTTTCGATTTTCTCCTATCATATCTCTTGTTATATTCTCCTACATTATTTTAACATTTCTACAAACTTCAAAGTGTTTTCTTTCCAATGGTACCAATTATATGCACAGCTATGGCTTCAGGGCCTGAGCTACAGGCTGTTTACTTTGGGCACGTCATTCAGACAGGAAGTGGAGAAAAAAGGGGCCTAGCCCTAAGAAGAAATGAAAACTCATATTCTCAGTAATTAGTGTTCTCTCTGAATCTCGACAGCAACCACCCCCCTTTCAACCCTCCCAGATCTGATCTTTGATCAGCATTAACAGCTTAAAATCACTCATTCAAACACATACTCTGAGCTCTAACAACCCAGTACCGCTGCAACTTGTTATCATTCTGTCAGAGCCACAAAACATTGGATGAAAAACACATCCATGCCCAATGTAATGCCTTTCCCCTATTAGACTAATAGGAAGTGCTTTATTTACTTGTCTACACACTGGCTTAATTATTTCGCTCCGAATGCTTTTAGCTACCGTGTACCGTGGCTAAGAGAGGCAATCTGGATTGGTTTGTAGCTTTTGTTGTTCTGACGTTCCTGTGTCTCGTCGTTAAGAATGCAACTCTTGCGCTTTTGAAGAACTGTTTCCAGCCAGTGAACTGAAGTAAATCTGCCAAACCTCTCCAAAGTTTGTTTACTTTCTTTTTTAACAACCCTGAAAAATGAAGTGAATAATTTCTTTAAAATCCTTCCTTCCTTTGTAGATATACTGCTTTTCCACACAACAAATACATTATTTCCCTGAAGTCGAGGATTGATAAGGAGTGAAAAAGTTTTTCTGAAAAAGTAACGATCCTCGGTCACTGAAAGGCCTTGAATTTTTCTCTCTGAGTCCATCAATGAAGGTTGACAACCCACAGAAGAAAACACTTTGCCTAGAAAAAAGGGCCCTTTCTGTTGCTTGGTTACTAATCTCTTGCCAACCTTCCTCCTGCCTGTCAATTGGATAAGAGCACAGCTAGAGTCACTGAAGTCATCACTAGCCTGTACAGTTATAATGTTGTTATCAATTATTGGCTATGAAAAGCCAACTGACATTTACTCCTGAGGTGCTGACCTGTTGCACCCTCGACAACCACTGTGATTATTATTATTTGACCCTGCTGGTCATCTATGAACATTTGAACATCTTGGCCATGTTCTGTTATAATGTCCACCCGGCACAACCAGAAGAGGACTGGCCACCCCTCATAGCCCGGTTCCTCTTGTCACGCCCTGACCGTAGATTGCTTTGTATGTTTCTATTTTTAGTTTGGTCAGGGTGTAATGTGGGTGGGTATTCTATGTTGTAGGTCTAGGTTTTCCTTTTCTATGTGTTTGGCCTGGTATGGTTCTCAATCAGAGGCAGCTGTCTATCGTTGTCTCTGAGAGCCATACTTAGGTAGCCTGTTTTCCCATTTTGAGTTCTGTGGGTGATTATTTTCTGTTTAGTGTTTTTTCGTCACCTTACAGGACTGTTCGTTTGTCGTTTTTGTTATTTTGTTCAGTGTTCAGTTGTTTAATTAAAAATATGAACACTTACCACGCTGCACCTTGGTCCTCCTCTCCTTCTCCAGACGACAATCGTGACACCTCTCTAGGTTTCATCCTAGGTTCTGGCCTTTCTAGGGAGTTTTTCAAGGCCACCGTGCTTCTACACCTGCATTGCTTGCTGTTTGGGGTTTTAGGCTGGGTTTCTGTACAGCACTTTGTGACATCAGCGGATGTAAAAAGGGCTTCATAAATAAATTTGATTGATTGATTGAATGAACTTTCTCTATCTCATGGCCTCTGCTAGAAGGATGTCAGACAGAGGATGCTACAGGCTGAAATAAATACTCTACCCATCGTACACCTAAATGTATCGTCCTGACTCATCCTTTCACCATGGACTTAATAACATAAAGTATGGATTGCTCAATTATTACCTGAATGAAGGGCTAAGAGGGCCAGAACGATCTCACTAGGAGGACTGCAATCTGTTTTTAATGTGGAAGAATGGATAGGCCTATTCCTCTTTCTTCATAGTGAGAGAAGTGGAAGGGAGTGGAGTAAATCTTGATTTGAATATGAGTATTGCTTTAAAGCTGTCCCATATCAACAGCATTGCACAACTACAGGCCAGGCTGCAAATATACAGTGTAGTCAAACTCAATATTTGGCACAGAGGTCCAATCAACCAACTGTTTCATTCCCTGCAATTGAGCTGAAGCGTTATAAATCATTAAAGTCAGACATTTGCTACCATTCATCTATAAGGCTACATACCAGAGATTTTCACTCTCAAGCCCCTGTAAAAAACGAACCAAAGACGAACGCCCTAGATGCATATTGGTCAGACAGCCCACTCCACAGATATACAGCTTTGGACCCAGTGACAGTGAGTTTGCAGCCAGTGGGACCAGGGCAGAAGGGAAAGATTGATGATGTCCATTTTCCCTCCAAACTTCCCTCCACTCCCTCTGTTGCGCAGTGAAGTGTGACAGAACATTTTTACAAGCATCCCCAACACCACTGTGGATATGAAACTGGGCCATTTAATGCCGCATGTGGGGAGCATTCTGGCACAAAATGGCTGCCATACATCACCCAAGGCGGTAGGTTGGCAGACCGGGGGTGAAATGGGGTTTGTCAAACACATACGAGACAAACCCACGCTCGTGTTTGTGTGTGTTCGCCGTGTCTGTGCATGTTGGGTGTGTGAGGGTCAGATGTGACCAATCACAGTGGTTAACGACTCTCCAAACAGCACTGTAATAAAACAAATTCATCAGGGGAAGAAATGTTTTACTAATCAGAGAGCTAACGAATTGTGCGGCATGGCGACAAGTATTGCTGAAGATGATTAAACTCCCTATGTGATTGACCTTGACAACTTTGTTCTCCTCTCTCTGCTCTCAGACACTAACACAAGGTACAAACTCAACACTAACTGGAATCAATTGGACTTGGAAATATCGAGCAACTTAAAGCAAAATAAGAAGATATGAATGAATGAATGAATCCGGAATAAATCAAGGAAATCATCTGAAACAAAACAAGGAAGAGTCAATTCTAATTGAAGCGACTCCTTCCTGTCACTACACTCCTGATTGCAGAAAATGATACCTAGAAGCTATGAAAAGAGCACAATACCTGATTTTTCTCCCTCTATCTCCCCTTTGGCTCTCTCTCTTTCAATTAAATGTTAAGGGTTTTATTGGCATTGGAAACATATGTTAACATTGCCAAAGCAAGTGAAGTAGATAATAAACAAAAGTGAAATAAACAATCTAAATCTCTTTCTCTCTCCTTCCCTCTTTTTCTCCTTTGCTAACATCCGTAATACACTTCTGGCAGGAACAGATGTGAGACGAAGCAATAAAGAAGTGATGGGCTATAACAGGCCCCTCGTCATTCCTAAAGTTCGGTGTGTTTGTGTGTGCGTGATCCTCTGGGAAATGATCTGAGACCAGAGTGCAGTCCCCTCATGGCTGGCAACAGATGCTGGATGTGCTAACCCCCTATAATACCCCTATAACAAGGTCACTCACCCACAGAGATGGGAAGACAGATATTACTGTATGGGACACACAAACACACTGCCACGCAGTGTATAGTGTACACAGATGGTGCCGTCTTTCTTTATCCATGGCACACTTCTGTGTATAGCGGGAACAAGGCCTGCTAACCTAACTCCACTTCCATCTAATTCATATATCATTTTGAAAGTTAACTTGCCAGTATGTGTGTAACCATTAAATCAAATTACATGACAGGGGACTCAAGGCACGGAGGCAACTGTAGCACATAAACGTGTTAAATCCCCTATAAAAATGCTCTAGATAAACAGTTGGTCTGAATCCACAGATTAGACAGTGGCAGTCTCCAAGAGCATGTTTCAATTAGTCTCTGCCACTTTGTCATTCTGATTCATTATCACAACAGTTATTTCTGATCTACAGCCTCCTCATTCTGTTCCTTTGCTCTCTTCATTTCTTTCTCGCAAGGTACTCACTTCTCTTAATCCTTAACAGGCCTCTGTTGCCGCCGCTCTCTCCTCCACGACTTGTCTACCATCTTTGTCAAGTCTCTCCTCATCTTCTTTTTTTAATATAATTTGTCTATTGTGTACTCCTTTTCTGTCCCCTCTCATCTCTCCTTTCTTATACTTGTTTCTCTCTCTTTTCTCTGCTCTTATCCTCTATAATCGCTTTTCATCTATCCTCTCCTCTTTTCTTGTGTGTGTGTGTGTGCGTGTGTGTGCGTGTGCATTTGTATGCCTGAGTCACCAATTACACTATGCTGTGAGTTCCAAAAACTGTCAAAACATACTTCGCCATTCCTGATTTAGATATACTGTAATTACATATAATAAGGTGAATTTGACCCAGAACATTGACCCACAACAAACATAATAACATGATTGTCTCTTTATTTTATTGCATTCTGCCTCAATACTTCTGCCTTTTTTAGTCTTTCCGTCATCTTTCATTTCTCTCTATTTTTATCACCACTCTTCTCATCTCTCCTCCACACCCTTCTCTTTTCCCCAAGTCTATTTGTTTGCGCCACCTCTGTTCTTTGTTGGTTCATCTGTTGTCATATCTCCTACTATAACAGTGTTGAATCCACAAAGTATTACCTTTCATTACACAAAAGCCGCAGCCCGTGCAAAACAAGGGAAACAACTACTTCCAGAGCTCAGAGCGGTTGACATCATTTTTTGAATGATTGAACACTACTAGCGCACACCGCTAACTAGCTAGCCATTTCACATTGGCTACAATAAATCGAATCAAGCTGTATTGGTCACATACACGTGTTTAGCAGATGTTATTGGTCACATACACGTGGTTAGCAGATGTTATTGGTCACATACACGTGGTTAGCAGATGTTATTGGTCACATACACGTGGTTAGCAGATGTTATTGTGGGTGTAGAGAAATGCTTGTGCTTCTAGTTCCGACAGCGCAGCAATATCCAACAAGTAATATCTAACATTTTCTTAACAAATACCTAATACCCACAAATCTAAGTAAAGGAATGGAATTAAGGATATATAAATATATGGATGAGCAATGTCAGAGTGGCATAGACTAAGATACAGCAGATAGTATAGAATACAATATGAGATGAGTAATGCAAGATATGTAAACATCATTAAAGTGACATTATTAAAGTGACTAGTGTTCCATTTATTAAAGTGGCCAATGATTTCAAGTCTATATGTATGTAGGCAGCAGCCTCTCTGTGCTAGTGATGACTATTTAACTGTCTGATGCTCTTGAGAGAGAAGCTGTTTTTCAGTCTCTCGGTCCCAGCATTGATGCACCTGTACTGACCTCCCCTTCTGGATGATAGCGGGGTGAACTGGCAATGGCTCGGGTGGTTGTTGTCCTTGATGATCTTTTTGGCCTTCCTGTGACATCGGGTTCTGTAGATGTCCTGGAGGGCAGGTAGTTTGTGCAGACTGCACCATCCTCTGGAGAGCCCAGCAGTTGCGGGCGGTGCAGTTGGCGGTGATACAGTGATACAGCCCGACAGGATGCTCTCAATTGTACATCTGTAAAAGTTTGTGAGGGTTTTAGGTGACAAGGCAAATTTCTTCAGCCTCCTGAAGTTGAAGAGGCACTGTTGCGCTGTCTGTGTAGGTGGACCTTTTCAGTTTGTCAGTGATATGGACGTTGAGGAACTTAAAACGTTCCACCTTCTCCACTGCTGTCCCGTCAATGTGGATAGGGGGATGCTCTCTCTGCTGTGTCCTGAAGTCCACGATCATCTCACGATCATCTTTGCTGACGTTGAGCGAGTGGTTCTTTTCCTGACACCACACTCCCAGAGCCCTCACCTCCTCCCCGTAGACTGTCTCATCGTTGTTGTTAATCAAGCCTACTACTGTTGTCTGCAAACTTGATGATTGAGTTGGTGGTGTGCATGGCCACGCAGTCATGGGTGAACAGGGAGTATAAGAGGGGGCTGAGCATGCACCCTTGTGGGGCCCCAGTGTTGAGGGTTAGCGAAGTGGAGATATTGTTTCCTACCTTCACCACCTGGGTGCTGTCCGTCAGGAAGTCCAGGACCCAATTGCAAAGGGTGGGGTTCAGACCCAGGGCCTCAAGCTTAATGATGAGCTTGGAGGGTAATATAGTGTTAAATGCTGAGCTATAGTCAAAGAACAACATTCTTACATTGGTATTCCTCTTGTCCAGATTGGATAGGGCAGTGTGATGGCAACTGCATCGTCTGTGGACCTATTGAGGTGGTAAGTAAATTGAAGTGGGTCTTGGGTGACAGGTAAGGTGGAGGTGATATGATCCTTGACTAGTCTCTCAAAGCACTTCATGATGACAGAAGTGAGTGCTACGGGGCGATAGTCATTTAGCTCAGTTACGTTTGCATTCTTGGGTACAGGAACAATGGTGGCTATCTTGAAGCATGTGGGGAGAGCAGACTGGGATAGGGAGAGATTGAATATGTCCGTAAACACACCAGCCAGCTGGTCTGCGCATGCTCTGAGGATGCGGCTAGGGATGCCGTCAGGGCCGGCAGCCTTGCGAGGGTTAACACGTTTAAATGTCTTACTCACGTCGGCCACGGAGAAGGAGAGCCCACAGTCCTTGGTAGCTGGCCACGTCGATGGCACTGTGTTATCCTCAAAGCAGGCAAAGAATGGGTGTAGCTTGTCTGGAAGCAAGATGTCGGTGTCCACGACGTGGCTGGTTTTCCTTTTGTAGTCCGTGTTTGTCTGTAGACACTGCCACATACTGTACGTCTTGTGTCTGAGCCGTTGAATTGCGAATCCACTTTGTCTCTGTACTGACATTCTGCCTGTTTGATGGCCTTTCTAAGGGAATGACTACTCTGTTTGTGTTCTGCCATATTCCGAGTCACCTTGCCATGGTTTAATGCGGTAGTTCGCACTTTCAGTTTTGCGCGAATGCTGCCATTAATCCATGTTTTCTGGTTAGGGTAGGTTTTAATAGTCACTGTGGGTGTAACATCTCCTATACACTTCTTGATGAAATCAGTTACCTTCTCAGTGTACAAGTCAATATTATTCTTGGAACATATACCAGTCTGTATGATCCAAACAATCTTGAAGCGTGGATTCCAATTGGTCAGACCAGCGTTGAATAGTCCTTAGCATGGATACTTCCTATTTGAGTTTCTGCCTTTGGGAAGGGAGGAGCAAAATGGAGTCGTGGTCAGATTTGCCGAAAGGAGAGAAGGGGAGGGCCTTGTATGCATCCCAGGAAGTTGGAGTAGCATTGGTAGAGTGTTTTTCCAGCGCGAGTACTACAGTCGATATGCTGATAGAATTTGGGTAGCCTTTTCCTCAAATTTGCTTTTTTTAAATCCCCAGCTACAATAAATGCAGCCTCAGGATATATGGTTTCCAGTTTGCATAATGTCCAGTGAAGTTCCTTGAGGGCCGTCATGGTATCGGCTTGAGGGGGGATATGCAGGGTTGTGACAATAACCGAAGAGTATTCTCTTGGGAGATACTATGGTTGGCATTTGATTGTGAAGTATTCTTGGTCAGGGTGAACAAAAGGACTTGAGGTCCTGTATGTTATTACAATTCCACCATGAGTCGTTAATCATGAAACATACACCCCCGCCCTTCTTCTTCCCAGAGAGATGTTTATTCCTGTCGGTGCGATAAACTGAGAATCCAGATGGCTGGACCGACTCCGACAGTATACCCCGAGAGAACCATGTTTTCGTGAAACAGAGAATTTTACAATCCCTGATGTCTCTCTGTAAAGAAACCCTTGCCCTGATCTAGTCAACTTTGTTATCCATGGACTGAACATTAGCGAGTAATATACTTGGAAGTATTGGATGGTGTGTGCGCCTCCTAAGTCTGACTAGAAGAATGCTGCGAATTCCTCTTCTCCGCCGGCGTTGTTTTGGGTCGACCTCTGGAATCAGTTCAATTGACCTGGGTGGTGCGAATAAAGGATCTGCTTTGGGAAAGTCATTTTCCTGGTCGTAATGCTGGTGAGTTACCTCCGCTCTGATATCCAATAATTCTTCCCGGCTGTATGTAATAACACATACAATTTTCGGGGCTAACAATGTAAGAAATAATACATAAAAACACAAAATGCTGCAAAGTTTCCTAAGAACTAGAAGCGAGGCAACCCTCTCTGCCGGCGCAATTTCTCTCGATCTCTGTTCTGCTCTAACCCCTTATTTCTAACTTTCTCAATATGAAATGTTCTCCCTCATCATCCTGTCTGTCTTTCACTCTCTTTATCTTAAGAACTAGTGTATCTATCATTTCCTATACAACATGTATTTTCTAGTAACGTTTATGAATAGTTATTTGGTCAGAATAGTTGGAGTGTCATAAAAATATCCGCACATTCTGGGAAAAAGATGCTACGTTAGCACAATGTATAACCACTGATTTCAGCTCTAAATATGCACATTTTCGAACAAAACATAAGTGTATGTATAACCTGATGTTATAGGACTGTCATCTGATGAAGGTTTATGAAGGTTAGTGAAAATTAATATATTTTGCTGGTTTATTCCCTATCGCTAACGTGCCTATTGCTATCGCTAACGTGCCTTGATGAATGAATGCGGTAGTGTGGTAGGCTATTGTAGTAAGCTAATATAATGCTATATTGTGTTTTCGCTGTAAAACACTTAAAAAATCGGAAATATTGGCTGGATTCACAAGATGTTTGTCTTTAATTTGCTGTACACCATCGATTTTTCAGAAATGTTTTATGATGAGTATTTAGGTATTTGACGTTGGTGTCTGTAATTACTCTGGCTGCTTCGGTTCTATTTCTGACGGTAGCTGTGATGGTAGCTGCAATGTAAAACTGATTTATACCTCAAATATGCACATTTTTCGAACAAAACATAGATTTATTGAATAACATGTTATAAGACTGTCATCTGATGAAGTTGTTTCTTGGTTAGTTTGGTTGGTTCTTGGTTAGTTAGGTTGGCTTTGTGCATGCTACCTGTGCTGTGAAAAATGTGTGTCCTTTTTTGTATTTGGTGGTGAGCTAACATAAATATATGTGGTGTTTTCGCTGTAAAACATTTTAAAAATCGGACATGTTGACTGGATTCACAAGATGTTTATCTTTCATTTGCTGTATTGGACTTGTTAATGTGTGAAAGTTAAATATTTCAAAAAAATATATTTTGAATTTCGCGCTCTGCCTTTTCAGTGGAATGTGGGAGGAGTTCCGCTAGCGGAACGCCAGAGCCAGACAGGTTAAACCTTTCATCTGTAAAATAACTAACCTCCTAACCTTCCACTTCAATGGTTCTGCAGGGCAGGCTGTTCTCCACCAATGACTTTGGCCAGAACCAACTAGAAACTTACAATGGGCCACTGTAACACAATCACACACGCAAGCACTTGCATGCACACAAGTGCACACGCGCATACAGGCACACACACACATGCAGACACAGGTATGCTCGCATGCACACACACACAGACATGCACACAGGTGCACATGCTCCCACACCTAGTCGCACACACACACACACACACACACTCACACAAATGCACGCGCACACACACACAAACCTTGTTAAGTCTGTTTCTCCTCATTGTCTCTCTGTCTGGTCCTTTGGCTCCATAAATACTGATGAATGGTAAATGTGGGGTGCACTTGAATGTTACCATGACAGACAGAAGACGAGTGAAGAGAGCAGGTCCATGAGAGGAATGCCGCTTTCATGCGTGTGTGTGTTTCTCAAAGACGATACAAAAGCAACATTGATCACCTCAGTATAAGGACCGTATGAACCAGGGACTTCAGTCTATTCTGCTTTCTTTTCAAACATTGTTGAGTTATAGGAGGATGGGCTCCTTTGGAACGGAACAGTATCAAACATATGGAAACCACATGTTGCCTCCGTTCCATATATTCCATTCCAGCCATTACAATGAGCCCGTCCTCCTATAGCTCCTCCCACCAGCCTCCACTGGTGTTGAGATGTGTGACGGATTTCACCACTGAGCTGTCCGCACTGTTACATACCTGTAGGAATGAGGGATAAAAGAGGATGAAACAGTTGTTAAAGTTTTCTGTATTGCAAATGTTTGGTGGATCTGGTGCTTGTTGCTAAAACCTCTCAGGGATAGGCATCCCGCTAGTGGGACAACTTCCGGTGAAACTGGATGGCGCGCAATTCAAATAAATAATCATAAAAATTATGGATATTAAACATTTAGGTACATACAAGTGTCTTATTGGTTGAGAGCTTAAATTGTTGTTAATCTAACTGCACTGTCCGATTTACAGTAGCCATTAGAACGAAAGCATGCCATGCGATTGTTTGAGGACGACACCCCACATCAAAATGTTTTTCCACCGGCACAGGTTTCATACATTCACAAATAGCGAAGAAATATTCACTTACTTTTTGAAAATCTTCCTCTGATTTGTCATCCAAAGGGCTCATCTATAACATATAGTGTCGTTTTGTTAGATAAATTCCTTCTTTATATTCCAAAAAGTCAGTTTAGTTGGCGCCATCGATTTGAGTAATCCACTCGTTCAACATGCAGAGAAAGGAATCCGAAAATCTACTCCTAAAATTTGTTTCAACAAGTCAAAATAAGTTTCTATTTACTCCTCAGATACCCTAAAATGTAATCAAACTATAATATTTCTTCAATAGGAAACTGATTTTAGCAGGTGCGTTCTGTCTTCATCGCGCGCGCATACACAAATTTTCAAGGCTGTGTCCCTCTACTAAAACGGTTATTTCTTATTCGTTTTTTGAAATTACAAGCCTGAAACCTTGAACATAGACTGCTGACTCCCTGTGGAAGCCATAGGAATTGCATCCTGGGAGCTAGAATTCAGTATGCCCCTGTGCTCAAAAATCTAATCTGGTTGGCTTTTCTTTGGATTTTCTCCTACCATATCTTGTGTTATATTCTCCTATATTATTTTAACATTTCTTCTATCTTCAAAGTGTTTTCTTTTCAATCAATGGTACCAATTATATGCATATCCTGGCAACAGGCAGTTTACTTTGGGCACGTCAGTCAGGCGGAAATTGAGAAAAAAGGGGCCTAGTCCTAAGAATTAAACACAACCCTCACTGACACATACACACACTAATACACAAACACACACACACACAAACACACTGAATGAAAGTGTGCACACACAAACACTGTATGAAAGCTCACACATGCACACACACACACAAAGACAAAATGCATCTGCGAGGAAATACAGGGCCCTGACCTCACGCTTAATAAAATGCCTGTGTATCCAGGCCTGTCAGAGGTATCTGGTGACATGTTAGAACATGCTACCTGCAATGACGGTCAATATTCATCAACTATCTCTGCTCATCAAGCCTCTATGGAGGGTTGGGGTCCAATCAGTGCATTTTAATGTGAATTCAATGACAAAACACACACACACACACACACACACACACTGAAAAAAAACACACCCCATACATACCCACCCTGCAACCAAAGCAGTATCCCACTTCTGGCTTGCCTCTGAAGCTAAGCAGGGTTGGTCACTGGATGGGGGACCAGATGCTGCTGGAAGTGGTGTTGGAGGGCGAGTAGGAGGTACTCTTTCTGTATACTGTATATATCCCAATGTCCTAGGGCAGTGATTGGGACATTGCCCTATGTAAGGTGCTGTCTTTCAGATGGGACGTTAAAAGAGTGTCCTGACTCTCTTTGGTCACTAAAGATCCCTTGGCACTTATCGTAAGTGTTGTAGCGTTGACTATCATTAAATGTGAAGACTGTTATATCAAAATCAATTCTCTGTGTGTAATTATTATTACGTGATTCAACTAATTATGTAGACTTTAACTAGGAAGTCGGGGCACCACGGGAACATTTTTATAGAGTCTCTTTCTGAATTGACACTTCAGATATTTTCATATCTTATCGATTACAGTCACTTATTAATGTATTATTACCTCATCAGTCATATGTCTGAATGTCGCAAACCCTTGAATATCTGCACGAACCCTAGCATAAATCATGAATCAGCGATATACAAATTGGCTTAATTATTTATTTACTAACTAACTAATCAATCACACAATTACATAAACATCACACACAGATAGATTGTTGACACAAAGTCTCCGGTTTGTCCACCAGACATCAAAGTCTTTCGGAGTTGTAGCTCATTATAATGGATACGTCAGAGTACCATTCGGTGGTTTGACCGGTTACGTTTACCAGACTAAAGTACTTAAACAGCTGCAGTCTGAATAATTGTTCTTTAGTTCGTAGATTTCTTAGCCATTTCAACGTGGGAATGATCTCCATGTTCTCTGGTCTTGTCCTTTGGTAGAGTGGTAGTTTGAACAACTTCACACACCAGCATCACCCGGCATGTTTTGGTCTCTAGAGTAGTACTTCTTCTCTGTTGAAAGTCATATATTTTATACAACATTCAGATGCAAACCCCATCATTGAGAAGCGTATACAAACAAAGGAACAGTAATGTGTCTCCTGTCCTTCATGAGGTCACCAAATGAAACAAACTCGACATGACTGTTCCTTAAGCGTCCACGGACCACTCCAACTGGTTGGAAAATACAGAAATACTGTTCAATTATTCAACCTTTTGATGTCCAAGTGTCTCTATGTGTTCCACAGTCACATTCCAATCTCGAACACTACAGAGCCCAGAAGCAGAGTATTTTACGACCGCCATAAAGCGGCCCCCTCTCCCTCTGCAGCAGAGAGAGTGGGCGCTGTAGAGCGGGCCTACTGCAGCCTGATCCTTTAGATCTTCACAGGAGAGTTATGACATGGCCCTCATACTGTACCATCATGGCCACCTAATCATCCTCAGCTTCCAATTGGCTCATCATGCCCCTTCCTCTCCATAGTAACTATTTCCCATGTCATTGCTGTAAATGAGAATTTGTTCTCAGTCAACTTACCTGGTAATATAAGGTAGTAAAAAAAAACATACATATGGAGAGGCATAAAAAGTGTCAACACCAACGTGTGTTCGACACCAACATTATTATACATCTAGTTCGATCGATTTGCCTCCCCCCATGTTTGAAATGCCTGCATGTTTCTATTGAGCTAATTAAACCCATGAAAGTGTTTGGAATTTAAAGAAAAAATCCTTATCCAGGACTGCTACACAATCCCCTAGAACATTTCTTGTGTTTAGTATGCCAAGATGGGCTCTGCGATAATCACGCTCACATTGTGGAGTCACAACATTAATTAAAAATGACCTTTTGGAGGCGGCAATTAGCCAGCCTAAGCTCCACTCCCTCCAAAACAAAAGCGTAGAATTAACAACAGTTAACAGAAATCAATAGCCGTGTCTATTATCAGGCTGGGGTCTGGGGAAATCGGTTCAGATGCAGGGAGATATAATCAGTCAGGATCACAACAGCATTATACGATGGGACAGAATGCTGAGGAGGAGACATACGGTGTGCACAGCTTAATCTGGTGAACAATTTCTCATGCTTATGGACAATAATTATTTACTGCAAAAGATGATATCAGCTAAAGCTCCTGGACTCCTGAAGTGGTGAAAGTTTTCTGCAAGTTAATGGATAGTAGTTCTTTACTTTCTAACTCTACAGTAAGCTCAAAATTTGACTGGATCATTTTTCAAAACCTTGACCCTTGTCCCACCTTCTTTCAAATACTTTCATTATCCAACCCTTTTCTAAAAGCCTATGATAGCCTTGACTTCTGCACTTCAGGCTTACATCTTCCCCACTGGGAAAAAACTGGTTGAGTCAATGTTTTTTCTACGTCATTTCATCAACAAATCTACATGATTACATTGAATCAACGTGGAAATCTGATTGGAATTGCACAGAAAAATATCACCCAATTTTTTACCCAAATCCAATGTCATGGAGATAGTTAATGTTGAATTGCCGTTAGTTGACAACTCAACCAAATGTAAATCAAAATAGACGTTGAACTGACTGACGTCTGTGCCCAGTGATCTCTTTTCTTCAGGGATTCTCTGTCATCTGTCACCTTTTAACTAACAGACTGTTGAACTTCACTATGAGCAGTCAGTTTGTGATTTGTTCAAATAAAAATGATCTTATTAGAAATACATGTTTACTAATTTGTGTCAAGGTTTTTATCCCTTTTTGACTTAATTTCTGGCTCTATGTTTGACTCTGGTAAAGAGATTTGACACACTGTGCCGTAGCTTTCACCGAAAGATCAGTTGATTGCTTCTGCCCTCCTAGGTCTCTGTCTCTGTCACCTTTCCATATTCAAGCCTCTGAATTGGTCATTCAGTCATAGAGGAAAATTTTGAAAATCTAAAAGGATGAGAGTGTGCAGTATGTGAAAAATGAGTGATTTGCATTAATATTTTTTTACAAGACTTATTATTATGCTCTTTCCTTTGGTAAGAGTGACCAAGGTTGTTGGCCGGATTTTTTTATATTGGTATTTCAGAATTTCCGTATAATCAGACTTGCGTTCTTCCTCGCCAAACGCAGACAATTACAAAAAGTGAGGGGAACTTTTAATCTGGTAGTATATGATGAAGCTTTGATGGTATTTTGCCTCTATCTGAAAAAGGTTGCGTGTGAGTAGGATGCTGTCAATCTGTCTTCCCAAGAAGTGCCAGGGGGAATACGACAAAGCAGGATCAATGAGTTAGCCAGCTAACTCCGATAAACAACCAGAAATAACTACAGATTTTCTGGTTCATTATGAAAGCTAAACTTAGATATGTGTTTGTGGTTAAGTCAATTACACCATGCCCATTTCAAGCGTATCTTTCTCAAAAATGTAAAAGTTAGTTCAGAATATTTGGCCAAGTTAGCTGGCTAACTCATTGATGCTCCTTTGTAGTATACCCCTCTGGAGGGCATATAGGGTAGGATGGCAACTGACAGACATCTGTCTCCTCATGTTGAGCATGTCTGTCTGTGTGTCTGTCGGCCCTTTCATTAAAACGCCATTATACCCCAGCTAATGGAGAGTTAATGAGGACAAGCTCGGCGGATCGTCCTTCAAGTATGGCTCAGGGGCGACTAATCGCTGCCTGATTCCCTGTCTGAGAGGATGGGACTGGAAACATACACAGTACCAATCGACTGACACTTGGGAGTCTGGACCACATGCTGGAGCCCTGGAGGTTCGAGAAACAGAGATAGAGAGTGGGAGAGAAAGACCGTGCATAGACAGATACAGATAAATAAATTAAATGGGTATTTGGGGGGGGGGGTGCTTGCCTGTTTTGCATGTTATTTTGGCATTAATACGTGTCAAATAGCAGTTTGCAAACAATGTAAAAAAAATATATATATTGAGTGAAAAAGCCACGTACAAACATGGTCTCTATTTTGTTTTCTTGAGTAAGGGAGCTCCAAAATGCAAGTGTTTCAGCCTTCAGCTTTCGGTGGTGGTGGAGCAAGGCAGCAGAAAATACAGACCGTTGCGCCGTGATTGGCTCAGTGTTCTGTCACTCATGGGGACACCATGTCACCTCCAAGTCTAAGAGGTAGAGCTAGAAAATTCTATCCCTTGGGCCATAGACTTACGTACATTATAAGTGCCCATCCAAGAAGGCTCAAGGTCATTGGTCATAGATGCAATTACGTCAAATCACGTTATAAACTCAGCAAAAAAAGAATCGTCCCGTTTTCAGGACCCTGTCTTTCAAAAGTAATTCGTAAAAATCCAAATAACTTCACAGATCTTCATTGTAAAGGGTTTAAACACTGTTTCCCATGCTTGTTCAATGAACCATAAACAATTAATGAACATGCACCTGTGGAATGGTCGTAAAGCCACTAACAGCTTACAAACAGTACGCAATTAAGGTCACAGTTATGAAAACTTAGGACACTAAAGAGGCCTTTCTACTAATTATGAAAAACACCAAAAGAATGATGCCCAGGGTCCCTGCTCATCTGTGTGAACGTACCTTAGGAATGCTGCAAGGAGGCATGAGGACTGCAGATGTGGCCAGGGCAATAAATTGCAATGTCCGTACTGTGAGACGCCTAAGACAGAGCTACAGGGAGACAGGATGGACAGCTGATCGTCCTCGAAGTGGCAGACCACGTGTAACAACACCTGCACAGGATCGGTACATCCGAACATCACACATGCGGGACAGGACCAGGATGGCAACAACAACTGCCCGAGTTACACCAGGAATGCACAATCCCTCCATCAGTGCTCAGACTGTACGCAAATAGGCTGAGAGAGGCTGGACTAAGGGCTTGTAGGCCTGATGTAAGGCAGGTCCTCACCAGACATCACAGGCAACAATGTCGCCTATGAGCACAAACCCACCGTCGCTGGACCAGACAGGACTGGCAAAAAGGGCTCTTCACTGATGAGTCGTGGTTTTGTCTCACATTGGGTGATGGTCGGATTCGCGTTTATCGTCGAAGGAATGAGCGTTACACCAAGGCCTGTACTCTGGAACGGGATCGATTTGGAGGTGGAGGATCCATCATGGTCTGGGGCGGTGTGTCACAGCATCACCAGACTGAGCTTGTTGTCATTGCGGGCAATCTCAACGCTGTGCATTACAGGGAAGACATCCTCTTCCCACATGTGGTACCCTTCCTGCAGGCTCATCCTGACATGACCCTCCAGCATGACAATGCCACCAGCCATACTGCACATTCTGTGTGTGTTTTCCTGCAAGACAGGAATGTCAGTGTTCTGCCATGCCCAGTGAAGAGCCCGGATATCAATCCCATTGAGCACATCTGGGATCTGTTGGATCGGAGGGTGAGGGCTAGGCCCATTCCCCCCCAGAAACGTCCGGGAACTTGCAGGTGCCCTGGTGGAAGAGTGGGTTAACATCTCACAGGAAGAACTGGCAAATCTGGTGCATTTCATGAGGAGGAGATGCACTGCAGTTGTTAGGTATGTGTAACTGGCTGTAAGGGAGTCATGCGCAGGAGAGCAGAAGTTGGGTAGCCAAATGAGCCTTTTATTTCTGCGAACAAAACACATGGCACTAAGAACACTAAACACAATATAAGTTGACATAACCCAGCGCAAACCAGTCTAGTGTGCACATACACGAAACAACAAGCAATTCCACACATAGACATGGGGGGAACAGAGGGTTATAATACTGAGGGAATTGAAACCAGGTGTGTAGGAAAACAAGACAATTGGAAAAATAAAAGGTGGATCGGCGATGGCTAGAAAACCGGCGACGTCGACCGCCGAACGGCGCCCGAACAAGGAGAGGAACCGACTTCGGCGGAAGTCGTGACCGCAGTACTTAGTATCTGGTGTGAGCACCAGCTACATTAACTGTTACTTTTGATTTTGACCCCGCTTTTGTTCAGGGACACATTATTCAATTTCTGTTAGTCACATGTCTTTGGAACTTGTTCAGTTTATGTCTATGTTGTTGAATCCTGTTATGTTCATACAAATATTTACACATGTTAAGTTTGCTGAAAATAAACGCAGCTGACAGTAAGATGACGTTTCTTTTTTTGTTGAGTTTATGTAGCTTTGATTGGACTGATCATGTCTACATCATACTTTCAAAATCTTAGCTAGCAGTCATCATCATGAATCAAGTCGACGATCTACTTGTTTTTAACCTCTCTGGACGCTAGCATCCCACCTCGACAACAGCCAGTGAAATTGCAGGGCGCCAAATTCAAAACAACAGAAATCCCATAATTAATATTCCTCAAACATACAAGTATTATCCACCATTTTAAAGATAAACTTCTTGTAAATCCAACCACAGTGTCCGATTTCAAAAAGGCTTTACTGCGAAAGCACACCATGCGATTATGTTAGGTCAGCACCTAGATACAGAAAACCATACAGCCATTTTCCAGCCAAGGAGAGGGCTCACAAGTCAGAAATAGCGATTCAATTAACCTTTTCTCAATAGGGGGTGCTGTTTGCACTTTGTAAAAAATTCGTTCCCAAATTAAACTGCCTCGTACTCAATTCTTGCTCGTACAATATGCATATTATTATTACTATTGGATAGAAAACACTCTCTAGTTTCTAAAACCGTTTGAATTATATCTGTGAGTAAAACAGAACTCGAGTTGGAGCAATTTTCCTATGAGGAAGTGAGAAATCTGAAATCTGCAAGCTGTTCTGAGGTCAGTTTATTAATTTTCCTGTCTTCTATTGGTTGAGATGCACTGCATACTCCTTCCACTGGATGTCAGCAAATAGTGAGAATTGGAATGGAGTTGCTAGGCAGATCTGAGGCCTTATAAATAGGCTCGGAACGTGGTGTCCTCCCTTTCCACCATTCGCCATGACGCAAGACAGACCTCAGGATGGCGTTCTAGAAAGCTCCCGTTATAGCCCTTAGATATATCTGGCTCTGATTTTATTCGATATAGGTGTTAACCTGTTTGGGCTGCAAGGGGCAGTATTGAGTAGCCAGATAAAAGGTGCCCATTTCAAACGGCCTCGTACTCAATTCTTGCTCGTACAATATGCATATTATTATTACTATTGGATAGAAAACACTCTCTAGTTTCTAAAACCGTTTGAATTATATCTGTGAGTAAAACAGAACTCGAGTTGGAGCAATTTTCCTATGAGGAAGTGAGAAATCTGAAATCTGCAAGCTGTTCTGAGGTCAGTTTATTAATTTTCCTGTCTTCTATTGGTTGAGATGCACTGCATACTCCTTCCACTGGATGTCAGCAAATAGTGAGAATTGGAATGGAGTTGCTAGGCAGATCTGAGGCCTTATAAATAGGCTCGGAACGTGGTGTCCTCCCTTTCCACCATTCGCCATGACGCAAGACAGACCTCAGGATGGCGTTCTAGAAAGCTCCCGTTATAGCCCTTAGATATATCTGGCTCTGATTTTATTCGATATAGGTGTTAACCTGTTTGGGCTGCAAGGGGCAGTATTGAGTAGCCAGATAAAAGGTGCCCATTTCAAACGGCCTCGTACTCAATTCTTGCTCGTACAATATGCATATTATTATTACTATTGGATAGAAAACACTCTCTAGTTTCTAAAACCGTTTGAATTATTTCTCTGAGTGAAACAGAAGTCATTCTGCAGCACACTTCCTGACCAGGAAGTGGAAAGTCTGAAACCGAGGCTCTCTTCTACTTCCTGCCTATAAATGGTCATGAGATCTATTAGTATACATGCACGTCATACACCTTCCCCTGGATGTCAAGAGGCTGTGAGAGAAGAAATGAGGTGATTATCTTAGTCTGAGATGGAACACATCATCTTGGAATGGTACTCGGTACTCTGAAGAGCGCGACGTGGACAGTGGGATTGCCTTCTCTTTAGCTGCCGTAATAGGCGAGTACTATCTCCGGCTTTGATTTTATTTGATACATGTCACCATATCATCGTAAAGTATGTTTTTTCAATATAGTTTCATCAGATTATTGAAAAATTTTCGGGAGTTTTGCCGTGTTCCGTTCTCTTCCGTTTGTTGACATGGAGAGATTCGCGCCACTTGGCTAGTATGCATGCTAATTGAAGAGGGAAAGTTGCCGTTCTAAATCCAAACAACGACTGTTCTGGACAAAGGACACCTTGTCCAACATTCTGACGGAAGATCACCAAAAGTAAGAAACATTTTATGATGCTATTTCATATATCTGTCGTGCATGTGAACTGGTCGTCGGCGCCCAAGTGTTTCTGGCTATTGTGGCTACGCTAATATAACGCTACATTTTGTTTTCGCTGTAAAACACTTAATAAATCGGAAATATTGTCTGGAATCACAAGATGCCTGTCTTTCATTTGCTGTACACTATGTATTTTTCAGAAATGTTTTATGATGAGTAATTAGGTATTTGACGTTGGTGTCTGTAAATATTATGGCTGCTTTCGGTGCAATTTCTGATTGTAGCTGCAATGTAAACTATGATTTATACCTGAAATATGCACATTTTTCTAACAAAACATATGCTATACAATAAATATGTTATCAGACTGTCATCTGATGAAGTTGTTTCTTGGTTAGTGGCTATTTATATCTTTATTTGGTCGAATTTGTGATAGCTACTGATGGAGTAAAAAACTGGTGGAGTAAAAAAAGTGGTGGTTAATTTTAAAAATCTAACACAGCGGTTGCATTAAGAACTAATGTATCTTTCATTTGCTGTCCAACCTGTATTTTTTTGTCAAGTTTATGATTAGTTACTGATTAGAATAGGTGCCTCTCCCAAGATTTCTCCCGACATATTGTTGGCAGCTTGGCTACTATTCTCATTGTATAACCACGATTTGTGCCGCTAAATATGCACATTTTCGAACAAACTCTATATGTATTGTGTAATATGATGTTATAGGACTGTCATCTGAAGAAGTTTGAGAAGGTTAGTGAAAAAATGTATATCTTTTGCTGGTTTATTCGTTATCGCTATTGTTGGCTTGAATCAATGCTGTTGTGTGGTTGGCTATTGTAGTAAGCTAATATAATGCTATATTGTGTTTTCGCTGTAAAACACTTAAAAAATCTGAAATATTGGCTGGATTCACAAGATCTTTGTCTTTCATTTGCTGTACGCTGTGTATTTTTCATAAATGTTTTATGATGAGTATTTAGGTAATTCACGTTGGTCTCTGTAGTTATTCTAGTTGCTTTGGTGAGAGTTGTGATGGTGGCTGCAATGGTAAACTATGATTTATACCTGAAATATGCAAATTTTTCTAACAAAACATATGCTATACAATAAATATGTTATCAGACTGTCATCTGATGAAGTTGTTTCTTGGTTAGTGGCTATTTATATCTTTATTTGGTCGAAATTGTGATAGCTACCTATGCAGGAAAAAAATTGTGGAGAAAAAAAAGTTGTGTCTTTTGCTATCGTGGTTAGCTAATAGATTTACATATTGTGTCTTCCCTGTAAAACATTTTAAAAATCAGAAATGATGGCTGGATTCACAAGATGTGTATCTTTCATCTGGTGTCTTGGACTTGTGATTTAATGATATTTAGATGCTAGTATTTACTTGTGACGCTATGCTAGGCTATGCTAGTCAGCTTTTTACTGATGGGGGTGCTCCCGGATCCGGGATTGGGATGAAGTAGAAGTTAATCACTAACCTTTGATGATCTTCATCAGATGACACTCATAGGACTTCATGTTACACAATACATGTATGTTTTGTTCGATAAAGTTCATATTTATATCCAAAAATCTCAGTTTACATTGGCACATTATGTTCAGAAATGCATTGTCTCAAACAAACATCCGGTGAAAGTGCAGAGAGCCACATCAAATTACAGAAATACTCATCATAAACATTGATAAACGATACAAGTGTTAAACATACGAATAAAGATAAACTTCTCCTTAATGCAACCGGTGTCAGATTTCAAAAAGGCTTTACGGTGAAAGAAGACTTTTCGATTATGTTAGGTCAGCACCTAGCCACAGAAACCCATACAGCCATTTTCCAGCCAAGGAGAGTGTCACAAAAGTCAGAAATAGCATTAAAATGAATCACTTACCTTTGATGATCTTCATTTAGTGGCACTCCCAGGTCTCCATGTTAGACAATAAATGTTTGTTTTGTTCGATAATGTCCCTCTTTATGACCAAAAACCTCCTTTTTGTTTGCGCGTTTTGTCCAGTAATCCGAATGCTTAAGGCGCGTGCACTAAGTCCAGACGAAAAGTCAAAAAAAGTACAATAAAAGTTAGTAGAAACATGCCAAACGATGTTTAAAATCAATCCTCCGGTTGTTTTTGTCATAAATAATAAATAATATTTCAACCAGACAAAAGCTTCGTCAATAGGAAAGGAGTAACAAGAAAGGCGCGTTCCCGATCAGACGCATGGCTGATGTCTGGAAATTTCCACTGGCCTCTGATTGAAAGTGCTGTATCTCCCTCATTTTTCAGAGTAAAAGCCTGAAACAATGCCTAAAGACTGGCCACATGTAGAGAGAGCTTGTGAACTGGGTCCTAAGTCTTTGTATGGTGGTTAGGCTTTCAATGGAAAAACAGCCTTTCAAAATAATAGTACTTCCTGGTTGGATTTTCCTCGGGTTTTTGCCTGCCAGTTCGGTTATACTCACAGTCCTTATTTTAACAGTTTTGGAAACTTTAGAGTGTTTTAGATCCAAATCTCCTAATTATATGCATATCCTATCTTCTGGGCCTGAGTAGCAGGCAGTTTAATTTGGGCACGCTTTTCATCCAAAATTCTGAATGCTGCCCCCTACCCTAGTGAAGTTAATCCTTGTCATATGAAGAGAAATAATGAAGATAAATTACAGATAAAACGTATCGGTGCTCATCGGCCATTGGACATAAACATTACACAACAAGTTGGAAATCGCAAATTCAACAATGAGTAGTTTGGAAGGAATCAGTGACAGTGGCTAACTGCAAGCAATGCAAAGCCATCACTAGCCTGCTATTCAGTGGATTGGCTGTGTGGTCCCAAATCTGGGATTAAGGGACTCTTTTCCAAGTTTAAAATGATAAACATTCAACATTGGCCATGCTGTCAATGAAGCATGATTTGTGACGCGCTCAAAATGTTAACTCGGATCTGCAAAAACGTAACCTCAGTGAGTTCAAGACAGCTGGGAAGTCGGGAATAAATGAGTTCTGACTGGGAAAATTAGTTCTGAACGGTCATCCAAGTTGGAATTATAAATCCGGCCTCTTTCTAGAGCTTTGACCTGAAGATCAATGACGTCATCATGATTCAACCCTTTTTATTTTTCCGAGTTCTCAGTTGTTTTGAAGCACCATAAGAGATTGCCAGACTTTGATGACAAAATGTGCCCACAAAGGACCGCCGCGCCACCATCCTGTTCAAGTGAGCACAGGACAACAATGTGTCCAAAAATATTGTATGCTGCAGCATGAATGATGTAATATGCGAGGGTGATATGTATACTGTAGCTACGAAAGTAATACGAAGTGTATGTTATGTAGTATGATGTTAGTAACCCATGTGCCTCACCCTAATAATTTGGTCTATTTACCCCTCTTAATTTCACCTACTGTTCTGACTTGGTGATGCACATGTAGCCTATAACCTGTTTTAGAGAAATGTAATCATCAAATATTGTAAGAGCTTTCATTGTCTGCTTATATGCCCCATTAATTTATCCTACGGTTCTGACTTGGTGTACAGAGAGAACACTGTAAGAACGGCCCATGTTCGGAATTATGTCGCTGTACATTTCAAAAGTGCTAAACAAATAGTTATATTGACTACGTCTGCTCGCTCATTAATATCTTAATCAAAATTACAGATTGTCTCTTATTCGCTTGTCCTCCCCTTATGCCATAGTATGTACATTTCAATTGTCATTAGAAACCTCATTTGTTTAAGCAAGTCAGCCATATCAGCTATGTTTTTTTAAAGGAAGTAAATGAGGCTGAATTAACTGTTTCGCTGCCAGACAAGGCTCTTCTGTTGGGACAGCTTTATGTAGGCCCTAACAGTTTGTGGCACTGTTTGTAACCGTTATAGTGCAATTAATGTATTGTTTAGTGTTGTGTAGTGGCTTTGCTGGCATGCATCCCACTTTATTTGTTTTGCCCCACCAAGATTTACATGCTAAACTCGCCACTGATCCTAATGAGCTACGCCCCGAAACAATACAAACTCTTTTGTCCAAATTTGGTCAGTTCATTTCTACATATATGAATGAATCTGGTGCACATCAAGTTTGACCGTATATGACCACATGTGACTTACCACATGTGACTTACCACCTGGATTCGGTCTTATGTAGCAACATTTGAACTTCTATTTTTTACATTGGATAAAAGTAGCGACTCAGAGCTACAAAATGGTATATCATACACTGCATTTGAGGAAGCAATGGGAAAGTAACTCTGCTTTGAAAGTTGATCAACTTGAAAATTCACTTTTGAGAAAACCGTCTTTCAATGTTTTGGTAAGACTATTGGAGAGCCCTTCTTTGTCTACACCCATTCAGCATTGTTCACACCCTCTTAAGCCTTAGCCCCACCCATCTCTTTAAGGTTTGATCCATGCGTTCTGTACTAACTTGCCAGCTACTTCCAGACATCTAAGAGAGTGAGAACAGCTCACTGAACATTACTCGGTCTAGCAGAGCTGGTTAGGCTGTTATGTTATCCACAGTGTTGGTGACTGCAACTGTGCTGTCATATTGTCTGTTAGTAAATTCAGAGCGTTTGGTGTTCAGAGTGCACGCTGGACGCTCTGGCCAATGAGTAGGGTTAATCCGAAAGCTCTGACCTCACAACGACAGTCAAGCACCCAAGCTAACTGGCTAACATTGGCTAGCTACTTCCAGACACGTGATGAGAGAACACCCCACTCTGACCATTTTACTCACCCTAGCAGAGCTGAGTAGGCTGTTTTCATGTTATCCAGAGCGTTGGTGAGCTGCTGGCAACAATTGAATTACGCTTGTTGCCGACGTTTACTGACAACGGACATAGTCAACAGGTGTTGAGCGTTCAAAAATTGATAAGTTATTCTGCGCTCTGGCACAGTAAGATGAGAGTCTTTTGTTAAGAAATGTAGCTAGATAGCTAGCTAGGTAAACAATGAATCCCAACGCACAACGTAATGCCAGCTAACGTTAGCTGGCTAGCTTACAGTACACTTTAGCTTGAAATTAAAATACTTTGTCAAAATTAGAAACGCATAATATCTGAAAATGTGGCACGCTGGACTATCTTACCCGTGGTCTGAAATCGGAGTAGATAGCCAGAGCGAATTTACCAGCTAGTACGTCTATAAACAGTACGTCTATAAACAGTTGCTGTGACATTCTATTGAAATGTATACTTGCATAGTGGTCTTTTGTTAAGACATGTAGCTTGCTAGGTAGCTAATCAATGGACCATAATCACAACTCATGACATTACTACCATGCATGAATCTGCAGGTAGCTAACCAACCAGGTTCTATGGCTACAACTAGTCAAGCAAATGTGTCTGAGATACGAAGAATAAGATCATACACATAACGTTAGCTAGCGACCCAGCCAGCTAACAGCTAACAGCTAACAGTACACTTGAAATGAAACCACTTTGTCAAAATTAGAAATGTGTAATATCTGAACATGTAGGTGGCTAGACTATCTTACCCGTCCGTATACATCATGGTTGGATGCGTCTACTGTCTGATGCCATGCATGGTTGCCCTTAGTTTGAAGATGTAATCTGGAGACTGGTGTTTACGCCATCTCCTTAGCTATCATACTTGAATTCCACTGATTTCAATACTCAGTCCTCCAGAAAGTGGAGAGCATACACATAACGTTAGCTAGCAAGCCAACCAGCTAACGTTAGCTAGCTAACAGTACACTTTAACTTGACATTAGGTTTATGCAGTTTTACTACACAATACATTTTTTTTAAAGCCATGTTTGACACGATTACCTTTACATACTGACCAGCTCCAATAGACAGACTGGTGCTATATAGCAAACCAATCCAGACTCATCTCTTGGCATGTCCAGCCCACTCATTATCTCAGCCAATCATGGCTAGCGGGAAGGTTGCTCATTTTTTCTGTGGCTAAACCAACTAGGCTCATAATTAAAAAATGTTATTCGTATTTACAGATGGCATACAAGTTTGAAAATAAGGCACATGAAAGTTCACATGTTAGTGAAGGTAGTTCTGCCAAAAAACACATTTTGATAAACGTTCAAACGGCTCTACTGTGAAGTTGTGACTTGCGACATACGCCTAGGTTCCTGAATCGGGTCACAAATACAGTTAGCTACAAAAGTATTGTGACAGTAGCTAGGTTTCCGTCCAATTGCGACAGATTTTCATGCAAATATTTCAATATCCACAATAAAACAATATGCACATTTAATTGACTTGTTGCAGATAAAAGGCTGTGTGTGATGACATACCGTCACGCCCTGACCATAGAGAACCATTGTTTCTCTATGGTATAGTAGGTCAGGGCGTGACTAGGGGGTGATTTAGTATATGTATGTCTATGTTGTATTCTAGTTTTCATATTTCTAGTTTGGTGTGCTTGATATGGTTCCCAATTAGAGGAGGCTGGTTATCGTTGTCTCTAATTGGGGATCATATTTAAGTAGCATTTTTTCCACCTGTGTTTTATGGGATATTGTTTTGAGTTAGTGCACGTAGCACCTCTGTAGTCACGGTTCGTTGTTAGTTTATTGTTTATTGTTTTGCTAAGTTTCACTTTCTAATAAATTATGTGGAACTCAACATCCGCTGCGCCTTGGTCCGATAATTATTCCAGCGAATGTGACACATACTGCACATAAAAATACATTTTGCGGTTAAATTCCCATGTACCGAATAAAGAATACAAGTTAAATGAGTTTCTATTGCATTTTCAACTCTGCTGATGGTTTTCTCACAAAAACAATTGCATTATATAGTGAGTGTGCCACTCTTGTATTAGCACGTGCACTCTAGCGAACAGCGCTATCTGTAAAGCGCATGTGATGAGATTATTATTATGGACAAAAGAGCAAGATTCATTTGTCAAACATGTCATCGCGTGACTCCCAGTTTACTTCGATATGATGGTTTTTATATCAATATTTGCACATGAAAGCATTTCCACTGACATTTCTCACATAATTCCTTTTACCAACACAAAAAGATCCCACCTTGTCCAGCGTATTTTGTTTTGTCAATTTGTTTTGTTTCCAACCAACCAGCCTGTCATGAAATGTTTTATCTGGCATGTACTGTACAGTACTTTACTCGCACACAAAGGTTGGATTGAAACCTGTTTACTGATATATGGATGAAAATACTTTCAAATTCTAGCTGAGTCTGGACTTTAACCTCAGTCATTGTATCATTTCAAATCCAAAGTACTGGAGTACAGAGCCAAAACAACAATTAACATGTGTCACTGTCCCAATACCTTTGGCACTCACTGTATGTTACTCTAACCCTTTTAGGTATCTCTTTTACTTTTATTCATTTATTTTTTATTTCACCTTTATTTAACCAGGTAAGCCAGTTGAGAACAAATTATCATTTACAATTGTGACCTGGCCAAGATAAAGCAAAGCAGTGCGACACAATCAACAACACAGATTTACACATGGAATAAACAAATGTACAGTCAATAACACAATAGAAAAGTCTATATACAGTGTGTGCAAATGAAGTAAGATTAGGGAGGTAATGCAATAAATAGGCCGTAGTGGCGAAATAATTACAATTTAGCAAATAAACACGAGTGATAGATGTGCAGAAGATGAATGCAAGTAGAGACACTGGGGGGCATAGGAGCAAAAATATACATATATATATAAATAACAATATGGGGATGTTGGATGGGCTATTTAATGATGGGCTATGTACAGGTGCAATGATCTGTAAGCTGCTCTGATAGCTGATGCTTAAAGTTAGTGAGGGAGATATGAGTCTCCAGCTTCAGTGATTTTTGCAATTTGTTGCAGCAGCAGAGAACTGGAAGGAAAGGTGGCCAAAGGAGGAATTGGCTTTGGGGGTGACCAGTGAAATACACCTGCTGGAGCGCGTGCTATGGGTGGGTGCTGCTATGGTGACCAGTGAGCTGAGATAAGGCAGGGTTTTACCTAGCAGAGACTTATAGAGGACCTGGAGCCAGTGGGTTTGGCGACGAATATGAAGCGAGGGCCAGCCAACGAGAGCATACAGGTCGCAGTGGTGAGTAGTATATGGGGCTTTGGTGATGAAACGGATGGCACTGTGATAGACTGCATCCAATTTGCTGAGTAGAGTGTCGGAGGCTATTTTGTAAATTACATCGCCGAAGTCAAGGATCCGTAGGATAGTCAGTTTTACAAGGGTATGTTTGGCAGCATGAGTGAAGGATGCTTTGTTACGAAATAGGAAGCAGATTCTAGATGTAGATGCTTAATATGAGTCTGGAAGGAGAGTTTACAGTCTAACCAGACACCTAGGAATTTGTAGTTGTCCACATATTCTAAGTCAGAACCATCCAGAGTAGTGATGCTAGGCGGGCGTGCAGGTGCGGGCAGCGATCGGTTGAAGAGCATGCATTTAGTTTTAGCAGTTGGAGGCCAGGGAAAGAGAGTTGTAGGGAATCAAAGCTCATCTGGAGGTTACTTATCACAGTGTCCAAAGAAGGGACAGAAGTATACAGAATGGTATCGTCTGCATAGAGGTGGATCAGAGAATCACCAGCAGCAAGAGCGACATCATTGATGTATACAGAGAAAATAGTCGGCCCGAGAATTGAACCCTGTGGCACCCCCATAGAGACTGCCAGAATTCCGGATAACAGGTCCTCCAATTTGAGACACTAAACTCTGTCTGAAAAGTAGTTGGTGAACCAGGCGAGGCAGTCATTTGAGAAACCAAGGCTGTTGAGTCTGCCGATAAGAATGCAGTGATTGACAGAGTCGAAAGCCTTGGCCAGGTCGATGAATACAGCTGCACAGTATTGTCTTTTATCGATGGCGGTTATGATATCGTTTAGGACCTTGAGCGTGGCTGAGGTGCACCCATGACCAGCTCGGAAATCAGATTGCATAGCGGAGAAAGTACAGTGGGATTCAAAATGGTCGGTGATCTGTTTGTTAACTTGGCTTTCGAAGACCTTAGAAAGGCAGGGTAAGATAAATATAGGTCTGTAGCAGTTTGGGTCTAGAGTGTCTCCCCCTTTGAAGAGGGGGATGACCGCGGCAGCTTTCCAATCTTTGGGGATCTCAGACGATATGAAATAGAGGTTGAACAGGCTAGTAAATAGGGGTTGCAACAATTGAGGCGGATCATTTTAGAAAGAGAGGGTCCAGATTGTCTAGCCCAGCTGATTTGTAGGGGTTCAGATTTTGCAGCTCTTTCAGAACATCAGCTTTATGGATTTGGGTGAAGGAGAAATGGGGGAGGCTTGGGGAAGTTGCTGTGGAGGGTACAGAGCTGTTGAGCGGGGTAAGGGTAGCCAGGTGGAAAGCATGGGCAGCCGTAGAAAAATGCTTATTGAAATTCTCGATTATCGTAGATTTATCGGTGGTGACAGTGTTTCCTAGCCTAGTGGGCAGCTGGGAGGAGGTGCTCTTGTTCTCCATGAACTTTACCGTTTCCCAGAACTTTTGGGAGTTTGTGCTACAGGATGCAAATTTCTGTTTGAAAAAGCTACCTTTTACCTTTTTACTATTTATCTACCAATGATCTTACGCTTTCCTTACTGATTCGATTTTGTTCTCGTTTATTTATTTTTGATTATCTTTTGAGGCTTTTTTCTGCTGTACCTACCACCTTGTGGATTTACCTTTTGACTTGGAGGATTACCTTTTTCTCTTGGAATTACTTTTGACGTTGTGGATTTATATTTTTGCCTGAAGAACTTTCCTTTTTACTTTATTATAACACCGTCTCAAGTACTGCTGTGTCTGCCTCATCTTCTGGGTTCTGCCGACTATTAGTGGCTCAGTTTGCTAAGTGACTGTTTCTCACACCGGAGACCTGAGTTCGTAACCGGGTCCTGACAACTAAAAAGGCTCACAGAGGTGCAAGAGGCAGATGGGAGCATTAATGTTCCCTACTGAAATCTCTGTTATGCCATTGTTAATTGGAAATAAAACTTTTCAATGTGATGTGTTTTTTCATCAAGTTGGACGACTTAAGTCAAATGGCTAGAACTGACATAATAGAGGTATTTGTTCCAGTTGTGTTGAAACATGTTACATTTAGTCATTCTGACAATAATTTCTGAAGATTATTTCTCAATTCAATAGTGTTTGTATAACACAAATAAATTAAGTTCATCTGTATGTCACGACTTCCGCCGAAGTGTGCAGGGAACAAGGTGTGCAGGGAACAAGACAAAACAAATGGATACATGAAAAATGGAGGGGCGATGGCTAGAAAGCCGATGGCTTCGACCGCCGAACGTCGCCCGAACAAGGAGAGGAGCCGACTTCGGCGGTCGACGCCATCGGCTTTCTAGCCATCGCCCCTCCATTTTGTCTTGTTTCCTTGCACACCTGGTTTTCATTCCCCAATCAATCCATATGTATTTATTCCTCTGTTCCCCATCATGTCTTTGTGTAGGATTGTTTGTGTTATGTGTATTTTGATATTGTGGATATTGTTACGCGCATGACTTTTTGTCTATGTTCCGTGTTTGGGCACATTTTATGTTACTTTGTGCTGTCATTTTGGACCGGAATAAAAAGTGCGCCTGTTCACTACACTCTGCTCTCCTGCACCTGACTTCGCCTCCAATACACACTCCTAACACTCTAATAATGAATGTAAACCATTTTTTATTTGGTGTTCCCACTGTCCAACAGTAGATCCAAATACTCTGACATACCCAGACATACTACAGATTGTACTATTCAAAGCAAAAGCCCAGTTTGCAGATATCTCACCGCCTCACAGGTTCATTTGAGTTAAGCAGGAGAAATCTCTCCCTCTGTGCGATTTTGTAAACATTACTGGTCTGTTAATGGATTACTATACCCTACAGGTGGAAAACCTTTAATTATTGGAAAACGAGCTGATTCCTGTTAATTAAAAGACAGGATTAGCCAGTATGTAGGAGGGAGGGAGAGAATAAGGGATGGAAGGAGGAGGGAGCCACAGGCAGACAAGCTCAAGGTGACCTCTGACAAAAACATGCAAACAGCAAAGGCCGCGGCCACACAGAGACGGATGAAAACAGATAAAAATGCATATGTATTTTTCACTGTTCATATCAAAATGTCTGTGTGGCCCCGGCCCCGGCCACATTACATTACAACAGGTAGAAACTTTTTTGCTCTAGCTCCCAATTTGCTTGCCAGATATGATGCATTACTAGAGGTGCTCGCTCTGTGTCTTATTTCAGTGCTTACAGATGTTCTCCTTTCAGTGGTGAGTTACAGATTTAAAAAGGAACTTTATCCCTAATCTATGTACCCGGAGACCGAAAATGGTTAGCTTGGAACTCTCGCTATAATATCTCCCTGATTCTAGAGCTTGGACACCGTCAAGTACATAGGCTCTCAGAACATGAGCTTTGTGCAGTAAGCTTCCTCGGCTGCTCTGAGAAATCTGGCTGCAGAGCCATGACGTTTCACCAAGGATTCCACTCCAGTCCCTGCACCTTTCCCCATTCCTCCGTTATCCTATACCATGATGTCTCTCTCTCACACAGAGCTGACCCCCCCCCCCCCCCCCCACACACACAAAAACAAATGCATATCCTCTCCTCTCTCACACCCTCTCTTTTTCCGTCTTTCTCTTTTCACAGTGGAGTATATCTCATTAAGCTATAATAGGCAGCTTAGATGAGCACCCAAAGCACCACGGGCCATTACCTACTCCATTTTAAGAAGATCTATTTAGTAATAACCGCTGGTTACTGGAAATTAAGGCACCTGCCTTCCGGCCAGGCTCTGTAATCATAATCTCCGCAGACAAGTTTTACCGATGCGGCTTCACTGAGTAAGCAGGAAAGTTGAAGAGGGCGAGAGGAAATAGGTGGCAGAGGGAGAGAATGTTTGTGAGAGTGTGCAAAGGGAGAAAGGAGATAGAGAGAAGGTCAGATAAAGAATACACACACATATGAAACTGCCATAGTAAAATGTATCTATTCAATACTTGGTAGTCAGATAAGAATTGATACATTGTATTCCCTCTTAGGACAGGTGGGTTCTCTCTACAAACCAAAGAAACTACAAACCCAAAGCAGGCTGGTGCACCTGATTTTGGACCCCTGATTTTTACATTCCACACAGCTAAATCATTGCCTTCAGCAAGGCAATAACAAGTTGTTAGCGCTTAGGCTAGAACCTCCCAATCCGGCACAGACAGTCAGTTCAACATCTAGTTTTAATTTATGTTTGGTTGAGTTGTCAACTAATGTGAATTCCACTTGAAATCAAGAAATAATGGCACCATGTCATTGGACTGAGGTTAAAAGTTGGGTGGGGGGAAAGAAATGTCCATATGTTGATGACGTTTTGCAAATCCAATCAGTTTTCCACATCGACTCAACATCATCACATTGAATCATTTTGTTGAAATGATGTGGAGACAACGTTGATTCAAGCAGTTCTTGCCCAGTGGGCTACATACCTAGGCTAGGTTGCTGTAGATGTCCTCGAGCAATCACAAAATAATGAGACCAGCTAAAGCCCTGAGAATCCTCCCTCTAGTTGTGGTGACAAGTTGTGTTGAATATATAAACATCTGTACCTAGCTCCACCTACATCTCTCAGTCCAGGGCCTCTAGGAGTTCATTCTCACACTCATCAGTTCCTGCCTGACCTTTGACCTTTGCCCCGAGGGCTGATTGCTTACCAGCACAAATAATCTTTCTTCATCCCTCTCTGTGAAACCTTTTCATTGTCTTCTCCTTTTTCATTCTCTCAATCTCCTCCCCGTAGCCTGGCAAATGAGAGGTGTCCCAGACAAAAGGAAAGAGAGAGAGAGAGATAAGGGGAGAGCGTTTCTGCTGTCACAATGCCAGGGATTTGTGTGGATCCATATCGAGACAGGTTTTACACAGGCAATATGGAGATGCAGTGAAAAAGGTTATTCGAGAGAATAATGTACTGTAGCCTGCTATAGAAAACAGCAACAACCAGACAGATGAAACCCAGACAATCTCCCTAAGGCTTACGAATATCAGGTCCCTGAAGGGAAATTTCTGGTAAATCACATTCAACACATGAATAACTCTCCCATTCCATTTCTGACTTTTGCTCTCGATTTCTCATTCTTGTGCTCTCACTCTTTATTCCTTTACCAACCCATGCACTCCACCCACACACTGCTTCTGACTGCTCGAACCAGACTGTGAGTATCTGAAGGTGATGCCTTCTTCTCCTACCCACGTGTGTTGGGTATTATGCGAGGCTATGGACCTGAGAGCATTGCCCTATTGCATGGTGGTTCCTCCACTCCCCACTGTGGTCTTTCTTATTTTTTCTCTTCTCGCAGTGTGTCTCAGACTGTGCAGACATTGTGATCCAGTATGTGCTGATTATGCCAACTGCTCACTAGACTACTGCTCCCCAGCAGCAGCCCCGCTGTCTCACTGTGCCCTAGAGGTGGAGGGGAAGGGAAGCAGACACGTTGTCAAGGCCCAACATATATTAGGAGTGAGACTGAGGCTGAGCCTCAAATGTAATCCTATTCACTATAGTTAACTACTTTTACCCGGAGCCCCTACAGAGCTCTGGTCAAAGGTTTGATTTAGAGTGTCTGATCCAGTCTCCATTGCAGGTTTACTGAGTGAGGCTTACCATTAGGGATTGATTGAGTATGCTTTGTCTTTAGAAAATCCGAGGTTGGTCTAAGGTTAGGACTATCCCACAGGAGGCTGCTGAGGGGAGGACGGCTCATAATAATGGCTGGAACAGAGCAAAAATAATGGCATCAATATACCATTCTACTTATTCCGCTCCAGCCATTACCACGAGCCGTCATCCCAATTAAGGTACCACCTGTGGCCTATACCAACACACAGACCAGCTAAAACTTCAGATGAAAAACTTTCTATAAGGTTCCAGTCGAAACAAAGCCACTTTTTTATATTTATTTATTTAACTTGAACACTTGAATAAATGATTTAACACGGAAGAGACATATCATATTAATCCAATTACATTTTTCTATAATGACACAGGGCGAGACCCAGATGCAGACACCGGTAGCAGATGTTTTGAGTCTCTGATATTTATTGAAAAACAAGGGGCAGGCAAGAGGCAGGTTGAGGACAGGCATAAGTTCATAAACCAGGTCAGAGTCCAGAAGGTACAGGGCGGCAGGCAAGCTCGAAGTCAGGGCAGGCTGAATGGCCAGGCAGGTGGGTACAGAGTCAGGGCAGGCAAAGGGTCAGAACTGTGAGGACGAGGAAAAACACGCTGGTTGACTTGACAAAACAAGATGAACTGGCAACAGAAAGACAAGACACCGGTGTAAATACACAGGGAATAACAGGAACAAATTGGAGACACCTGGTGGGGGGTGGAGACAAACACAAGACAGGTGAAACAGATCAGGGTGTGACAGTATCCCCCCCTCCTACCTTGGCGCATACCTGGTTGACCGTGGTGTCAGTGGTGGAAGTCGGTGATGAGGCCCGGATCCAGGATGTCTTCAGCGGGGACCCAGCAACTCTCCATAACCCTCCCAGTCAACCAGGTACTGAAAACGCCTGCCCCGTGGTCAAACACTCAGGAGGTGTCTCACCGTGTATGCCGGATATCCATCGATGACACAGGGAGGAAGGGTGGGCCTGGAAGCATAAGACAAAGGGCTGTGAGACAAGGGCTTAATCCTGGACACATGAAAAGTGGAATGTATATGGAGGGTACAGGGTAACAGAAGACGAACAGCAGTGGGACTACCCGGAGGGGCAGGTCCCTTGTAGACAGCCATACCCTCGGCCTGAGACGATAGCGGGGAGCCAGAGTCCGGTGGCGTACCGCTTGTCGACGATACCTGGAGGTGGTCTTGAGAAGAGCCGACCGAGCTCTTTTCCAAGTACGCCAACAACGGCAGACGAACATCTGGGCCAAGGGTATGTTGACTTCTTCTTGCTCCGGGAAGAGCGGAGGCTAATACCCCATTCAGCACTTGAAAGGGTAGAGCCCAGTGGCCGAGCAGGGAAGAGTGTTCCAAGCATACTCCACCCAGACCAGTTCCTGGCTCCAGATGATGGGGTTGGTCGAGACGAGGCACCGAAGTGTCGTTTCCAGGTCTTGATTGGCACGCTCCGACTGGCTGTTGGAATGGGGATGAAACCCAGAGGACAGGCTGGCCGACAACCCAATAAGTATGCAGAATGCCTTCCAGAATCGGGACGAGAATTGAGGACCACGATCAGAGACAATGTCGACAGGGAGTCCATGGATTCGGAAGACGTGCTACACCATGAGCTGGGCCGTCTCCTTGGCTGAAGGTAACTTGGAGAGGGGGATGAAATGGTTGGCTTTAGAGAACCTATCCACTACCATCAGGATGGTGGTGTTGCCATCAGATGGAGGAAGCTCAGTGACAAAATTCAGGAAAATATGGGACCAGGGGCGATGAGGAACAGGGAGTGGCTGAAGGAGGCCAGACGGAGCTTGTCGCTGAGTTTTATTCTGGGCACACACTGTGCATCCGGCGACGAAGGCCGAGACGTCAGGAACCATAGTGGGCCACCAGAAGCGCTGTCCGAGGAAGGCCAGGGTTCAACGGGAGCCAGGGTGACAGGTAAGCCTGGAGGAATGAACCCATTCCAGGACCTGAGACCGGGCCGAATCAGGGACGAACATCCAGTTACCCGGGACCCTCCCAGGGTCGGGCTGGGAACGTTGTGCCTTGCGGACGAGGGTCTCAATACCCCAGACAACTGAAGCCGAAAGACATGAGGTAGGATGGTCTCAGAGTCAGAGGGTTTGGCAACTGAACTGTACAGGCAAGAGGGCGTCCGGCTTCACATTCTTGGACCCTGGGCGGTAGGAGATGGTGTTGAACCTGGTGAATAACAGAGCCCAACGGGCCTGCCTAGATTTACGGCGCTTGGCTGTGCAGAGATATTCTATATTTTTATGGTCAGTCCACACCAAAAATGGATGTTCCGCCCCTTCCAGCCAGTGCCTCCAGTCCTCCAGCGAACGGTACCTTGGAGAAGTGAGTGCAGAGAGAGGAGCCACCAGGTTGCTGTAGCCCCAAATTAATTGGCAGTAGAAATTAGAAAACCCCAGGAAATATTGCAGCTGCACCCTGGACGTGGGTTGGGGCCAATCCACCACCGCTCTAGCCTTTTCAGGATTATCTGAACATTCCCCTCAGCGATGACGTATCCCAGAAAGGAGATAGTAGAGCGGTGAAACTCGCACTTCTCTGCTTTCACGAACAACTGGTTCTCCAGGAGGCGCTGAAGGATGTGTTCTTGGGCAGAATGGGAGAACACAAGGATGTCATCAAGGTAGACAAACACAAAACGATTCAACAGGTCACCGGAACACATAGTTGATCAGGGCCTGGAAAACAGCTGGAGCATTGGTGAGCCCAAGGGGCATGACCAGGTTACTCAGAGTCCACTGGCAGTGTTGAAGGCCGTCTTCCACTCGTCTCCTTCGCGTATCCGAACAAGATGGTAGGCATTCCAAAGGTCCAACTTGGAAAAGATGGTTGCCCCCTGGAGATGTTCGAAAGCCGAGGATAGGAGTGGTACGGGGTAATGATTCTTAACAGTGATGTCATTTTAGGCCCCCGTAGTCGACACATGCACGCAGGGACTTGTCCTTTTCCAAAAGAAGAACCCTTCACCGGCAGGGGAGTCAGAAAGGCGAATGCTCCCAGCAGCCAGAGAGTCCTCAATGTACTCCTCCATGGCCTTGGTCTCAGGGCCAGACAGGAAATATAGCTGGCCTCTAGGCGGGGTGGTGGCCAGGAGGAGGTCAATATCGCAATTGTAGGAACGATGCGGAGGAAGGGTTGTAGCCTGAGCCTTGCTGGAAACCTCCAGGAGGTCCTGGTACTCTGCGGGAATGGCAGCGAAATCCGAGCCTTTACCTAAACCCGTAGTAGGACGTCCCGGGGGAGGCTGCGCCGCCTTATGGCAATTTGAGTGGCAGAACAGGCTCCAACCCAGGATAGAACCAGTGGTCCAGTCAATAACGGGGTTGTGCCCCTGGAGCCATGAAAATCCCAAAACAGGGATGTGGGGAGATTCAATGAGGAGAATCTGTATGGACTCACTGTGATTGCCTGATACCCGCAGGTTAAAGGGAACTGTGCTGTGCATGACTCTGTCTATGGGCATCCGTCCAGTGCTCTGGCATCCATGGGAACGGAGAGGAGTTGTGTGGAGATACCTAACTCAGATACCAGAGTAGCGTCCTTAACTCTCATCAGCCCGAGAGTCAATGAGCACCCGGAGAGATTTAGACTGGTCATCCCACAGCAGGATAACATGAAAAGGAATATGAGTAATGGGATATAGAAAACTCCCAGTCTGGCCTACCAGCGTACTCGTACCTACTGATGAACCTGGTCTTTTACTGGGTAGGTGGCTATGTAATGCCCCGCAGCACCACAATACAGACAACTGTTGGAGCTCAGCCTATGTGAACGTTCCTTAGGCGAAAATCTAGCTCTACCAGTTGCATAGGTTCCAGAGTGAACGAGTCGCCCGTCGGCTGGCTTTCGGCTCCTCTCTGAAGTACAGATGTCAGGGACTTCCGGACCTCTTCGGAGATGAACAAGCAGCAGCGGATGGGCGAGTGTGACTGAGACCAGACCTCCTCTCCCTCCTGCGTTCTCGTAGACGCCCATCAATCCTGTTAAGGCAATGGGGGAATCGAGGTCCAAAGGTAACTCCCGAGCTGCGATCTTGTCTTTTATCTCCTCCGACAGTCACGTGAAGGAAGGTATCGAACAGGGACTCTGGATTCAAGGCACTCTCGGTGGCCAACGTGCAAAAATCTACTGCGTAGTCTGCAACACTATGGGAGTTTTGTAATCCAAGTAGTTTTCGAGCCGCCTCTCTCCCGGCCCCCGGAGAATCGAACACCTTCCTCACCTCCGCCATGAAATCTTCCAGATGAAGGCAAATAGCGGATTGTTGCTCCCAAACTGCAGTAGCGCAGGACAGCGCCCTTCCAGACATTAGCATAATCAGATACGCTATCTTCGACCAATCCGAAGGGAACGAAGATGGCTGCAGCTCAAAAAATGAGGGAGCACTGGGAAAGAAACGCCCGGCAGGTTCCAGGATCCCCAGCATAACGCTCTGGGGGTGGTAAGCGGGGTTCTCGGGAAGCCGGGGTAGGCTGTTAGGGGGATTATTGAGCGTCTGGGAGGTCTCCGTTGTGGCATGCGTTTCGCCAGCGAATGGAGCCCTTCCATTAGGTTCTGAAGTAGCTCCTCATGCTTTTTAATGGTGGCTCCCCTGCAGGGAGAACTGAGAACGAGCTACCTATAAATGTGAAATATTCAGGACGTCTAAATGTTTAGTGTTTATGTGACTCGGTGTCTGGATGCTTTACCCTGAGTCAGCAATGTTGCATTCTGTTTTACTGTCATTTCAAATCAAATGAAATCAAATTGTATTGGTTATATACACATGTTTAGCATATGTTATTGTCGGTGTAGCAAAATGCTTGTGTTTCCATCTCCAACAGTGCAGTAATATCTAACACACAACAGTACACACGATACACACAAACCTAAAAGTAAAAGAATGGAGTTAAGGAATATATAAATATTAAGATGAGCATTGTCGGAGTGGCAGACAAAAATACAGTAGAATAGAATACAGTATATACATATGAGATGAGTAAAGCAAATATATAAACATTAAGGATCGGACGCTTTTGAAAATTTTCGTCTAAAATGACATACCCAAATCTAACTGCCTGTAGCTAAGGACCTGAAGCAAGGACATGCATATTCTTGATACCATTTGAAAGGAAACACTTTGAAGTTTCTGGACACGTGAAATTAATGTAGGAGAATATAACACATTAGATATGGTAAGAGATAATACAAACAAAAAAACATGTGTTTTCAAATTATTATTATTTTTTCATCTTTGAAACGCAAGAGAAAGGCCATAATAAAATAGGGGTCTAGGCGCAATTTAGATATTGGCCACTAGATGGCATCACTGTGTGTGCAAAGTTTCAGATTGATCCAGTGAACCAATCAATCAATCAAATTTATTTATAAAGCCCTTTTTACATCAGCCAATGTCAAAGTGCTGTACAGAAATCCAGCCTAAAACCCCAAACAGCAAGCAAAGCAGATGTAGAAGCACGGTGGCTAGGAAAAACTCCCTGATAAGGTCGGAACCTAGGAAGAAACCTAGAGAGGAACCAGGCTCTGAGGAGTGGCCAGTCCTCTTCTGGCTGTGCCGGGTGAAGATTATAACAGAATATGGCCATTATTTTCAAACGTTCATAGATGACCAGCAGGGTAAGATAATAATAATCGCAGTGGTTGTAGAGGGTGCAACATGTCAGCACCTCAGGAGTAAATGTCAGTTGGCTTTACATAGCCGATCATTCAGAGTTAGAGGCAGCAGGTGCTGTAGAGAGAAAGTCCAAAACAGCAGATCCGGGACAAGGTAGCACGTCCAGTGAACATGTTAGGGTTCCATAGCCGCAGGTAGAACAGTTGAAACTGGAGCAGCAGCATGACCAGGTGGACTGGGGACAGCAAGGAGTCATCAGGTCAGGTAGTCTTGAGTCACGGTCCTAGGGCTCAGGTCCTTTGAGAGAAGAGAGAAAGAGAAACAGAGAAAAAGAGAGCGATAGAATTAAAGGGAGCATACTTAAATTCCCACAGGACACCGGATAAGACAGGATAAATACTCCAGATATAACAGACTGACCCTAGCCCCTCGACACATAAACTACTGCAGCATAAATACTGGAGGCTGAGACAGGAGGGGTCGGGAGACACTGTGGCCCTGTCCGACTATACGCCTGAGACATGGCCGAGTACAGCCCACGAAAATCTCCATTACGGCACGAACCCAAGGGGGGTGTCAACCCGGACAGGAAGATCACATCAGTGACTCAACCCACTCAAGTGACGCACCTCTCCTAGGGACGGCATGGAAGAGCACCAGTAAGCCAGTGACTCAGCCCCCGTAATAGGGTTAGAGGCAGAGAATCCCAGTGGAGAGAGGGGAACTGACCAGACAGAAACAGTAAGGGTGGTTCGTCGCTCCAGTGCCATTCCGTTCACCTTCACACTCCTTGGCCAGGCTACGCTCAATCATAGGACCTAGACCGAGTCTGCGGCTCTCACATGGATAGGCAGACCATTCCATAAAAACTGAGCTCTATAGGAGAAAGCCCTGCCTCCAGCTGTTTGCTTAGAAATTCTAGGGACAGTAAGGTGGCCTGCGTCTTGTGACCATAGCATATGTGTAGGTATGTTACGGCAGGACCAAAACCCCACAAAAAAAAACAAGACCCATTTTTAGTTTGTCATGTAACACCAGTTAATTTAATTACATTTCTTGTCAAAAGCAACAAAACATTTTTTTTCGCAGGCCATATCCAGTATCTGTGTGCAAATAAAGTCAATAAAATAATAGCTACATAGATAAACAACACCTGCTAGGTGATTATGCAGTGTGTGTGTGCCTACCTGTCAATAGAACATACTGGCAACGAAAGAAAGAAACACAAGAACAACAAACTCTGTTCTTAGTATCTGCCATTACTGGAATTATCCCTTTCACTGATAACCATTTTTATGAAAAAGTTCTGCTTGTGACTATCTGAGTAACTTTGGATATGAGCATGTGAACTGAATTAAATCATAAGTTTGAAAGACATAGTGCAAACATTGAGTTTTTTTCCTTGTGTCCCTGCAAAGATCTCTGACCCTCCAGAGTCTCTGTCACAGCTCCAGTGGAGAGGGACAGGATAGAGGGGACAGGGTCAGTGGACATTCACCTCTACCCTACCTGCCCATCTGGACATGTTGCTCCACCGAGACGTTCCACCAGACAGGGGGACAAGGGGGTACAGGGTACACCTGCAGGGGGTGGAGGAGGAAGTTAGGGGAGTGATTCAGCACTTTAGCAGTGAACTGAACACACATTTACTGTACCTTACGCACAACCTACAATACACACACCCTGAACACACACACATCTCCAGACGGTGTCCTCACAGTACAGTGCTTAGCTCCATTGTGATGTTGGCTTTGGATGCCGTCAGAGAATCTCACGCTCAGGCAAGCGGATTAAAGGCCTGCTTCTGTGGAGTGGGCAGCAGGAGAACTCGCTCCCGGCTCCTAGTTACCCAAAAGAGATACCCTTACAGCTGCTTCCTTCACAATCCCACTAGGTCAGATTAGCTCACTCTCACAGCACTGAGTAAAGACAGTGAAACAAGTTCAGTGAAGCTAGACTGTAACCGTTGGCATTCTGGCAAGCTTAGAGAAGTTTTTGGTTTTCATACAGCTGCTTTATGGAAGTAAAACTTGATTAGTTCACTGAAAACGAAGGATGGAAGGGAATGAAAGAGAGTGAAGGGACACAACTGTTGACCGTTTCTAGGCAAGCTGGCTGTTTTTCTCACATAACTGTTTTTAGATAATAATATAACTTGATCAATTAACAAAAAATGTAAGATTGTTTGACACAAAAGAGTGCTAAGGTACGCTGACATTGTCCAGACATGCTTTTGTTCTCATATGAATAGTAGCTTTATAGTTCATTAAAGACAGAAGATGGAACTAACAAGAGTGAAGGTACACAATAACAGTTGCTAAATTAAAATAACATGAAATTAAGTCATCGGGGTTGGGGAGTAACGGATTACATGTACTCAGTTACATGTAACTGATTACCCAAAAACTGTAATCCGTTACGTTACCAGCAAAAAAATAGTAATCAGATTATAGATACTTTTGTAAAACTAGATGATTACTTCTAGGATTAATTTTAAATTCAGAAAGGATGTTTGTGAGAGAAAAAAAACACCTTTCAAATCAGCATTGAAAAAGGTAAAGTTTGTTCCGCTTGAGTGAGTCCGACCAGGTGTTGGGTTAAATGCAGATAACACATTTCAGTTGAATGCATTCAGTTGTACAACTGACTAGGTATCCCCCTTTCACTATGATGACACACCAAATCCCTTTGATTCCATAAGAGCAGCATTTCTTTTTCAACCATGTTTTGAAGAAATTGGCCCAATCAGTCTTGCATTAAAGGGATAATTCACCCAGACAACCACATTACACATGGGTTTTCTTACCTGCAAGCAGTCTATGAACACGCTATGACAGCAATCCATGCTTTGGTTTAGTTTCACTGGCACTGTTTCCACATGCTAACATTTAGCATTTGTGGCACAAATCCAATTCAAGTCATAGGAGCGATGTGAGCATTTTCCTGCTTACAGGGTAGAGAAATGTTTTTTTAACAGTGAGTCATACTTAGACCAAGGTCTCTTTTACAGATGAGCCCTGAATTACATAAATTACAGAAAATAGACACATCAAAATACAAAATGCAAACAGAAAGAACAACATGGTCATAAAAAACTAACACATTCATCAGTAATAAGGTACTCAACCAGGCTTCTGAAATGCCCTAGAGGCACCAAAATATCAAATTGAAGAAAAAAAAATTCTACAAATAAGGTGCAAGAAAGCTAAAAGCTGATTTACCTAACTCAGTCGAGTCCAAAGGAATTTCCAGAGTTAACCATCCCTGAGACGAGATGTCTAAAGTTAAGTAAAGATGTTAGCTACAGTGGGACTTTTTGTAAAAGGGCTTTATAAATAAATTTAAAAAAAGGCAATGTATCAACCTACGTGACAACAAAGAGGGCCAACCAACTTTCTGGTAGAGAGAATGCAGTGATGAGTGCTAAAATTGTTGCACGACAAACAGCGCAGTGTGCTATTATGAAATGCATCTAACGGCTTTAATGAAGTGGCAGTTGCGTTCATATAGATGATGTCACCGTAGTCTAGGACCAATAGGAACGTCGACTGAATAATCTGCTTTCCACTATTTAGTGAGAGGCAGGACCTATTTCTATAGAAGCCCATTTTCATTCTCAGCTTCTTAACGAATTCATCAAGGACAACTTTTCATCAAAGACAACTTATCATCTATTCAGATGCCCAGATATTTGTAAGCAGGGACACGATCAATATGGACACCATCCAAAGTACATACAGTATGTGTCACTTATACTCCCTCTCCGGCCTCTAGGTCATCAGGCTGCTGATTAACCCGCACACCTGTCACCATTGTCAAGCGACACCAGCACCTCACGACACTCACCTGGACTCCATCAACTCCTTGATTATCTTCCCTATATCTGTCACTCCCCTTGGTTCTTTCCTCAGGTGTTATTGACTCTGTTTCATGTCGGTGCCTTGTCTGTGTTTCATGTTTGTTTTATTTAGTTAAACACTCACTCCCTGTACTTGCTTCCCAACTCTCAGCGTACTCATTACAATATGCTTAACTCATCAGAGTTATTTTTATGTGCTCTAGAGAACAACATATACTTAGGTTTTACCTGCATTCAGTACTCATTTCAGGTCAAAAAAGTTTTTCTGTATTACAATGAAGGCGGACTGTAGTTCAGCACTCACTTCTGTCATCATGAAGTGCTTTGAGAGACTAGTCAAGGATCATATCACCTCCACACTACCTGACACCCTAGACCCACTCCAACTTGCTTACCGCCCCAATAGGTCCACAGACGACGCAATCGCCATCACACTGCACACTGCCCTAACCCATCTGGACAAGAGGAATACCTATGTAAGAACGCTGTTCATCGATTACAGCTCAGCATTTAACACCATAGTGCCATTAAGCTCGAGACCCTGGGTCTCGACCCAGCCCTGTGCAACTGGGTCCTGGACTTCCTGACGGGCCGCCCCAGATGGTGAGGGTAGGTAACAACAACTCCACCCCGCTGATCCTCAACACTGGGTCCCCACAAGGGTGCGTTCTCAGCCCTCTCCTGTACTCCCTGTTCACCCACGACTGCGTGGCCATGCACGCCTCCAACTCAATCATCAAGTTTGCAGACGACACTACAGTGGTAGGCTTGATTACCAACAATGACGAGACGGCCTACAGGGAGGAGGTGAGGGCCCTCGGAGTGTGGTGTCAGGAAAATAACCTCACACTCAATGTCAACAAAACAAAGGAGATGATCGTGGACTTCAGGAAACAGCAGAGGGAGCAGCCCCCTATCTACATTGACGGGACAGTAATGGAGAGGGTGGAAAGTTAAGTTCCTCGGCGTACACATCACGGACAAACTGAAATGGTCCACCCACACAGACAGTGTGGTGAAGGCAGCGCAACAGTGCCTCTTCAACCTCAGGAGGCTGAAGAAGTTTGGCTTGTCACCTAAAACCCTCACAAACTTTTACAGATGCACAATTGAGAGCATCCTGTCGGGCTGTATCACCGTCTGGTACGGCAACTGCACTGCTTTCAACCGCAAGGCTCTCAGACAGCGTGGTGAAGAAGACGCTGCTGCCACTTTAATAATGGAAAAATGTATGTAATCAATGTATCACTAGCCACTTTATATAATGCTTAATACCCTACATTACTCATCTCATAGGTATATACTGTACACTACACCATCTACTGCATCTTGATGTAATTAAATGTATCACTAGCCACTTTAAACAATGCCACTTTATATAATGTTTTCATACCCTACATTACTCATCTAACCATGTGTATGTGACAAATACATTTGATTTGATTTGATTTTAGATAGTGTCTGGTCCACCGTGGTGGCAATAGCATACACAACAGTATCATCTGCATACAAGTGCAGGTAAACATTTTTTTTTATAGACAACTCAATATTGTTAATGTAAACGGCAAAAAGTACAGGACCCAGAATCGCGGGACACCTTTTGTAATATCCAGGAAAAACTGAACACTATGTCATTTTGTAATTTGTGTCAACTATCCCTTTAAGACAATAACATAAACAACAGAGTAGGCTAAAAAGCCCTTCGTTTTGGCGTTATGTTCAGGTCTTATACTGTGCTGCTGTGTTGACATTGTCCAGACAATCTGTTATTTTTCATAGGAGCAGTTGTTAAATGAGAATAAAAGTTAATGAATGAATTAAAGAGTGCATTATCAAACAGTGCTGCTACCTACACAGCCCACAGGCAGTCTGGGTAACGTAGGCGTCATGCCCCCCTCTGCTCCTGAGCTGAGCTAGAGTACAGTATACTGCAGCCCACCACAGTGTCCCTGTATGACATGGGGCACGGTTTTACTCATCCAAAAGAACCCACACAGACATTGAGAAAAATAACCATAACATTTGAGATGAATGGGTCGCCGCATTATGCAAAACACAAAATACAAAATACTGTGACTGGAGATTGTATCAGGTGGAATGCAATTTTTCACAGCAATACACAGTGGAGTTATGGGCTGTTACATGATGAAAGAGGAGAGACAGATGAGAGGGAGGGGAAGGGAGGAGGAAGAGATAGTGAGAACAGAAAGAAAGTAGGAATGAAACAGATGGCCATTTTTTTCTGCTTACAGAATGGCATCCCATTACCACCAAATGTAATCTCATCTCAGTAAAACTGCGACAGATGTATTTGAATATGGCCACACAGAGGAGTTAAGAGACGGGAGAGGATGTTGACGGCAAGGACAACATTACATTCATCTCTTTCACTCTGCCACTTCTCTGCATTAGATAGGAGAATGTGGCGAGACACAGGGATAGGTGTTTGAAACGACACACATCAACTCAGCGCAGTGAGGAGAGGGAGTTTGGAGGGTTCAGGTTGTTAGTGTCGGTGACTTCCCTCTGTTGTGAACAGTGTTCTTAGGCAGCACATAACATAAGCACACACACATCTACACACACATTCATCCTCATTCTCCCTCCCCTCTGTCTTTTTCTCTCTATACATAATGTCTCTAAGTCCCCCCCCCCTGTCTCTATTTCTTTCCCTCTCTCACACATTCCTCTGTCTCTCCCCCTGTCTCTCACCTCCTTACCCTCTCTTTCATCGGTCTACACTCAAACCACATAACACACGCACGCATGCAAACACACACACACTCACGCACGCAAAACCGTCAACTATTCTCACTTTTTGCCAAAGCTTCCAAAAGTATCTGACACCCTCAGCAGTGTTGCCTGATGGTACCTCTCAACGCGTCTCATTTACAGCTAGAGTAAACCGCACGGAAAAAAACACACAGAATGCAGAAGGTGAAAGTCATATTGCCAAGCAGATTAACCAATTTCAACCATAACCAGTATGAATTACTTTGCCGGAATGAATCACTGAAACTGCTGAAAAGTATGTGTGTGTGTGTGTGTGTGAAACAGGCAGAGTGAGAGAAAATGACAGAAGATGAGTTGGAGAGAGGAATGTGTCCACAGGTACTGAGACCCCTTGGCTTTTTACATGTTGTTGTGTTACAGCCTTATTCTACAAATTCTTCTTTTTTTTATCCTCAGCAATCTACACACAATAGCCCATAATGACAAAGTGAAAACATTCATACATTTTTGCAAATGTAAAAAAAAGCATTCAGACCCTTTGCTATGAGACTTGAAATTGAGATCAGATGCATTCTGTTTCCATTGATTATCCTTCAGATGTTTCTACAACTTGATTGGAGTCCACCTGTGCTGAATTCAATTGATTGGACATGATTTGGAAATGCACATGCCTGCAATAAGGTTGACAGTGCATGTCAAAGCAAAAACCAAGCCATGAGGTCAAAGGAATTGTCCTTAGAGCTCAGAGACTGGATTGTGTCGAGGCACTGATGGCTGTCACACCCTGACCTTAGAGAGCCTTTTTATATCTCTATTTGGTTAGGTCAGGGTGTGATTTGGGGTGGGCATTCTATGTTTTGTTTTCTATGATTTTGTGTTTCTATGTTTTGGCAGGGTATGGTTCTCAATCAGGGACAGCTGTCTATCGTTGTTTCTGATTGGGAACCATACTTAGGTAGCCCTTTTTCCCTCCTTTCGTTGTGAGTAGTTGTCTTTGTTTGTGGCACTATAGCCCTTAAGCTTTACGGTCGTTTTGTATGGTATATTGTTTTTGTTGGTGTCATTTTTAATAAAGGGAAAATGTATGCTCACCACGCTGCGCTTTGGTCCAGTTCTTTCGACGGCCGTGACAGTGGCCTCCATCATTCTTAAATGGAAAAGACCACCAAGACTCTTCCTAAAGCTGACCGCTCAGCCAAACAATCGGGGGCGAAGGGCCTTGGTCAGGGAGGTGGCCAATAACCCAATGTCACTCTGACAGAGCTCTAGAGTTCCTCTGTGGACATGGGAAAACCTTCCATAAGGACAACCTTCTCTACAACACTCCACCAATTAGCCCTTTATGGTAGAGTGGCCAGACGGAAGCCACTCCTCAGTAAAAAGCACATGACGGCCCGCTTGGAGTTTGCCAAAAGGCACCTAAAGGACTCTCAGACCATGAGAAACAAGATTTTCTGGTCTGATGAAACCAAGATTGAACACTTTGGCCTGAATGCCAAGTGTCACAGGAAACATGGCACCATCCCTACGGTGAAGTATGGTGGTGGCAGCATCATGCTGTGGGGATGTTTTTCAGCGGCAGGGACTGGGAGACTAGTCAGGATCAAGGCAAAGAAAACCTGCTCATGACCTCAGACTGGTGCAAAGGTTCACCTTCCAACAGGACAACGACCATAAGCACACAGCCAAGAAAAGACAGGAGCGGCTTCAGAACAAGTTTCTGAATGTCCTTGACTGGCCCAGCAAGAGCCCGGACTTGAACCCGATCGAACATCTCTGGAGAGACCTGAAAATGGCTGTGCAGCGACTCTCTCCATCCAACCTGACAGAGCTTGAGAAGATCTGCAGAGAAGAATGGGAGAAACTCCCCAAACGCAACTGTGCCAAGCTTGTAGCGTCATATCCAAGAAGACTCGATGCTGTAATCGCTGCCAAAGGCGCTTGAACAAAGTACTGAGTAAAAGGTCTGAATACTTATGTAAATGTGATATTTTTATTTTTATAAATTATTTGTTTTTGCTTTGTCATTATGGGTATTGTGTGTAGACTGATAAGGGGGAAAAACAATTGAATCAGAATACTTTCCAAAGGCACTTTATATCCAATAGCAGATGGTAGCAGGTGTCCATGTTAGGTAAAAGTAATCCTGGCCAAGAAGTAATAGTTTTACCCTCTTCCACCATTTGTTTTCTTGTAATGACTGAGTGTGGATCTCCACCACGTTGAATTGCATGACTCCGGTGCCAAAGAAAAAGGTTTTTAATGATAATGAGAATTTTCTGTAGAACTCCACATCCTGGTAGAATGCAGGCTTGCAGTATACATGTTCACACGTAGGTTTCATTTATTCCACTAGGACTGTATATGTTGTTTTATACATCACTTAAAAACCTTTGTTTGATCTAAGATGTTTTGTTATCATACTGTCCGCCTCAGCCCTTACATCACCCTGGCTGAGTCATCACCGTAGCAATGGATTGTGCATTTTATGGTGTCTCCTGGTGATGTACACAGAGAGTTAACGTTAATCATATGCATGTCAATCTCTCCTGGCTCAAAGTGGAGGAGATTGGCTTCATCACTACTTGTACCTATGAGAGGTATTGGCATGTTGAATGCACTGAGCTGTCTGTTTGAACTACTGGCACACATTTCGGACATCCGTGCATACCCCACAAGACATGCCACAAGAGGTCTCTTCACAGTCCCCAAGTCCAGAACAGACTATGGGAAGTGCACAGTACTACAGGGAGCCATGACTACATGGAACTCTATTCCACATCAAGTAACTCATGCAAGCAGTAAAATAACATGAAAAAAACAAATAAAAATACACCTTATGGAACAACGGGGACTGTGAAGCAACACAAACACAGGCACAGACGCATGCATAAACACACACAATAACATATGCACTATACACACACACGTACACATGGATTTTGTGTTGTAGATATGTGGTAGTGGAGTAGGGGCCCGAGGACACACACTTGGTGTGTTTGTGAAAGCTGTTGTGAATGTGTTGTAATGTTTTTAAAATTGTATAACTGCCTCAATTTTGCTGGACCCCAGGAAGAGTAGCTGCTGCCTTGGCGAACTATCACGGATTACAAAGGGAAACCCAGCCTCGAGCTGCCCAGCGATGCGAGTCTACCAGATGAGCTAAAGGCCTTCTATGCTCGCTTCGATGCAAGCAACACTGAACCATGCAACAGCTGTTCTAGATGATAGTGAGATCTCGCTCTCCGCAGCCGATTTCAGTAAAACAGGTTAAACAGGTGACCTTTAACCTCTAACACCTCCCAAACCCGGATCCGGGAGCACCCCCATCAGTAGAAAAGCTACTAGCATAGCCTAGCATAGCGTCACAAGTAAATACTAGCATCTAAATATCATTAAATCACAAGTCCAAGACACCAGATGAAAGATACACATCTTGTGAATCCAGCCATCATTTCTGATTTTTAAAATGTTTTACAGGGAAGACACAATATGTAAATCTATTAGCTAACCACGTTAGCAAAAGACACCACTTTTTTTACTCCACCAGTTTTTTACTCCATCAGTAGCTATCACAAATTCGACCAAATAAAGATATAAATAGCCACTAACCAAGAAAAAACTTCATCAGATGACAGTCTGATAACATATTTATTGTATAGCATATGTTTTGTTAGAAAAATGTGCATATTTCAGGTATAAATCATAGTTTACCATTGCAGCCACCATCACAACTCTCACCAAAGCGACTAGAATAACTACAGAGAGCAACGTGTATTACCTAATTACTCATCATAAAACATTTCTTAAAAATACACAGCGTACAGCAATTGAAAGACACAGATCTTGTGAATCCAGACAATATTTCAGATTTTCTAAGTGTTTTACAGCGAAAACACAATATAGCGTTATATTAGCTTACCACAATAGCAAACATCACACCAGCATTGATTCAAGGCAAAAATAGCGATAACGTATAAACCACCAAAATATATTAATTTTTTCACTAACCTTCTCAGAATTCTTCAGATGACAGTCCTGTAACATCATATTACACAATGCATATAGAGTTTGTTCGAAAATGTGCATATTTAGCGGCACAAATCGTGCTTATACAATGAGAATAGTGTCCAAATCCTCAAGCAATCTGTCCGGCGCCATCTTGGAAAGGCACCTATTCTTATCGAAAACTATTCATAAACTTGACTAAAAAAATACAGGTTGGACAGCAATTGAAAGACAAATTAGTTCTTAATGCAATCGCTGAATTACATTTTTAAAATTAACGTTACTGCGCAATACAACGTGCGATAAAGCAAGGCTACACTGCAAGTAATGGCGTCTTATGCATTTGACTTTTTTCAACAGAACAATGAATTATCAGCATAAATAGTTCTTACTTTTTGATGACCTCTCATCAGAATCTTGGGATAGGTGTCCTTTGTCCAAAAGAATCGTTGCTGGGTTGGAGAAAGTCATCTTCCACGTTGCAATTAGCAGTAAACAATAGCATGCGAGAGAGAGATACCCAACTTCCTACAACGCCAGAAAATGAAATACCCGAAAATCGCAATATACTGACATAAACTGATATAACTCGGTTTAAAATAACAAGATTATGATGTCTTTAAAGCCTATATCGAATAAAAACAGAGCCGGATATATCTAGGAGCTAAAACGGGAGCTTCTAAAACGACATGCCAAGGTCCTCCCTGCGTCAGAGCGAAGAATCAAAAGAGAGGACACTTTGATTCCAATCAATTTATAGACTTTCGGATCTGCCTAGAGACTCCATTTCAAGGCCCTCTATTCGCTGACACCCAGGGGAAGGCGTATGCAGTGCATCTCAACCAATAGAAGACAGGCAGAGTTATACACAGGTCTGAGAACAGGTTGGAAAATTCTGCATTCTCAACTCCACATAGGGAAATTGCTCTAAGTCCAGTTCTGTTTCACGCACAGACATAATTCAAACGGTTTTAGAAACTAGAGAGTGTTTTCTATCCAATAGTAATAATAATATGCATATTGTACGAGCAAGAATTGAGTACGAGGCAGTTTAATTTGGGAACGTCAAGAAAACATAGTGCTAACAGCTCCCCCTATTGACAAGAATTAAACAGGTTAACATTCACAAGGCTGCAAGGCCAGACGGAATACCAGGACGTGAACTCAGAGCATCCGCCGACCAGCTGGCAAGTGTCTTCACTGACATTTTCAACCTATCTCTGAACCCGTTTGTAATACCGACTTGTTTCAAACAGATCACCGTAGTCTCCGTGCCCAAAAACACCAAGGAAACCTGCCCAAATGAGTATCGCCCTGTAGCACTCACATCTATAGCCAGGAAATTCTTTGAAAGGCTGGTCATGGCTTACATCAACACCATCATCCCAGACACCCTGGACCCACTCCAATTCGCATACCACCCCAACAGATCAACAGATGAGGGTGTTTGCTTAGTCCCCTCCTGGTTCACCCACAACCGCATGGCCGCGCACGACTCCAACACCATTAAGTTTGCTGTCGACATGGTTGTCATCGACAATGAGGCACCCTACAGGGAGAAGGTCAGAGACCTGTCAGTGTGGTGCCAGGACCACAACCTCTCCCTCAACGTCAGAGGGGGTCGAGAGCTTCAAGTTCCTGGGTGTCCACATCACTAAGGAATTAACACACACCCAAACAGTTGTGTAGAGGGCACGTCAGCGCCTCTTCCCCCTCAGGAGGCTGAAAAGATTTGTCATGGGCCCTCAGCTCCTCAAAAAGTTACCCAGCTGAACCATTGAGAGCATCTTGACTGGCTGCATCACCGCTTGATACGGCAGCTGCAAGGCAAGGTGCTACAGTGGATGGTGAGTAGGGCCAAGTACCGCACTGGGCCGAGCCCCCTGCCATCCAGGCCCTCTACACCAGCCGGTGTCAGAAGAAGGCCCCAAAAATGGTCAAAGACTCCAGACACCCAAGCCATAGACTGTTCTCTCTGCTACCGCATGGCAAGCGATACAGTTGAGTAGAGGGCACGTCAGCTTCTACCCCCAAGCCATAAGATTGTAAAACAAGAATGTTAAATAGCTCATCAAATGGCTACATGGACTACCTGCATTGACCCTTTTAGCACTAACTCTCTTGCACTGACTCTATGCACACACACTGGACTCTACCCACACACTCACACATACAGTACTTACAATGACATCCCAACAAAGACATACGCACAGACTATATATGCCCACACATTTATATTGATGCCACACACACACACATAGCAGGCGCACTCATGCATACTGACATTACACACACACACACACACACACACACACACACATCCACACACACACACACACACACACACACACACACACACACACACACACATGCTGCTGCTACTGTCTATCTATCCTGTTGTCTAGTCACCGCTACCTTCATGACCTCATACCCCTGCACATCGACTCGGTACTATACATCCAAGGGCCAGCCACGCTTCTTTGTTCTGAGCCAATTGCAATTTTCCTCTTTGTGGCACGTGACCAAATAACTGAACAGTAGTCCAGGTGCGACAAAACTTGGGTCTGTAGGACCTGCCTTGTTAATAGTGATATTTTTGTCTTTGTTCAGGAGTAGGACCAGGCAAAATTGCATATAAATGGACCGAGGCTTATTTTGGATATCCAACTAAAATCTTGATTCTCCCTGAAAAGGCCTATCTGAGATGATAAAAAGGAGAAGTGTGATTGGATAGATTGTAATCTCTGCCAGGTAATTTCTTGTCCAAAGTCACCAGTTATCACGGCTCAGGCTAAGACCGAGATGCAGACACAGGAGGTGGATAGTGCGAGTCTCAGAGTTCATTCAAGTACAAGGGGCAGGCAAAAGTCGTAATCCATATCAGATTCAGGCAGGTACAGGACAGCAGGCAATCGGGAAACAGGAGAAAGGGCTGTGAGACGGGTTTAATTCTAGATACAGTACCAGTCAAAAGTTAGGACACATCTTCTCACACGTAGGTTTCATTTATTCCACTAGGACTGTATATGTTGTTTTATACATCACTTAAAAACCTTTGTTTGATCTAAGATGTTTTGTTATCATACTGTCCGCCTCAGCCCTTACATCACCCTGGCTGAGTCATCACCGTAGCAATGGATTGTGCATTTTATGGTGTCTCCTGGTGATGTACACAGAGAGTTAACGTTAATCATATGCATGTCAATCTCTCCTGGCTCAAAGTGGAGGAGATTGACTTCATCACTACTTGTACCTATGAGAGGTATTGGCATGTTGAATGCACTGAGCTGTCTGTTTGAACTACTGGCACACATTTCGGACATCCGTGCATACCCCACAAGACATGCCACAAGAGGTCTCTTCACAGTCCCCAAGTCCAGAACAGACTATGGGAAGTGCACAGTACTACAGGGAGCCATGACTACATGGAACTCTATTCCACATCAAGTAACTCATGCAAGCAGTAAAATAACATGTAAAAAACAAACAAATATGGAATCATGTAGAAACCAAAAAAAGTGAATAAAATATATTTTAGATTTGAGGTTCTAAGTAGCCACCCTTAGCCTTGATGACAGCTTTGCACACTCTTGGCATTCTCTCAACCAGTTCAGGTGTGCCTTGTTAAAAGTTCATTTGTGACAAGGTAGAGGTGGTATACAGAAGATAGCCCTTCCCTTCTTAATGCATTTGAGACAATCAGTAGTGTTGTGACAAGGTAGGGGTGGTGTACAGAAGATAGCCCTAGTTGGTAAAATACCATGTCCATATCATGGCAAGAAGGAAAAGTGAAAGTCCATCATTAATGAAGGTCAGTCAATCTGGAAAATTTTGAGAACTGAACGTTTCTTCAAGTGCAAATCATCAAGCGCTATGATGAAACTGGCTCTCATGAGGACCGCCACAGGAAAGGAAGACCCAGAGTTACCTCTGCTGCAGCGGATATGTACCAGCCTCAGAAATTGCAGCCCAAATAAATGCTTCAGAGTTCAAGTAACAGACACATCTCAACATCAACAGTTCAGAGGAGACTGCGTGAATCAGGCCTTCATGGTTGAAATGCTGCAAAGAAACCACTACTAAAGGACACCAATAATAAGAAGAGACTTGCTTGGGCCAAGAAGCACGAGCAATGGACATTAGACCGGTGGAAAACTGTCCTTTGGTCTGATGAGTCCAAATTTTAGATTTTTGGTTCCAACCGGCGTGTCTTTGTGAGACGCAGAGTAGGTGAATGGATGATCTCTGCATGTATGGTTACCACCGTGAGCATGGAGGATGTGTGATGGTGTGGGGCTGCTTTGCTGGTGACACTGTCTGTGATTTATTTAGAATTAAAAGCACACTTAACCAGCATGGCTACCACAGCATTCTGCAGCGATACACCATCCCATCTGATTTGCACTTAGTGGGACTATCATTGGTTTTTCAACAGCACAATGACCCAACACACCCCCAGGCTGTGTAAGGGCTATTTGACCAAGAAGGAGTGTGATGGGGTGCTCAGCATATGCGGGAACTCCTTCAAGATTGTTGGAGAAGCATTCCAGGTGAAGCTGGTTGAGAGAATGCCAAGAGTGTGCAAAGCTTTCATGAAGGCAAAGGGTGGCTACTTTGAAGAATCTCAAATATATTTTGATTTGTTGAACACTTTTTGGGTTACTACAATATTCCATGTGTTATTTCATAGTTTTGATGTCTTCACTATAACTCTACAATGTATAAAATAGTACAAAAATTAAGAAAAACCCTTGATTGAGTAGGTGTGTCCAAACTTTTGACTGGTACTGTATATATGGACAAATCGGAGGGGACACGTGCCCATGTGCTCCCTATCGGCATGAAGCCTCTGATTGAAATAACTGTGCAGATGCAAAGTTTGTGAAGAGAATTTTGGTAAAATCTCCCTCCGTTTTTTTATATTAAATATCTACTACGAATTAAGATTCAAAGATGTCTGCAGATGTCAGCTATGACATAACAACCTCGACTCTTTTGGTTATTGAACTAGAGTAAGTGAAGTGCATTTACGCTCAGTAACAGAATCACAGTAACAACATTTCATCATGGGTCCCTGATCTGTACTATACAGAAATGCAAAGTTATGGAAATGAATATCATTCTCTTCATGGTGATGTGTCCTGAATAGGCACAAAGATATAAATATGCAATATCCTCCTTTGCGTATTTGGTTATTATTCTACACACTGGCTATTATTCAAATGAGCTCTGCCCCCAAATAAGATTACATTTGGTTGGTCCGGACCGAATCAAATCTAAATCCATCATAGACGTTTATGTTTGGACATCTTAGCACAGCACACTAGGGTAGAGTACAGTAAAGTAGAATATAGTTCAGTTGAGTACAGTACAATTCAATACAGTACTGCTCCCGAGTGGCTCCGTGGTCTAAGGCACTGCATCTCAGTGCAAGGGGCGTCACTACAGTCTCTGGTTCAATTCCAGGCTGTATCACACCCGGCCGTGATTAGGAGTCCCATAGGGTGGCGCACAATTGGCCCAGCGTCGTCCGGGTTCGGCCGTCGTTGTAAATAAGAATTTGTTCTTCACTGACTTGCCTAGTTAAATATAGGTTAAATTAAAAACTGTACTCTGATCTACAGTACTGTACTGATCTATACACTACTGTACCTACTTTACTGTCTGTTCTGTACTGTACTCTACTGTGCACTTCTGTGCTGTCCAAACTTGTGAAACATAGACGTCTATGTTTGGGCCAAATCAAGGCCAGTCCAAGAAACGACATCTGTGGAAGACCGGGAGGACAGACCAAATTTCCACTACTTTTTCAAATTCCATGGACATTGGTGAGAGCTCAGTAAGTGAGGATGATGGTTACAGTAAACGGAAAGAGATGGGGCTCATGGGTAGGTGTCAGTAAGAGTCAGGAGAGGTGACATTAACACAGAGAGAGAGAGAGAGAGAGAGAGAGAGAGAGAGAGAGAGAGAGAGAGAGAGAGAGAAAAACACAGTTATGAGCTGAACATAACTGTGTGCCAGTGGAATGGGGGACAATAGCAGATGACCCAACTGTGGTTTGTGACTACTATGATTTCGCATCGTAGCCAATTCAATTGCAGTAATACCGTTACAGATTATTATTGTTTTTTACAGGTAACAGAATTACAAGTTTTATTCACTTAATAATTCATAAACAAAATGTATATAAGTTAAAACTATAACTCATTGGTAGGTCTACCTTTACTTGTTAGAAAATATTTTAACACTAGAGAAGCCGAGAGCGAGGCAAAACGAATGTAAATTTTTTTGTACTCTGCCATTTTTAAAGTCATGTCCCCTCCGTACTTGACTTTTCCTAACTATGTCCATGTTAGAATCTTAATATCACAAACAGAATTGCATTTTAATCGATAGTAATTTGAATGCACAGTGATACCGTGACGAGATCCCGAGGCCCGTTGTCGTGCCATTCATCTGCCCGCCATCACTTCTTGTTTCAGCATGATAAAGCCCCATGTCGCAAGGTTCTGTACACAGTTCCTTGAAGCTGAAACTGTCCCAGTTCTTCCATGGCCTGCATACTCACCAGACATGTCACCCATTGAGCATGTTTGGAGTGCTCTGGATCTAAGTTTATGACAGCGTGTTCCAGTTCCCGTCAATATCTAGCAACTTCGCACAACCTTTGAAAAGGAGTGGGACAACAGCCTGATCAACAGCCTGATCAACTCTATGCGAAGGAGATGTGTCGCGCTGCATGAGGCAAATGGTGATCACATCAGATACTGGCTGGTTTTCTGATCCACCTGCCTAACTTTGTTTTAAGGTATCTGTGACCAACAGATGCATATCTGTATTCCCAGTCACGTGAAATCCATAGATTAGGGCCTAATTTATTTATTTCAGTTGACTGATTTCCTTATATGAACAGTAACTCAGTAAAAATGTTGAAATGTTTGCATGTTGCATTAGTTTTTGTTAAGTATAATTTCACACACATACAAATAATAATAATAATCCAAATAATAATAATAATCATAATAATAATAATAATAATAAAGACAATACTAAAGTGACAATGGGTGACAATATTATCACTTGTCAAATTGTATATGAAGAGAAATCCTCCTACAGATTGACATGCCGGTAAGACGTTTCGATCATATACTGTAGTTTCATAAAGAGCAGATTCTGCAGTTTCTAAAACACTTACCTTTGTCAAATAACTCAACAAATTGAAGACGTGAGCTCTATTTCAATATATAACTTTTTCCAAGAATATCCGCTGTTCTATGTGCTCTACATATGAGCATGCGGCAGGTGTCCACGTACAAAGTTGGTCCCCCCTTTGCTGCTATAACAGCCTCCACTCTTCTGGGAAGGCTTTCCACTAGATGTTGGATAATTGCTGCGGGGACTTGCTTCCATTCAGCCACAAGAGCATTAGTGTGGTCGGGCACTGATGTTGGGCGATTAGGCCCGGCTCGCAGTCGGCATATTCAACCCAGGAGTAAAGATTTGCACTCTGAGTGTCATAAGTGTTAACATGATTTTTGAATGACTACCTAATTTCTGTACCCCAAACATACAATTATTTGTAAAGGTCCCTCAGTCGAGTAGTGAATTTCAAACACATATTCAACCACAAAGACCATGGAGGTTTTGCAATGCCTTGCAAAGAAGGGCACCTATTGGTAGATGGTTAAAAAATAAAAAGCAGACATTGAATATCCCTTTGAGCATGTTGAAGTTATTAATTACACTTTGGATGGTGTATCAATACACCCAGTCACTACAAAGACGTAGGCATCATTCCTGTGACTTTAAAACAGTTTGAGTTGAATGGCTGTGAAAGGAGAAAACTGAGGATGGATCAACAACGTTTTAGTTACTCCACAATACAGAGTGAAAAGATAAAAGCCTGTACAGAATAAAAAATTTATCCTGTTTGCAACAAGGCACTACAAGAATCCTGCAAAAAGTGTGTCAAACCAATTCACTTTTTGTCCTACATAGAAAGTGTTATGTTTGGGGCAAATCCAATACAACACATTACTGAGTACCACTCTCCAAACTTTCAAATATAGTAGTGGCTGCATCATGTTATGGGTATGCTTGTAATCATTAAGGACTGGGGAGTTTTCCAGGATTAAGAAAACGGAATGCAGCTAAGCACAGGCAAAATCCTAGTGGAAAACCTGGTTCCATCTGCTTTGCACCAGACACTGGGAGATTAATTCAGCTTTCAGTAGCACAATAACCTAAAACACGAGGCCATATCTACACTGGAGTTGCTTACCAATAAGACAGTGAATGTTCCTGAGTGGCCGAGTTACAGTTTTGACTTAAATCTGCTTGAAAATCCTTGTCAAGACCAGAAAATGGTTGTCCAGAAATGATAAACAACCAGTTTGACAGAGCTTGAAGAATTTTGAAAAGAATAATAGCCATATGTTGCACAATCCCGGTGTGGAAAGCTCCTTAGAGACTTACCCAGGAAGACAGCTGAAATCGCTGCCAAAGATGCTTCTACAAAGTTTTGACTAAGGGATGTGAATACGTATGTAAATGAGGTATTTCTGTATTTAATTTTCAAAACATTTGCAAAAATGTTTTAAAACATGTTTTCATTTTTTCATTATAGGGTATTGTGTGTAGACGGGTGAGATGTTTTATTTATTTAATAAACTTTTATTTCGGGCTGTAACACAACAAAATGTGGAATAAGTCAAGAGGTATGAATACTTTCTGAAGGCACTGTATATCCTGCATGGTCAAACTTATGCTTTTAACGCTATAATCCGCAGTTGTTACATCCATTGTTGGACTTCCAAATTAATAATATATACCCCTTGATTCTTGAAGAATGAAACTTGTAAATGCCAATTGCCGTTCCCCATCAGAACCCAAAATATCAGCTTGTCTTACTCCAATGTGTGTAAATGTAAACATTGGTGACATTGGTGATGGTCCCTGCATTGCTCTGTCTATGAATGTGAAAGTGGTTGCATTTCTCCAGGCCCACCCCTCAGCTTTTTACCAAAACAGAGGCAGGGTCCCAGCAGATTCTAGCTTTAAGATTCATTTTACAGCAGGAGTATAATGGGAACTTTATTTTATGAATTGAGATCTACAGAACCCTTAATAATAATTGATGACTTATGTTAGGAGTAGGGAACCCTGTTCCTCAAGTGTTGCAGGTACGGCAGGATTTTGTTCCAACTAGGCGCCACACCTGGCCAACTGAGCTAATTAATCAGTTCAGTGATTGCCTAAATTCAGCCCACCTGGTGTTCCAGGTCGGTTAAATAAAAAACATGAAGTGCCTGCGGTACTCCAGGACCAGGGTTGCCTACCCCTGATCTACCTGCTGTCTCTACTAAGGTATGCTGCTCTCCAACATGCACGCTGTACATCTCAGTGGAATAGAAGTCAAAGAAAAACAACAATATATATCTTTTTTTAATCTATTTGAAAATCCCTGACGTGCTGTCTCCTGGCGCGATTAATATTTCAGCGAAAACTCAGGAGAAAACAAACTCCAAATGGGGTTTAAAACATCAAGGCACTGTAGAATAAAAACAACAACTCACTGCAAACTGAGGTTTTCATTTCAGTGGGCTATGACTCAGTATCAAATTAACCTATATACTCTTACCACTAGAGAACTGCCCAGTCCCAAATAAATCCCTATTATTTTATCGCTGTGTGTTGATGAATGGAAAGGAGGTAAAGAAAGGGCATTATATGCGAACGTTGCTGCTATCTAACTTTAGGAGTGCATCGCAGCAGTTTAAATCAGCATCCTCTCTTTATTCCCCCCTGTCCCTATACATTGATGTGGAGAAACTTTACAGGTGAAAGCAAATTCCTTGTGGGCACCTACCACATTGCTTTCACCTATCCTGTGCTTTCAGATCATTGCAGGAGAGGATGAAGGAGAGGAGACAAGGGAATAGGAAGAAGGGAGGATTCATTTTAAAGTATTGGAGCAGGCCACTAGACAGTTAGTAATAATAATCAGTTTATGAGGCCTTTCTGTTGCCTCTCAGGGACTCTGTTGCCACTCAGGGAATCAGTCAGACCTTCGAGGGTTTGTTGAAGTGCAGATTTCTAGAATACTAATCCTGTTTTGTCAGTCTTGAAGCACTGTAGCACCTGGGCCAAGAAGACACATCCCCCTTGTGTCACCTGTCACTCAATCATCAAGCACACACACACTTCAATGATGTCTCTACACACTCCTGAACAAATTCCCTCCCTCCTGACACATACAGTCATGCAAGCACACACACACACACACACACACACACACACACACACACACACACACACACACACACACACACACACACACACACACACACACACACACACACACACACACACACACACACACACACACACACACAGAGAGAGAGAGACCTCACAGACATCTAGATCAAAACAAACACTCCTCCAGTCTTCCAACACAAACACCTCTCCAGCTCTCCGGACGGACGATTTGAAACGATTAGTCACGTCTGAGATGAGGCGATAACAATAAATGAATCAACTTCCATCTGAAAAACGCTCCTCCTCAGTAAGACAGAGGTATTGGTGAGCAGGGGAACTCAATCTGTTCCCTTCTCTCTGGTGAGAAGCCATTTACAGAGGAGCTGTTTCCTCTTCAAGCCTGCATGGTTCCCCTTTCTTCCATAAAACCGCATTTTGCCATTCCCTGGAGTCTGAAGGTGGTTTTTCTCTCCTTTGATGAAAGGTAATCCAATTGCACACTGAGCAAAGGTGGGGAGCACGTTTTGGAGCAGGATTTAGAGTATAGGCTTTCGGATGCTTTCAGAAAAAAAGGATGTGAAAAAGTAGTTTGCTATTCAGTCAGTTACAGTGCTCCCTGCTGTACCATGTCAGGGTGCAGATACGTTCTGAACATGATAATGAGATTCTGGGAAATGTGAAAAGCTAATTGGAAATTGTACAAGTACAGCTTATTGTAAATGTTTTGGATTGTGGTGTAATTAAAAAAATAAAAATAAACATTTATTTAACCAGGTAGGCTAGTTGAGAACAAGTTCTCATTTACAACTGTGACCTAGCCAAGAGAACGCAAAGCAGTGCAACACAAACAACAACATAGAGTTACAAATGGAATAAACAAACATACAGTCAATAACACAATAGAGAAAAAAGTAGATATACAGTAAATACAGTGCAAATTAAGTAAGATAAGGGAGGTAAGGCAATAAATAGGCCATAGTGGCAAAATAATTACAATTTAGCAATTAAACACTGGAGTGAAAGATGTGCAGAAGATGAATGTGCAAGTAGAGATACTGGGGTGCAAAGGAGCAAAAAAAAAATAACAGTATGGGGATGAGGGAAATGGATGGGCTATTTACAGATGGGCTATGTACAGGTGCAGTGATATGTGAGCTGCTCTGACAGCTGGTGCTTCAGTGATTTTTGCAATTCGTTCCAGTCATTGGCAGCAGAGAACTGGAAGGACAGGCGGCCAAAGGAGGAATTGAGTTTGGGGGTGACCAGTGAAATATACCTGCTGGAGCGCGTGCTACGGGTGGGTGCTGCTATCGTGACCAGTGAGATGAGATAAGGTGGGGCTTTACCTAGCAAGTACTTAAAGATGACCTGGAGCCAGTTGGTCTGGCGACGAATATGAAGCCAGGGCCAGCCAACGAGAGCATACAGGTTGCAGTGGTCGGTAGTATATGGGGCTTCGGTGACCAAACGGATGGCACTGTGATAGACTGCATCCAATTTGCTGAGTAGAGTGTTGGAGGCTATTTTGTAAATGACATCGCCGAAGTCAAGGATCGGTAGGATAGTCAGTTTTATGAGGGTATGTTTGGCAGCATGAGTGAAGGATGTTGCGATATAGGAAGCCGATTCTAGATTTAATTTTGGATTGGAGATGCTTAATGTGAGTCTGGAAGGAGAGTTTACAGTCTAACCAGACACCTAGGTAAGTGTAGTTGTCCACATATTTTAAGTCAGAACCATCCAGAATAGTGATGATTATTATTATTATTTTTTTTTAACTTTATTTAACTAGGCAAGTCAGTTAAGAACAAATTCTTATTTTCACTGCGTGTTCAGGGGCAGAATGACAGATTTGTACCTTGTCAGGTCGGGGATTTGAACTTGCAACCTTTCGTTTACTAGTCCAACGCTCTAACCACTAGGCTACCCTCATGGCCACATGATGGCAGGTGCGGGCAGTGATCGGTTGAATTTAGTTTTACATTTAGTTTTACTTGCATTTAAGAGCAGTTGGAGGCCAAGAAGGAGAGTTGTATGGCATTGAAGCTCGTCTGGAGGTTAGTTAACACAGTGTGCAAAGAAGGGCCAGCAGTATACAGAACGGTGTCGTCTGCGTAGAGGTGGATCAAAGAATCACCAGCAGCAAGAGCGACATCATTGATGTATACAGAGAAAAGAGTCGGCCCGAGAATTGAACCCTCTGGCACCACCATAGAGACTGCCAGAGGTCCGGACAACAAGACCTGTGTCCGATTTGACACACTCTGTCTGAGAAGTAGTTGGTGAACCAGGCGAGGCAGTCATTTGAGAAACCAAGTCTGTCGATAAGAATGTGGATTTGACACACTCTGTTTGAGAAGTAGTTGGTGAACCAGGTGAGGCAGTCATTTGAGAAACCAAGTCTGTCGATAAGAATGTGGTGATTGACAGAGTCGAAAGCCTTGGACAGGTCGATGAATACAGCTGCACAGTATTGTCTCTTATCGATGGAGGTTATGATATCGTTTAGAACCTTGAGCGTGGCTGAAGTGCACCCATTACCAGCTCGGAAACCAGATTGCATAGCGGAGAAGGTACGGTGGGATTCGAAATGGTCGGTGATCTGTTTGTTATCTTGGCTTCCGAAGACCTTAGAAAGGCAGGGTAGGATAAATATAGGTCTGTAGCAGTTTGGGTCTAGAGTGTCTCCCCTTTGAAGAGGGGGATGACCGCGGCAGCTTTCCAATCTTTGGGGATCTCAGACGATATGAAAGAGAGGTTGAACAGGCTAGTAATAGGGGTTGCAAAAATTTTGGCTGATAATTTTAGAAATAGAAGGTCCAGATTGTCAAGCCCTGCTGATTTGTAGGGGTCCAGATTTTGCAGCTCTTTCAGAACATCAGCTATCTGGATATGGGTGAAGGAGAAATGGGGGAGGCTTGAGCAAGTTGCTGTGGGAGGTGCAGAGCTGTTGACCAGGGTAGGGGAGGCCAGGTGGAAAGCATGGCCAACCGTAGAGAAATGCTTATTGAAATTCTCAATTATTGTGGATTTGTCGGTGGTGACAGTGTTTCCTAGCCTCAGTGCAGTGGGCAGCTGGGAGGAGGTGCTCTTATTCTCCATGGACTTTACAGTGTCCCATAACTGTTTGGAGTTAGTGCTGTAGGATGCAAATTTCTGTTTGAAAAAGCTAGCCTTTGCTTTCCTAACTGCCTGTGTATATGGGTTCCTAACTTCTTTGAAAAGTTGCATATCGCGGGGGCTATTTGATGCTAATACCATACTCCACAGGATGTTTTTGTGCTGGTCAAGGGCAGTCAGGTCTGGAGAGAACCATGGGCTATATCTGTTCCTGGTTCTACATTTTTTGAATGGGGCATGCTTATTTAAGATTGTGAGGAAAGCACTTTTAAAGAATAACCAGGCATCTTCTACTGACAGAATGAGGTCAATATCCTTCCAGGATAACTGGGCCAGGTCGATTAGAAAGGCGTGATCGCTGAAGTGTTTTAGGGAGCGTTTGACAGTGATGAGGGGTGGTCGTTTGACCGCAGACCCATCACGGATGCAAGCAATGAGGCAGTGATCGCTGAGATCCTGGTTGAAGACAGCAGAGGTGTATTTGGAGGGCAGGTTGGTTAGAATGATATCTATGAGGGTCCCTGTGTTTATGGATTTGGGGTTGTACCTGGTAGGTTCATTCATAATTTGTGTGAGATTGAGGGCATTAAACTTTGATTGTAGAATTCCCGGGGTGTTAACATGTCCCAGTTTAGGTCACCTAACAGCACGAGCTCTGAAGATGGATGGGGGGCAATCAATTCACATATGGTGTCCAGGGCACAGCTGGGGGCAGAAGGTGGTCTTTAGCAAGCGGCAACGGTGAGAGACTTGTTTCTGGAAAGGTGGATTTTTAAAAGTAGAAGCTCAAATTGTTTGGGCACAGACCTGGATAGTAAGACAGAACTCTGCAGGCTATTTCTGCAGTAGATTGTAACTCGGAACAATCGCTGAATCGCAGCAGGGATTCAGCGATTTTTTAAAAGATGAACAGAATAACATACAGAGGCGTAGCTCAGACCATCTAGCGAACCACCCTAAACTAATCTAGGCTGATTTTGATGTTACTCTTTTTTAAACAACCCCCCCTTGAACCTCTAAATAAATCCAAATAGGACATTGTTTATTTCATCTTAACCCATCTACCACCCACCCCCCCTTCTTCGGAGGACACATATCTTGTTAGTTTTTTTTACAGCTTTTCTACTACATATACATACATTTTACATACATGGTACTTTCATATACAGCAATCACATAACAGTAATACATTACCGAACATAAGATCTTTAATCACACTCCTCAGCCACTCTCAGTCCATCCCACCTATCACCATAGACCATCCTTGTTTGATTTCCATGTGCCATACATTCAATTGTGCTGTGATGTTTTACATACATTTTGAAACATTCTAATTGTATAGTATCCACAGATTGTAATCTAAAGATGAAAACCTTTCCTACAGGTATTGTTACTATTTATTGATTGTCTATGGCTTTCCAAATAGCCCAACACTGCTATTTGTAAGGTTAATTTTAAGTGAATGTTGTGATTTTTAATCATTCCTGAACCTGTGACCAGAAACAAGCTACATAGGGGCAATACCAGAATAAATGATCTAGTGATTCTGTCTCTTCGCAACAAAATCTATAGAGCTGAGATTGTTGTATGACCAATATATAGCGTTATGTTGGTGGCAAGAATTTTGTATAATAATTTAAATTGAAGACCTGATTGGTGGAGTGCTGCAGCGATCGTTATCCTTCTGGAAGGTTCTCCCATCTCCACAGAGGAGCTCTGTCAGAGTGACCATCGGGTTCTTGCTCACCTCCCAGACCAAGGCCCTTCTCCCCCGATTGCTCAGTTTGGCCGGGCGGCCAGCTCTAGGAAGAGTCTTGGTGGTTCCAAACTTCTTCCATTTAAGAATGATGGAGGCCACTGTCTTCTTGGGGACCTTCAATGCTGCAGAAATGTTTTGGTACCCTTCCCCAGATCTGTGCCTCGAAACTATACTGTCTCGGAGCTCTACGGACAATTCCTTCGACCTCATGGCTTGGTTTTGCTCTGACATGCACTGTCAACTGTGGGACCTTATATAGACAGGTGCGTGCCTTTCCAAATCATGTCTATAATAATTGCATTTACCACAGGTAGACTCCAATGAAGTTGTAGAAACATCTCATGCATGATCAATGGACACAGGATGTACCTGAGCTCAATTTCGAGGCTCTTAGCAAAGGGTCAGATTAATAAGGTCTTGTAATAAATTTTCCGAAAATTTTGAAAAACCTGTTTTCACTTTGTCATTATGGGGTATTTTGTGTAGATTGATGAGGATTTATTTTATTTTTCATCCATTTTATAATAAGACTAACGTAACAAAATGTGGAAAAAGTCAAATGGTCAGAATACTTTCCGAATGCACTGTATGTGTGACTCCACCATTTCGATTCATAACATCCTTTTTAAAATCAGTATACGAGTTTAACCATAATATTTGTTCTATCTTTTCTGGCGGATAAAACTGAAATTGTAACCAGCTTGGTATGGCTTGTTTTAGAAAGGGCGATACTTTAAACAAAATTACTTTTTTTATGAGTCGGAAATGGAAAGTTGTAATCTGTATAATGGCAAAAAGGCAATTTTTTATCAAAGGATGAGCCTTTCTTAATAATCTACTGGAGAACCATTTTGGGTTTAAGTATAACTTATGTATGAGTGAAGCTTTTAGTGAGAGGTTAAAGCTTTAATATTTAATAATTTAGGCCCCCAAACTCATATTCATTATACAAATAGGCATGTTTAATTGTGTCTGGCTTAGCATTCCAAATAAAATGAAATATTGTTTACTCAAATGATTTAAAATACGAGATGTCTGGAGTAGGCAGCGCCATTAGTAAGTAAGTCAATTGTAATAGGACCAAAGAGTTAATCAATGTGATTTTTCCTTAAATAGACAAGTATTTACCTCTCCATGGTTGAAAATCTATTTTTGCAAACTTTCTATTGAAATTGATTGTGTTAAGCAAATTTATGAGATGAAAATGAGATGTGAATACCAATTATGTCTACTTCACCATCCACCCATTTTATTGTTGAACTACAAGGTAGTGTAAACACAGTCTTTTAACGATCCAATACGTAATATGGTACACTTGACATAATTAGGTTTTAGTCCAGAGAGGCTAGAAAAGTGATCAAGATCTTCAATGAAAAGTGTAGGGATTCAGATTGCGGACCACCCCTTTCTTGCCTTACTACACTGGGCTGGGCTTGTGATAACATATAATTCACAAGTGATAGGCTAATAATATTGTCACCCATCAGACTGTTCTTAATTTAATCTTGTCTTTACATCTACCTAATAACATACAGTACCAGTCAAAAGTTTAGACACATCTACTCATTCAAGGGTTTTTCCTTATTATTACTATTTTCTACATTGTAGAAAAGTAGTGAAGACATCAAAACTTAAATAACACATATGGAATCATGTAGTAACCAAAAAAGTGTTAATCAAAATAAATTTTATATTTGAGATTCTTCAAATAGCCACCTTTTGCCTTGATGACAGCTTTGCACACTCTTGGCATTGTCGGGACGTGACGATCATTAATGTGATGACTACTATTTATCGAAAAATTACCTACTACTTTGAATTACTCTATTAACTTCTTATGGCTGCAGCCCGGTGTCGGTACACTTATGACAACAGCCAGCTCAAGTGCAGGGCGCGAAATTCAAAAGATATTTTTTTTAAATATTTAACTTTCACACATTAACAAGTCCAATACAGCAAATGAAAGGTACACATCTTGTGAATCCAGCCAACATGTCCGATTTTTAAAATGTTTTACAGCGAAAACAGCACGTATATTTATGTTAGCTCACCACCAAATACAAAAAAGGACAGACATTTTTCACAGCACAGGTAGCATGCACAAAGCCAACCTAACTAACCAAGAACCAACCAAACTAACCAAGAAACAACTTCATCAGATGACAGTCTTATAACATGTTATTCAATAAATCTATGTTTTGTTCGAAAAATGTGCATATTTCAGGTACAAATCATAGTTTACATTGCAGCTACAATCAGAAATTGCACCGAAAGCAGACAGAATAATTACAGACACCAACGCCAAATACCTAAATACTCATCATAAAACATTTCTGAAAAATACATAGTGTACAGCAAATGAAAGACAGGCATCTTGTGATTCCAGCCAATATTTCCGATTTATTAAGTGTTTTACAGCGAAAACACAATATAGCGTTATATTAGCTTACCACAATAGCCAGAAACACAAGCCATTTCCCAGTAGCAAAGGTTAGCGATCGTAACAAACCAGTAAAAGATATATAATTTTTGACTAACCTTGATATTCTTCATCAGATGACAGTCCTATAACATCAGGTTATACATACACTTATGTTTTGTTCGAAAATGTGCATATTTAGAGCTGAAATCAGTGGTTATACATTGTGCTATCGTAGCTACTTTTTCCCACAACGTCCGGATATTTTTCTGACACTTTTTCTGACACACATATTCTGACCAAATAGCTATTCATAAACATAACTAAAAAATACATGTTGTATAGGAAATGATAGATCCATTAGTTCTTAATGAAATCGCCGTGTTAGAATTCTAAAAATAACTTCATTACGACATCCAGCTTCGGTATAGCTAGAGTACCCAAAAGCTGGGCGCCGACGACTAGTTCACATGTACGACAGATATATGAAATAGCATCATAAAATGTTTCCTACTTTTGCTGATCTTTCATCAGAATGTTGGACAAGGGGTCCTTTGTCAAGAACAATCGTTGTTTGGATTTAGAACGGCCTCTTTCCCTCTCGATTTAGCAAGCACACTAGCCAAGTGGCACGAATCTCTCCATGTCAACAAACGGAAGAGAACGGAACACGGCAAAACTCCCGAAAAAATTTCAATAATCTGATTAAACTATATTGAAAAAACATACTTTACGATGATATGGTCACATGTATCAAATAAAATCAAAGCCGGAGATATTAGTCGTCCATAACGGCAGCTTATCAGAAGGCAAATCCAGGTGCCTCCTCGCGCTCTCCAGAAAACAGGAAATGGGTGACACGTCATACAAAGAGCTTGTATTCCACTTCAGACCAAGATAAACATTCAATTTCTTCTCTCACCGCCTCTTGACATCCAGGGGAAGGTGTATGAAGTGCATGTATACTAATACGTATCATGCCCATTTATAGGCAGGAAGTAGAACAGAGCCTCGATTTCAGACTTTCCACTTCCTGGTCAGGAAGTTTGTGCCAAATGAGTTCTGTTTTACTCACAGATATAATTCAAACGGTTTTAGAAACTAGAGAGTGTTTTCTATCCAATAGTAATAATAATATGCATATTGTACGAGCAAGAATTGAGTACGAGGCCGTTTGAAATGGGCACCTTTTATCTGGCTACTCAATACTGCCCCTGCAGCCTAAACAGGTTAAATCACCTATTGATGATATGCTGCGGAGACATCTCCCGGTTGGTGCAGGAGATGCAGTGGAAGTGTCATTAGTCATCGAATGGTGTTATTCCCGTAGACCTCTGATCAGCATCAGTACCAGTGGGTGTTTGAGGTCCCAATTTTGGTGGTTGGCTGCCACATATTTCCTCCGGATTCTGATCCTGAGGAACACGATGTGGAGTTTAGCTTTGACTCACAGGAGCCGCCAACTTTTTGGTCATTACAGCTGCTGAAAAATGGGTTCCTTGGTCTCGGTCCACGGTTTCTCCTGGCAGCCCGAAACGACTGAAAACGTGGTTGAGCAAAAGAACGGCCATGGTTTCCACTGTGTCATTCGTTGCGGGCAGGCACTCCACCCACTTTAAGAATGCGCAAGTCACTGTGAGGATATACTTGTTGCTTCTTGCAGACTTGGCAACTGGGCCAACCCAGTCGATCTGGATTGAGCTCCAGGGGTAAGAAACTGGCAGCAAACTAGACACTCCCTCATGTAATGTGCCACGTCTTCTTCCATGTGAGGCCTGTTGCAATGTTTCACATGTAGCCTTGACCCCCCAATGGCCTCCACATGGCTCGTCGTGGGCATGAGCTATCATTATCCCCCTCTGTGTTTCAGGAACCACCCGCCTTTGTGTGGCATTGGTTTTTGAAACATAAACCAGTAGATCATCTACAAGTGTGAGGTGCTGTTTAGTTGCGTACAGCGAACGCAAGTTGTGTGAGCCTGCCAAAGCCAGTTCGGACACTGGGTGATTGACGGGATCAGACAGGAAAGATATCAAAGTGGCGAGGGACTCATCTTGGTGTTGCATTGCTACCAGGTCACCATTCAGGAAGGAATGTGTTAGCGTGAAGATGTTTTCTGCGGTGTTACATGGCTACGCGTTACTGCAGATTCCATGGGCGCCTCAGTGATTATTACGTCCCGAGCATCGAACACCCAAGGGGTGCCGTGAACTGCACCAGATTTCGCCATGCTGTCGGCATGGTTGTTGCCAAGTTTGTCACAACCAGGTGATTTTGAGTGTCCTTTGACTTTCTTCCAATCCACCTCTAGGTCGTGTTTGGTTATGAGGTCGTCGCAAGCTAGAATGAGCTGTTTGTTTTTCACTTCTTTGCCACTCGAAGGTAGTCATGTGCTTTTTTTTCCAAAACGGAAAGTGGCATAAGAAGGCGCGTCTGGCGTAATTTGAGTCAGTGCAGATTGCCAGTACCGACAAGATGTGTTTCACCTCCGTTTGCAGTGTGATAAGTACACCAGCAACTTCCATGAACTGGCTTGTATTGTTGCCTAGCTGAAATGGAAGAGGTTGCACTGAATGTCGTTGTTCCACACCAATCCCACCAGAGCTTGCAAATGGTCTAGATGACGGTAAGAACAGCCATCCACAAATGCCATCGGCATGCCAAGACACACGTTCTCTTCGAAGTAGTGATGGTTCGAAGGCAACGTCAGAGCTACGTCACACGGGGGTGGCGTGAAGTTGGTGTTGTCATCACCACATCGTTGACACACCTCCAACGCCCCGCCCAAAGGCAGGTTTTTTGCCTTTGAGTAGTTGCCTACTACATCATGGCTCTGCAGCATCATAAGCCAAGCCGCTATTCTGCTGTTGTGTACAGCACAACAGATTCATTGGCTTTTCAGAAAAGTAACCGGCTGGTGACGTTTCTATGATCACCTTTTGTCTGCCAACATAACTGGTGAAGTGTTTGACTGCATGAAGGCTTGTAGGTGTTTTGATGTTGCGGACTGCTTCGATTCTGTTAGATTGTGGCAGGATGCCCTCAGCACCTACCAGAAGTCCAACATAGTTTACCTTGGTCCTGCACCATTGTCCTTTCATGATAGCCAACTTAGCCCCTGCCGCCCCGAGTTGGGTAAGAACGTGGTCCATCTCATTGAGGTGATGTGACCAAGTCTCACTCCTCATGAGAACATCGTCCACATAGGTTATCGTCCCCCTGGTGGCTGCATCTGGCATTGCCTTGTGCAGGAAGATGTTGAACTCTGAGGAGGAGTTTGCATACTCAAACAGACAACAATTGAACGTGAAGAGCTTGTTCGAAAAAGAGAAAGCCAACTTGTGTCGGTCACGAGGGTCGACTGTCATGGTCCAGAAACCATTCGCCACATCGACGGTGGAGAAATACTTGTCGTTTGCCACCTTTGGCAACTCTTGGTCAAGCTGTTCATTGGCCAGCGAGACAATGGAACCAGCTCGTTGAGTTGTCTATGGTAAGTCGATGGTAAGACGCCATTTAACCGCTGGTTTCAAAACAGGCCACACAGGAGCGCTGTACATTTCCTGATTATCTGCTTAGCTAAGAGGGAGTCGATAATCTCTTGTACCGCTGCATATGCTGCAAGGGGAATGTTGTATTGTCTTAACCGTAGGAGCTGCTCTGGGTGGTGTAGGAATACACACCACATGAATACCGGTAACACCACAATCCAGCGAGTCTGTCGACCAGATCTCTCTGTATTTGTTAAACAATTTCCGCAACGGATGTCATTCAGTGACATTGACAAGTGTGTCAGCCTCCGACCGTAGCTGTAGTACTTGTGCACGGGAACCAGGATATGGTTCGGCGACATCGTACAGGTCTTCATCAGGTGGTGATGGCATGTCTACGGTGGGGGAATTATCGGCTGTTACCTCATCAGTGTGTACCTCACATGCAGAAGGAGATGAAGTGTCATCCTCCGTGACGGAGTATATCAACAGCTCGTTGTCAGAATTGATATCCAGCCTGAACGTCGATGTGTTGTCAAGTGGCAATACGGGTGTCATTGTGATTGCCTTTGACGGATACGTGAAAAGCGTCCCTCCCTCACCACATAGGTCTAGGGAGGACGGAAGAGGCCCAATCATGGGACCAACAAGTTCAAAATCATGGAAGGAGTAATTCATCAATTTCCTAGCTGAGTGTGCCGAGGAATGGAAATATCCGCTTGAGTCAGATTCTGCACCAAGAGGTAAGTGGATCTAGCGGTTTAGCTCCAACAGCGGGTTACCATTGATAGTTAGCCCCAAGTCGAATAGTCGCGGAGAGGGTTGGAAGAACATAGCGGTGCCTTCCATCTGGTAGCCGGGCGCCAGGTTCAGTCTTACGGAAACCTCTGTGGTTCTTGCCGGTATCACCACGGCGGACTCAGTTATCACTTTACAAGTTTGAGGAGCTAAATGGAGACAAATCCAAGAAAATCTGTTCAGCCACAAACACTGATCAGAGAAAAAAAAGACATGCTTGCCACCATCTTTAATGGTCCTCTTTGGGCGGTGGAGAGGAGTTGGAGTGGTCAGAGACAGTGTCACAGCCTTGTGGTCAGAGACGCCTAGCTCGATGACATCCAAGTCAGAAGCAGGGACATCATCAATGATAATGAGGTCCAATGTGTGTCCACGGTTGTGCGTGGGGAACATTTACATGTTGCACATGATTTAGACAGTCCCGCATGTTAACCTGTCTCGCCCAGGCGTTCCGCTAGCGGAACTCCTCCCACATTCCACTGAAAAGGCAGAGCGCGAAATTCAAAAAATATTTTTTAGAAATATTTAACTTTCACACATTAACAAGTCCAATACAGCAAATGAAAGATACACATCTTGTGAATCCAGTCAACATGTCCGATTTTTTAAATGTTTTACAGCGAAAACAGCACGTATATTTATGTTAGCTCACCACCAAATACAAAGAAGGACAGACATTTTTCACAGCACAGGTAGCATGCACAAAGCCAACCTAACTAACCAAGAACCAACCAAACTAACCAAGAAACAACTTCATCAGATGACAGTCATATAACATGTTACACAATAAATCTATGTTTTGTTCGAAAAATGTGCATATTTGAGGTATAAATCAGTTTTACATTGCAGCTACCATCACAGCTACCGTCAAAAATAGCACCGAAGCAGCCAGAGCAATTATAGAGACCAACGTGGAACAACTAAATACTCATCATAAAACATTTCTTAAAAATACACAGCGTACAGCAAATGAAAGACAAAGATCTTGTGAATCCAGACAATATTTCAGATGTTCTAAGTGTTTTACAGCGAAAACACAATATAGCGTTATATTAGCATACCACAATAGCAAACATCACAACCGCATTGATTCAAGCCAAACATAGCGATTACGTATAAACCAGCAAAAGATATTAATTTTTTCACTAACCTTCTCAGAATTCTTCAGATGACAGTCCTATAACATCATATTACACAATGCATATAGAGTTTGTGGCAGGAGAAATCTTTGAAGAGGCACCTATTCTAATCAGTAACTATTCCAAAACTTGACAAAAAAATACAGGTTGGAAAGCAATTGAAAGACAAATTAGTTCTTAATGCAATCGCTGGGTTACATTTTTAAAATTAACGTTACTTCAAGCATACAGCGTGCGCTAAAGCGAGACCGCACCATAATTCATGGCGGAATTATTATCTGACATTTGTCAACATAAGTACGAATTAACAGCATAAAGACTGCTTACTATTAGCTGAGCTTCCATCAGAATCTTGGGCAAGGTGTCCTTTCTCCAGAACAATCATCTTTGGGTTGAAAGATGTCCTCTTGTCCGGTCGAAATAGCCGCTAATGTTAGCCACCAACTGGAGAAGTGTCCAACTCGTGAATGCGCATGACAAAGAAATCCCAGAAAATCGCAATAAACTGCTATAAACTGCTATAAGTCGGTTTAAATTAACTACCTTATGATGTCTTTAACACCTATAACGAATAAAAACATGACCGGAGATATAGAACTACTAAAACGAAAGCGTTTGCAGGACGCCATTGTGATGTCTTCATGCGTCAAGCGCACCGTTGAAAAGGACGGTACTTCCGTTCCACGGTCTATATATAGGGCCCAGATTGCGCAATCCACTCCATTCAAATTCTCCCCGCTTACTGACATCTAGAGGAAGACGTATGCAGTGCATGTAGCCCGATGGCTTACATGGGGACTTATAAACTGGCCTCAGAACAGGGACCTCGATTTCTGAAATCTCACTCCCTGACAGGAAAAGTGCTGCAGAATGAGTTCTGTTTCACTCAGAGAAATAATTCAAACGGTTTTAGAAACCAGAGAGTGTTTTCTATCCAATAGTAATAATAATATGCATATTGTACGAGCAAGAATTGAGTACGAGGCCGTTTAAATTATTGAACGATTTTCCCCCAAAGTGTAAATAGCGCCCCCTATCATCAACAGGTTTTAAGGAAGGCAGCAGCCATAGAGCAGTTGGGTGAGTCAACATGGATGTTAAAGTCTGGATGGGGGGGGGGGGGGGGGGATTTGGTTGTTTACATTTAAAGGCAAGGCACTCAAAAGACACAAAATCTGCATCAGTCAGTGGATTTAAAATAAAGCAGTTTGTTTAAAAACAGCAATGCCTCCACTGTGACTATGGCTGGTGCCTTTTCAATGTATTTGCATACAGATGGAGCTGCTCCGTTAAGATGGTTTCAGTGAGGCTGTAACATAGACACAGATGGTGAGTTTAATAATAACGACCATATAAACCAAGCGCAGCATCTGGACATGAAAACTGAACCAATACTGCCTGAAGGTTGATGTTAGTGAGTGCTAGATAAAGGGGAATTAATCAGGGTAGTGATGAAGTCCAGCTGTGCCTCATGATGAGGCACAGGTGTGCGTAATGAGGGTTGCCAGGACCCATGGTTAGTAAACTGGCGGCGTCGAGCGCCGGAGCGGGAGTAGACTTGACAGAGGCAGATCATGTCGAAGTCATTGTCAGAGATAAACTCATACAAGATAGGGTGGTGGGATTGGTTGAAAAAGATTAATTTCATTTTGGTTAGGCCACATTTGTAGTGTGTGTGTGTGTGTGTGCGTGTCCATTTGTGTGTTTGTGAATATGAACTCAATTCACCTCTTGACCTCCTAATGAAAGTGTATTAATAAACAAACACACATATAGATGTTTGATGCTAGCAGCTTTATTAAAGATGCATGAATAACATAACACTTCAATCAGTATTAAAAGAGTACAGATAGTACAAAAAAGTATAGAAAAGCATCCCCCGTCTTCGTAGGACGACTTTGTTTTTAGTTGTCGATTCTTGTCACTAAATGGAATTATCTGAAAGGGAGGGGAGAACATCAGAGTTCAGTTGACAGTGAACAACAGACGTCACCTGTATGAACGTAACATTGTCTGCATACTCTCTAAAAGTTTACGAAATGTTTTACCGCCACCTTTCCAATCACCTCGACTGGCTACTTGTTCTAGGGGCATCAGGATCTTAGCTAAACGCCTTATCCCAGATGCAAAGATAGAGAGATCTGAAAGAGAGAGAGAGAAATACTATTTTCAGACATATGGACTGTGCCGCCTTGAAAACGCCTTGGCAACGCCTTGGCAACCGCATGTTTGTTTGTCTGTAAGGGTACGCTATGGTATTTAAATGCCAACATGAAAGCATCTCTGGAGATAGATTCAAAGGCATTTTACTTGTCTGTAAAGGAATGCCGCTTCTGAAGCAGGACTAACGTACAGTAGGAGACCAGAACTATCAAATAATATTGAGCTAGCTGTGCGCAGGCCACTTTCTCCTTAAAAAGTATGTTTAGATACCGTGACTTATCAAGACATTTAGTAGAAAGGAAACACAACTAGCTACCCTACCATAAAACACAGCATAAAAACATCACAGCAGCACATCAGTCAGCGGCGTGTATTGTTGTCAGGAAAACAATACCAGACATTCTATGCCGGAGCAGAATTCTACTTTCTGAAAAGGTACAGACACTTCCGATGCAGCACTTATTTTAATGAAAAGTTCTCAATTGTCGCTATCAACATGATACTGTAGCGACCGTCTATATCTGTAAAGGGCATGAGAGAGAGACAGTGGGAGTAAAGTGAGATTGTGTATATTCGAAAGGTTATGAATTATCAAAAGGAATCATCCATCCATTGATCAATCAATCCCGCCAGCCCTTCTTTACCGCTGTGCAGCACTAGTGGTGAGCGCAGGGCGCTTCCGCCTGTTGCAGAGATGGAAAAGTCTGAAAGGAGAAGAGAGGATGGGTTAGTACAACACGGAACCAGTGGTGGAAAAAGTACCCAATTGTTACACATGACTAAAAGTAAAGATATCTTATTAATAGAAAATGACTCAGGTAAAAGTGAAAGTCACCCAGTAAAATACTACTTGAGTAAAAGTCTAAAAGTATTTGATTTTAAATATACTGAAGTATAAAAGGTAAAAGTAAAAGTATAAATAATTTCACATTCCTTATGTTAAGCAAACCAGACGGCACATTTTTTTATGTTTTTACGGATGGCCAGGGGCACACTTAAACACTTAGACAATAATTTACTAACGAAGCATTTGTGCTTAGTGAGTCCGCCAAATAAGCGGCAGTACGGATGACCAGGGATGTTCTCTTGATAAGTGTGTGAATTGGGCCATTTTCCTGTCCTTCTAAGCATTCGAAGCAAGTACTTTTGGGTGTCAGGGAAAATGTATGGAGTAAAAAGCACATTATTTTCCTTAGGAATGTAGTGGAGTAAAAAAATATAAATTGTAAAGTACTGATACCCCAAAAAACAAATTAAGTAGTAATTTAAAGTTATTTTACTTAGGTACTTTACACCACTGAGTGGGACTTACTGTAACATAGGAAATAATAGATAAATGAGTAAGCCTACATTTTTACCATTGCGCCGTGCCTGTTGAGGAAGGGAAGAAATTGAACAATCTGACAGGGATAGAGGAAGATATAGAGGGAGAGAAGAGGGAAAAATGAACATGTCATATTCAAATATTGAAATACATACATTCATTTCTATGCGATTCACAAATACACCTGAATTTGAACATTGATTAAGGACTCCATTCAATCCACATTGCGGAAGTTCAGCTTTAAAGCGTGATTGAAATTTAAAGGCAAAGTTCCCGCTTTAGCTGAGACTGCTTTTATGGTAAATAAAGGTAACTTCCGACTCAATCGGAAACGATCTTTGCGTTTACATTGCGGAATCTTCAGCTTTACAGATTGAATAGAGCCCTACATAACTCTACACTCTAACTACTACTATGGTTTTATGTTCTGTCTCTAGCCTCTGGCCTACAGTACCTCTGCTCTGTGATATGCTGTCCTGCTGTCCCCCTCTGTCCCCCTGTCTCTCTGTTTTATCCTGTATGTCTCGTGAGGCCCCCTCCTTCCTCTGTCTAGAGTCCTCTCCTTTAAACAACACTTTCTTCTCCTTTCTTCCTCCTTCCCTCTCTTGCTGTTCTTCCTGTTCTTTTGTTTGCTTCTCCTTTTGCTCTTGCATCACTCTCCTCGGCTCCTCTACTTTCCTGTCCTCTCTCGGGTCGAGGTCTGCTTCTCTCTTTTGCTCTACCTCTTCCTTCCTCTTTCACTCCTCTGGCTTTCTCTCCTCCTCCCGTTCACCTCCGCCTCCTCTTTCTTTTTCTTGTTTCTCTCTTTATCAAATGGGTTCATTATCGTCTCAATCGTGCTGTCGTCACTCGATGTTGGTCCTTCAGGACATTTCTTCTGGATAGTAGATACTTTCCTGCTTTCCTGCCTCATCCTCACAGCTCTCCTTTTGCTTTCCTGCACCCTTCCGCTTTCCTGCCCCCATCCATCTATCATTGCCTCTCTCTTTCAGTGCTACCTTCCCCCTTTCTTTCCTCTGATCATCCAACCTTTCCTTCTTGATGCTATCCTTCCTTTTCACGTCATTCTTTTTCTCCTTGTTCTCACTGTCTGTGTCCATTCGGCGATGTTTTTCCGTCTTCCGTCACTAGGCCTGGACGCTGTGTCTTCATGACTTTTTTTCCTGGATGTTATCCATGTTTTTCATGGCATTCTTTTCCTCCTCGTCCTCACTTTCTTCTTTTGGTTGGTTTTCTCACCTTTATCCAACCTCCTCGGGAATGAATGAGTCTGGCCTGCTCTCCTTTTCCTTTCCTTCGTCCTTCTCTTGATCATCGCCTCTCTTATTCAGTGATACCTTCTCCCTCTCTCTTTCCTGGTCCTCCATCCATTCACACACATTTTCATCACTGTCTGTTCATTCTATGTACGTCTGGGGGTTCCCTTTCTCTCTCTCATCCTTCTCTCCCCCTTCTTTACTTTGTTTTCTTCCTCACTCATGCCATAATCATTCCTAATAAAATTGGCGGTCATTGCTTGGTCACTATGAAGCTCCTCTTTCTTTCCCTCATCCCCCTTTACTCACTCTTCATTTGCTTTATTTTCTCACTCACTGCATTATCACCTTTGGTTATTTTTCTATCACTCCTCTCCTTCTTTTCCTCCTCTTTATCTTCTGGGATAATTTCCTCAATCAATCTGTTGTTGACCGACCTTCATCAATTGGCAGGTTATCATCAATTCTCTTTTCCCACCACCCATTCATTCAGATATTTTTTTGTATCTCCTAGACATTGTTGGGCTTGCTAGCCTCGCTGCCTCTTTTCTCCTCTCCGCCGCTATATTTTTATTTTCATCTAGCCTGTCCTCCTCTTTCTTTTTCTCCTCCTCTCTCATTCTCTGCTCTTTTAGTCTCTCCTACTAGTTTCTCTTCACCTCTCTCTTTTTCTGCTCTTCTAGCCTGTTACCCTCTTTATTTCTCTCCTCATATCTCCCTTTCTGCTCTTCCAGCATCTCCTGTTCTGTTCCCCTCTCCAACGCCACACTCTTTTTTTATTTTCTCTCTGCTCCTTTTCCTTCCTATTTTCTTCATTTCTAATAACTGCAACAAATGTTTTTGTATCTCTCTTGGTCTCCTCTTCTGTCTTTTTCTACTCTCCCTGGCTTTGCTCACTCTCTTCTCCAGTCTTCTTATCCTCTCCACCTCAAATTGTCTTTGCCTCTCATCTTTCTGTATCTCCCTTTCCCAGCTTCCTCCTTTCTGTTTTCCTCCTCCCTCTCTGTCTCTTCCTCCTCCAATCGCTTCCTTTCTCCTTCCATTCCTTTTATCCTTTCTTTAGACTTTCTCTCCATCTCTCGTCTCATCTCTACCGCTTTCATCGTGCTCTCTTCTAGCTTCTTGATTAACTTGTCCTTGATTAACTCGTCCACTCTATTCTTGTTATCCTACTCAATCTTTAGTTTCTTCCTCGAGCTTTACATTTGTGGCCAGCTCGCTCACTATCTCCTCCATCTCCATCTCATCCACCTCCCCCCCCCAGCTCTACCAGCTCCTCCCTCTGCTCTTGTCGCATTTTCTCTAGCTCTTCCCTCTTCCTCTCCTCCTCCTTTTGCATCCTATTATATTCCTCCTCTCTTCCTATCCTCTTTCTTTTTCTCCTCTCTGCACTGTCTCCATTCCTTTTCCTTTCTTAACCTATTATTTTAATTCTCCAGCTCCTTGCTCCTTTTTTTACCATTCCTCCTCTTCCACTCATGTTGTCTAGATATCCCTTTTAATTTCTCCTGCCTTCTCCTTTCCTTCTCCTCCTGTCTCATCTTCCTCTGCCTCTCCGTGTATCTCTGTCTCGCCTCCTTCTGCCTGTCTTCCTGCTGCTGTTTCTTCATCCTCTGCTTCTCTCTCAAGGCCTCCTTCCACTTATCTTTTTCCTCTTTAATTAATTCCATCTTTCCACCGTTCTGCACACCTCTCACAGATGTATCCATCTCGTAAATCTCTGATATTCTCCTCCTCTGTTCATACGTCTCCCTTTCCTCTACCCTCCTCTTCCCCTCCATTTCCCTCTCTCTATCGCGCACTCGCCTCTCCATCATCAGCTTCTCTCTCTCCATCTCCCATCTATCTTTCTTGGTTCCTCATCTATCTATCTATCTTGGTTCCTCCACTCCTCCTTCTCCTTCTCCTCTCTGTCCATCCTCCTCCTTTTCCTCTCAATCTTTCCCAACTCCTTTTCCAGCCTTTTTCTCTCCATCTCTTTTGTCTTTCCCTGGCCCCTTGCATTGGTCTGTTGGGTCAGGGTCGTGAGCTCCATCTCTCTGCGGACCAATGCCCTCTCCATCCAGGCCCAGTGCCTCCGCAGGCCATCCATCAGTAAGGCCTGGGAAGCAGCTGGACTGCATTCACCACCCTCCATCATGGATGTATGGAGGGGATCTAGGAGAGAGTGTAGAGAGAATTTTCAAACAACTGTATTGCATTGTTAACATTAGTATATTAAAAAGCATTACCTCCGAGTTACATGCATCTAGGCTTGAGTGAGAGAGGGAAAAAAGGAGGAGAGGGGAGACAGGAATTCATAAAATGAGTGGACAATCAATATTAAGTCATAAACAACAAGCAATTTTCTCCAATTCACTGAGCCAGATAACTAGATAGTTTGCTTAATTCCATGTTTAAATACTATACACACATACATACAGTTGAAGTCGGAAGTTTACATACACTTAGGTTGGAGTCATTAAAACTCATTTTTCAACCATTCCACAAATTTCTTGTTAACAAACTACAGTTTTGGCAAGTCGGTTAGGACATCTACATTGTGCATGACACAAGTCATTTTTCCAACAATTGTTTACAGACAGATTATTTCACTTATAGTTCACTGTATCACAATTCCAGTGGGTCAGAAGTTAACATACACTAAGTTGACTGTGCCTTTAAACAGCTTGGAAAGATTCCAGAAAACAATGTCATGGCTTTAGAAGCTTCTGATGGGTTAATTTACATAATTTAAGTAAATTGGAGGTGAACCTGTAAATGTATTTCAAGGCCTACCTTCAAACACAGTGCCTCTTTGCTTGACATCATTGGAAAATCAAAAGAAATCATCCAAGACCTCAGAAAAACAATTGTAGACTCCACAAGTCTGGTTCATTCTTGGGAGCAATTTCCAAACGCCTGAAGGTACCATGTTCCTCTGTACAAAGAATAGTACGCAAGTATAAACACCATGGGACCACGCAGCCGTCATACCGCTCAGGAAGGAGACGTGTTCTGTCTCCTAGAGATGAATGTACTTTGGTGTGAAAAGTGCAAATCAATCCCAGAACAACAGCAAAGGACCTTGTGAAGATGCTGGAGGAAACAGGTACAAAAGTATCTATATCCACAGTACAACGAGTCCTTTATCAAATGGGAAGAAAGGCCGCTCAGCCACTGAAAGGCTGCTCAGCCACTGCTCCAAAACCGCCATAAAAAAGTCACACTACGGTTTGCAACTGCACATGGGGACAAAGATTGTACTTTTTGGAGAAATGTCCTCTGGTCTGATGAAACAAAAATAGAACTGTTTGGCCAAAATGACCATCGTTATGTTTGGGGGAAAAAGGGGGAGGCTTGCAAGCCGAAGAACACCATCCCAACCGTGAAGCACGGGGGTGGCAGCATCATGTTGTGAGGGTGCTTTGCTGCAGGAGGGACTGGTGCACTTCACAAAATTGATGGCATCATGAGGAAGTAAAATGATGTGGATATATTGATGCAACATCTCAAGACATCATTCAGGAAGTTAAAGCTTGGTCGCAAATCGGTCTTCCAAATGGACAATGACCCCAAGCTTACTTCCAATGTTGTGGCAAAATGGCTCGAGGACAACAAAATCAAGGTATTGGAGTGGCCATCACAAAGCCCTGACCTCAATCCTATAGAACATTTGTGGGCAGAACTGAAAAAGCGTGTGCGAGCAAGGAGGCCTTACAAACCTGACTCAGTTACACCAGCTCTGTCAGGAGGAATGGGCCAAAATTCACCAAACTTTTTGTGGGAAGCTTGTGGAAGGCTACCCGAAACGTTTGACCCAAGTTATACAATTAAAAGGCAATGCTACCAAATACCAATTGAGTGTATGTAAACTTCTGAACCACTGGGAATGTGGTGAGAGAAATAAAAGCTGAAATAAATAATTATTTCTACTATTATTCTAACATTTCGCATCCTTAAAAAAAATTGGTGATCCTAACTGACCTAAGACAGGGAATTTTGACTAGGATTAAATGTCAGGAATTGTGAAAAACTGAGTTTAAATGTATTTGGCTAAGGTGTATGTAAACTTCCGACTTCAACTGTATTACCAAATACTCACCCACCTCTCACCAAAACACCAACTGGCTGTCGTCAGAGGAACTGTCTTTCCACTCTGACCTGATACATTTTTATTTATATAAAAACATAAAAAATTATAAAAACCATGGCAGCTGCATTATGACATTACGTCTCTTAGTAACATCATGTTTTGGAGTCGTAGGCTGCAGTCCAAACACTTTATTTTTACTCCCTCAGCCCTCACGCTAGCCACTTTCCCTTGGGGGAATCCCCTTCAAAACCGTATGCAGTTAGATTGCCATCTTAAGTGGAGGTCCAGTTCAATAACGTTGCCCCCTCGGCCCTCGATTTAGCTCGAGGGAGTGAGTGAAGAACTTTGATCACGTGGGGTTGATATGACCCACAAGTTAATGCAAACTGTAGTCATATGGCCGCGAAGTGTCAAATTTACCAACACAGCTGCATTTTCGGCATGTGGGACAAAATTATGACTCTAACTTGCTAAAATTAATATATACATTAGATTACATTGATTTTAGCATTGGCAAATTGGCTTTGTCTTCTAGTGAGGAGCCTATAAAACATATCTAGCTTCATAAACATATTTTTGTGACTCTCAAATGTATTGGAATAAATGACCAAACTATAAAACTAGCTAGCCAGCTATGGGTAACTGTAGCTAGCTAGCTAACTTTTTATTCCATACATATTATCAAATACTAACCCACCTCTCACCAAAATACCAACTGGCTGTTGTCAGAATAACTGTCTTTCCACTTTGACCTGATCCATTCTTAATGCAAGAAGTTTGGAATGACAGGAGTGCTGGCTAGCTACGTTAGCTCGCTAGGTAAGATAATAGCTTTAGGTTGGTTGTTTTTAAGCTCTATTTCATGGAGGATGTTGCCTCTCAAATCATAAATCTCCCGCGCTTGGGTGTGATGATGTAAAATGTCATTCAAGGGCTGAGGGCTGTCTACATTGAGATTGGACTGCAGCCATAGAATAAGAAAATGTATGGCAAACAACGAGTACCATGACAACCTGGCTATGACAACATCCTTGTGAAGTAACTAACAGCACCCAAGGTTTCTGTACATCATCTTATTTGGCAACTATGATCAATGACAACATATTAAAATGACTGCCCTAAATTGTATACATATAATGTGAATTTTTTTGAGTTTCAGTGTATCTGTGCATTTACCATAGTACAACAGAAAGACACAATAAACAAACAGAAAATAGCATGCTAGTCTAACTGTGATCTAACTGAACTGTATACAGTGCATTTGGAAAGCATTCACACCCCTTTTTCAACATTTTGCTACATTACAGCGTTATTCTAAAATCTATAAAATGTATGTTTTCCTCATCAATCTACACACAATTCCCCATAACGACAAAGCGAAAACAGGTTCAAAGAATTTTGTGCAAATTAAATATAAATAAACGAAATACCTTATTATGAGACTCGAAATTGAGCTAAGGTGCATCCTGTTTCCTTTGATCATCCTTGAGATGTTTCTACAACTTGATTGGAGTCCAACTGTGGTAAATTCAATTGATTGGACATGATTTGGAAAGGCACACATCTGTCTATATAAAGTCACACAGTTGACAGTGCATGTCAGAGCAGAAACCAAGCCATGAGGTCGAAGAAATTGTCCGTAGAGCTCAGAGACAGGATTGTGTCGAGGCACAGATCTGGGGAAGGGTACCAAAAAATGCCTGTAGCATTGAAGGTCCCCAAGAACACAGTGGCCTCCATCATTCTTAAATGGAAGAAGTTTAGAACCACCAAGACTCTTCTTACAGTTGGCCGCTCGGCTAAACTGGGCAATCGGGGGGGAAGGGCCTTGGTCTGGGAGGTGACCAAGAACCCGATGTTCACTCTGACAGAGCTCCAGAGTTCCTCTGTGGACATGGGAGAACCTTCCAGAAGGACAACCATCTCTGCAGCACTTCACCAATCAGGTCTTTATGGTAGACTGGCCAGACGGAAGCCACTCCTCAGTAAAAGGCACATAACAGCCCGCTTACAGTTTGCCAAACGGCATCTAAAGGACTCTCAAACTATGAGAAACAAGATTCTCTGATCTGATGAAACCAAGATTGAACTCTTTGACCTGAATGCCATCCGTCATGTCTGGAGGAAACCAGGCACCATCCCTACGGTGAAGCATGGTGGTGGCAGCATCATGCTGTGGGGATGTTTTTCAGGGGCAGGGACTGGGAGACTAGTCAGGATCGAGGCAAAGAAAACCTGCTCCAGAGTGCTCAGGACCTCAGACTGGTGCAAAGGTTCACCTTCCAACAGGACAACAACCCTAAGCACTCAGCCAAGACAACACAGGAGTGGCTTTGGGACAAGTTTCTGAATGTCCTTGAGTGGCCCAGCCAAAGCCTGGACTTGAACCCGATCGAACATCTCTGGAGAGACCTGAAAATGGCTGTGCAGCGACGCTCTCCATCCAACCTGACAAAGCTTAAGAAGATCTGCAGAGAAGAATGGGAGAAACTCCCCGAATACAGGTGTTCCAAGTTTGTAGCGTCATACCCAAGAAGACTCGATGCTTTAATCACTGCCAAAGGTGCTTCAACAAAGTACTGAGTAAATGTAATATTTCATTTTTTTTTATTTTAAGAATTTGCAACAATTTTTAACATCCTGTTTTTGCTTTGTCATTATGGGGTATTGTGTGTAGATTAATGAGGGGAAAAAAGCAATTTAATCAATTTTAGAATAAGGCTGTAACGTAACAAAATGTGTAAAAAGTGAAGGCTTCTGAATACTTTCCGAATGCACTGTACATTTCAATTAATATCAACGCACTTTCAATAACTACACATAACCTGCACTCATTGAAATGCAAGCTTGAACACACACACAAACACACACACACACAAAACACACACACCCTTTTACTAGTAATGTAAATGGTTCATTTTGAGGTATGTGGTAACTTTATTGATGGCCAATTGATGCATTTATGTAACCTGTGTTTTGGACAAATGTGACAAATATAAACACCCACCACACACCACAGGCAGTAGTGACGGTGTGACTATTTATGATGGGTTTTTGACAGATCTGACAGTTGATTTAGTATGCTGGTTTCTAACATATAGTCAATACATATCTCTTTTCATAAGCACTCATACAGTACACAGTGAGTAAAATCAATGACATACATGAAGTCTTGTTGTGTTTGTGATAATAATGAGACACTCTGTCAGCAGTTCCTAAATCTAATCACACGTGATAGATCTACCACACGTGTGCTTCAACATGGGTGAGTGAGTTCAGTGACTCCAATGTTGCAATTTATTATCCAGGCATACTATTAAGGCATCATCCTTCCACACACAAGGCACATCTAAATGCTAACATGGCTTTCTTATTTTACACCGTTACTGATCTGCCTCAAGCTCTACTCCTCCTTACTTCAAACTCTAGCCTGTGTTTATCCTCTAGCTCTATATTTGGCATCTTTAAATGAATCCAGCCACTCTTGCTGAAGGGGTTTGTCATAATGGCATGAATGTGCTTCTGTACTCTGGTCTATTATGTGTATTTTGTGTGTGAGAGAGTGAAAGCCAGAGAGAGAGAGAGTGAAAGAGAGCGCGAGAGCGAGTGAGAGGACCTCTGTCTCTGGGAGAATCTCAATTGCATTTTCTTGATTCCCCGTGTCCTCTCTCCTAGCCTCCATCTCAAAACCGATTGGATGAGAAGGTGAGAGGGAAGGAACCTCTGAGCTCCTCGTCCAATGGGTTTTGAGAAGAAGGCGAGGGGACAGGACACGAGGAATCAAGAAAATGCGAATTGAGATTCTCCTTCTGTTTGAGGCAGGGACATAAATATTTCTGATTAATGGAGGTTTATGATTCAGCCTCTGGAGTTCATACAAATTGGACAGACACAATTGGGGAGCAGTTGTTAGGATTTCCATAATCTAAAGGCTAATTATATTGTTGTTGTGGATGTCTGTGTCTCAGACGCCTCAATATGTGTGATGGAGACTAAGCGCTAGGCTTTTGACTAAGGAGGGAGAAGGTTATCCCCATCAATCTGAACTATCTGCAGGGCTGGGGAGGCGAGAGAGCGAGGAAGACAGAGAACAAAAAAAGAGAGCGACATACCGTGCAGCTAGCCTGACCACTGTCCATGGTGCTGTAGCATTTGCTCACTCAGCACTCTAAACCAAGACAAAGAGCAGACAACAGTCTGAACTTAAAGGTTAGAGTTCACCCCTCCCCCCTCCCCACACACATACACTGACCCCACTGCCCTTATGTCTCATGACTCATGCTGCGTGCTCTCCAAGTGGCGTCTCTAACTGGTTGGTCAGCCTGCTTCCCAGCATGGTTCCCTTTCTCTGTTGCTCTGGCTGCCTCACCATTAAAACAGGCCTGCAGTCCAGCTTGGCCCCAGCTCAAAGCACAGCCCCTTTAAATCCACTCACGCTGCTCTGTGCTCTGCTCTGTCTGTTTACTTGCCAGCAGCTAAATGGGCTCCAAGTCAAACACTGCAGGGCCTTGAACACTGTGTGGTACTGGTGTGCCTCATAGGGATTAATAAAACAAAGGAAAAAGTAACAGTGCAAGCCTTTTTTTGTTGTAATTTTTTAATCATAGTTGCACACCTCATGTAGCCTAGCCCATAGGCCTACAGTATATGTTGTGATAAGGTTTGTATCCAAGTGGCCAAATAACTTAAAATTCAGCACATTATTCTGCTTTACAACAGGTGTAGTGCCTAACTGGCATACATATGCAGCACGTGAGTTTAAAGTTTGGGGAAGATCATTTTCACCATATAAATGCACCTTTATAATAATAGCATTACATGCATAGTTGCATTTGCGGTCACTTTGGTGTTTTCCCGCTAATTGATTGCATTTTTTTTATAGCATTGCTGCGCTTATAATGTGAAGAAATAGCCTAATAGTTTATCAACATTTTAAGCTAAACGGACTGATCTGTTGTCAGCCTCATTGCTTAAAAAAGGTTTTTTGATGCTAGTGGTTGTATTAATTTGGGATCTATCGCATCCCACAGCTGTCCCAGACTATGTTTGGAATATTTATTTCTCACACAGCATATAACAGGTCAATTGTTGTACTATTGGGGATAGTAGATTGACATAGTATGTCAATACTATGTCAATCTAGTATCCCTCATAGTACAAAAGTTGATAGGCTAGTACTTTTGCTGTTCATTAGGCCTACTTATTTTGTTGGCTGACAAAGTAAATGTGGACAGTTCCATAATCTTCAATATGTGCCTCGGAATTAGATAAGGACATGCGTGTCTGTCTTCACTTGTATCCTGTGAGAAAGACCCGATCACGTGACAGGCTTTGGCTAATAAGAATTGACCTATCTGAGAGAGCCATGTGAGTAAGAGGTGCTTCGGCGCGCGCAGCCGGGAGACGGGAATTATAATTATTTTATTCAGCCCAAGGGCTCAACGGCGCCGCAATGGCATGGATTGTTTTAGGGGGCATTACGGCCACACAAAGGGGATGCCGCTGGGAAATTCTAGGAATTATCAAGTGCTTGCCAAACCGGAATGAGAGACTGATGAAGTGTGTACAGCCTGGGCAAGATAACTAAGCAGAGCTCATGCCTTTCAAGCTACTTTTTTCAAATCATCATTAGAGTTGCATCATGCTGCCTTTGAACATACAGTTGAAGACCTCGTCCTATAGAAAATTTGTGGGCAGAACTGAAAAAGCGTGTGCGAGCAAGGAGGCCTAAAAACCTGACTCAGTTACACCAGCTCTGTCAGGAGGAATGGGCCAGAATTCACCCAACTTATCGTGGGAAGCTTGTGGAAGGCTACCCGAAACATTTGACCCAAGTTAAACAATTTAAAGGCAATGCTACCAAATACTAATTGAGTGTAATTAAACTTCTGTCCCACAGGGAATGTGATGAAATAAATAAAAATTGAAATAAATCATTCTCTCAACTATTATTCTGACATTTCACATTCTTAAAATAAATTGGTGATCCTAACTGACGTAAGACAGGACATTTCTACTAGGATTAAATGTCAGGAATTGTGAAAAACTGAGTTTAAAATTATTTGGCTAAGGTGTATGTAATCTTCCGACTTCAACTGTATGTAAATAAGGTATTTCTGTTTTTAATCTTTAATACATGCACAAACATTTCTAAAAACCTGTTTTCGTTTGTCATTATGGGGTAGGCAGTAACGTAACAACAAAATGTGGAAAAAGTCAAGGGGTCTAAATATTTTCTGAAGGCACTGTAGGTAATTACAATCATTACACAGACTTTTGCATTTATCAGAGCCTCTTTCATGCCAAAAACACAATTTGTCAGAATCGGACCCAGTCACAAGGACATTTGTTTGTTCCACACCAACTTCCCCATCATTTATCTTAGTTTTTTCCCCCCCTAGTACTTCTATTATAAGATGTCTGATTGCCCTACTCTCTGGGGCTATTGAAACCGAAGGCGCTACATTTCTAGCAGTTTAGCATTGTTCTCTTTGCTTGTTTTAACAGTTGCAGGCGGAGAAAGCATTGCCAGGTAGGACGCTGATAGTTATTAGCAGACATTTTGCGCCAAAAAGCCCCACAGTCCTACCATACTAACTGTTTAGCGTATCGCTGTGAATTTGTTTTAGCGGTTGCTTTGAGTCACGCTGAGAGCACATTGCCGGTGTGGGAACTAATGGTTGGCAAGCAGCCAAGTGTGTAGCTCTCATCCAGAGCACTTCCCTCTGCTCTTTCAGCACCATGGACAGCAGTCAGATCGTCAGCATATAAATCTTTCTCCCTCTCTTGTTTTCTCTCTCTCCCTCCTCTCAAGATACCTAAAAGCTCATTTCCACAGAAACAGAGAGATGTCCACAAGTACTGGGGCACTGGGGACTTGATAACCTTCTATTGCCTCTCTATATCTCTCTCGGCCTCTCTATGCCTGTCTTTGTCTGACAGTTTTGACCCTGATATGAGCAGATCTGATCGGAAATGAGTCTCTGTACCTACTGGTCCTGTCTAGCCATGTCTGATAGCATCTATCTGACTTTCTCTCTCACACTGTACTAGTCATCTGTTCTCCCCTTATCTCTCCATCTTCTGAGCCCTCTGTCCCTCTCGGTCTGTCTCTCTCTTTCCCTCTAGAGCTGAGGCGGTTGTTTTCAGTGTGCTTCTGCAGTTGCAGTCAGATTTTGAGGCTGGAGAAAACAGAATTCCATCTATAGCTAGATATATTCCAGGGAGTATACTTTTTGTCTTAAACTGTTGTCTAGTACTGTCTTTTTGCTACGTAGGGCCATCTACTTTAAGTGCTGTAGCCTACTTGGTGTGTGAACTGCTGACTGCTCATAACTTGCAGCTGGTGGTTGACAAATCGACCAGGATTAAGGGGCGGGGAAATGTGTGACTGTTGTTGTTTTGGTAATCAGTGACTCTATTAGAGAGGGAGTCGTTTCTCCTCTCCTGGGTAATCGGCAATTAATACCAGGAGGTTCGCCTTTGCAAGGCGATTAGCAATTCGTTGTAATACTTCAGTCTCCCCTGCTTTCTCAGCGGCGGTTGTGTCAGTAGTGGTCTCGTCGCCGAAACAATGAGTGTTCTGCCGAGTTGTTTGAGGAAGCTTCCATACCATTATCACACTTGAGTATTTTACCTCGTTATTTTCAGATGTTCTTATTTAGCTGTTTTGTAGCGTTGTCAACTATGTGTGTGTTTTCTATACCTGTTTGCTCCTCTCCCTGTAGGCTTTACAGATGCTCCCCTACCCCTTGTCTGCAACCCTTGTCATTTTGTGTACCCTGAATACACAACCCATGTGGAATTCCTGGTCTCTGGCAGCGTTTGGACCTGCCAATCTGCGGTCAAGAACGCAGAGTTTCGCTCAGCCTATGCTGCCCTTCAGTTCCTAGACTTTTTGGCCCTGATGGAGACATATTACCACAGAAAACACTGCTACTCCAGCTGCTCTCTCTTCCTCTGACTACGTGTTTTCTCATAGTCCGAGAGCATCTGGTCATCATTGTGGTGGCACAGGGCTACCCTTAGAGAGCTCTTCAATGAGCTTGACAATATTCTAATTTCCTGATGATGGCTCATCGTACTGGGTGAATTCAACCTCCCGAAGTCTACCTTCAATTCATTTCTTTTCACCTCTTTCTTTCCCCTCCTTGACTCTTTTGACCTCACCTTTTCCCAGTCCCCTCCCATTCACAAGCAGGCAATATGCTTGACCTAATCTTTACTAGAGGCTGTTCACCAACTAATCTCACTGTAACCCACCTCCAGGTCTCTGATCACTATTTGTGTCCTTTTCTGTCTCCCTCTCCTCCAACCCTACCCACTCAGCCCCTAGCCAGATGGTCATGTGCCATCTCTCTCCCACTACTCTCTCCTCTTCTATCCTATCATCTCTAATTTCTGCAAAATCCTTCTCCCTCATTTCTCCTGATTCTGCTTCATCGAAC